>NC_137161.1:29289808-29889808 GCF_951394435.1 Stenella coeruleoalba
CACTATTATTCAACATAGTTTTGGAAGTCCTAGCCACGGCAATCAGAGAAGAAAAAGAAATAAAAGGAATACAAACTGGAAAGTAAGTAAAACTGTCCCTGTTTGCAGATGACATGATACTATACATAGAGAATTCTAAAAATTTCACCTGAAAACTACTAGAGCTAATCAATGAATTTGGTAAAGTTGAAGGATACAAAATTAATGCACAGAAATCTCTTGCATTTCTATACACTAATGATGAACAATCTGAAAGAGAAATTAAGGAAACACTCTCATTTACCATTGCAACAAAAAGAATAAAATACCTAGGAATAAACCTACCTAGGGGGATAAAAGACCTGTATGCAGGAAACTATGAGACAGTGATGAAAGAAATTTAGGATGATACCAACAGATGGAGAGATACACCATGTTCTTGGATTGGAAGAATCAATATTGTGAATACAACTATACTATCCAAAGCAATCTACAGATTCAATGCAATCCCTATCAAATTACCAATGGCATTTTTTACAGAACTAGAACAAAATATCTTAAAATTTGTTTGGAGACACAATAGACCCAGAATAGCCGAAACAGTCTTGAGGGAAAAAAACGGAGCTGGAGGAACCAGACTCCCTGACTTCAGACTATACTACAGAGCTACAGTAATCAAGACAGTATGGTATTGACACAAAAACAGAAACATCGGTCAATGGAACAATATAGAAAGCCCAGAGATAAACCCATGCACCTATGGTCAACTAACCTTTGACAAAGGAGGCAAGGATATACAATGGAGAAAAGGCAGCCTCTTCAATAAGTGGTGCTGGGAAAACTGGACAGCTACATGTAAAAGAATGAAATTAGAACACTCCCTAACACCATACACAAAAATAAACTCAAAATGGATTCGAGACCTAAAGTTCGGACCGGACACTATAAAACTCTTAGAGGAAAACATAGGCAGAACACTCTATATAAATCACAGAAAGATCTTTTTTGATCCATCTCCTTGAGTAATGGAAATAGAAACAAAAATAAACAAATGGGACATAATGAAACTTAAAAGCTTTTGCACAGCAAAGGAAACTACAAACAAGATGAAAAGACAACTCTCAGAATGGAAGAAAATATGTGCAAACGAATCAATGGACAAAGGATTAATCTCCAAAATATTTAAACAGCTCATGTAGTTCAAAATTAAAAGAACAAACAACCCAATCAAAAAATGGGCAGAAGACCTAAATAGACATTTCTCCAAAGAAGACATACAGATGGCCAAGAAACACATGAAAAGCTGCTCAACATCACTAATAATTAGAGAAATGCAATTCACAACTACAGTGAGGTATCACCTCACACCAGGTGGAATAGGCATCATCAGAAAATCTACAAACAACAAATGCTGGAGAGAGTGTGGAAAAAACAGAACCCTTTTCCACTTTTGGTGGGAATGTAAATTGATACAGTCAGTATGGAGATCAGTATGGAGGTCTGTTATAAAACTAAAAATAGAATTATCATATGATCAAGCAGTTCCACAACTGGGCATATACCCAGAGAAAACCATAATTCAGAAAGACACATGCACCCCAGTGTTCATTGCAGCACTATTTACAATAGCCAGGTCATGGAAGCAACCTAAATGCCCTTTGGCAGACGAATGGATAAAGAAGTTGTGGTATATATATATATAATGGAATATTACTCAGCCATAAAAAGGAACGAAATTGGGTCATTTGTTGAGACATGGATGGATCTAGAGACTGTCATACAGAGTGAAGTAAGTCAGAAAGAGAAAAACAAATATCATATATTAACCCACGTATGTGGAACCTGGAAAAATGGTAGAGATGAACCAGTTTGCAGGATAGAAGTTGAGATGTAGAGTACAAACGTATGGACACCAAGGGGGGAAAGCCATGGGGGTGGGGGTGGGGATGGTGTTGTGATGAATTGGGTGATTGGGATTGACATGTGTACACTGATGTGTATAAAATTGATGAGTAATAAGAACCTGCTGTATAAAAAAATAAATAAAATTAATATAAAAATTGAAAAGAAAAATTTTTTTGAACCAGCCTTCAATTCCTGGGATAAACCCCACTTGTTTATGGGATATTGTTCTCTTTATGTATTGCTACATTTGATTTAGTAGTATTCTGCTGAGGATTGTTGTTTCTGTGTTCATAAGGGAAATTGGTCTGGAATTTTGTTTTACTGTCTGGTGTTTATCAGGATAATGCCAGTATAAAAATAAGAATTGGGAAGTGTTCCCTCCTCTTCTGTTTTTTGGAAGAAATTGTGTAGAATTGGTGTTATTTCCTTCTTAAATATTTGTGGGATTTGCCAGTGAAGCCATCTGGGCCTGAAGATTTATTTTTCTGAAGTTAAATGTTTAATAGTTATAGGAGTTTGTGATTTTCAAGGAATTCATCCATTTTGTCTGAGTTGTCGGATTTCTGTATATCGAGTTGTTCTTAGTATTCCCTTATCCTTTTGATGTATGTGGTTTCTATAGTGATATCCCTTCTTTAACAGTTGTGAAGGTTTGTTTTATGAACCAGCATATGGTCTGTCTTGGGGAATATTCCATAGGAGCTTGAAAAAACGTCTAGTCTGCTGTTGTTGGATGGAGTGTCCTATAAATGTCAATTAGGTCTTGTTGGTTGATGGTATTGTTCAGTTCTTCTGTATCCTTGCTGATTTTCAATCAGGGGTTTTGTCAGTTACTGAGGGGGGTTATTGATTTGTCTGTCTCTCCTTTCAGTTCTGCTAGTTTTTGCTTCATGTATTTTGAAGCTGTTTTTTGGTGCCTACATATTTAGAATCTTATGTCTATTTAGAATTGGCCCTTGTATCATTATGTATTATTCCTTTTTGTCCTTGATAATTTTCCTTGCTCTGAAGAATACTTTATCCAATATTAATATGGCTACTTCAGCTTTCTTTGGTACTTCAATGGTGTGTCTTTCCTCATCCATTTTTAAAAAATTAATAGAAAAACAGTTTAAAGTAGAAAATGCAGAGTTCCCATATACCCTCTTCTCACCACCCCCCACCAGTTTCCCTTATTAACATTTTGTATTAATGTGGTCAGTTTGTTACAGTTGATGAGCCAATATTGATACAGTATTATTAACTAAAGTCCATAGATTACATTAGGGTTCATTCTTTGTATTGTACATTTTATGAATTTTAACAAATATATAATGACATGTATCCATTATAGTATCGTACCAAATAGTTTCACTACCCTGAAATCCTTCTGTGCTCTACTTTTTTATCCTTCCTTCCCTCCCCCTAAAACATGGAATCCATTTATTTCTAACCTGTCTGTATCGTTATATTATATTTGAAGTAAATTTCTTATAGACAGCATATAGTTGGGTCTTTTTCCTTTTTTAACCAATTCTGCTCATCCTTGTGTTTTACGTGGTGTATTTAGACCATTTATATTTAATGTAATTTTCAGTATTTTTTCTATTTAAGTTTGCCATTTTATGAATTGTTTTGTTTTTTCATATTTTTCTTCTTCTGCTTTCTCTTTCTTGTTTTCTTGTGGGTTATTTGAATTTTTTTTTTTTTTTTTTTCCTGGCTGTGTTGGGTCTTCGTTGCTGCATGCAAGCTTTCTAGTTGTGGCAGGCAGGGGCTACTCTTCATTGCAGTGTGTAGGCTTATCATTGCAGTGGCTCCTCTTGTTGCAGAGCACAGGCTCTAGGTGCACGGGCTTCAGTAGTTGTGGCATGTAGGCTCAGTAGTTGTGGCACATGGGAGTTGTGCCGCAGCATGTGGGATCTTCCTGCACCAGGGATCAAACCCATGTCCCCAGCATTGGCAGGTGGATTCTTATCCACTGCACCACGAGGGAAGTTCCGAACATTTTTTTAGCACTCCATTTTGGTTTTTCTAGTGTTTTGAGTGTATCTCTTTGTATAGTTTTTTTATATGATTGCTCTAGGGATTAAAATATATGTACATAATTTATCACTGTCTACTAATAATCGACCTTTTTACCACTTTAAGTGGAAACCTTACTACATTTTAGGGCCTTTTACCCTACCCTCTTTATGATACAGTTGTCTTAAGTATTACCTTTATATACATTGAGAACCACAAGGCAATGTTAAAATTTTTACTTTCAACCATCAAACATAATTTTAAAAACTCAAGAAGGGAAAAATTGTTTAATTAGTGTATATGTATTTATGTATATGTACAGTGTGTGCACACACTCTTTATACTGCTCACTATTGCTGATGTTTGAGGTTTCCTTCTGTTATCATTTATTTCCTATTTGAAGAAATTCCTTTAGCCATTCTTTTAGAGCTGTTTTGCTGATGACACATTGTTTCCCTCATCTGCCAATGTCTTTCTTTCATCTTCACTCCTGAAGGATATTTTTACTGTAATGTATTTTGGCTTGATCCTTTCTTTTAGCATTTGAAAAATACTGTACACTTCCTTGTGGCTTCCATAGTTCCTGATGGAAAATACGCTGTCATTCAAATTGTTATTCTCTTAGAAATAGTGTATCAGTTCTCTCTAGCTGCTTTCAGGACTTTTTCACTAGTTTTCAGCAGTTTGAAGGTTTATATCCTTAACTAAATTTGGGACGTTTTCAGCCATTATTTTTCAAATAATTTTTTCTATCTCTGCATTCTTTTTCTTCTCATTTTTTAGGACTCTGGTGGCACAAATGTTAGGTCTTTATTATTGTCCCACAGGACTCTGAGGCTCTGTCCATTTCTATTGAATCTCTTTGCTCTCAGTAGTGCAGATTGGACATTTTCTATTGATTTGTTTTTTTGGTTTTTTGGGTTTTTTTTTCAGTACGCGGGCCTCTCACTGTTGTGGCCTCTCCCATTGCGGAGCACAGGCTCCGGACGCACAAGGCTCAGCAGCCGTGGCTCACGGGCCCAACCGCTCCGCGGCACATGGGATCTTCCCAGACTGGGGCACGAACCCGTGTCCCCTGCATCGGCAGGTGGACTCTCAACCACTGCGCCACCAGGGAAGCCCTATTGATTTGTTTTTAAGTTCATTGTTTCCTCTGTCATTTCCATTCTGCTATTGAGCCTATCCAGTGTTTTTATGCTTTTTGGTTTTTTTCAGTTTCAGCTATTGTACTTTTTAATTCTAAAATTTCCATCTGATACTCTATATCTTCTGTTTGCTGAGTTTTTACAAGTTCTTTTTGGAGAGTTTTTAGGATATCTGCTTTAAAATCATTTCCAAATAATTTAAAATCTGTATTATCTTGGTGTTGGCATCTATCAATTGCCTTTTCTTCATTCAGGTTGAGATTTTCATGGTTCATGGTGTGACAAGTAATTTTGGATTGCATCCTAGACATTTTGAGTATTCTGATTCCTATTTAAATCTTTTTATTTAACAGGCAGTCAACCTGCATAGGTTTAGAGCACACACCCTGGCCTACTTTTGTTGGCTGTGGTTCAAAAGTCAGTTTAATTTTCGAAGTCTTGCTATGCTATTCTGGTCTGCCCTACTTGTGTGCTACCAAGAGACCAATCTGAAACCTGGGCATTATTTCAGACCAGTATTTTGTACTGAAACCTTTTACTGTGTTGCTTCTGGTCACTTTTACAAATAGGTCGCTCAGCGGTAGTCTAGGATTTTGTACTGATATTTAGAGGATTCATTTCTCTAGCTCCCTCCTCATCATAATCTTCCCCCCATTCTCTAGGTGGGCTGGGGTTGGAGCTCCACCTTATTATTCCAGAGTAGAAATGGAAAACAGGACTCCACCCACATTCTCCAAAACTGCAGCCTGATGGGGATGGGGGAGGTGCTGCCTCATTAATACAGGACGAGGTTGGGAAACAGTGCCTGCTGAGGAGAAAGAGGGGTGCCAGTTTTTTTATTGCTGTTTGCCTGGAGTATGTATGTCGAAATGTTTCTGTCTTGCTGTGCCTTTCCCTGGTCCTTTGTCTAGAGAAAGCAGGCTTTTCTTGGTACTTTTTTGTTTGTGCTCATTGTTGTTTTCAGGTTGTAGACCTCTCCAGAGCTGAGGACAGGACATATTAGAAGTCAAACCAAGCAAAAAATAGGAAACTTCCTACGGGGTCAGTCCTTGTGTCCCATGGTCTCTAGCCAGTCCATCTTCTTTTTTCTCCTTTTTGGAATCATCTGTTAGTTGCTTCATGAATTTTATGTGGGCTTTTTGTTGGTGGTGGTGTTGTAAATTAATGGGAGGAATAGGGTGAAGTATGCTTATTCTACCTTGTCCTGAACTGAAAGTCCCTGTTTCAGTTTTAAATTATAAACATTAATTTATGAATACTAGTTTTCACCTATGTACTTTTTTTTTCTAAGTACACAGTCATGCATCTACAGATAACTTGGGGGGGGGGTTCCCCAGTAATTATACCTCATTCTGTTTTCTCACTCCATTAATTAAAACTTGTAAAACAGGTCAGCAATCTATGGCCCATCTCCCATACTCAGCCTACTGCCTTTTTTTTTTTTTTTTTTGGTACAACATACAAGCTCAAAATGGGTTTTACATTTTTAAGTGGATGGAAAAAGACTCAAAAGAAGAATACTGTATGAACATTACATGAAATTTTAAGTGTTCATGAATAAAGTCTTTTTGGAATGCAGCTGTGCTCATTCATTTACATATTGTCCATGGCTGCTTTTATGGTACAGCAACAGAGTTGAGTCTTTACAGAGACTGTGTGCCAGCCCCTGTTGTAGAAGATTACAAAATCATTATGGTGATAGCCAACATGCTTTTTTTTGTCCTGGTTTAGTGATAAATGATTTCAGTGTTTTGCTTTTCAGTATATTGTTGGCCATTATTTTGAGATAATTTTCTCAGTTGAAAGATTCTTTTGTTTCTGGTTTTTAAGGATTCCTGAGAATTTTCCCTCACATATGTGATTCTTTTCCTTTGTTCTCTGACTCACTGAATGGCACAAACTAGGTAAACCAGAAACCCAAGAGGAGTAGCATTTGACACCTCCTCTCCCTCAGCTCGAGCAAATCCACTATCAAGTCTTATGCATTTTACCTCGAAATGTCTTCCTACTTGTAATACTTTACATCTTTGCCAGTAGCCTGGCCTCCTAACTGGGCTATCCACGTCCTGTACACTGTCCTCTGTACCCAGCTAGAGTGTTCATTCCAAAATGCCTGGCAGGTAAATCAGTCTCTGGTAGAAATAGAAGTCATGCTTCTACTGTTCAAAGGCTTCTTAATGCTCTTAGGACAAAGAAAAATCCCCCTTATGTGGTCCTGACCTGCATACATCCCCACCCTTCTCTGGTACCGTGATCTTCCTTGTTCTCTGTGCTCTAGATACAACGGCTGCTTTCAGGCCTTGTTCCCACCATTTCTGAGACTATTGGCTAGAATAGAGTTCCCTATACTCCTTGTCTGCTTAACTCCTAGTCATCCTTGACATCCCAGTTCAGGAGTCAGGAGTTCTCAAGGAGCTTTACTGAGCTCCCAGACTAGGTCAGATTTTCTTCTTATAGGCTCTTAAAGTCTTGTAATTCTCCTCTCACGTTTATCTCTGAGGTGGGTTGTTTAATGTCAGGTTTTTTTTGCTCCTGACTGTTAAGTTTCATGAAGGCAGAGATTCAGTTAGGTTTTGCTTACTGTTTCATTTCTAGTACCAGGAATAGGACCTAGCACAAAATGAGTGCTTGGTAAATCGTTTTGTCTAATGAATGCCTTTTTTAAAAATCAAGAGTTACAAGCAGGTTTTCTGGCAACCATCAGGGTAATCATGAGGCTTTTTATATTTTGAATTATTTTTGTGAGGATTTTTATTAATATGTTTCCTAGTAAGAGACCATTGCTAAATTTCTGAAGTAAGCTTTACTTGGTCATGTTGTAGTATAATTATAACACATGCTGCATTTTCTTGGTTAGAATTTTAAGATCTTTACAGTTACTGTGTGTGTGTGTGTGTGTGTGTGTGTGTGCGCGCGCTTTGTCAGATATTGATATCAGAGTTATCCTGTTATTTTCATGTTTTATTTTATTCTGTTTTTTTATTTTCAACTTTCTATATACTTATGTTTTAAACGTCTTACAGCAAACAGTTGGGTTTTTTTGTTATTAGGTCTTATAATTTTCATATTTTAATTGGAACATTTAGTTCATTTAATGTAATTAATTGAATTTAAATCTGCCATCTTACTCCTTGTTTTTTTTAAAAATAAATTTATTTATGTATTTATTTATTTATTTCTGGCTATGTTGGGTCTTCATTGCTGTGTGTGGGCTTTCTCTAGTTGCGGCGAGCTGGGGCTACTCTTTGTTGTGGTGTGTGGGCTTCTCATTGTGGTGGCTTCTCTTGTTGCGGAGCAGGCTGTAGGGCGTGCAGGCTTCAGTAATTGTGGTGCATGGGCTTCAGCAGTTGTGGCTCATGGGCTCTAGAGTGCAGGCTCAGTAGTTGTGGCGCACAGGCTTAGTTACCCCGCGGCATGTGGGATCTTCCTGGACCAGGGCTCAAACCCGTGTGCCCTGCATTGGCAGGCGGATTCTTAACCACTGTGCCACCAGGGAAGCCCTTACTCCTTGCTTTCTATTTGACCCATCTATTCTAGGTTCCTTTTTCTCTCTTTTCTTGCTTTTGGATTGATTGGCTTTTTTACTATTGCATTTTTTTCCCTCTTATCTTTGAAGTTATAGACTCTATATTGTTTAGTGGTTATTTTAGAGATTACAACAAGCAACTTAGACTATCAGATTAATGTTAACAATATATTGGTTCTTAAACAATACAAAGATCTTGGAACACTTGATTTCTTCAATCTCCCTCCCCATAAATATCTACTTTTGTTGTGTATTTTTTTTTATTATTATTATTTTTTTTGCGGTACGCAGGCCTCTCACTGCTGTTGCCTCTCCCGTTGCAGAGCACAGGCTTCGGATGCACAGGCTCAGTGGCCATGGCTCACAGGCCTAGCCGCTCCACGGCATGTGGGATCTTCCCACACCAGGGCACGAACCTGTGTCCCCTGCATCGGCAGGCGGACTCTCAACCACTGCACCACCAGGGAAGCCCCTTTTGTTGTGTATTTTAATCGTATGTGTTTTAAACCCCAAAAGACATTATTATTGTTTTATATGGTTGGCATACACTTAGATCTACCCACGTATTACCATTTTCATTTTTTGGAAATATTTATTTATTTATTTATTCATTTATTTAGGATGTGCCAGGCCTTAGTTGCGGCATGTGGGATCTTTAGTTACGGCATGTGGGCTTCTTAATTGTGGCATGCAGGCTTCTTAGTTGCGGTATGTGGACTCTTAGTTGCAGCATGCATTGCAGGATCTAGTTCCCTGACCAGAGATCACACCCGGGCCCCCTGCATTGGAAGCGCAGAACCTTACCCACTGGACCACCAGGGAAGTCCCACCATTTTCATTTTTCTCCACTCCTTTCTGAATCTTTTTGAAATTGTTTTTCTTCGGCTTGAAAAATGTCCTTTTGTAATTCCTTACTGTAGTTTTGCCAGTGATGAATTTTGTTTCCTTTTCTTAGTCTGAAAATTTTTACATTTCACCTCAGGATTCTTATAAGATATTTGTGCTGGGTACAGAATCCTAGGTTGGCAATTTTTGCCCTTTGAAGATATCACTACATTGTCTTCTGGCTTCTGTCTGTAGTAGTCAGGATTCTCCATAGAAACAGAACCAGTAGGTTGTATGTGCATGTATATATAAAAAGATTCATTTTAAGGAAATGGCTAACCCAATAGTGGTGGCTTGGCAAATACAAAATCTGATGAGGGGTTGGGCAATATGCTGGAGACTCAAAGTTGAAGTTTGAAGGCAGTTTGCTGGAGAATTCCCTCTTACTCAGGGAATCAGCCTTTTGTTCTGTTCAGGCTTTCAACTGATAAGATATAGCCCACCCTCATTATGAAGAACAATCTGCTTTCCTCACAGTCTACCAGTTTAAATGTAAATCTCATCCAGAAACACCTGCACAGAAACATCAGACTGTTTGAGCAAATATTTGGGAACTGTGGTCCAGCCAAATTGACACATAAAATTAACCATCACAGGTCTATCCCTTGCTAACTTGGCACCCACACACATCTTCGTAAACCATATTTAGTCTCCAAATAAAGACAATAGCAAGGCCATACTTATACCTAACATGATATAATTATCCTGCATACAACCAGAAGCTCACTAAACCTTTCCCAGAAGAGGATGCAAAGCCTGGATGATGTTTACTTTTCTCCTTGATATCTTATAACTTAAATACTGAGATATAAAGTTAACACTATGTAAATACTATGATCAGCTGTTTAGTCTGATTGCTTTTTCTTTAAGAAAATATTTCTGTATTTTCTACTGCTGCAAACCTAAGATCCCCAAACCTAGTGGTTTAAAACAACAGCCATCTACAAACGGTCCCCAGCTTACAATGGTTTGACTTATGATTTTTTTCAACTTTATGGTAGTGTGAAAGAAATATGCATTCAGTAGAAACCATACTTTGAATTTTTTCCTCCAGGTTAGTGATACATGGCACAATACTCTCTTGTGATGCTAGACAGCAGTAGTGAGCCACACCTCCCAAGTCAGCCATGCGATCACAAGGGTAAACAACCAATACTCTTATAACCATCTGTTCCCATACAACCATTTTGTTTTTTACTTCCAGTACAATATTCAATAAATTATATGAGATATTCAACACTTTATTATAAAATTTTGCTCAACTGTAGGCTAAGGTAAGCATTCTGAGCATGTTTAAGGTAGACCAAGCTAAGCTATTATGTTTGGTATAGGTTAGATTATTAAATGCATTAAAAAAAATTTTAATGCATTTTTGACTTGGGCTTTTTTCAGCTTACAATACGTTTATCAGGACATAACCCCACCCTAAGTTGAGGAAAATCTGTAATTAGCTTGTGATTCTGTGAATCAGCAATCTGTGCTGGGTTTGCTGTTTGATTCCTCTGTAGTTTTGACTGGAGTCATTCGTGCAGCTGTAGTCAGCTAGGACTGAGATTGGGACTGAGAGTGCCTCAAGTACATGTCTGGCAGTTGGTGTTACCTGTCTGCTGGAGCTCTTTATGTAAAGAGGTCAGCAAGGGCTACTTCACCTTATGGCAGCAGTGTTCCCAGAGAGCAAAATGGAAGCTGTAAGATCTCTTTAGGTCTCAACTTAGAAATTATGCCGTCACTTCTGCTGCATTTTATTGTTTCAGTCAAGTCACAAGGCCAGCTCAAATTCAAGAGATGGGGAAATAAATTTCACCTTTTGGTAGGAAGAGTACCAAAGTTTCATTATAAAAGGTATATGGGGCTTCCCTGGTGGCGCAGTGGTTGAGAGTCCGCCTGCCGATGCAGGGGACGTGGGTTCGTGCCCCGGTCCGGGAAGATCCCACATGCCACGGAGCGGCTAGGCCCGTGAGCCATGGCTGCTGAGCCTGTGCATCCAGAACCTGTGCTCCACAACAGGAGAGGCCACAACAGTGAGAGGCCCACGTACTGCAAAAAAAAAAAAAAGGTATATGTACCGAAATGAGAGGAATGTTTATAGCCATCTTTGCAGTCTGCCACAGTGTCTTTTTTTCCCTTTTGAACGCTTAATTTTTAAAAAAAAACAAAATTGTTTTTCAGAAGTATTACTTTAGTGTATCTAGACACAGATTTCATTTTTATTTATCTGTTTGGGGTTCTTGGAACACCTTAAATCTGTGGCTTGATGTCCTCTGTCAGTTTTGGAGAATTTTTAGCCTTTGTCTCTTCAAATATTTCTTCCGTTTCATTTCCCTCTTTCCTCTTATCTGGGACTCACATTACGTGTAGGTTAGATCATCTCACTCATATTCTGTCTACCTCTTATCCTCTCTTGTGTATTTTTTATCTTCTTGCCTCCCTCTGCTTTATTCTAGATAAATCCTTTTGACCTATCTTCCATTTCATGAATTCTCTCTCCAGCTGTATTTTATCTGTTCTTAAATACTTCTATTGAGATCTTTGTTTCAACTATTGTATTTTCTCAGTTCTAGAATTTCTGTTTGTTCTTTTTTGAGTTCTGCCATTACCTTTTTTAATAGCACTGACTCTTGGCTGAAATTTTCAATGTTGTAGTAGTTGTCTGTTTTCTACTTATTTGCATGTTATTTCTTCATGGACCAGACATTGTATTTTTAAAATTGTTTATAGAAATAATATGAGACACAGGATGATATCTTTTTCTAGAGGATTTATGTTTGTTTCTGGCCTTTCATAGGGGTCTTGGATCGTTTTAATCCAGTTTTGGGGATTCAGTTGTTTTTAAGCAGGGGCAGGTCGACTTCAGTCCACTACCTAGGCTACCTGTTATGTGTGGGGAACTTTGCTAGGTGCTGGGTAGGTCCTGTGAGCAGAGTAGTCATAGACTTTGATTCACATGGAGCACAGAGTATTGATTACAATTGACAGGTAAATGTATATACAATTAAGTTTTGGGAAAGCAATGAATAGGCTGTTATGGTAGTGAATATTTGGGGTGGGGACGGAGTGAAAATGATCCTATTATAACTAAAATGGGGCAGGTTTTGTTTAAGCCAAGATCTGGCTGATATGAGAAGACTGGGAGCAGAAGCATTCAAACAGCAGCAGTGCCAATGTAAAGGATGGATGGCAACAAAAAAAGTGGATAAGGGGAGAGGTGGGGGGAGAGAGTTGGGATTGATTTAGAACCATAATAATGAGCCTTGGAGACAACACCCGTCTCCCCTGCTGCCACCGCCATTTTTGTTTCATTTTCCTTCAGAAAGATTAGTGAATTGGGAATTGACAAATCTAGGTACTAGATCTAGTTCTGTGATCTTAGACTAGTTACCTAATTCTTCATTCAGAGCAAAATGGAGGGAGGGAGGGAAGGAGGGGACAAATGTGGAGGTGGGATGGGAAGTAATGAGAGGAGCACATGAGGAGAGAGACTGTCAAGTTTCCTTGTATTCCTCACAGGTGTTTGCACTGTTTGGCGTGTATAGTAGGCATCATACACCTGTTGATTTAGCAAAATGAGAACAGATCAAATCATATTTTTAATGGGGAATTAATCATGGAAGAGAAGAATAAGAATTTTCTATCTTATTATTCCTCTACTACTTAAAGGAAAGAGAGTAAATGAATCAAAATGAAGAATAGTCATATTTATCTACCTCCTGGATGACAAGGATTTTATTGACTACCCTAAAATATTTCGGGTAACATGAGAATGGTAGATGAGAGAACACTTGAGAGAAACAGGAACTTCTCTCTCCTGTGCAGCCCCACTTGGCACAAGACAATTGCCTGAACAAGTTAGCAAATGAGTGTTTCCCTGATTTGAAGCAACTTTGGCTGTCCTTACCTTATCAGACAGTTTACCATCCATTTGCTTTGTATAAGTTCCAGGGAGGGATTAAGAAACTATTTCCTCTTATAATATTATTAGCCCAAACTTCTGAACTGATTGATGGATTATAGAACTTAAATTTCTTCATAGCCAGCAGTCAGAGAACACATTGTTACACTGAGGTAAACAAGGTCATACCTCACAGATCCTTATAAAGTATTCTGTCTCTGGCCACAGACCGTAGGGCTTGAGCTGATATTTGAGAGGGAAAGATTGGAACTTAGTAGAGTTACACTCCCTGTTTCTTAATTTTCCAACCATTATGTAAGGTTTTTTTTTTCTCGAAAGAGACTAAACTGGAATGAGAATGAATTCTCATCAGTAAAAGCAAAGCTTTAAGTAGGTCACCTGACTTTGCTTTTGTGCTCCACATTCACTCTGGTTATAAAAGGGCCTTTCATGAATTTTCTATGCTTTCATCACTGCCAGACTCTCTGCAGGCATTATAAAAGAATTAACCCCCCCCATGCCTGTCTCATTGACTCTTTCATAGAGTACACACTGCACTATGTTTAGCTCAGCGGGAACTCTTTGCAGACACTGAATATATGAAGAATCCTCCTTCTAGATAAGAGAATTCAATATTGATTAGTGTCATAGCTACAAAAGTTAGTGTCTGCTAGAATCTAATACATATAGTGACTTGCAGCCTAATTTTTGCCAAATTATTAGGTCAAAGCTTAATAAGTATTTATATTAAAGTTATTATATGTAAAATTGGCCTATAGATAGTTTGTCTAATCAGTTGGGTAGGAGATTGATGAATGCTTCAAACAATCTACATACTCATAATTAACTTTTCTAAAAAATATTTATTTATTTATTTGGTTGCGCCGGGTCTTAGTTGCGGCAGGCGGGCTCCTTAGTTGCAGCTCGCCTACTCCTTAGTTGCGGCACGTGTGCTTCTTAGTTGTTGCTGGCGGGCTCCTTAATTGCGGCTCACCAGCTCCTTAGTTGTGGCATGCGAACTCTTAGTTGTGGCATGCATGTGGGATCTAGTTACCTGACCAGGGATCGAACCCAGGTCCCCTGTATTGGGAGCTTGGAGTCTGAACCAGTGTACCACCAGGGAAGTCCCTCATAATTAACTTTTTAAAAGAAGACAGTCAGCACTGAAATTGTTTGTTTCACCTGCGAGAGTAGAGGAGGAAAGTAAACATGGAATTTTGAAGGGATATAAAGCAAGCTGCTTGTGGCATTATCTGGTAGTAAAGGATTTGCATTTTATTGGCACCCTGTATATCTCAAGGAAACTATAACTGCAGTTGACTGTTGAACAACATGGGTTTGAACTGCGTGGGTCCATTTATATGCTGACTTTTTTCAGTAGTAAATACTACAGTACTACATGATCCACAGTTGGTTGAATTCCGAGGGTAAGGAACCATGTATACAGAAGGCTGAGTATAAGTTATATGCGGATTTTCAACTGCATGGAGGGTTGTTGCTCCTAACCCCCATATTTTTCAAGGGTCAACTGTATATAAAGTTAACCACAACCACATTTATTGATTTTTCAAGGACTACAGCCTATCATTTACAATGAATTCCAAACAATTCTGGTGAAATTAGTTTCTTGGAGCATGGGGGGCTTCCAGTTTATTTACTCTGTTCTTCCCACTATAAAATATTCTCCAACAGCTTTTGAGTTTGTAGTCACTTAAAGTCTTTATTTTCTCTAATCATCTTTAATATCTACCTTCCTCTCCTACCAAGGTTAGATTGGTTCTGCAATTCAGCTGTTCTCTTGCTAGTACTCAACTCTGTTGGTTATATTTCTATTACATTCATCCAGCAAAACCTTAATTCTGTATGTTCTCCAAACCATTATTACTTAGAGCATTTTTCCAAAAAAGAGTTCTTGAAAAATGGATTTCATCTCACTTGAGCCCTCAGGGCTGTCCAGTGTCAACACACTGCCATTTTCTGTAGCAGCACTATCAGTCGGATCACTTCTTAAAGCTTTATCCCACTATCTCCTGCTCCTTTTTAGCTTTTAATTTTGCTTTGTACTTCACAGGAAATCTTGAAGATGAAAGCTCCCTCACTTTTCTACTAGTTCTCTTATCTCTTCCTATCTTTCTTATATACCTTCCTTTCCTTCCCTTCTGATTCCTTCTTACCAGCATTTACACATGATTCATTCTCTTCACCTAACAAACCAACCCTCTCTTGAGTGCAAATCAGTGGCTATTTTTGCAGGGTATAAAAACCTATATCTCGGGCTTCCCTGGTGGCGCAGTGGTTGAGAGTCCGCCTGCCGATGCAGGGGACACGGGTTCGTGCCCCGGTCCGGGAAGATCCCACATGCCACGGAGCGGCTAGGCCCATGAGCCGTGGCTGCTGACCCTGTGCGTCCGGAGCCTATGCTCCGCAACTGGAGAGGCCACAACAGTGAGAGGGCCGTGTACTGCAAAAAAAAAAAACCTATATCTAGTCACCTTGGTAACCCCCTGGTAATTTGCCTATATGTTCTTGTGGATTTTCTGTGTAAATGATAATATTTCCTGCAAATATGTAACTTTAATGATTAATTTTTATGATTTTGATTTTATGGTTCTGATTTTTTCTTACTGCAAAGGCTGGGACCTTTCATACATTACTGAATAGAAGTAATAGTGCATAACCATGTCTTATTCTTCCTTTTTAAAGAGAATGCTTTCAATGATTCCCTATTGAAGATGATAATTGCACAGTTTTGTTGTTGTTTTAAAATAGCTGTTTTATCAGGTTAGGAAATTTTATTCAATTCCTAATTAAGAGAGTTTTTTTTTTTAATCGTGAGTTCATGTGTTTTAATTCAGTGCTTTTTCTACATTTATTGAAATGATTATATGATCTTTCTTCTTTAATATGGGTGAATTATATTTATAGATCTTATATTAAAACATCCTTGGGGCTTCCCTGGTGGCGCAATAGTTAAGAATCCAGCTGCCAGTTCAGGGGACACGGGTTCAAGCCCTGGTCCAGGAAGATCCCACATGCTGCCAAGCAACTAAGCCTGTACACCACAACTACTGAGCCTGCACTCTAGAGCCCAGGAGCCACAACTACTGAGCCCACACACCACAACTACTGAAGCCTGCACGCCAAGAGCCCATGCTCCGCACAGCAAGAGAAGACACCACAGTGAGAAGCCCGTGCACCTCAACGAAGAGTGGCCCCCGCTTGCCGCAACTAGAGAAAACCCGCGCACAGCAACAAAGACCCAACGCGGCCATAAATAAATAAATTTCAAAAAAAGAAAAGAGAAGAAAACAACATCCTTGCACTTCCCTGGTGGTGCAGTGGTTAAGAATCCGCCTGCCAATGCAGGGGACATGGGTTCGAGCCGTGGTCCGGGAAGATCCCACATACCATGGAGCAACTAAACCTGTGTGCCACAACTACTGAAGCCTGCACACCTGGAGCCCATGCTCCACAACAAGAGAAGCCACAACAATAAGAAGCCTGCGCACCACAATGACGAGTAGCCCCTGCTTGCCGCAACTAGAGAAAGCCTGAGCGCAACAACGAAGACCCAACACAGCCAAAAGTAAATAAATAAATAAATAATTTTTTAAAATCCTTGTACACCTTGGATAAACTCAGTTTGATCGTGGGTTATCTTTTTCGTGTACTGAATTCAGTTTGTTAATATTTTGTTTAGGATTTTTGAATCTATATTACTGAGTGGAAGTGGTCTTATAATTTCCTTTCTTCTAATGTTTTTGTCAGGTTTTACTCACCTCTTAGAATGAGTTGGGAATTAGTTCCTCTTTCTTCTCACTTATCATCTGGGCCGAGTGTTTTCTTTGTGGGAAAATTTTAAACTGTGGGTTCACCTTGAAGTTTTCAAAATTATTTGCCTATAGTTATTGAAAACAGTATTGATTTTCATATGCTGTAGTTGTAGTTATTTCCACTTTTTACTCATAATATTTTGTTCCTTCTCTTTATTTTTTTGTTTATCAAAGCACCATCCTTTCACTTTATTTCATTTTTATTGTATATATATATTTTTTTTTTTTTGGTTAGTTTCTGCTTTATAACAAAATGAGTCAGTTATACATATACGTATGTTCCCCATCTCTTCCCTCTTGCGTCTCTCTCCCTCCCACCCTTCCTATCCCACCCCTCTAGGTGGTCACAAAGCACTGAACTGATCTCCCTGTGCCATGCGGCTGCTTCCCACTAGCTATCTATTTTACGTTTGGTAGTGTATATATGTCCATGCCACTCTCTCACTTTGTCACAGCTTCCCCTTCCCCTTCCCTATATCCTCAAGTCCATTCTCTAGTAGGTCTGTGTCTTTATTCCTGTCTTACCCCTAGGTTCTTCATGACATTTTTTTTTCTTAGATTCCATATATATGTGTTAGCATACGGTATTTGTCTTTATTGTATATTTTATGTACTTTTATTTTGTCTATTATTTCTGTAATTTTTAAACAACTTTATAATTGACATACAGTAAACTGTACACATTTAAAGTTTAAGATTTAGTAGGTTTTGACATATCTATACAGCGGTGAAACTCACCACAGTCAAGAGAGTGTGAACATATCCATCACCCCTCAAAGTTTTCTTATGTCCCTTTGTAATCCCTCCTTCTTGCCCCTGCCTACTCCTCCATCCCCAAGCAATCAGTGACCTATTTTCTGTCACTATAGGTGTTTGTATTTTCTAGGTTTTTTTAAAAAATAAATTCATTTATTTAGTTAGTTATTTGGGCTGCGTTGGGTCTTCATTGCTGCACGTGGGCTTTCTCTAGTTGTGGTGAGGAGGGGCTACTCTTCGTTGCAGTGCATAGGCTTCTCATTGCTGTGGCTTCTCTTGTTGCAGAGCACAGGCTCTAGGTGCGCGGACTTCAGTAGTTGTGGCAGATGGGCTTCAGTAGTTGTGGCTCGCAGGCTCTAGAGCGCAGGCTCCGTAGTTGTGGCACACGGGTTTAGGTGCTCTGTGTCATGTGGGATCTTCCTGGACCAGGGCTTGAACCCGTGTCCCCTGCATTGGCAGGCGGATTCTTAACCACTGAACCACCAGGGAAGTCCTCTAAGTTTTTATCTAAGTGAAGTCATGTGTTATTGTATTAATCATGTGTTTATGATGCTTTGACATCTAGAACCTTGCTGACCTTGGAGAGACTTCACCTCCTGGGTTAGCCGGTTTCTGTAGATAGTAAACAACTCACCTGCTAGAGTGCCTTTCGTATGCAAACCAACCAATCCAGAGCCCACACCCTAAATACCTCCTTTATTGGGCTGTCATACTCTGGGTCACTGTTGACGTGCTCAATTCACCCTAGGGCCATGTACCAGGTGACTAAGGACAACCTTTAAGCCCCAGAGCTATTTTTTTTTTTTTTTTTTGCTTTTCGCGGGCCTCTCACTGTTGTGGCCTCTCCCATTGCGGAGCACGGGGCCGGACGCGCAGGCTCAGCGGCCATGGCCCATGGGCCCAGCTGCTCCGCGGCATGTGGGATCTTCCCAGACCGGGGCACGAACCCGTGTCCCCTGCATCGGCAGGCGGACTCTCCACCGCTGCGCCACCAGGGAAGCCCCCCAGAGCTAATTTTAAAACTTTACCTTGTCCATTGCCCATTCCTTCCTGAAGAAGCCACAATAATGGCTCTTACTCAAGTTTTCCCCTCACTCCCTCTCCTCTTGTGCCACCTCCTTTTGGGAACTGTGAGTAACAAACTAACAAACTATCTTTTCAGGAACAGTCATCTGATTTGTTGGTCTCACCATGCCTGAATAATAATAAAACCTACATTTTAAAACAAGTATGTACTCTTGTCTTGCTCCTTTTACTCAGCATAATTTTTTTTTTTTTTTTTTTTGCGGTATGCGGGCCTCTCACTGTTGTGGCCTCTCCTGTCTCGGAGCACAGGCTCCAGACGCGCAGGCTCAGCAGCCATGGCTCACGGGCCCAGCCGCTTTGCGGCACATGGGATCCTCCCGGACCGGGGCACGAACCCGTGTCCCCTGCATCGGCAGACGGACTCTCAACCACTGCGCCACCAGGGAAGCCCCAGCATAATTATTTTGAGATTCATCCATCTTGTGTGTATCAACAGTTAATTCATTCTTATTGCTGAGTAGTATTTCATTATATGTCTATACCAAAATTTGCTTATGCATTCATTTATTAATGGGCACATGGGTTATTTCCAGATTTTGGCTATTACAAATAAAGCTTCTGTGAGCAATAATAAACAAATTTTTATATGGACATACCTTTCCTTTTCTCTTGGATGAATACCCAAGAGTAGAATGGCTGGATCATAGTATATGTTTAGCTTTTTAAAGAAACTGCCAAATGATTTCCCAAAGTGGTTATACCATTTTACATTACGACCAGCAGTGTGAGGGTTCTGATTTTTTTATATATCCTTGATAACACTTGGTATTATTGATCTTTTAATCTTAGCCACTTCAGTGAGCAGATAGGGGTATCTTGCATTTCACTTTGCATTTCCCTGATGACTGATGATTTGTAGCCTTTTCCATGTTCTGGTTTCCCTTTACATATATCTTCTTTGGTGAAAATTTGTTCAAATCTTTTGCCCATTATTTTATTGGGATGCTTCTTATTGTTGAAGGTTGAGAGTTTTTGTGGATACCAATTCTTTATCAGATAAATGCTTTCTAAGATTTTCTCCCAGTTCGTGGCTTGCCTTTTTAAAAAGTTTTGGAGAGATGTATATATAAATATATGATAAAATGTACTGTTTTAACCATTTTTTAGTGTATGTTCTTGTGGCTTTAATTTTATTCACATTGTTGGGTAGCCATTACCACTGTCCATCTCCAAAACTTTTTCATCTTCCCCAACTGAAACTCTGTACCCATTAAATAATAACTTCCCATTTCCCCCTTCTTCAGCCCCTGCGACCACCTTTCTACTTTGTCTTTATGAATATGACTCCTCTACATACTTCATATGAATGAAATCATACAATAGTTGTCCTTTTGTGATTGGCTTATTTCACTTGTATGATGTCTTCAAGGATTATCCATGTGGTGGTATGTGTCAGTTTCCTGTGTAAGGCTCCATTGTATGAATATACATTTTGTTGATCCATTTATTTTTCGATGGACACTTGGGTCACCTTTTGGCTGTTGTGAATAATGCTGCTATGAACATTGGTATACAAGTATGTGTTTGAATTCCTGCTTTCAGTTCCTTTGAGTATATACCCAGAAGTAGTGATCTTGTATCCTATGATAATTCTGTATAATTTTTTGAGGAATCAAAAAATTTGATGGTTTCCACAGTGAGTACACCATTTTACATTCCCATTAGCAATGTACAAGTGTTCCAGTTTCTCTACATCCTTGCCAAAACTTGTTCTTTTCTTTCATTTTTCTTTTCTTTCTCTCTTTTCTTTTTTTTTTTTTTTAAATAATTATAGCTATCCTAGTGGATGTGAAATGGTATCTCCATATGGTTTTGATTTGACTTCCCTAATGATTAGTGATGTTGAGCATTTTTCATGGGCTTATTGGCAACTTGTGTATCTTTGGAGAAATGTCTATTCAAGTCCTTTGCCCATTTTTTTTAACCAGGTTGTCTTTTTGGTTGTTGAGTTGTAGGAGTTCTTTATGTATTCTAGTTTTCAGTCCCTTATCAGATAGGTGGTTTGCACATATTTTCTCTCATCCCTGAGTGTTCTTTTCATTCTGTTGATAGTGTCCTTTGATGCACAGAAGTTTTTAATTTTGATAATTTAGCTATTTTTTTATTTTGTTGCCTGTGTTTTTGGTGTTATATTTTAAAAAGTCATTGCCAGATCCAATGTCATGAAGCTTTTCCCTTATATTCTAAGAGTTTTATAGTGTTAGCTTTGATGTTTAGGTCTTTGATCTATTTTGAGTTAATTTTTGTATATGATGTAAGTTGGGGGTCCAACCTTATTCTTTGGCATGTGGATATCCAGTTGTCCCAGCACAATTTGTTGAAAAGGCTGTCTTTCCTCCATTGAATTGCCTTTGTACCTTTGTCAAAAATTATTTGGGCATATTTGTGTGGGTCTTTTTCTGGCTCTTAATTTTATTTCATAGATCTGTACATTATAGCCTTAACACTGGGTAAATGGATTCCTCACATTTTATTCTTTTCAAAATTGTCCCTGGTTTTTGTTTTTGTTTTTTAATTGAGATACAGTTGACTTACAGCATTATATTAGTTTCAGGTATATAGCATAGTGACTCAAATTTGTATAGATTACACTTCACTTAAAGATATTATAAAAAGGGGCTTCCCTGGTGGCGCAGTGGTTGAGAGTCCGCCTGCTGATGCAGCGGACGCGGGTTCGTGCCCCGGTCCGGGAAGATCCCACATGCCGCGGAGCGGCTGGGCCCGTGAGCCATGGCCGCTGAGCCTGCGCGTCCGAGCCTGTGCCCCGCAGCGGGAGAGGCCGCAACGGTGAGAGGCCCGCGTACCACAAACAAACAAAAAAAGATATTATAAAAATACTCACTGTAATTCCCTTTACGGTATAATATATCCTTGTAGCTTACTTATTTTATACATAGTAGTTTGTACTTCTTAATCTCCTACCCCTATCTTGCCCCTCCCCCCTTCCTTCTCCACACTGGTAGCCACTAGTTGTTCTCTATGTCTGTAAGTCTGTTTCTGTTTTGTTATATTCATTTGCTTGTTTAGTTTTTATTTTTATTTTATTTTATTTATTCTATTCTATTCTATTCTATTTCCTTCTTTCCTTACTCCCTCCCTTCCTCTCTCCCTCCCTTCCTCTCTTCCTGTGCAGCATGCAGGATCTTAGTTCCTCAACCAGGGATCCCATGCCCCCTGCAATGGAAGCACAGAGTCCCAATCACTGGACTGCCAGGGAAGTCCGTGTTTATTTTTTACATTCCACATATAAGTGATAACATACAGTATTTGTCTTTCTCTGTCTGACTTATTTTACTAAGCATAATACCCTCCAGGTTCATCCATATTGTGGAAATGACAATTTTTCATTCTTTTTTATGGCTTAGTAGTATTCCTGTGTGTGTGTGTGTATGTGTTTGTACACACCACATCCTGTTTATCCATTCATCTGTTGATGGACACTTAGGTTGCTTCCATATCTTGACTATTGTGAATAATGCTCCTGTGAACATTGGGGTGCATGTATCTTTTCAAAGTAGTGTTTTTGTTTTCTTCGGGTATATACCCAAGAGTGGAATTGTATCATATGGTAGTTATATTTTTAGTTTTTTGAGGAACCTCCATACTGTCCTTCTTTGTTTTGTGTTAGTCTTAGTTTTAAAGTCTAAGTTGTCTGATATAAGTGTTTGTACCTCAGCTTTCTTTTGATTTCCATTTGCATAAAATACCTTTTTGCATCCCATTACTTTCAGTCTATGTGTGTGTCTTTAGATCTGAAGTGAGTCTCTCATAGGCAGCATATATATGGGTCTTATTTTTGTATCCATTCAGCTACTTGGTCTTTTGATTGGAGTATTTAGTCCATTTACATTTAAAGTAATTATCGATAGGAATGTACTTACTGCCATTTTGTTAATTGATTTGGGTGGGGTTTTTTTTGTAGTTCTTTTTTGCTCTTTTTGTTCTCTTGTGATTTGATGACTATCTTTAATGCTGTGTTTGGAATCCTTTCTCTTTTTTGTGTGTGTATCTATTATAGATTTTAAGTTGCTGATCTCTTAATTTCAAATGCATTTTAACAACCCTGCATTATTTTTTAACTCCCTCCTCCCATGATTACTGTTTCTGACATCATGTTTTTCATCTCTTTGTTTTGGGTATCCTTTACCTACTTACTGTAGATGTAGATGATTTTATTACTTTTGTCTTTTAACTTTCCTACTAGCTTTTGTATGTGGTTTATTTAATACTTTACTGTTTATTTGCCTTTATTGATGAGCCTTTTCCTTTTGTCGTTTTTATGTTTCTAGTTGTAGCCTTTTTTTTTTAAGAGAAGTCTAAAAAAACATTTAATGTTAATATTTCTTTTTTATTGATTGATTGGCTGCGTCAGGTCTTGGTTGCAGTACATGGGATCTTTCGTTGTAGCATGCAGGCTCTTTGTTGTGGCGCACGGGTTCTAGAGTGCATGGTCTCAGTAGTTGCAGCATGCGGGCTCTCTAGTTGTGGTACGTGGGCTTAGTTGCCCTGTGCAGCATGCATGTGGGATCCTAGTTCCCCGACCAGGGATCGAACCTGTGTCCTCTGCATTGGAAGGCCGATTCTTAACCACTGGACCACCAGGGAATCCCCCCTTTAACATTTCTTGTAAAGCAGTTTGATGGTGCTGAATTCTTAGCTTTTGCTTGTCTGTAAAACTTTTGATCTCTCCATCAAATCTGAATGAAAGCCTTGCCAGGTAGAGTATTCTTGATTGTAGGTTTCCCCTTTCATCACTTTAAATATATCATGCTACTCTCTTCTGGCCTACAGAGTTTCTTCTGAAAAGTCAGCTGATAGCCTTATGGAAGTCCCCTAGTACATAGCTTGTTGCTTTTGCCTTGCTGCTTTTAATATTGTCTCTTTATCTTTTTTTTTTTTTTTTTTTTTGCCATTTTAATTACAGTGTATCTTGGTGTGGTCCTCTTTGGATTGATCCTGGTTGGGATTCTCTGTGCTTCCTAGACCTGGATGTCTGTTTCCTCTCCCAGGTTAAGGAAGTTTTCAGCTGTTACATCTCCATATATGTTCTCTGCCACTTTCTCTCTTCTTCTGGGACCCCTGTAATGCTAATGTTTTGGCTGCTCTGGGTCTTAGTTGCAGCACACTGGCTCTTCGTTGCAGTATACAGGATCTTTGTTGCAGCATGCAGGGTCTTTTTAGTTGCGGCATGTGGGATCTAATTCCCTGACCAGGGATCGAACCCAGGCTCCCTTCATTGGGAGGGTGGAGTTTTAGCCACTGGACCACCAGGAAAGTCCCGAATGTTAGTACTCTTGATGTTGTTCTCGCAGTCTCTTAAACTGTCCTCATTTCTTTTTGTTGTTGTTGTTCAGCTTCAGTGATTTCTACTACTTTGTCTTCCAGCTTGCTGATCTGTTCTTCTTTATCATTTAATATACTGATGATTCTTTCTAGTGCATTTTTCATTTCATTTATTGTATTCTTCATCTCTGGTTCTTCTTTATATTTTCCAACTCTTTGTTTAAAACTGCTAAGTTCTCACTCTGTTCATCCATTCTTCTCTCAAGTTCTTTGGTCATTTTTACAATCATTACCTTGAACTCTTTATCGGATAGACTGCCTGTCTCCACTTTACTTAGTTCTTCTTCTCGGGTTTTATCTTGTTCATTCATTTGGAACATGTTCGTTTGTCACCTCATTATACCTAATTTGCTGTTTTTATTTCTGTGTATCTGGTAGGTTACATTTCCTGACCTTGGAGAAATGGCCTTTTGTAGGACACGTCCTATGCATCCCAGCAGTGCACTCCCCTCTAGCCACCAGACCTGTATGCTCTAGGGGTACCCGCTATATGAATTGCATGGGTCCTTCTGTTGTGGTGGTCTGGTAGGTGTGGCTGGCCCCTGGTCCATTTGGTTGCCAGGCCCTACCTTGCGTGGAGGCTGCTGGCCACTGGTTGGCTGGGCCAGGTCATGAGGCAGCTGGCTGTGGAACCCCGAGGGAGTCCCAGGGCTAGTGCTGGATCACTGGTGGGCAGAGCCGGATTGGGGGGAGGCAGGTTGCAGGGCCAGGGTTCCTGGATGTAGTGTAGCCTGCTGGTGAGTGGTCCCAATTCCTGACATGGCTGGCTGCAGGTTCCAGGATGTTACAAAGCTGGTGCTACTCCACTGGTGAGTGGGGCTGGACCCTGGGGCACCTGGCTGAGGAGTCCAAGGCATCTCAGAGATGGTGTTGGCCTGTTGGTATGTGGGGCCATGGCTGGTGTTGACCAGCTAGTGGGCGGGGCCAGGACCCAGGGGGTCCTGGGGCTAGTGCCAGCTTGCTGCTAGGAGGAGCTGGGTCCTGGGGTCTCTGGGTGCAGGGCCCCAAGGTCCCAAAGCTGGTTCAACCTGCTTTTGGGTGGGGCTGCTGGCTGAGGGGCCCAGGGTGTCCCAGAGCTGGTGTTGACCTGCTAGTGGGCAGAACTGGGTCCTGGGTGAGGGGGTCCCAGGGCTGGTGCCAGCCTGCTGGCTTGTTATCTGGGTCCTGACAGGGCAGACTGCAGGGCTGCAGTGGCCCTGGGGTTGGTATCCACCAGCTGGTGGGTGGGATTGGGGTACAAGGGATCCCAGGACTGGTACCTGGCCATCAGTGAGTGAAGCCAGGTCCCCGGGTCTCTGGCTGCAGGGCTAAGTGGTCCCAGAGCTGGTATTGAACCTCTGGTGAATGGAGTCAAGGTCTTAGAGGTTCTGGGGCTAGTGCTGGCTCACTGATGGGCATAGCTGGGTCCTGTGATTTCTGCTGTAGAGCCCTGGTAGTCCTGGAGCTGATGTTGGCCCTCTGGTGAGTGGAGCCAGTTCCCAACACAGTTGGCTGTTCTCTCTAGGGTGTCCCGAAGCTTGTACCCGCCCACTAGTGCATGGGACCAGATACCAGGCTGACTTGCTGAGGGGCCCAAGGTGTCTTGGAGTCGGCGTTGGCTTGCTGGTGGGTGGAGCTGGGGCCCAGAGGGTCCTGTGGCTAGTGCCTGCCCACTGTTGTCTGAGTCTGGCCCCTGGGCTAGTGCCAACTCATAGGTGGGCAGAACCAGGGCCCAGGGTCTCTGGCTGCAGGGCCCTGGGGGTCCTGGAGTTGGTGTGTTGGCTCACTGGTATGCCTGCCCACTGGAGGGTGGAGCTGGGCCCTAGGGTCTCTGGCTGCAGGTCCCCGGAGGTTCCAGGGCTAGTGCCTGCCCACTGTTGTATAGGGCCAGGTCCTAGGCCCTGTGGTGGACAGGGCCATGTCCCAAGTTGGCTGTGGGCTCAGGAGGTATTAAGGTAGCCTACCTGCTGGTGAGTGGGGCTGTGTCCCTGCCTGGCTAGTTGCTTGGCCTGAGGCGACCCAGTACTGGTGCTGACCGACTGGTGGGCGGAGCAATGTCCCAGTGCTAATAAGCTAGAGGGAGGATTCCAAAATGCTGCTTGCTAGCACCAATGTGCACGTGGTAGAACAAGCTCCCCAAAATGGCTGCCACCAGTGTTTATGTCCCCAGAGTGAGCTCCAGTTGCCTCCTGCCTCTCTGGGAGACTCTCCAAGATTAGCAGGTGGGTCTGACCCAGCCTCCTTTCAAATTACTGCTTCTGCGCTGGATCCCGAAGCATGTGAGATTTTGTATGTGCCCTTTAAGAGGCTATTTCCCACAGCTCTCTGGGACTCCCACAGGTAAGCCCCCTTGGCCTTCAAAGCCAAGTATTCTGGGGGTTTGTCTTCCTGGTGCAGGACCCCAATGTGGAGCTCAAACCTGTTGCTGCTTGGGGAGAACCTCTGCAATAAAAATTATCCTCCTGTTGCGTTTTGCCCTCCTGGGGCTATGGGTCTTGACTATATCGAGACTCCATCCCTCCTGCCCATCTGGTTGTGGTTTCCTTCTTTATATCTTTGTAGATCTTTTCTGCTAGATTCCAGTCTTTCTCATCAATAGTTGCTCTGCAGATAATTCTGATTTTGGTGTGCCTGCGAGAGGAGGTGAGCTCAGGGTCATCCTACTCTACCATCTTGGCCAGGCTCCGTCTCTGGCTTGTTTTTCAATTTTATTTTATGCACATAACCTGTACTATATTTTGGTTTTATATCTCCAGTAGTTTATTCCAGTATGTGCTTTAAGCA
Source organism: Stenella coeruleoalba (assembly GCF_951394435.1). Classification (NCBI taxonomy): domain Eukaryota; kingdom Metazoa; phylum Chordata; class Mammalia; order Artiodactyla; family Delphinidae; genus Stenella; species Stenella coeruleoalba. The sequence continues at coordinate 29,316,921 of NC_137161.1, forward strand.
GAACAAATACTTTTCCATATTGCTCTTTGTCTTAATTAATCTGCAGTATAAGTTTAGTATAAACTGTTTTGTTTATTGAAGTAAGCTGATTTCATTGTCTCCAGGCTCATCTGTCTCCAGGCCCCAAATTGAATCTTGCCTTAGGTGTAACTCAAAGACAATAGAATTTAACAATCTATTTCTGAGCCTTAGTGGGCCTTTTTCATTCTCTACATAAGCTTATCTTTGGAAATGAGCTGCTCTTGAGAGCTTCAGACTCCTATTAATTTTAGGGGTTCCTCTCCCCTTTATTTGGGACCTGTATCACGTTGTCTTTCTCCATTGAAGACCTATAATGAAAGTTGATTTCTGGTGTTCCAGGACTTCTTCAGGAGCGCTTCAGCAGTTTTTCAGGTTCTTTTTTCTCACTAGCAAGTATTCAGCGTGTGTGTGCCATTCCTACTCCACCCTCCCTTAGTGGCATGTGTCAATTTTTTTTTTTTAAGTTGAGAATTATATTTTGTTGTTAGCTTGTTTGATTATTTATTTATTTATTTGGCTGTGCCAGGTCTTAGTTGCAGCATGTGGGATCTTTTGAGTTGCTGCGTGCAAACTCTTAGTTGCGGCATGTGGGATCTAGTTCCCTGACCAGGGATCGAACCCAGGCCCCTGCATTGGGAACGTGGAGTCTTAGCTACTGGACCATCAGGGAAGTCCCAGGCATGTGTCAGTTTTTTACTCATCAGCACCCACCTACTCCTGCCTCCTGTGTTTGTCAGATGTCTCCTGCCTGGCTTGCTCATTGCTGCTTTTGTCAATCTCTACAGCTGTCTTCTTTTCTTTGGCTTACTGCCTGACTTCCGTGGCAGTTGCTCTGTCATTGCCTGTCTGCCATTCTGCCCCTTCTCCAACCCTTCACCCCCATTCCATCCCCTGTAGGTACAACATGTACTGTAGTACTGTACTGTTCTCAATGTTCAGAACTAAGCTCATCACCTTCCCTATGGTATGTCTCAAAGCAATCATTCTTCTGCATATAGCATTGAGATTCATCTAAGTCAGGGACCTGGGCCTTCCTTACCTCTGGCATCTCATTGTTAAGTTTTCAGTTCTGTCCCTATACACTTATCAGCCCTGCTCTGAGGTCCTCCTGGTTCATTGGCTAGATTATTTCAGAAAGCTTCAGTCAGCAGCCCTTCTAACCTCAAACCACACCAGTTGATCCTCTACCCTACTATTAGTCATTGTTTGAAAATCCATATTGTTATGGTCAACCTCCCTGTGTTAAAGCCTCTGGTGGTTCCTCAGTGTGTTCAGTGGAAAGTCAAAACTTTTTATTGTGGCCTAACAAGCCCCTTTGTGATCTGTTCGCTGCTTCTTCTAGCCTCATCTCCTGCATTTCCTCCACATATCCTCACAGTCCCCAGTCTTTCATGTCTGCCATTTTCACATTCATTTAGCAAATGTTTATCGAGGTCCTGCTTGATGCCCTTACCTAGCTCTTTGCCATTCCTGGAACCAGATAGATCTTTTCAAGCTTCAAAGTCCTCTTTGCTTTAAAGACTTTTTCTTGTTTCTGACCCTTCTCCTGGCTAACTGCTCTTTTTCCTTCCAAGTTCATCTCAAGCATTACCTCCCCTGAAAATCCTTCTGTGGTGTGCAGTTTTACTACCTCGCCTTAGTGTTAATTGACTAACATTTTGCCAGGTGATAATTCAGGGTTTGAAATAAATAGCTTATTTGTGCCTCACTGCTGGTTAGTGAACTACTTGATGGCAGTCTATACTTAGTCCATATCTAATCTGTCTGTGTATTCCCATTATCTGGTTGGAGGTTTTTTGTTTTTTTGTTTTTTTAAAATTTATTTATTTATTTGTTTTTTTGGCTGCTTGGGTCTTCGTTGCTGCGTGCGGGCTTTCTCGAGTTGCGGTGAGCAGAGGCTATTCTTCGTTGCGGTGTGGAGGCTTCTCATTGCAGTGGCTTCTCTTGTTGTGGAGCACAGGCTCTAGGCATGCGGGCTTCAGTAGTTGTGGCTTGAAGGCTCTAGAACGCAGGCTCATTAGTTGTGGCGCACGAGCTTAATTGCTCCACAGCATGTGGGATCTTCCTGGGCCAGGACACGAACCCGTGTCCCCTGCATTGGCAGGCGGGAACTTTGGAGTTTTAAAAGCCCTGAGTTTGAATCCTAGTAGGCACTTACTAGGTATGTGGCTTGGACAAATTCCTTAACCTCTGTGATCTTTATTCATTTGTAGAATGGAAAAACAGTACCTAACTCAAAAGGTGGTTGTGGGGATTAATTAGGTTAAAGTATATAGAATGCCTCATACAAATGCCTAGCACATAGCAGGCAACCAAGGATTATAGTTGTAAAAATAGTTTTTGATCTTAATAATAAATAATATAATGTTAATGAGTGAACAGTTAGCTGAAGGAACTGAACTCTCCATCTAGGTGCCTTTTTCTCAAATCAGAGAATCTGAAAAGCTCTAGAAGAAGGCTCAGGCAGAGCATAACACTCCTGGCTGCCACTTTGTTTCTTCCACACCTGGGAGACATCTTTCAACAGTCTTTAAGCTTTTGAAGGGTCAGTGATATGTGAAGAAAAGTCCGGTAGACCTGGATTTGAATTCTACTTCTACAACTCCCAGCTATGTGACCATCTCTCAATTTCTTTATCTTCAAAATGGGAATATGAAGAATCTCTCTCATGTAGAGTTGCTCTGAGATTTAACTGAGATAAAAGGCCAAATATTGAGATAAATTGTACCTGATACTTGATCATATTTTATCAATGTATTGAATATTGAGATAAATTGTACCTGATACTTGATCATATTTTATCAATGTATTGAATATTGAATGCTTAGCTTTGTATAGATGGACTCTTAATGGAAGCTATCACAGCCAGAGTCTCTACTCTGGAGAATGTGCAGATTGGCTGAGCTCTCCTTTGCTAGTGGGAACATCATAATATTAATTCCTTGTAACATTTTTTCTTTAGCAAATGTATGCCACATTGTGCTTCCTAGCAAGAGCACCAAGGAAAATGCATTTTAGAGCACCCTCATCGTTTCCATTCCTTATCCATAGCAAGTCATAATGTTAGGAGTTGGTCTTCTTATTCTTTATAACTATCTGTATCAGGATTGGGGTTGGTTGCATATATCAGAAAATAGGTTTATTTCTTTCTTGTATATATGAAATCTGAAAGTAAGCAGGGCTGGTATGGCAGTTCAACAGTGTCATCAGAGAACTTGGTCTCTTTCTAGCTCTCTATTCTATTATCTTGAAAGTCACTTCAGGGCCCATAATGACTGCTGAGGCTCTAATCATCACATCTGAATTCTAGATTACAGGAGAGGGAGAACAGGGAAAAAAGACTCCCTACCTCCCTCCCTGTTAAACCACCTTCCTAGAGATCTCATAATATACTTTAGCTTATATCTCCTTGGCCAGAATTTAGTCACTTGTCTACACCTAGCTGAGGAATGGGCGTGTTCTCCTTAGTACTAGCATCCAGTTTTCTTTCTTTCTTCCTCTCCTTGTTCTTAGGTGAGGGTGGCATGTCTCTCCAGACCTCAGGGTTCATTGACAGGGAGTGTACATCTGGGCAAGGAGTGTTTGTCTTTGGCCAGAAGCTCAAAAATTCTTTCTTTACTAGATACTCAATATGCCTGTGATGGTTCCTTAATCTTGGGTGCAGTATATATATTTAAAATAATTTACCCCTGAAATGTGTGTAAGCATGTATAATTGATTGCAATTCAAGAGAGACTCCCTCCCCCACAAGGTACACAGCATGGTAAGTTGTAATAACACCAATATCAGCATCATAGGATTGTGAAGGATTAAGCGAGAGGAAGCATACCAAGTGCTCAGTGCAGACTGGGATTTGAGATGGGAGGGCAAGTGTGAGTGATTTAACAGCCAATGAACAATGCCCACCATCCATGTCCCCACTGCAGAATTCAGCCTCCACATGATTTCCTGGGGAACGTCTCAGATCTGCTATGCTGAATTTGAATTTTAAGAGCATTTAGGAAATGTTCTTAGACACTAAAATATTAGGAAAACAATAGCTATAATTTTTCAGAACTTGCTTTGTTGTTTGTCCTAAGGCTTTTAAGTATCGCTAATGGCATCTTGGTTTTCCTTTGTTATTTGAATGTTAAACTTTCCTGGTTTATCTCCCTAATGTATGTGCAGTGGAAACAAATTTTTTTAAGTAAGAAATGTTTTTGTAATGAAAAAAGAACTGTATATTAGCCTTTTGTCTGGGTGTGGTGGGGTAGGAGAAAGGATACAGTGTGTATGCCATTGTGTCCAATAAATTAGGGAACTGCCCAGACCTTCATGACTCATCTCCCAAAGCCTCCCTGCTCATTTATTCTATACTCACATAACCAAAGGCTTATTATTCACAAGGGTGTTTGAAAAAAATGAAAAATGTATAAGCTTGAGTTTCTTCCATTATTTGGCTTTCCTGGAGTATATAATTCAGTCTTTACTCAGGCCACTGTTGCCCAATCAAAAATAACGTGTAAGGACCTCCTGGTGGCGCAGTGGTTAATAATCCGCCTGCCAGTGCAGGAGACACAGGTTCAAGCCCTGGTCTGGGAAGATCCCACATGTCGCGGAGCAACTAAGCCCGTGGGCCACAACTACCAAGCCTGCGCTCTAGAGCCCGCGAGCCAGAACTACTGAAGCCCGCATGCCTAGAGGCCGTGCTCCACAACAAAGGGAAACCACCACAGTGAGAAGCCCGCGCACCGCAACAAAGAGTAGCCCCCACTCACCGCAACAAGAGAAAGCCTGCACGCAGCGATGAAGACCCAACGCAGCCAAAAAATAATTAATTAATATTAAAAATGTGTAAGATAGAGGAGGAAATCATATACAGTTAACTCCTACCTAACAAAAGCAAACAGAAAGACTGGTTAAAATGATTGTGGTATATCCATATGATAAAGCACTTATGCAGCTACTGAAAAGAAAAGTAGCTGGAAAGTATTGATGTGGAAGATGTCCAGAATTTATTATTTAAGTAAAAATGCAAGCTGTAGACAGCAGATCTACTATCCTGTTTATTTATTTATTTTTTATGTGTAGGTATATAATTTTATAGTATAGGATTTTTCTTTATATCCATCGGTTCCGTTTGTATGTCTTTTGTTGTTGTTGTTTGGCTGTGCCATGCCTAGCTTGCAGGATCTTAGTTCCCTGACCAGGGACTGAACCCGGGCCCCGGCAGTGAAAGCACTGAGTCCTAACCACTAGACCACCAGGGAATTCCCTGTTTGTATGTCTTGTAATGAGCATGCTTTATTTATTTATTTTAATAGCTTATAATTTCAGTGAAGGGGAGGAGGACCAATGTCTTTCCTATATAAGAAAAGTAATCTATTAATAAATAACATTAAAAGATTCCACTCATTTCAGTTAGAAGATGAATAAGGTCTAAGGATCTAACATAAAAGATGGTAACTATATTTGATAATACTCTATTGTATAATTGAAATTTGCTAAGAGATTAGAACTTAAATTTTCTCTGCCCCCAAAAAAGATAAACAGGTGAGGTGATGAATGTATTAATTAATTAGATGGGGGAAATTCTTTCACAGTGTATATGTATATAGTATCACCACAATGTACACTTTAAATATCTTATAATTTTATATGTCAGTTTTACCTTAGTGAAGCTGAAATTTTAAAAAACAAAGATTCCATTCATAATGGTAACATAATATAAAAAAACCAGGAAGAAATGAATAGGACAAAAAATACAGTAACACTTTGAACATAAAAACTTGAATAAATGGGCAAAATACTAAAAACTTGATTAAATGGGCAAAATACTATGTCCCAAGATTATGCAATGCAATACCATGAAAATACCAGTTCTCTCAGAACTGATTTTTGTAATCAGCCTTTTATTCTAAACATTTCAAATGTAGAGAAGAGTTGAGAGAATTTTATATCCACCCAGCAAAATTCTACAATTAACATTTTACTCTACTGTATCTGTCTATCCATCCCCTGTATTCATCAATCCATATTGTTTTTATGTATTTCAAAGTAAGTTGTGTATATCAGTATACTTCTTCCCAGTTATTTAAGCATACATATCATTTACAACATGTGTTTATGGGTGGAATCTTTTTAGAGATAAAATTTATGTACAGTGAAATGCACAAATCTTAAGTTATCATTCAGTGAGTTCTGAAAAATTCATACACCCACACAACCCATTTCCTTGTCAAGATACAGAATATTACTGTTGTCCAGGAAGTACCCTCATGTTCCTTTTCAGTAAATCCTCCCATCTCTTTCCCAGGCAACCATTGTTCTGATTTTTCCACCACAGATTAGTTTTGCTTTTTCTAGAACTTCATCTGTATGGAGTCATATGTTATGTAAGGCTTTTTTCACTCAGCATGATGTTTTTTAGATTCATCCATGTTTTTGTGTATATCAGCAGTTCTTTCCTTTTTATTACTGAGTAATATTCCATTGTAAGAAAAAAACCACTTACCGTTTATATATTCTGTTAGCGATAGTTACTTGGATTATTTTCAGCTTTTTGTTATGAACATTCTTGTACTAGTCTTTTCTTGGACATATGTTCTTATTTCTCTTGTGTAAATATGTAGAAATGGAATTATTGGGTCATAAAGTTAGGTGTATATTTAGTTTTAAAAGAAGTTGTCAGACAAACTAATTTTTAAAATAAAATAAAAGTATCACAAATAGCTCATCTAAAAATCATCCTGTGACAAGGCAGAACCATTCCTACTATTAGAATTTGTGCACAGGCTTCCTGGCATCATGCAGACTATAGCTGAAAGGGAGGGCTGGTTTCCTTCTGACGTTTGATAGTGCATATTTCCCTCAGATTCAAACTATTTACCTGTTCATCTGTGTCAAGACTAGGCCTTCGTCATAGAACCAGCTTTCAAAATCCTCAATTCAGAGAGAGGTATGGGGAAGAGATAAATTTGGGAGAGTATGGGATGTCAATAAATCAGATGTGACAGAGAGGTTGAGAGATTTAACAACAAAGAAGTCGTGTGTGTGTGTGTGTGTGTGTGTGTGTGTGTGTGTGTGTGTGTGTGTGAGAGAGAGAGAGAGAGAGAGAGAGACAGACACACACAGAGAAGGGTGGGGAAGAGAGGAAGAGAAAGGGGGATGGGCGAAGGAGAAAGAAATACCAGTGGGCTTTTCCTCTTGTGAATTTTTAAAAATATATATATTTATTTATTTATTTATGGCTGCATTGGGTCTTAGTTGCAGCATGCAGGATCTTTCGTTGAGTCATGCAGGCTCTTTGTTGCGGTGCACAGGCTTCTCTCTAGTTGCAGTGCGCAGGCTCTCTAGTTGTGGCATGCAGGATACAGAGCACGTGGGCTCTGTAGTTGTGGTACATGGGCTCTCTAGTCGTGGTGCACGGGCTTAGTAGTTGGAGCGCATGGGCTTAGTTACCCCACGTCATGTGGGATCTTAGTTTCCCAACCAGGGATGGAACCCACGTCCCCTGCATTGGAAGGCGGATTCTTAACCACCAGACCACTAGGGAAGTCCCTCCTCTCATGAATTTTGAGTTTTTTGCAAAAGTTATTATTATTGTTTTTTTGGCTGTGTGGGGTCTTCATTGCTGCACGCGGGCTTTCTCTAGTTGCGGAGAGCGGGGGCTACTCTTTGTTGCAGTGTGTGGGCTTCTCATTTCAGTAGCTTCTCTTGTTGCGGAGCACGGGCTCTCTAGGTGCACGGGCTTCAGTAGTTGTGGCACGTGGGCTCGGTAGTTGTGGCTCGCAGGCTCTAGAGTGCAGGCTCCGTAGTTGTGACACACAGGCTTAGTTGCTCTGCGGCATGTGGGATCTTCCCGGACCAGGGATGGAACCCATGTCCCCTGCACTGGCAGGCGGATTCTTAACCACTGCGCCACCAGGGAAGTCCCGCAAAAGTTATTTTTAAGATGGTTCAAAGTTTTTAAAAAAGGCTTGTGTGCTGAAATAAAATGATCTCCAAAGAGCCTCATTTTGTTTAACAGCTGCATAGTATTCCATTTTATGAATATGCCATAATTTATTTAAACACGTCTCCCTCTCCCACTGATAAACATTTAGGTTATTTTCAGTCTCTTTCTATTGCAGACTATGTTTCATTGAATAACCTGTATATTGGCCACTTTAAAAGTATGGGTATATCTGTAAAATTCTCAAGTAGAATTGTGTCAAAGTGTTTGTGCTTTTGTAATTCTGATAAATATTTACAGATCATATGAGAGTACTTGTTTACACAAACCCTTGCCCCAACGCAGTGTTGTTAAAGTTTTTTTATATTTGCCTATCTGACATGTGAAAAATGATATCACAGTATGGCTTTAATTTGGCTTTCTTTGATCATGAGTGAGTTTAAGCATTTTTTCTTATTAAGAGAACTGTTCAGTTTTCTGTGAATTGTCTGTTTCGTCTCTTTTACTCTTTTGCCATCTCTTAATCTGTAGGAGTCCTTTATATATCGAGGAAAATAGACCTTTGTGAATGAGTTGGAAATATTTTTAAAGAGCTCATTCTTTAAAAATATGGAGGTAGCTGTTTTAGTGGAATGGTGGAAAAAGAAGCCAGATTGCCATGGAGACAACTCTTTCTAGAAATTTGGCTGTGAAGTGGAGTAGAGAGAATGCTAGCTGGAGGATTGATATAGATTAAAAGGAGTTCTTTTCTTTGAGAAATTCTTAATTGTGTTTAAATGCTGTTATGAAAGGGCGTTAAACCTAGGAGATGGTGTTAGAGGATCTACAGGACAAGGTTCCTAAGGGACTGAGATTCTTGGGAGGAATTGCAGAGAAGGAAGAAATTTGTAAATAAGGTGACTGGTAGGTAAGGGTATCCCAGTCTAGTAGTTTCTCTTATCTCTGAAGTGAAGGCAAGGCCAACAGCCAAGGATGTGAGAGGAGATGGTTGGAGAGGAGAGGAGGTTCTTTGAAATCACTGGAGCATTAGAGAGAGAGCTGACTAGGGAAATATAGAAAGATTGCAGAAAGTGTTCAGAGTTCCACTGAGGCAGAAACAGTGATCTTAACCTATGGGTTGTTTGATTTTCTTAAGGAACATTTGGCAGTCCAGGTGTAGGGCTGACAGTTGGATTAGTTCAGGGTTGGGGACTATTTCCCCCATGTAGGTGTAATAGAAGAACAACGTAGCAAAAGAATTTAGGATATTAGCAAGGTAGTGATTGAGCTAACACCAAGTTTTCTTGGTTGAGTAGAGAAGGAAATAAGACAGAACAGAGATATTGGAAAGAAAATTAGAGGTTCAAGGGACTGAAATCCTGGGTGAGGTCAAAGTGCAGGTATAGTAGACAAGAGTGTGAACTGCAAGGGTAAGGGAGTATGGTTGGAGAGTGGGAAAGTAAGATTCAGTATGAGAGCTTTTCCTGGTGCTGACAAAATCTAGAGTGCAGGGCTTCCCTGGTGGCGCAGTGGTTGAGAGTCCACCTGCCGATGCAGGGGACATGGGTTCGTGCCCCGGTCTGGGAGGATCCCACATGCCACGGAGCGGCTGGGCCCGTGAGCCATGGCTGCTGAGCCTGCGCGTCTGGAGCCTGTGCTCTGCAACGGGAGAGGCCACAGCAGTGAGAGGCCCTCATACTGCAAAAAAAAAAAAAAAAAATCTAGAGTGCAGCCATTGTCATGACAAGCCCCAGTGGAGTGGAGGTATAAGGTCATTGGAGGTGAGGAAGTCAGGGAACTCAGAGACTTGTCTGGATGTGAATTGTGGCTGTCATCTGTAAAGATGTTGAAACAAAATCTTCCAGGAGAATATCAGGACTTTGGAATGGGAAGAAAACTGTGAGCCACAATGCAGTGTCTTCAGTGACAAGTGAGTGCCAGGAAATCATAAGGCAAAAAAGCCCTCAAGAACAGGGCGTATTAGAGCAGACTCCAGGAAAAATGGTTTGTATATGGCATCCTAGAGGACTGAGGAAACCTCAACTGTACTTCCTGACTTTGCAGCTTTGGAATACTTGGAATGAAAGACTTGGAGACTGGAGGAGGGAAAGTTAAGCATAGGTGTGGTTGCAGTTTAGTCAGGGTGTCAGAACTCACAGGAATTTACCTGAGGGTCTTTATATCCTCTGGGAAGAATGAGGCCTTTACGATGGTTTTCCTGGTTGTGGTCCATGGATCTACCTTGTTACTGACATGGCTCTTCTTAAATTCTGACATGCCTCTCACTCCCTAGTTTATGCATACAAATCCTCTCCAACTTGCCATCCAGTATGCATTTGTTCTTTTCCTTGAATTCTTTCACTTCACTTTCCTCTGCAGTTTCCTTCCTTTAGTTTTGCTTCTTATATTCATGTTTTGTAGTGAAATCTATTTTCTTTTTAACTTACTTTTATTGATTATTTTTATTTATAAAAATATCATGCTCCTTATTTGAAAAATCTTGGAAATAAAATACAATATAAAGAAAATAAAAATCAAAAATGCTGTGCTAAAATGTTTATAGATTTTTCCTTCCAGGCTTACTTTCATGCATATACGTTCATATACATACATAAATTTAGTTGAGATCAAATGGTATATTCAGAGTTTTTTTAGTATTTATTTACTTATTTTATTATTATTTATTTGGTTGTGCCAGGTCTTAGTTGCAGCTCTCAGGCTCCTTAGTTGCTGCTCTCAGGCTCCTTAGTTGCAGCTCTCAGGTTCCTTAGTTGCTGCTCTCAGGCTCCTTAGTTGCAGCTCTCAGGCTCCTTAATTGTGGTGTGTGAACTCAGTTGCAGCATGCATGTGAGATCTAGTTCCCTGACCAGGGATCAAACCTAGGCCTCCTGCATTCGGAGCATGGAGTCTTAACCACTGCACCACCAGGGAAGTCCCTATATTCAGTTTTGATCTGACGGGGTTTTTTAAGCTTAAAAATGATGGGCTTGTTCCATTTTCTTAAATTCTTCGAATATAGCATATCGAGTAGCAACAATTATTGTCTTGAAGAGCAGCGTAATACTACTGACTTTTCCCTATTTTCCCTATTTTTGGGTATTTGGATTGTTTGTATTTTTCCACTTAATGAATAGCTCCATATCATTTTAATCTGAGTTTCAGATTATTTACATATACTCAAGAATAGAACCTTGGAAATGGGTCAGAAAACAATGTGGGCACCTTTAAGATTCTTGTATAATCTTTCTGGAAAGGAGTTTGTTATTATAGGCTAATTGGTATTACCATCAGTAGTTTGAGTTCTGTTTTGAGTACCAAGGAGCACAATTGCTTGTGTCATATGGTAAGAATATGTTTAGTTTTGTAAGAAACCACCAAACTGCCTTCCAAAGTGGCTACACCATTTTGAATTCCCACAATGAATGAGAGTTTATGCTGCTCTGCAGAAGCACCGGGATTTGATGTTGTCAGTGTTTTGGATTTTGGGCATTCTGATAGGTGTGTAGTGGTGTCTCATTGTTTTAATTTGCAATTCCCTAATGACATATGTTGCTGAACATCTTTTCATATGCTTTTTTGCCATTTGTGTATCTTCTTTGGTGAGGTGTCTGTTCAGGTCTATTTTTTAATTGGGTTGATAGTTTTTTTATTGTTGAGTTTTAAGAGTTCTTGATTTTGGATAGCAGTCCTTTACCTGATGTGTGTTTGGCAAATATTTTCTCGCAGTCTGTGGCTTGTCTTCTCATTCTCTTGACATTGTCTTTTGTAGAGCAGAAGTTTTTAATTTTGATGAAGTACAGCTTATTATTTTTTTATGGCTCTGCCTTTGGTGTTGTATCTTAAAAGTCATTGCTAAACCCAAGGTCATGTAGATTTTCTCCTATGTTATCTTCCAGGAGTCTTTTGCATTTACATCTAGGTCTGTGATTCATTTTGAGTTAATTTTTGTGAAGGGTATAAGGTCTGTGTCTAGATTTTTTTTCTTTCTTTTTTTTGTATATGTATGCCGAGCTATTCCAGCACCATTGTTTGAAAAGACTATCTTTGCTCCATTGTATTGACTTTGCTCCTTTGTAAAAGATCCATTGACTATATTTATGTGGGTCTGTATCTGGGTTCTCTCTCATGTTGCATTGGTCTATTTGTCTGTTCTTTCACCAATACCACACTGCCTTGATTACTATTTGCTTTTTTATATTACTATTTGCTTTTACAGTAATCCTCCAACTTTGCTTCAGTATTGAGCTACCTATTCTCAGTCTTTTGCATCTCTATATAAACTTAACCAGTTCTTGATATCCACAAAATAGCTTGGTAGGATTTTGATTGAGATTGCACTGAATCTGTAAACCAGGTTGGGAAGAACTGACGTCTTGACAATATTGAGTCCTCCTATCCATGAACATTGTTTATGATTGATTTCTTTTATATTTTGTAGCTTTTATTTTTTTCTATTGTCAGATATTCCATTTTTACCTTTGTGATTTATTCCTTTGTGATTTCTTACAATGCATTTATGTTTAGAAAATCCTTCCTCACTCTGCACTCACATTTGCATTTATTCCCTCTTAAAATGTGTTTGTAAGCATTTAATTTTTCAGCCCATCTGGATCTTATTTTGATATATGGAATGCGGTGATGGTCTAACCCCCTCCCCGCAAATACATTGTTATTTTTCCTAAAACCATGTCCTATTGGTTTATCAAAAATAGACATGGATACATACATAATAATCAGCCTTCCAATCTGTTTTCTAACCCTTATGGAGGGAATTGTATGCTTTCCCAATTTTGGATAATGATCGGGGGGAGGAGGGGAACTGGTCAAATCTTGTATGGCTGTACCTTGGGAAGGCCACTGGCTGAACCCAATTCCCTGCTAGGCATGGTTATTGGTACCAGAGGCAAACTCCTGGGATGTGCATAAACCACCTGCATTTCTTCACACTTCCTCAGAGATTGTCATGTGCCCCATGGAGAGGCATGTGCTGATTCCCTTGGAGAGTCACTACCATATTAAATTACCTCTAGGCTGTGAGTCTCATGAAAATGGGACCTCTGAGGGTATTGCTCCCTAGTTGTTTCCCTAGTACCTAGCTTAGTATAGGGCATAGACATCTGAATGGATGAATGAGCCACTACTACCAATGGGAATGTGCCATAGCCCTCTGATATGGTTTGAAGTGAAATAAAAGGTTGAGAACAGCTGTATAACGTCTGCTTTGGAGGGCAGTACATTCATGCAGTCAACCTACCTTCTCCATACTTCTCATTCTGAAGACACTAAAGCTGCACATAGCAATTAACTGGGAAGCTTTTAAACGGATTGCTACCTGCCTCTCACCCCCAGAGATGTAGTCTGGCGCAGGGATTTGTTGTTGTTGTTGTTAAGTTCTTTGAGTGATTCTAAAGTACAGCCAAGGTGGAGAACCACTGCTCTTACTTATAGTTGTGTAAAGATTCAATTAAGTAGCTGGATTCCTGGGGAATTGTGCTTACCAGACTCCCAAAAGATCATTGGTCCTGTGTGTGCACTTTAATAGCTAGGAAGAGTTTGCCCAATATACTCCTTTGGTGAATAGTTTGGACATAGTTACCGTATAACGGGACCTTATCTAAAATGGCTCTCTATTTTCCAGGTCAACATGGATTCCTGGTTCCTTCTTGTTCTGCTTGGCAGTGGTCTGATACATGTTGGTGCCAACAACACTACCATAGGTAAAGTGCCATTTGATAAGACTGGTATTAGGAATAGAATTTTGGTTTTATGTTTAATGACCCAAATTTGAAGGCCTCGGTGATACTGAAGAAAGAAAAAATATTAAAGTTGTACTTAAAAGTGATAGTAAAATGTCTTTGCACATCTCTGGGTTATAGTGTATGCTATGCTCAGCATTGTTCTATATACCATATACTACTTTAAATAAAGAGATTATGTATTCATTCCTGAAAAGTTAAGAAAAGAAAACGGTTGCTATTTAAGACTCATATATTGATTCTGAGGAACTAAGTAAAGAATCCCGTTTCTCCCTCCATTAGACAGTAATCCTTTGGAAGTGAGGGAAGGATTCAGCATTAAAAGAAGAGTATGTGCTGCTTGGCATATACCCAGAGAAAACTGTAATTCAAAAAGATACATGCACCCCTATGTTCATAGCCGCACTGTTCACAATAGCCAAAACATGGAAACAACCTAAATGTCGATCAACAGATAAAGATGTGGTACATATATACAATGGACTACTACTCAGCCATAAAAAAGAATGGAAAAAAAAGGAACGAAATAATGCCATTTGTAGCTACTTGGATACAACTAGAGATTATCATACTAAGTGAAGTAAGAAAGATCCCATATGATACCACTTATATGTGGAATCTAAAATATGGCACAAATGGACCTATCTACGAAACAGAAATAGAGTCACAGACATAGAGGACAGACTTGTTGTTCCAAGGGGGAGAGGGGGAGGGAGAGGGAGGGACTGGGAGTTTGGGGTTGGTAGATGCAAACTATTACATTTAGAATGGATAAAGAACAGGGTCCTACTATATAGCATAGGGAACTATATCCAATCTCCTGGAACAAACGATAATGGAAAAGAATATTAAAAAAGAATGTATATATATATGTGTAACTGAGTCACTTTGCTATACAGCAGAGATTGACAGAACATTGTAAGTCAATTATACTTCAATTTTTTTTAAAAGATAATAAAATAAAAGAGGGTGAGTGTGTGTGTGTGTGTGTGTGTGTGTGTGTGTGTGTGTGTGTATCTGCTCATTGGTCTCCAAGTGTTTGAGAGTGTAGTAAGGGCTTGCTGCTTTGTGCCTCATACCTGTTGAGCTCTCAAATTCTTTGTGTGATGTTTTCTTGCTTTTTTTGTGTTTGTAGTTTCACCTTCAGTAGGCGTTACAACATCTATTAAAGCATCTACAGCAGAATCACTTAAAGAAGAGACCAAAACTTCAAATCCTACTTCTTCAGTAACTTCTCCTTCCTTGGCACCAACATCCAGCCCAAGCCTAACTCTGGGACCCACCTATGTAACCACTGTCAATTCTTCAGACTCTGACAATGGGACCACAAGAACAGTAAGCACCAATTCTGTAGTCACTGCAGTTTCACCAAATGGAACATGGCTTCCAGATAACCAGTTCACAGATACCAGAACAGAACCTTGGGAGGGAAATGCCAGCACTGCAGCAACCACTCCAGAAACCTTTCCTCCTTCAGGTACTAGAGGTGGTTTCTATTTGTTCTTTCTTTTCCTCTTTGAGTTTGTTCACCCTTTTATTTTTTTTGTTTGTGTTTTCTAGCAATAAAATTTCTTGAAATAAGTAAAATCGCCCAAGCACAAAGTAATGAAACCTAGATACAGGGGATTCTCAGGAATATCTGGTTAACATAGTTAAGAGGAAAGAAGATAGGGGACTTCCCCTGTGGTCCAGTGGTTAAGACTCTGCACTTCCAATGCAGGGGGCCCAGGTTCAATCCCTGGTCAGGGAACTGAGATCCTGCATGCCGTGTGGCCAAAAAAAAAAAAAGGAGGTAAGAAGAGAGATTCTGGAGGTTATCCTGCTTTGCATGGGATCCTGGTTAGACTGGGGAGACTTAATCATGTTTAATGGTAGAGAAGAAGATTGAAAATATAAGAGAAAGAGGAGAGCTAATTGATGATGTGAGAGACTGAAGATTAAAGGGTAGTGAAACTGAGTAATAGTATTAGCCTTGAAAAGGAAGGAATCCATGGAGACCATGGGAAGGAGAAGGGGTCTGGGTGTCTATAACAATTAGATAAGAGTGGAAGGCCTGTGGCCAGGAGTAGAGTTAGGAAGAAGAATTCAGGGAAACAGTTAAGTTACACTGCCAGTTTGTTCAGGGCCTCAGCCCAGCCCACTTCTCTTCTTGGATCAATCACTGGTTGAAGTGGAAGTGGCTTTGAAGATAGAATCAGAGACCTAAATCTGAGACCAGGTGGGGTAGGGCAAATTTCCGAGGACTGGAGGGGGTTCCTCTAAGGGCTTCTGTGAGTAGTAAAGGAAATAATTGTTCCCCGACAGCTATATAATTGTCATTACTTTTCTAGCAAAAATCACTGTTACTCTTTGGTCTTATCCCCTTGGCTCATATTTTTTCCTTGTTAGAAGGTCAGTGCCCCATATGGAATCACATATGGCTCCTGGGGGGCATATTTACTGAATTGAATCTCATTTGCTGATGACATCTTTTAGCTAGACCTTACAACTCAGACCCTGCACCTGCCAGCTTTAATCCCATATGTTCTACTATAAAGGTTATGCAGCATTTGCGGTTAAGAGCACAATCTGCTGAGCCACACTACTTGATTTTGAATCCTAACTCTGCCATACACTAGCTGTGTGAGAATAGGCAAGTCTATTTAACCACTTTACCTCAGTTTCTTCATCAGTATATAAGAATGAATGATGATGATAGTACTTACTTCATAAAGGAGCTGTTAGGATTAAACAAGTTAATATGGGTAAAATATTTATAATGGGGCCTACGTATGGTAAGCACTAATTTTAAGTGTTAGGCATCGTACTACGAGTTTTATAGAAGTAATTCCTGTAAAGTATCCTATGGATCCTATTAAGTAGGTTCTATTTTATGTTTTATAGGTGAAGGAGTTTTACAGTGTTTTTCAAAGCACAGGTCATGACCGATTCTTGAAATCAGTTTAGTGAGCCACCACAAATTTGTGTGTGTGTGGATGGTCCTCTTCCATTTTTATTCTTTTCATGTTACATATATTATTTTGTAAAACTTTTGTTTCAAAAAAACAAAACACATACTGAGTAATGGTGTAAAAATTTATTTCTTTCTGTAAATTATGGCCATTGCTTAGAGAGGAAAAGCAAAATAACTTATACAAGCTGAAGTAGTAAATGGAAAAGGTGAGACTGTCACTGACTGTCTTCACGGCCTATGTTCTTCTGTACTGTCTTTCATTTAACAATTCTGTGAGATGACCAGGAGTAATTATCTCTTTTTAGTAGTTGCTTGACGTAAGACCTTAGAGGTTAAATAATTTGCCTTAGATCTGAAGGCTGTCAAGTAGCAAGTAAGACCTATTTCTCACTTCTGTGGTCTCTCCACACTGCTGTTAGGGAACCGAGTTTTCTATAATCTGCTGTAGGTCCAAATTATGCCATAGCTGAGAAACCAGTTACTATACAGTTAAAACATTTCATGTCTCAGAGGAGGCTGAGACTGCCTTTCACTGGTGGCTCTTATTCAAGATCAGTAGAAGGAAAACTTTATGGTACATCAGGTGTTACAGCCTGAAACCCCACATCTGCCGTGTCACCACCATTTTATCAATCCTCCCATAATTGTTACATCATAACTTTTGGTAAAATCAGTATTTGATGTTTTATATTACTATGACTATATAATACTATTCCATGCTGAGCTGTGATGTGATTATTTTCTCTTTCTTGTACAACTTTTTTCTGGATTTCATAATTACCTTTTTTTTTTTGCTATTGGAAGCCGCTTCTTCCCAAACTTTCCATAGGTTTGTAATACGGTTAGTTTTCCACAAAGTCAGACCTATTAGATAATCTGTTTATTTCTTTTTTACCTAGAGATCGTCCTCCTGAGTCCTCCATTGTCATTGTCTTATTGAAGCCTAGGTTTTTTCTGATCACTAGGGCTGCTACTCAAATGTCAGCCTGGGATTTCCCTTCTCTATCATTCTGGGAATTTCCTTTGCTGCTTCCTGGCTTCCATATTGTCTTCTTTCATGGATTACCCCATCACTTGATAGAACGTATCCTCCAGTAGCTTCCTGAGAAAGGGGTCCATGGGAGGTAAATTGCATGAGGAATTACATGTCTAAAAATATCTTTAGGGGTGTGTATAGAATTTGAGGACATATTTTTTTTCCCTGGAATTTTTAAAGCATTGTCCTAACTGACTTCTAATTCCCAGGCTTGGAGAATTCTACTGCTATCCTGATTCCTAATTGTTTGTCTTTAAAGATCTTCTCTTCATCATTGGTGCCCTGAAATTTCATAGTAATGGGTCTTGATGTGTGTCTTTTTCTTTCATTAATTATTTTGGGATAGGAGCTTTGGAGCTTTTGTCCTTCAGTTCTGGAAATTTTTCTTGTATTTGTTCAAAAATGTTCTTCCCTCTTCCATTTTCTCTGTTCTGTTTGTCTAAAATCCTTATTATTTGGATGTTGGACATATCCTGAATTAATTCTTTAATCTTAATTTTTCTTTTCTATTGACCTTTGCTTTGAGTTTTTTTTTCACTTTTCTAAAATAGCAAGTGTGTGTGTGTATATATATATATATACACACACACATACATACCTTTTTTCTTCCATTTATAACACAGATAATAAATGTACTGTGTACATTTCTACACATTACTTTTTTCAGTTAGCCTATCATACTTTTTCTATATTATAGTAAGGGGCTATCTCATTGTATGGCTTTACCTTGATGTATTTATCCAGTCTGCCCTATTAGCCAATGTTAAGGTTGGTTTTTCTTTTCAATTAATCAATCTATTTATTTATTTTGGGCTGCATTGGGTCTTCGTTGCTGCGTGCGGGCTTTCTTTAGTTGCTGTGAGCAGGGCCTACTCTTCATTGTGCTGCAAGGGCTTTTCATTGCGGGGGTTTCTCTTGTTGCAGAGCATGGGCTGTAGGCGCACGGGCTTTAGTAGTTGTGGCTCGTGGGCTTTAGGGCGCAGGCTCAGTAGTTGTGGCGCATGGGCTTAGTTGCTCCGTGGCATGGGGGGGATCTTCCTGGACGAGGGATCGAACCCGTGTCCCCTGCATTGGCAGGTGGATTCTTAACCACTGTGCCACCAGGGAAGTCCCCCCACTGTTTTAATGACTGTAACTTTATAAAATACTTAATGTTTGATAAGATGAGTTATCCCTTGTTAATCTTATTTTTCAGAATTTTGCTAGCATTTCTTGATTGTTTTTCTCCATAAGTGTTATAATCAACTTGTATAGCTGGAAAAAAGTTTTTATAGATCATGTTAAGTTTATAGATTAACAGGGACAATTGATATTTTTAATTCTTCCTATCCAAGAATGCTGCATATTCCATTTGCTGAAGTCTTTTATTTTGTATTTCTTGGAAGTGTTTTAAAATTTTCACCGCTCGTGTTGCACGTGCTTTGTTCAGCTTATTTCTACATATTTCAAAGGTTTTTCTTTTTGTTTTGTTTTTTGTTAGTATAGGTGGAATATGGTATCTTCTAACTGGTTGCTGTTGGGGCTATGAAACCTATTTTTTTAAATCGAGATACAATTGACATATAATACTGTTTTAGTTTTAGCTGTACAACATAAGGCCATTGATTTTTGTACTTACAATATATTTTATACTGATCATCTTAATTAATTTCCTTTGTGTTTGACATAATTTTCTTCAATTATCATAAGTTTTCAAATCATCTCATCTGCAAATATCTCTTTTTATTATTATTATTTTTTTTTTTTTTTCTTTTGCGGTACACGGGCCTCTCACTGTTGTGGCCTCTCCCGCCGCGGAGCACAGGCTCCGGATGCACAGGGTCAGTGGCCATGGCTCACAGGCCCAGCTGCTCCGCGGCATGTGGAATCTTCCCGGACCAGGGCACGAACCCATGGCCCCTGCATCGGCAGGCGGACTCTCAACCACTGTGCCACCAAGGAAGCCTGAAATATCTCTTTTTAAATTTCCAAATATTTAGATCTCTTTCCTTCTGTTTAAATGAATTGGTGAATACCTCTAGAACAAAGTTAGGAAATAATAGTAAAAGTAGATAGCCTTGTTTTGTACTTGATTCTAAGGAGGATGATCTCAGTCGTTTTTCATTAAACATGGTGTTGACTTTTGCGTTGAGATAAACATATTTATCATGCTCAGGATTTATTGACTCATTCCTGTTTTAAAGAGTATTTATGTCAAGAAGCAGTGTTAAATTTTGCCAGTTGCCAGCTGAGCATCATTGAGCAAGATCTGTATGGGTCTTTTTCTTTTTTTTATCATATGCTTCAGTGAATCATATTAATTGATTTTCTAATTTTGAACTATTTACATTCCAGCAAAAATAGCTCCACTTGGTCTTGTATTTTTCTTGAATAACTGTTGCAATTTATTTGATATTATTTTATTTCGAATTTTTTCATTGATATTTCTGAGTTGTTTCTTTTTTTGTTAAAGATTTAATTTTTAATTTATTTTTGGCTGCGTTGGGTCTTTGTTGCTGTACTTGGGCTTTCTCTAGTTATGGAGAGCAGGGGCTCCTCTTCGTTGCGGTGCACGGGCTTCTCCTCGTGGCGGCTTCTCTTGATGCAGAGCACAGGCTCTAGGTGTGCGAGCTTCAGTAGTTGTGGCATGTGGGCTATAGAGCGCAGGCTCAGTAGTTGTGGCGCGCGGGCTTAGTTGCTCCACGTCATGCAGGATCTTCCCGAACCAGGGATCGAACCCGTGTCCCCTGCATTGGCAGGTGGATTCTTATCCACTGTACCACCAGGGAAGTCCCTGTAAGTTATTTCTAAATGAGATTGGTATATGTGTTTCCTTTGTATGTATGCTATTTTTGATAAGTTTTGTTTGTCAGTGTTTTGTTTTGCTTCATAGAAAGAATTGAAGTATACCTAGAAAATTTTGCATTTCATTTAGATTTTCAAAATTATTCAAATAGATTTGAGGAAAAGTCATCCCTTAGGGTTAATTTCTTACATAGCTGTGACTATTTCTTATTTTATATATTTAAGTCCTTTTTCCTGTTTAGGTTGACTAACCATTTATCTATTTCATGGTTTGTTGCTTTTTTCTTCTAAAGAACCTGCTATTGTATATTTATTAGTTCTGTCACTTTTCAGTTTTTTATTTCATTAATTTCTTTTATTCTTATTTTTTCTGCTTTTCTTAGATTTATTTTGTGCTTTTTCTATCTTCCTGGATTGAATGCTTCATTTGCTTATTTTTATTCTTAATTAATATGTATTTAATGCTATGAATTTTTTATAAGCACAGCTTTAGGCGTATCCTGTAAGTGTTCCTGTAGGTAGTTATATTAGTTAGGGAGTGGTCTAAGCTACTCTGACAAAGATATACCGAAATTCATTGACCACTTAAGTCACTTAAGACACAGATGTGTCTTTCTCTCCCCTTTCACATTCCAGAAGTAGACAGGGGGGCTTTACCTCATCAGAGACCAAATTCCTTTTTTCTTGTGCCTCTGGCATCCTGACAGTTGCCCTCATCTGCTTGGTCAAGAGATGGCTCTCATCACTGGGTTCTGGTTCCAGCCCCCGGGAAGGAGCAACAGAGGAAATAGTTACAAACAATTTCTTTTCCAAAGGGTGTGACCCAGAAGTTACTCTCATTGGTTTTGTTCACATCCCATTGACTGGAATTCTTCATATGATTACACCTAGAGTCTCAGAAATGTAGTCTCTAAATGGACAGGTTTGTGCTCAGCTAAAAGTGGGGGATGTTCTGTACTAAAGGCAAGAAGAGGAAGAGACTGATATTGGGGGAGTGTCAGTAGATTCTGCCACAAGTGTGATTTGTTATTTGTTTAGGCATTTTGCAGTTCGGTTTTGATTTTAATTTTCAAGTGTTTTCTTACTTTGTTAATTTCTAGTTTTATTGCATCATGATAAAAGAATATTGTCTGTACTATTTCTACTACGAGGAATTTATAGGGGCTTGTGGATATTTCATAAGCCTTTGAAAAGGTTTTCTCTGTTAGTATACAGAGTTTGGTCTATGCCATTTAGATTTTATTATCTATTATCATTTAAGGTCTTTTATATTTTTAACTAAAATTTTGCCCTGTTGCATTTTAATGGCTTAAAAAGACATAAAGACCTCAAGTACTATTGTGTTTATATTTCTCTTGGCATTCTTGTATTTTTTATGAATGTTGACGCTGCATTGTTTTTGTACTCAGGGAGAAGGACAAACCATCGATAAAAGTTTAGTGAATCTGTGCAGTCTTATTTCCCAGTTGTTGGAGGGTGCCTCATTGTAGCTCCAGCATATACAAAGGGAAAAGTATCCATATTCCTAGAGCTTATTTTGTTTTACATTAGATTGAATAATAATGTTTGTTTTTAATCTGAGTGAATGTTTCTATTTTTTTTACTTATTACACAGGTAATTCTGACTCCAAGGACAGAAGAGGTGAGCCATTCACCTTATGTTTCTTGTCCTTTTTACAGTGTACAATATTTGTTGCATTTCCTCTGCTCAGTCTGTGGTAACCTTGTGCATCTCTGACTGTTACTTGTTTATTTTTCCTTAAGTTGTTTCCATATTAACCTCATGGAGAAGAGTAACAAATAAGTATTCATTACGTTTTTAAATGTAGATGTTGTTTTTTCCCCTAGTCTATAAAATGTTGACCTCTTGTCACTTTATATGAATTTTATGGATTTTCAGCCCTCTGGTGTAACGTCCCTATGACTGGAGATGTTATGTCAGTGGTCTAAGCAGGACTGCAGAATCCCTGTTCACCAGAGAATAGAATACATGGGGACTCTTGTAGAAGTGGCATATTTCTCTTAGGACAACAGTAAGGCTACCATCAAAGAGCGTAAGATAGATTATCCAGTGGTCTAAGAAATGATCATTGCATTTGAATTTGGAAAATGTTAATCTGCGAGGCAGTTTTTCTCATCTTGATTTCCTATTTTATCAAATCAGGCTTGTGTTTTGTTTTCTTTTTTTCTGATTCCATTATTTAAACATGCACAATTTTTCCTGCATAAGTAATGGAACACTTGAAGGCTTATGAAGTCCCATTAAGTAGGGAGCATTTGAATCAGAAAAGTACATACTCTGTACAGCAACTATAATTTAAGAAAGGAAAGAAAAGTAGATACTCTAACCCAAAGTGTTGCCCATCTGCCACTGTGTTTGGTGAGGAACAGTGAGGTGTTATCACACTGTGTACAGATTTCCCTTGATTTTCCAGCTCTCGCTTTCTTAAACTCAGGAACTGGATTTGATTAATGTAGTGCCCTTGCTATTCACTTTCACTTACCAGATTCTCACTGTCAAATGTAGAACCTAATAGATTTATGTAGCAATAGATACTTATATTTGCTCCCTAAAACGGCTCTTTTAACCAATCTTATAATAAAATCCGAAGTCAAAGTGGTAGGCTTCAAAATTAAACATAAGATCTCTGATTCCTTCCTCTACTTAGTGTGTATTTTCTTACTCTTCAGCCTTTTTCTTGCCCCAGATATTATCCCTGTTTTACCTAGCTGACTAATATAGATGTGAGTAGTTTCAGTATTATGATTAAAAAGAAATAAATTACCTTAATTATTTAGATTATTGCTAATTGTGACATACTAATATAATAAATCTTTTTAAGTTTAAAAAATAATTTTGTATAATTGCCTTTGACCAAACAGGAAAATGAAGAGGCATACATAGTCTCAGCCCCATATGTTATGATGATTTTACCAGAGCAAATCCTTAGAAGTATTGCTATAAATTTTGATATCACATTCTAATTTTAAAGCCAAGTGCTTTTTGAGAAATGAGGCTATTGTTTTGAAACATTTGCATTATAATGGGTTTGCTAAGCAAATGATGTCTTATGCAGATGATTAAGGGTTTAAATTTTTATGCATTGGCCTTTGATATGCTTTTTTTTTTTTTTTTTTGCGGTATGCGGGCCTCTCACTGTTGTGGCCTCTCCCTTTGTGGAGCACAGGCTCCGGACGCGCAGGCTCAGTG
Organism: Stenella coeruleoalba; assembly: GCF_951394435.1. NCBI lineage: Eukaryota > Metazoa > Chordata > Mammalia > Artiodactyla > Delphinidae > Stenella > Stenella coeruleoalba. The sequence continues at coordinate 29,340,594 of NC_137161.1, forward strand.
GCCATGGCTCACGGGCCCAGCTGCTCCGCGGCATGTGGGATCTCCCCGGACCGGGGCATGAACCCGCGTCCCCTGCATCGGCAGGTGGACTCTCAACCACTGCGCCACCAAGGAAACCCCTTTGATATGCTTTTGAACAGCAATAGCTGGTGTTTTAATTGCCAGCCCATATAAGCATAAAAAAGAGAGGACGGGAGGCAAGCAACTTTGCTTCTTTTCTTTCAAAGTTGAAGAAACTACTTATTTTCTCATGTGTATTATTTTTTAAATGTATTCCAAGTTATTTTGGTAGAGCCAGCCTTTTCCCAATTTTGAAAAATATAAATCATATAAGATTTACCATTTTAACCGCACAGTTCAGTGGCATTAAGTACATTTACATTGTTGTGCAATCATCACCACCATCTGTCTCCAGAATTTTTCATTTTATTTTTTTAATATCATCCCAGACTAAAACTCTGTAACCCATTGAACAATAACTCCTCATTTCTCCTTCCCCCAGCCCCTGGTAACCACTAATCTACTTTCTGTCTCTGTAAATTTGTCTGTTCTGTGTACCTCATTTAAATGGAGTCATACAGTATTTGTTCTTTTGTAACCAGCTTTTCTTTTAAAACATTTTCACTGGTGTTAATTTGGATGATTTGTGTACTATATAGTAATGTATTAAATCCAGTTCTGGCATTATCTACCAAGTACCTCTTCACCATGAAGTCAGTGGTCATGAGTATACTTTCCAGTTGTTATTTAGTCTTTGCTAGTTTTAAATCTCAGTTTCATTAGTTTTGTTCTAGGGGAAACAGACTCTGAGATAAAGATTCTCATGCAGCCCCTGTGAGACAGTGATGGCAGTAGTATTGGGTAGAGGGAGGAAATGAGATACCATGGGGTCAGAGCAGAGGCAGCAAAAGCATTAGTATATGTGGTTAAAACATGGGCTCTGGGGCTTCCCTGGTGGTGCAGTGGTTGAGGGTCCGCCTGCCGATGCAGGGGACATGGGTTCGTGCCCCGGTCCGGGAGAATCCTGCGTGCCGCGGAGCAGCTGGGCCCGTGGGCTGTGGCCACTGAGCCTGTGCGGCAGGAGCCTGTGCTCCGCAACAGGAGAGGCCACAGCAGTGAGAGCCCCGCGTACCGCAAAAAAAATAAATAAATAAAATAAAGGGCTCTGGAGCTAGACCACCTGAGTTTGTGTGTTGACTCTCTACCACTTAACCGGCAGGGTGGGGTAGGTACTTAACTCCTGTGCCTCCTTTTGCCATTGGCAAAATAGGATGGGAACAGAATTTCCTTCATAGGGTTGTTGTGAGGAATGAACTAACGTTGAACTAGTGCTTGGCCTACTGCTGGGTCAGCATATAGCAGTTGCTCAGCAACTCTTACCACCACCACCACTCTGTTACTATTACTGTTAATTAGATGGGAGCCTAAGGGGATCAGGAATCTCAGCCAGCCAGTCAGAATTTGTGGAAACAAGGGTGCGCTCTAAGGCAGGGTCACACTGCAGTTTACTACCACAACTGTAGACATCAGCTTATCCTCTGCCCTGTACCTTTTAAACAAAGTTCTGCATAAACCTGTCTCATCTTACTTTTTATTTTAATAGTTTTTTAACTTAGGGTTTTCACATGAAGACTTTATAACTGATATTTGTTAAATAGCAAGAATACAGGATAAAACTAGTCTAACCATACTTTACATTATTTTATATGTAATCATTTCTATAACTGGGTTTTTTCAAAAAATCTGGACTAGTACCCTGTTAGTATTTGTGAAGGAGTCCTTGAGCTACAGAGTTCTAGAACCAGGCAGGGTAAACATTCTGTTGCACCCCAGAGGCTCCTTAAAGTTTCTCAGCTCTCAAATCAGATCACCTGCTCCCCCTGGGTTTCTCTTTCAATACTTTGCTAGAGTTGAAGTCTAGAAGGGGGTTGGCATTCTTGTTAGAGAGGTATTTTGGGGGCTTCCCTTGTGGCACAGTGGTTAAGAATCCTCCTGCCAATGCAGGGGACACAGGTTCAAGCTCTGGTCCAGGAAGATCCCACATGCCGCGTAGCAACTAAGCCCGTGCACCACAACTAGTGAGCCTGTGCTCTAGAACCCGCAGGCCACAACTACTGAGCCCACGTGCTGCAACTACTGAAGCCCGCGTGCCTAGAGCCCGTGCTCTCCAACAAGAGAAGCCACCGCAATGAGAAGCCCATGTACCACAACGAAGAGTAGCCCCGGCTCATCGCAACTAGAGAAAGCCTGTGTGCAGCAGCGAAGACCCAACACAGCCAAAACATAAAAATAAATAATTTTTTTTAAAAAAATAGGTATTTTGGGATTATCACAGCAAGTGACATTATTAAGTGAACTTCATTTATGATGGCTTTCCCTAAGCACCTTTAATAATATATTCATTCAGCACCTATGAGGTGCTGAGGATTCTAGAAAGAAAAAGAAAAGTTCCCTGTCTGATGGAAGAAACGTGTGAACACCAAGAATCAGCCCACTCAACTACATGCTATTGGATATATACCATACAAAGTGCTATGAGGGGAGCTTAAAAGGCTCACTGTACCTGGGGAGTGGGAAGGAGGCATGAAGGTGAATTTTGGGCAGTTTAATATAGTAACTGAGGGGGCTTCCCTGGTGGCGCAGTGGTTGAGAGTCCGCCTGCCGATGCAGGGGACACGGGTTCGTGCCCCAGTCCGGGAAGATCCCACATGCCGTGGAGCGGCTAGGCCCGTGAGCCATGGCCGCTGAGCCTGCGCGTCCGGAGCCTGTGCTCCTCAATGGGAGAGGCCACAACAGTAAGAGGCCCGCATACTGCAAAAAAAAAAAAAATATATATATATATATATATATATATATAAGGAAAATGAGGATGCACGAGACAGGGTAAAAGCAAGGAGACGTGAAAGAGCCAGTCATGTGTTTGAGGAGCTGTGCATGGTTGACGTGCATGAAGTGGGAAGTGGTCAGAGGTAGCCTCAACAGCAGTACACTGAGCTCAGGGTGTCTCCTGGTGATGTTAAGGAAGGAAGTGACATGGTCAGATATTTGTTTTAGAAAGATAACTCCAGAGGCCCTAGGGAAGATGGATGGGCAATAGAAATTAAGGTTTCCAAATGGTAATTTGGCCCAAGACAACAGTGATTGGGTTCATCCCAGATGTTTGGGCACTTGAGGCAACTTTTGATGACTTTTGCTGTTTTTAGAGCACTTAACAACCTATAAGAAGCACTTAAAACAACTTTGCCTTTGAGTGTTGATAAATATTTCTACCAAAAAGTGTGAAGACGACAAAAAAAATGGGCCTTAGGAAGTGAGGCTAGAGGAGTATGGCTTTTACTTCACTGATTTTTTTTTTTTTTTTTTTGGCTGCACTGGGTCTTCATTGCTATGCGCGGGCTTTCTCTAGTTGCGACAAGCAGCCGTTGCGGTGTGCGGGCTTCTCATTGCGGTGGCTTCTCTTGTTGCAGAGCATGGGCTCTAGGTGCACGGGCTTCAGTAGTTGCAGCACACGGGCTCAGTAGTTGTGGCACACAGGCCCTAGAGCATGCGGGCTTCAGTAGTTGCGGCGCATGGGCTCAGTAGTTGCGGTGTGTGGGCTCTAGGGCATGTGAGCTTTAGTAGTTGTGGTGCATGGGCTTAGTTGCTCCGTGGCATGTGGGATCTTCCTGGACCAGGGATGGAATCCGTGTCCCCTGCATTGGCAGGCGGATTCTTTATTTTTTTTATTTTTATTTTTTTGCGGTATGCGGGCCTCTCACTGTTGTGGCCTCTCCCGTTGCGGAGCACAGGCTCTGGACGCGCAGGCTCAGCGGCCATGGCTCACGGGCCTAGCCCAGACCGGGGCATGAACCCATGTCCCGTGCATCGGCAGGCGGACTCTCAACCACTGCGCCACCAGGGAAGCCCCAGCAGGCGGATTCTTAACCACTGTGCCACCAAGGAAGTCCCTTCACTGAGTATTTTTGCGGTTGACCAACGTGTGTCTTAAGTCCTTGAGTGATTCACCTGTCTACATGTGAGCCCTTAAAATAACATGACCCTTTGTTTTCTTGGAAAGGGGATATAAGCAAATAGACAGGTCTTGTCCCAGAACACCATTTTAGTATTTTTAAAATGCTGTCCTCTGGTCTGAGTCTAGGGAGTGAACTTCTGGTAGAATGGGTGGTTGGGGAGTGGGGCGTAGGGGTGGGAGTGGCAGGGAATGGACCACTGTTCCTGCCTTGCCTGCATCATGCAAGGCCACATCTCCAGAGGGCCCAGATCAGGACAAGGCTAAGCACAATGATATGATGAGTCCGTCCATTTTGAGAGGAGCCCTAGGAGGGTGACTGGATTCTGAGCCTGTCTCCAAGTCTGAGATTTGACACAGGGAGCTGTAAATTCTCTCCTACTTTATTAATAGATCTGAGTCTCCTTCCCTCACACAGGCCTGGGAACATCTTTACTATCTGTATTGTCTTTAACTGTATTAAGAACATGGGTGTAATTCAGATGTCAAGAGGTAAAATCTGACTTTTATGATAGAGGACTCTTCTGGCCTGAAAGCTTGGGAGAGTTAAAATGTTTTTCCGACCAACCAACCAACCAACCAACTCATAGAGAAAGAGATCAGATTTATGGTCACCAGAGGCAGGGGGTAGCAGTAGGGGGAATTGGATAAAGGCAGTCAGAAGATACAAACCTCCAGTTATAAGATAAATAAGTACTAGGGATGTAATGAACAACATGATAAACATAATTAACACTGCTGTATGTTAAATACGAAAGTTGTTAAGAGTAAATCGTAAGAGTTATCATCACAAGAGAAAAAATTTTTCTATTTAATTTTGTATCTGTATCAGATCACCGATGTTCACTAAATTTATTTTGATAATCATTTCATGATGTATGTAAGTCAGATCATCATACTATATACCTTAAACTTTCTGTGAATTTCACTGCTCTGGGTACCTCATATAAATGGAATCATACAGTGTTTGTCTTTTTGTGACTGGCTTATTCACTTAGTATATTGTCTTCAAGGTTCATCCTTATATTGTAGCATATGTTTCCTTCCTTTTTAAGACTAAAAATATTTCATTGTACACGTATACCACATTTTGCTTATCCATGCATCTGTCAAAGGACATTTGGTTGCTTCTGCATTTTAGCTGTTGTGACTAAACCCATGTTTAGTTATGAAAATGGATATTCTTTTGGGCATATACCCAGAAGTGGAATTGCTGGATCATATGATAATTCTATTTTTAATTTTTTGTGGAACCGCCATACTGTTTTCCACAGCAGCTACACCATTTTACATTTCCACCAACAGTGCACAGGGTTCCAATTTCTCCACATCCTGGCCAGCATCTGTTATTTTCTGGGACTTTTTTTTTCCTGATAGGTATGAGATTGCTCCTCATTTTATAGTGGCTTTTTTTTTTAATCGATGCAGGGTCCTCTTGCATAAATTGCAGTATATTTTTAAAGATTTATTCTATTTCTTATACTGCCTCTGCTGTCGTTGGTATTTGTGAAGGTCTCCTGTAGGGCTCTGGTTGAGCTTTGCTCTGGAGCACTGAGTTGATTGGAATGTACTCACAGTAGGTGTCCCTTCAGGAAGACAAACAGGAACATATCCTAAACTAGGGGTTCAGTCATTGTTTAGGAAGTTGGACACAGTTATCCTCTAGGCGGAACTGCCTTTCTTTTCCCCTCCTTCGTGTCTTGTGGCCTAGAATTACCTCAGGTACCACTCTTGTTCTTCCTCTGTCTTTAGGGCCCACCCAGGAAACCCTCTGTGGACCTAGTGTGGCAGTCATGAGCATCCTCTCTGGATGCCAATTTTAACCAAAGCAAAACAAGCATTTATGAGACTATCAGGAATACTTAAACAGTAACTGAATATTAGAATATTAGATTATATCAAGGAATTAGTGTTGCTTTTTTTGGGGTGGGGGGCAGCTGTTGGGTCTTTGTTGCTGCACAGGGGCTTTCTCTAGTTGCCGGTAGCAGGGGCTACAGTGTTGCTTTTTAAATAAGGTAAAGGTATTGTGATTATGTTAAGAATCCTTATCTCTTAGTGCCACATACTGAAGTAAATACAGTTGAAATGATATGTCTCAGATTTGCCTTAATATAATCCAGTGGTTCTCAGCTCAGGGTGATTCCCCCCCCAAGAAGACATTTGGCAATGTCTGAAGGTGATTTTGGTCATCACAGTTAAGGGTTTGCTACTGGCATCTAGTAGCTAGAGACCAGAGATGATGTTAAACATCCTACAGTGCACACGAGAGCCCCCCACAGCAGAGAATTACCTATCCCAAAATGTTATTAGTGTGTGGCTGAGAAACCCAACCCTGGTATAGATGAAAACACTGGCATCTGGTAATATTGTCAAAGTGAAATGGTCAGTGCATAGGGATTTACTGTAGTGTTCTTTTACTCCTGTGTAAGTTTGAAAGTTTTCCATAATAACAAGTTAAAAAATGTATATGCAGCTTATATTTTTTATATATATTTTTTAGTAAAGAAGCCATCAGCACACCCCCACTCTGTATAGAATGCTGTTTTTCAAACTGAGCCCAGATGAGACACCACAGCTTCTTGCTCATCCTGTGGGTGTACGGACTGCGTTGGCAAGCCTTTGGTTAAATACCCTACTACCCCAAGACCTACTTTCATCCCCAGTCCTGGTTTGATGCTGAACTTGAGGTGTTTCTAGGCTCAGATTGATGGAACTAGTACTTACCTTTTAACTTGGAGGCTCTTCAGCTGTGATTGATCTCTTCAGCAGTCCAATCCCATCTGCTTTGTTGTCCACAAATCCCTCAAAGTTTCTGGTCTGCTGATGCCACTCTTTGCTGCCTTCCAGATGTGCTTTTTTTTTTAAGATTTTTTTCTTTTTTAATAAATTTATTTATTTTTGGCTACATTGGGTCTTCATTGCTGCATGAGGGCTTTCTCTAGTTGCAGCAAGCAGGGGCTACTCTTCATTGTGGTGCAGTGGCTTCTTTTGTTGTGGAGCATAGGCTCTAGGTGCACGGGCTTCAATAGCTGTGGCACGTGGGCTCAGTAGTTGTGGCTCGTGGGCTCTAGAGCGCAGACTCACTAGTTGTGGTGCACAGGCTTAGTTGCTCCACGACATGTGGGATCTTCCCAGACCAGGCTCGAACCTGTGTCCCCTGCATTGGCAGGCGGATTCTTAACCACCGTGCCACCAGGGAAGCCCCAGATGCAATTTTTATTTCATTCGTATTTTTATGTTTCTTCTATCATTTCAGTGTCCTTTTGGGAAGAGAAAGAAATAAAATTATGGATTCAGCCCCCTGTCTTGAGCCAGATGTCTCCAATTACCTTCTTTTTTTTTTTTCCTTCGGTACACAGGCCTCTCACTGCTGTGGCCTCTCCCGTTGTGGAGCACAGGCTCCAGACACATAGGCCCAGCGGCCGTGGCTCACGGGCCCAGCCGCTCCGCGGCATGCGGAATCCTCCCAGACCGGGGCACGAACCCATGTCCCCTGCATCGGCAGGCGGACTCTCAACCACTGCGCCACCAGGGAAGCCCTAATTACCTTCTTTTAATACCTGGTATACAGCCCTCTGTGAGTGGCATTGAACAAAGACATATTTAGTGATAAATCATTAATTATTTTATTCATTCGCTCAGTGTAGTCCATCCAGTATTTGTTTAGTGCCCACTGTGTGTGAAATTCTGTGCTAGGTGTTAGGTATATGGTGAGAAGCAAAGCAGGTATATAATCCTTGCCTTTGTGGAATTTATGGTGTAAAGGAAGGACACTCATAATCAGCTATACTCAAATAAATATATAATTACGAAGTGTGAGGGTATTATCAAGAGAAATAACAGAGTGCTCTGTGAGACTAATAAAAAACAATAATAGCTAACACTGACTGTGTACATAATGTGTGCAAGTTACTGTGCCAAGAGCTTTACATGGATGATCTCATTTAATCTTTAGAATAACTGATTTTACAAATAAGGAAACTAAGGCTTACCTAATTTAATGTTAAGTCAGAAAAGACCTCTCTGGTAAAAGTAACACTTGAAATGAGAACTGGATGACTAGGAGTTAGCCAGGCAAAGAACAGAGGGAGGCTATATACAGCAGAAGGAATAACATGTTCAAAGGCCCAAGGAAAGAGTGAACCCGGCATGGAAGGATGCCAGTGGCTCAAGTTCAGTGAGCAAGGAAAGAGTGGGAGGAGATAGAGAAAGCAGGGGCTAAATGGGGGAGGTTGTTATTGGCCAGGGTAAGGATATTAGATTTCATTCTAAAGGCTTGGGAAACCATTGAAAGGTTTTTACATAAGAGGGGAACGTGATCTGATTTGCTTTCTTCGAGATCACTCTCCCTGCTTTCTGGAAAATGGACTGGCAGGGGATAGCAGCTTACCGTGATTCAGTTGAGAGAGGACAGAGATTTAGACTAGAGTGATGGCAACAGAGTAGAAAAAAGGCAGACAAATTTGAGGTGTTGGTTTTAGTGCTACAACATTACTTGCAGCTGGGTTGGATATAGAAGCTAAGCATGGGGAAGAAACTAAGGGGATTTCCACATTTCTTGCTTGAGCAACAGGGTGGATGGGTGGCAGTACTAGCTACTGAATCACCGGTGAGGGAAATTTTTTTAGACCCAGGAAGTTTGCATTGCCTGTGAAATTTAAAGTAGAGGTGACATTATAGTTTCAGAAGAGTTCGAAGAGAGGTCTGACCAAGCAGTGCAAATGTGGGAATTGCTAGCATATCACTTGAGCTTCCAGCCTGATCTGATCGACTAGATAGCATATAGAGAAGAGCGCCAAGAACAGAGCCCTGAGGAAATCAGACATTTAGAGATCTGTGTTAGAAGAGCAACAACTGACAAGGGAAAATAATTTGAAGGAGACAAGACATAAAATCAGAAGAGTGCTTTGTTGTAGAGCAAGAGAGGAAAGTTCTTCAAAGAGGAGGGAGGGACTTCCCTGGTGGTGCAGTGGTTAAGAATCTGCCTGCCAGTGCAGGGGACATGGGTTCGAGACCTGGTCCAGGAAGATCCCACATGCTGCGGAGCAGCTAAGCCCGTCTGCCACAACTAGTGAGCCTGCGCTCTAGAGCCCGCGAGCCACAACTGCTGAGCCCGCCTGCCACAGCTGCTGAAGCCCGTGCACCTAAAGCCCGTGCTTTACAACAAGAGAAGCCACAGCAATGAGAAGCCCATGCACTGCAACGAAGAGTAGCCCCCGCTTGCCGCAGCTAGAGAAGGCCTGCGCGCACCAGCGAAGACCCAACGCAGCCAAAAATAAATAAATTTTTTAAAAAGAGAGGAGGGCGTAGTCAGCCCGTTTGAATGCTCATTTTAGTATGAGATCCACATACCAGGGTATGTTTGAAAATTGCCATCAACAAAGAAGCATTGTATAATATCTCCCATCTCTTTAAAAACAAACTTTCTACCCCACTTCTCCCTCCAGCTGCTGCTTTTCTCTGAATCTCTTTACGATAAAAGTCCTCACCTCAAATAAGGGGTCAGTATCTCACTGTCTCTTCTTTCCATCTTTATTTCACTTCATTTGGTCTTCCTCAACAGCTGCTTAACTGAAACCACTCTTGAGAAGATCACCAATAACTGCCCTCTTGTCAAATCCAATTTCACATCTCTGTTTTCATCCTACTGAATCTGTTGATTGAGTATTTGATTGAGTTGACTACTCCCTCCTTCTTGAAAAATTCTCTTCTTGGCTTGCATGACATCACATTCTGCTCGATTACCTCCTACCTCATGACTGCTGCTTATGAGTCAGTTTAACTAGCTGATCTTTTAAAAGAATGTAAATCCATTTATATCTCTCTCCTATTCAAACCCTTCCAGTCACATAGTGTTTCTCATCACATTCAGAACTAAATCCACACTCATTACCATGGCCTGCAAAGCCCTAAGTCTTCTGGCTTCTGCCCACATCTCCAGCCACATCTTGTATGAAAACTGGTCTTTGTGCTATTTCTTGAACCCACCAAATTCCTGAGGGCTCTTATGCTTTGCTGTTCCCTGTGCCTAGAAAGCTCTTTGCACAGATCTTTTTGTGGTTCACTTATTCACATTATTTAGACCACTCTAAGTAATGGCTCAGTATAACCACTTCAGACCTTCCCAAACTACTCTAACATAGCCAACCAATTCCCCCTCCCCAAAACCCATCACTCTCTATCCCTTTACCCTTCTTTTCTTCATATGTCTTGCCCCTGTCTGAAATTGTTTATGAACAGTTTTCTCCCACTTCCCCCAGAATGTCAGCTGTCTGTCGCTTGTCTGTTTAATCAATTCTCTATTCCCAGTGTCTGGAACAGTGCCTGGCATACAGTTGCTGGTCCGTAAATTTTTTTTTTTTTTTTTTTTTTTTTGCGGTTCACAGGCCTCTCACTGTTGTGGCCTCTCTCATTGCGGAGCACAGGCTCCGGACGCGCAGGCTCAGCGGCCATGGCTCACGGGCCCAGCCGCTCTGCGGCATGTGGGATCTTCCCAGACTGGGGCACGAACCCGTGTCCCCTGCATCGGCAGGCGGACTCTCAACCACTGCACCACCAGGGAAGCCCCATAAATTTTTTTGTAAATTTATTTATTTTTGGCTGCATTGGGTCTCCATTGCTGCACATGGGCTTTCTCTAGTTGCGGGGGCTGCTCTTGTTGCAGAGCACAGGCTCTAGGCACGCGGGCTTCAGTAGTTGTGGTGCGTGAGCTCAATAGTTGTGGCTCGCGGGCTCTAGAGCACAGACTCAGTAGTTGTGGCACACGGGCCTAGTCGCTCTGAGGCATGTGGGATCTTCCCGGACCAGAGATTGAACCCATGTCCCCTGTACCAGCAGGCGGATTCTCAACCTCTGTGCCAACAGGAAAGTCCCCATAAATATTTTTTGAATGAATGCTGCTAAGAAGTTGAATTAGATGAGGATGGGAATGTTTCCATTGGATTTGACAATATACCATTTGTTGGTGTCCTTGATGAGCAATTTAAATGGCTCACTGAGGGTAGGAGTCAGAGCAAAATAGATTAAGGAGTACCCAAAGGTAAGGAGTTGGAGAAAACAACTGTTAAATAAGACAACCGTTGTGAGAAGTTAACTGTGAAGAGAGACATGGGGCTGGCTGTTTGTGGTTGGAGGAGGGTAAATGAGGTCAGGAAGACAGGTCTTTGAGGTGACAGTAATAGATGTAATACAGGACATATGTGACAGGATTGACCTTTACATGGGGGGATCTGCTAAAGAAGATGAAAAGTGGTGCTGCTAGGAAAGATGGAAAAAGGAGAAGATAGTTACAAATTCAGGCTGGTTGTGTAGTTCGTGATGGGGGCTTGAGAGTGCAGGAAGAGGATGAGGTGGCACCTGGTCAGCTGCCATGAGGTTCAGTGTCGGGTGGAAAGGAACCCAGGCCCTATGGAATGGAGGGCAGAGTTGCTGTATCTCCAAGCCAGATGTCACTGTAGTTGGGGTCCCGGTAAAAGGTAGCTGTGGAAAGAGGGAGAAAAGAGTACCCAGCGTTTTTTGACACTGGGTACTTAAGGATCTAATAATGTGTCCTTGCTTTAATCAGGAACAGTATTCTCTGTGCCAGGAAACCATTTGGATTTATGATAGGAAAATTGTCATTTTTCCTTTCTCTCCCATCTTCCTCTAGATGGAGCGCACTGAGCCTGGGAGAAAGTACATTGTTGGCCCTGCATACCCAGCTTGCAATTAGGAATGATGAATACTCTATGAAATATTTGAGTATTTCTTATGTGCTGAGCACTGATTTTGTTTTAGGCTCTATAGCAATGAAAGAAAGTCTCTACCTTCAAAGAGCTTTCATTGTAATGCAGGGAGACACAAAATAAACATATGTATGATAAGTCAGAGATGGGGTGGGCATGTCACCCTGGGCTCTTACCCTACTGTACCCTCCTCTTCACCCAATAGCCCTGGGCTGGCAGTGGAAGGTGTCTCTTTTCTCCCTCCCTCCCTCTCCCTCTCTCTCTCTCTCTCCCTCTCTCTCTCTCTCTCTCTCTCTCTCTCTCTCTCTCTCTCTCTCTCTCCCCCCTCTCCCTCTCCCTCTCCCTCTCCCTCTCCCCCCCACCCCCCTCCTTCTCTCCCTCTCTCCCTCTCCATGCCCAGCCATCTACATAAGCATTTGGAGGAGCCCTTCTTCCTCATTTGGGTGTTTCCCTGAGCAGCCAACTTGAGCCCTCCATTACATACAATGATAATAACATGTTTTGTTCTCTTGATTTCAGATGAGACGCCAATTATTGCAGTGATGGTGGCCCTGTCCTCTCTGCTAGTGATCGTGTTTATTATCATAGTTTTGTACATGTTAAGGTGAGCGTGCTAATGCTTCTGCATTCTCTTGGACTCTGTTTCAATACCCCAGGGTCTCAATAAGCCCACACAGTCCAGAAGACAGTAGGATAAAGACAGTGAATGGGATAGAGGGGAATGACTCATGGTAGCACTCCTAAGATTAAAATTCTGCTTAGAAATGTTTTAAAGTTTTACATAGTCTTCCTTAACACCTAGCCCCTCTCCTTTGCTTCCATCTGTCCCAAGTCCAGTCCCTCAACTCCAGTTCACCCTAAAATCCAGGACCGTGGTTTAGAGGTTGAGGGAAGAAGTCACAGTCTGTTGTTACTAATAGGCGCTTTAAGATCTTCAGATCTAGCCCTATTGAAACAACCCCTGAAAGCACCCCAGTGAAGATTATGTGTTCAGTAAAGGCCTACTTTATTTCTAGTTGGGGCTTTGTCCCCAAACCCTTCTAGGGCCCCTGACTCAGGCATGCTGAACTGAACCATGTGAGCTACAGAGTTTCTCTTTCTGACTTTCTTCCAGGGTCTTGTAGGTATTACTCTTCAAACAGGTACCAAAGCCAGGAAGGGAAACGCAAGGGAGGGAAAAAGAAGGTGCATTTGTTCTCCTCCTGCTGAAGTCTCCACCCTGACTAATTGGGTTTAACTCTACCCTTATTTTTGGCTTAAGCTACTCTGGGCTCCCTCTCTTCTTCTGCAGGGATAAAGAGAGGGAAACCTTGTACACCCCTACAGTTTGTTGTGTGTCTCCACCTTTCTGCAGGAGACTTGTGGCCAGACCTGTGCCAACCCAGTCTGAAGCTCTGGGCTTCTCCCTGGTTACACCAGGGAAGTACCAGGATTTTTGTTTGATACTCTTATCTCCCCCCACTGTATTCTACCCACGCATCCTACTTCCACCTGGTGTGGCTATGATCTGCAGCTAATCCTGGAACTGGAGCTGCACAGAGGAGCCATTCAAGCCAGAACATACTGTGGGGTTCTCTGGGTTGGATTCTAGTGTGCTGAGGGTGAGCAAGAGCACAATGAGGTGCTCAGTCACCACTGGAGCTGCTTCCGTGTGTGCAGAACCTGTCTCTAAAAGAGCCTGTTTTTTGGTAAAGGATATTTTAAAAGGCTGAATCAGTAAGTGGAGCTACAAAGCCAATGATTGGTCTCTCCTGACTCTGTGCTTAGTGTTTCACTATGAACATTTTCTCATTAGGTTTAAGAAATACAAGCAAGCTGGGAGCCACTCCAATTCATTCCGCTTATCCAATGGCCGCACTGAGGATGTGGGTAAGACACCCCTAAATTACATGGGGAACCTTCACAGAGAAGAAAAATCAAGAAAATAGGAGTTTCCCCATCTGAAAGGAAAGGAAAAAAGAGACTTGAAAGCAGCCCTAGTTTTTGGATGCCTGACCAATGAGATAGAACCCCTAATTTAGTCTCCAGAGAAGGGCTGTGTCCCCAGGGCACCTGACCAACCTTCCCCCTTATGCACTGCAGAACCCCAGAGCGTACCACTTCTGGCCAGGTCCCCAAGCACCAACAGGAAGTATCCACCCCTGCCCGTGGACAAGCTGGAAGAGGAGATTAACCGGAGAATGGCTGATGACAATAAGCTCTTCAGAGAGGAATTCAACGTGAGTTCTTTGCTGAGGCTGGTGTGTCAGCAGGGAGGAAGGCAGACCTAAGGTCAAACCTTTTGAATCATGGGGTAGAAAACAGGTTTCTAATGGGTTAAGAGGTGAGAAATTTTTTACCAGGTTCATCTGACTCCTTTCCTATGTGACCATGGATAGGAAATGCAAAAAGATTTGCCATACCTCCCTCTTCTACCCATCTATCCATTCATTCATCATTGCATCTGTTACTTTTGTTTAATAAATACTTATCAAGCATCTGATATGTGCAAGGTGCCAGGGATTTGCTGGGGAGCAAAAGCAGATCTAGTCCCTACACTCAGGGAACTTGCTGTGTAAGTTCAAACAGCAATATAGAACATGAAGAACTGGTGCAGAGGCATAGGAACCTATATTAAGAGGTGGCCTTGGGCTTCCCTGGTGGTGCAGTGGTTGAGAGTCCGCCTGCCGATGCAGGGGACGTGGGTTCGTGGGTTCGTGCCCCCGTCCGGGAAGATCCCACATGCCGCGGAGCGGCTGGGCCCGTGAGCCATGGCCGCTGAGCCTGCGTGTCTGGAGCCTGTGCTCCTCAACGGGAGAGGCCACAACAGTGAGAGGCCCGCGTACCGAAAAAAAAAAAAAAATGAAAGAGGTGGCCTTTTAGAGTCTAGAGCCAGGGGTCACAGGGTATCTTAAGTAGACATTAGGAATAGGTCATTGTGGAAAATGAGGACCATGGCAGACTGCAGAGTGCAGGCCTCATCTTCGGTAGTATTTACAGTTGCATGTTTTATAACTCTCTCAAGGAAGCAGAACATGTTTGTGAATCTACCAGTTGATTATTCCAGTCCACCAGTTCAGAACTTCCTTTAAAAATGATATTTTAATTGAGACCTAATCATAGGCAAGGGCATTGGGGAAGGGGGGATGGGGAACATTCCAGGTACTGGGAATATCAGGAACAATCTGTCAGTAGTGAGGGTGGGTGAGGGAAGGGCACATTCAAAAAATAATGAAGGACTGTGAGTGGCTGAAGGGCAGAGACTTAAGGGAGTAGTAAGAGATGAAAATGTAGAAGACTGGACCAGACCGTAGATCTTGTAGAACGTCATGAGAGAAGTGGGAAGCCACAGACCAACCAGATTTGTAATTTGGAAAAAATGACTCAGACTACTGGTTAGAGAATAGCCCATGGGGAGACCAGGATAGAAGCAGGAAATACAGTTAGGGGCTGCAGCAGTTAAGACCAGAGTCGCTGATAGATTGATGTAAAGTGGTAATGATTAGGGAAAGGGGAATGGATTTAAGGACACAGGAACAGTTCCAGAGTTGGCTAATTCATCAACTTGGGCATTGTTAAACTCTGTCTCCTTCATATCTTTCCACTCAGCCATGTGTCAGTCCTGTCTCTTAGGCTGGCTTTCCTCATGTTGCCAAAATGACTGCCCAGGGAATTCCCTGGCGGTCCAGTGGTTAGGACTTCGTGCTTTCACTGCTGAGGACCCGGGTTCAATCCCTGGTTGGGGTACTAAGATCCCATAAGCCATGCAGCGTGACCCCCCCCCCCAAAATAATGGCTGTCCCAGTTCTAGGCACCACATGGGGGTAAACAAGGTCCAGTGGGAAGAGAATGACTGTTTCTTCCTGTATGTCTCCTTTTATTCGTGAGGAAAACTTTCCCAAAAGCTTCTGGAGACTTCCCTGGTCACATATTCCTTCTTAAACTAGTCATAAGCAAGGGAGAAATAGCCTTACTGCAACTGGCTGAGACCAATCCAGATTATTCCAGTGTCATGTAGAGGATAGGCGGTTAACCCACAGAATGGGAGCTCTAGTAGCAAGGAGGAATGTTTATTGGGTGGGTGGGTTACCACTCATATCTGCTCCGCCTCTGAAGGGCTTGGGGGAGTGGAGAGTGATGTGGTCAGATTTGTACTCTGAGAAAATCACTAGCTACAATGTGGAGAATAGATGGGAGGGAAGCAAGAGGTGAAGCAGAAGACCATTTACCAGGCAAGAGTTAAGGTAATAACTTGGACTCTTTTTTCTGGCTGTTAGAAAAACACCATTTAATGCTCATTATTGATTATGAACATTCACCTCATCCCACAGGATAGCACCTCAGCCTCAACACTATAGCTAGGTCTCCAGTAGGCACTCTGCTGTTTTTTAAATAGGATGCAGGCTACTTCTGGCTGATGGGTGGTGATGGGTATGTGACCTGGTGGCTGTACTTTTTTCTGTGAAATGAGTTCTTTGTTTAGAGGTGATTCCCTGAGATCCCATGATAAGGCATTCCAGTGAATACCTGGATAGGGGTGGTGTTCCTAAGAGGCATGGTAGGCAAATTCAGATAGGTATTGTGACAATCAATTGCCGTGGTATCATGGCCACTATGTTCATGGGCTCATTGGGCCAGCACTGGGGTGGTGAGGGAAAGGGCCGACCAACATCTCCTGGGTTCTTGCAGTGAGTGCCATTCAGTGAGCATACACATGGAGCATAAATATTTTCTGTCTTTTTTGTCCCAGTTATCTACTACTTAGGGATCAGCTTAGATCCTAACATCCAGTGAAGTGGATGGTGTGATACCTTGCTTGAAGTTCTGTTCACCAGACGGATTTCTCTTTTATACTCATTCAGAGCCATACCTTAAGTAGATTATCCCATAGCAATCTGCTTCCAGAATAAGCTAGCATGTCTCACAGAGCCATTTGTACACTAGGCTGGACTTCTTTCTCCTTTAGTCAACTGTTAATATCATCAGGAAGTTAGAGGAATCTATTGAAGGAGTGGGTGTGTGGCACGCGTTCTGTACACATCAGTTTCAGCTGAATTCTGGACATGTCCCAATTTATAGCTTATTGAATCACATAATACTTAGTTTATGACGGGCAGTTGACGTCATATGGATATCTAGTGTCCCATGGTCAGGCTTACAGTCTCTACCAGACTCCAGTGCTAAGCTAGGAACATAATCTTGCTGACAGGATCATGGTCTTGTCCCCAAATCCTAAGGTTTTTCATCATGATTCTCCTGCTCAGCCTGAACCACAGACACTTAGGGCCCCGTAGAATCTACCAGAGCTAATTTCTCTATGGCCTGGATCAGCTAGAGAGCCTTCTCTTTTCAGATCACTCAATAAATGAGTCAGAATAGGACACCAGCATGTGGTATACGCATGCTGTCTCCAAAATCCATAATGACCCAGCAAGCATCACTCCTCCTCTTTGAAGTGGGCGGTGGGGAGGGCGTGGGGGCAAGGAGTGGCAACTTACCCTTTACGTTGGAGGGGATATCCTGACGTGCTGCTGGCTTTTGCCTTTCAGAAAACTTGGCCAAGGTGGCAGGCCACTATATAGTTGTGAGGGTGATGTCCTGTGAAACAGTGAGACAAAATCCCAATGAACCAGTTCACAGCAGAGAGAGATCAAGATGATTTATCACTGAAGCTGCTCCTGCCATGAGAAAGGGAAACTGCTTCATGTAGTCCTTGTGCATCATAAAGGAAAAAATAAGCGTACTTGCCTCATTAATAGCAAAATTCCAGGTACCACGGGTTATATTAATCTGTAGGAAATATAACATCTGGAAAAGCAACTGCAAATCTGCAGCTCCACATGGTTCATGTATGACATTATACTGACATTCTTAAAAACTGTCAGCTTATCTGTTTGGTAACTTGCATGGAGAGTAATAGGAAGCATCAGAATAGCTAATATTAGTAGTTATTGAGCACTTGCTTCATGCCATCACTAAACTCACACATCTAAATGGATTATCTCATCATTATCCCACAACTTTTAAGTCTCCTGTAGCACTTAGGAGCTCTGTGACTCATCTAGGGACCTAGCCTTTTGGTAAAGGGAGATGACTGCTCCAGCAGCTTGCATTTGCTCTAGCTACTGGAATGGTATCTATCCAAAGGGTTAGGGGACCAATGTGGTTATTCCTACTCGTTGCTGTAGAATTCCATTCCAGCCATACATTGCGAAAATAGGTAGCTCCTAACATGAGACCACTTCAAGCCAAAAATCCTTCCATCTCCTGGGCTACAAAGGCTCCATTCAAACTAGCATGAAATTATAGCATTCTGGGTTCCCAGGAATTAGTTATCTGAAGGCCAGAACCCAGTAGACCCCAAAAGATGTATTTGCCTTTACCCAGTGGTTACCGTGGTAAATGCCTGCAGATTCTTAAGGGAAAATGAGGAGAAAGGTTCATGGTATAGGAGTGTTGATGTGCTGTGGCAGTGTTCTTTCTTACATGTGCCCATCATTGAAGGGTTCTAGGTCTGTGAACTGACTCAGGCCTGAGAGTTGGATGAGAAGGAGCCCTTCTCTAGCATGAGAGTCTAGTCAGGCCCCTTCAACTGACCTGAGCTGGCTGCCTCCCATTTCCATTATTGGGAGCTTCACAACAAATTATCCACCTCAGAGAAGTCTGAGCCCTGGTGAACTGTGGCCTCTGAGGCTTTTTTCTTCCCACTAAGATCAAGAATCCCTTTTTGAAGTCAGTTCCTTCTTCTAAAAGATGCGGGTGCTTTCCTCACCCATGTACACCCTCTAGTGAGGCATGCATCAAGGACATGATGAAGGTGTCAGTGAGAAGGTTGAGGCTGTTGGATCCCCTGTAACACTGATTTCCTCTACTTTGTGCCAAGGGCTTTCTGGCTTTTCTTTGTTACCTAGCTGAACCCAGCATTCCGTCCAGGTTCCTACTGGCCACCCCACCCCACCCCACCATTAGAACCGTGGCCAGTTTCCTGAGCGGTTACACTAACTGCAGAAGTTCAGATAACCGTACCATAACTAGAAATCTAGCCGTATTCAAAAATTAGAATTAGACCCCTCCTTGGTCTAACATCCTCAAAATGTATATCAACAGCTATTCCTATGGTTTTTGGTGATCCAACTCAGTGAATTCCTGCAGTTTCTTCTGGGTGTTAGTTCTTTGCTTTTCTACCTTCTTTATGTATTTTACCCTCCAGATCGTGTTATGCTTGCATCCTGATTATCCATGAGCAATGAGAGCTGGGTTTTGAGGCAGTTTTCATCATGAAAGCAGGATGCAGTAGAGAGCACAATAGAGATTTTTAGAAGTTGGCTTTCCCCAACTCCTCTGTTTCCTTTCTGCATCATTTCAATTATCTCACTTTAAAGCCGTGTCTTTCACATGACCAGCCAAGGAAAGATGTGAATTCCATTGGCATTAACATTTAACAACCAGCAAAATTCTGAAACTTTAACTTTTGGTTCAGCAAAATACATATAGCACAGTCATAGAAGGGCCCTGAATTTTGTGCTGTCTTTGGAGATAAGTATTTGATTTTGGAGCTGGGCTTCTTCTTGTTTTACTATCTAAAATTGTCAGAAATAATCCTATTCCTTGGTTTCAGCATTTCTCATGTCCTTTTAATTGGCACTCCCCCTCCCCCAACTCCTTTACCATCAGCTAGAGCATGTCCCAGGTGATTGCAAGCCAATATGAAGTAACTGTTTTACAGTTGTGAGGTATGAGTGGCTTGCGCTTTCCCATAATGCAAGTTGGTTGACAGTTCCTTTGCCTTCATCTGAACTCGGTAATCAGGTTCACATCACCCGTATTTTCCCCATCAGTATCTCATCTACAACCCCACTCTCTGTTACTAACTGCTAAGTGAGTTAAGGTCTTTTACTTAAAAACAAGAGAAGTCAACTCAAGCAAAGAAGTGGGGAAGCTGGCAGAATCAAAAGATGAGATAGACTACCAGCCTTTGGACAGAGCAGGTCCTATTCTGGTGGGTCTGGGCCCTCTAGGGAAGCCTCTGCTTCTTCCTGGGTTTCAAAATCCTGGAAAAGAGAACTAGTTGGTAGCAAATGTAGGTCAGGTGTGACTGTGCTTGCATCGGTCAGCCCTGGCAGGAAAGAGGAGAGTTAACACATAGGACAAATACACTAATTTGTGTCCACTATCATAGAATAATATTCTTGTAATCATGGGGTGAGGAAGGCCTTTCTAAGCAAAACACAAGATTCAGAAGCTAGAATAGAATAGATTGAAAGATAATAAATATATTAAGATGTTAAGCATCTCTGAAAAATAACACCATAAGGAAGTGGCCAACTGGGAGAAACTATTTGCCACAGGTAGACAGAGAATTTTCCATAATATATAGAGCTTCTCCAAACCTGTGAGAAAAAAGTAAACATTGCAGGAGAAAAATTGGCAGTTCAGAGGTGAAAAACAAATGGTCTATAATCATAGGAAAAGAAGCTCAACTATATTTAGTAATCCGGATATCCAGATTAAAACTAACCATTATTTTGGGCCTGTTAGATTTTAAAATTTTATAAGATTGATATCAAGTATGGGCAGGGGTATGGGGATAAAGAAACTCTTACACACAGGTAGGGGAAGTTTAAATTGATACAGCATTGGAAGGATGATTTGGCAGTATCAACCAAATTTTAAATGCTTATGCTCTCTGACCTAACTTATGGGACTCTATCAGAAAACAAAATATATATTTGTACAAGGATGTTCATTGTAGCATTACTTATAATAGCAAAGAAAATAAAGTGGAAATATTTATCTATCAAATAGCAGAATGGCTAAATAATTTCTTGCATCTATTATGAAATTCTGTACTGTCATTAAAATAAATGTGTTGACATAGAAAAATATGGGAAAAAACATATTCCAGGGGACTTTACATGGTATAATCCCCTTTTTTAAAAAAAATCTATGTATGTCTGCATTTGAGTGTGTTAATGCCTTTTTTTTTTTTTTTTTTTTAAGTCTGGAGGAATACTGTGAACTGAGCAGTGGTTGCCTACAAGGACGGGTAGAAGACAGGAGAGACATGATAGGGAACTTCCACTTTCTACTGAATTATTTGACTTTCTTTTACAACAAGCATATTTTTAAATAACATTTTTAAAAGCAGACATTAAAAACTTAAAAGGGGCTTCCCTGGTGGTCCAGTGGTTAACACTCCATGCTTCCACTGCAGGGGGTGCAGGTTTGATCCCTGTTTGGGGAGCTGAGATCTGCGTGCCTCGCAGTGCAGCCAAAAAGAAGAAGAGAAAAAAACTTTTAAAAGTTTTTTTAATATAGTAAACAAAGCTATTCAAGCTTATTAGCTTTAGCGTAGTATCCATTATGCTTTAATGTATAGATGGCATATAGAATAGAGTTGGTGTCCCCAGCTTGAACTGTGCCAAGAGTCTTGTGGTCAGGTCTCTGTGAAAAGGAATATCATTAAATGGGAAGTTGTTTTGGAGGAAAAACTGGACTGTGGGGGTGAACAGCTGAAGAAACAATAAGCATAGGAAATGACAGCTGTTTTCGGATATCTGACAGACTAAATGGGGAGTGTGTAACATTTCTATGAAACCCCACTGGTTGAAAGTTGTGGGTAATGGAACTTTTGTCCTAAAGTTATAAGCTGGAACATTTTACTGACCAGCATTTGTCTCAGAAGGAAGCACTGAATTTGTTTAAAAGAAACACTTTGAAAAGCCACTTATTGAGGTCCCTAAAACATGTTTAAGGTTTAATAAATAAATAAATAGACTTTAGTTAGCTTCTGAGATGAAGGGGATAGGAGACAGCTAGGGAAAGAACTAGAGGCTGTGAGGCGGTCATAATCTGTGAATTGTGAAATGTGAAACCCCTTAACCCACGCAGGACCCTGCATCTTTAGTAGAGACAGCTTAATTCTTGGATTTCCAGGTAAAGAAGCATTTATGTGTAATTTGGTGACAGAACTGTGTGGCATCTGAGTGAATCAGAGGCAGAATAGTCTCTGCATTGATGAGTTGTCTCCAAATAAATATATCAGAGCCAAAGGCCTATGGGAATTATCAGTACCTATGTCAAGGGCTTTAGAATTCAACAGTCCAGGGAATTGGGAGTTCAGGATTTCCAAGGGGCAGAGAAGGTACCAGCTGACCTCCTGGGTTTTACACTAGTCAGTACAAGGGGAAAACAAATTGTGTATCTGGGTTTTAAGTCCTTCTAAACAGAACTGTTCCAAGATCAGGGGAACTGCCTTGGAAAGTAGTAGGCTCCCCATCACAGCAGAGTGTTCAGGCACTGGTGACTGTGGCCAAAGTATTTGGAAGGGGATTCAAACTTTAAAGTGAATGAGATTCAGTACTATACTGGAGACGTTAACACAGTAAGGCAAGAAAAGAAACGAAAGGTATTACGGATTGGAAAGGAAGAGACAAAAATCAGTTTTTTTCACAGAGGAGATTATTGTCCCAGAGAAATCCAAAGACTCATCAAATAAATTATTAGAATTAATGTTATTTTAACAGGGTTGATAAATACAAAAACAGCATAAAAATGAATGCATTTTCTGTTTATAAGCCACAATCAGAAAATCTAATAATTTTTAAAAGATGCCATTTACAATAGCATCCAAAATGTGAAGTACCTAGGAATAAATTTAGTAAAATATTTACAAACTCTTTGGAGAAAATTATAAAAATGGTTGAAAACATTAAAGAAAAAAACCTAAATTAGTGAAAGAAATAGGATCAATGGATTAGAAGGCTCAGTATTGTAAAGTTGTCAATTCTCCCCAAACTGATATATAGATTCAATGCAATTCCAATAAAAATCCCAACAGGTTTTTTGTGGAACTTGACAAGCTGATTCTAAAATTAATATGGAGGAGAAAAGATTCAAGAATAGCCAAGACATTCCTGAAGAAGAAGAACAAGGTGAGGAGACCCGCCTTACCAGTATAAAGAGTCATTATAAAGTTTAGTAATTAAGACAGTTTTGTATTGGCAGTGGAATAGATTGACCAGCGGAATAAAATAGAGAACCCAGAAGCAGATTCATATGTAAAGGGAAACCTATTTGTGACAAATGCTGTTGTAGTTTTGCTGGGGTAGAAGATGGTCTTTACAATAAATAGAGCTCAGACAATTGGGTAACCCCATGGGAATAAATGAAATTGAATTCCTGTCTCATACCAAAAATCAGTCCCAGTTGATGTAAACACTGAAATTTAAAGGAAAAAATGTAGAGACAATAATGTAGGAAAATATACGATGATCTCACATAAGAAGGTGTTCTTAAGACTTAAAATGTTTATAAAGGGAAAGATTGATCAACTTGACTACATTAAAATGCAAAACTTCTGTTCATAAATAAATACTATAAAGAAAATGAAGGGGCAGGCCAAAAACTTGGTAAAAAATACTTGTAACACTTATAACTGATAAAGAATGAGTTTCCAGAACACATAAAGAACTTTTACAAAGTAGTAAGAAGATAAATAATCCAGTAGAAAGATGGGGAAACACTCAACTAGGTTCTTCACAGAAGAGGAAACCCTGTTGACCAGTAAACTATGACATGATGGTGAACCTCATTAATAATCAGAGAAATACAAATTAAACCTACATTTGATACATTTAAAGTCTGACCGTAGCAAATGTTGACAAGGATACGGAATAACTGGAATACTTTACATTGCTGGTGGGAGTGTAAATTGGTACAGCTACTATGAAAAACAATTTGGCCTCATCTGGTAAGGTTAAAGATAGTCATACCTGAAACTCTTGCAAATGTGCATGAAGAAACACATACAGTTAGTGCTCAAAGCGGGACGGTTAACTGTAAACAACCCAAATATTCACCAGTAGTAGAATGGATAAATAAATGTTGGTATGGTCTAAAAATGGAGGACTACAAAGTAGTTAAAATGAATGAACTTTGGCTACATGGAACAACCTGAGTGGAATCTTCAGAACATAATGTTGGGCAACAAAAGCAAGTCACCATTTATCATTGCATTTTTATCAAAAAATAGACTGAACAATAAAAATATATTTTTTTAAGGATACAGAATATATGGATACAAATAAGGGGATAATAAATACAAAATTCCAAGTTTACTTGTGAGAGGAGAGGGAAAAGCACATGATGAGGAAGGGCCCAAAGAGAACTTACAGGTTAAACTTATAAGAACTTACTTTTTAAAAAAATAATTGTAAAAATTGAAAAAAAATTTTTTTTAGCTGACACTTTTTAAAAAATGAGTCTTGCTTCCAGTAAAGGCCTAAGCAAGGGATGAAGTGGTCTTTGATGCCACCTACTGTTTGTGGAGAATTTAACATCTTAGAGCCTTCTGGTTCAGCTGCTTCTGCCCAGCTCTCAAGGCTGGGTTTTTCAGAGTAGAAGCTAAAAGTAGGATTCCCCTTGTTTTCATCCTTGACCTAAGCTCTTTAATCTGATATTTTGCATCTAGTACAGTGTTCTCTAAAGCAAATCTTTTATTTTCTCTTGTCAAACAGTGACTCCTGTTTCTTCCTAACTTTCCTTTTAGGAGCCTCAGCCTACCTGGAGACATAATTTTTCTTCATCATGACTGGGGGAGCTAGGGGTGCTGACAGGACTTTGAGATGTGGTCATTGTCATTACTGACCCTGAGGACTATTTTCAAGAATCTTGTTATCACTACATCTGTTCTACATCATTTTAGACAAGGGATGTAGAGGAAAAGTAATGCCTCAGGATTAGTCTTGAGGGCTTTTAAAAACTTGTATCTCATCCTGCCCTGCATCAAGGTGGAAATCTAGCCTATCTGGGTGAAGAGAAGGCAAACTGTGGGTGAACTGGGAAATTCCAATCTTCCGGTCCAGGAAACTCCTTTTTCCCCTTTATGTATTGACAGCAGTGGGTCTAAAGAAATTGGCTTTCTTAGTAAAATAACAGGCAGAACCTCCAGGGTTTTAACTCTGAAAAGAAAATCTCTTGAATAAGTGAAGGTAGATGGACTATGAGACCTTGACTCCGGTTATCTTGGGGTATTTCACTTTAATTTCTCCTACCACTATCTTGCTGGTTCCTAGGAAGTATATTTGCTCCTTCTTAAAACTCTTGTTTCTTTCTGGCGAAATTGGTTCCTTTTAGGCTGGCATTTCCTTTACTTAATCTTTTTTATTATTTTTATCCAAGCTAGAAACCTGAGAGTCATCCTTCATTCCTGTCTCTTTCTCTCCCCAACTTTTGTCCATTCCATCTCTAAATCTAGTCATTCTGACTTCATAATATATCTCAAAGGCATCTATTTCCTTGTACCATCATCTTTCCACATTCTGTACTTGCCTTCCTCCCAGCCCATTTTCCATGTAGCAGCCAGAGTGATTCTTTAACAGGTAAAGTGGATTGCAGTTTATAAAAACCTTGAATGGTTTCCTCGTGCACTTAAAGTAAAATTCAAACTTCCTATTCAAGGACCTATGTAGAAATATGTGATCAACCTTGTCAAAAAACTCATCTCCTCCCACTTCCTCTTGCCATCTCCACCAGCAACATTTTATACATAACACCCTCACTGACACTTTATTTCCTCACACAAACCAAGCCTTCTCCTGCCTCTGGGTCATCATACATGCTGTTCTTTGCCTGGAATACTCTTTTCCATACTCATCCTTCCTCATAGAGACCTACCCTTAATCTGTATTGGGGTATTCCTTGGGCTTTCTGATACTTTCTCTAATAACCTGTTCTCTCATTGCATTTATCATGGTATGTAATTTTATATTTACTTGTTTTATTTATTTAATATCTGTCTTTCACCCACAAGTTTGCATTGTTCATGAGAGCAAGAACTGTGTATATGATTTGATTCACCACTGTTTGCTCTGTACCTAACTCGGTACCTAATAGGTACACATTATATGTTTGTTGAAGGAATGAATGAAAAGTAATACATGAACCATAATTTACTTAACTGTTCTCCTACTGCTGAATACTAAGGTTGTTTTCAGTTTGGGGTCATTCTAAATAATGATGAAGTAAATAATTTGAACATAGAGATTTTTATTTATTTAGGCTAGAATCCAGATTTCCTAGGTCAAAGGGTATGAATATTTTTAAAGCTTTAAGACATATTTCCAAATCACTTATCAGGAAGGTTGTCTAGGTTGTAATTTTAAACTATTTCTCTTTTTGCTTTCTTAGTTTTGAATATATAGAACACAGAAGAAAACAATTCAAATAATAAAGTTTAGCTTCCTACTCCTATAAAACGAATTTATTGAATGCTTATTCTATGCCAAACATGAGATTATCTTATTTACTCCTTATGTAGCAGGTATTATTTTCCCAATTTTATGGGAAACTTTGGCCGATTTGCTCAAGTTCATACAATCCAGACTATCTCATGTCAAACCATTTATACTTACCCACATACCTCCCAGTGCTAGCTGATTTACATTTGCTCCAAAACTGCTGCAGATTCAGTGTTACCTCATCCAAGTCCTCTGCTTCCTAACTGCTGCATCCATGTGAATGCCCTCTCACCCACTCACCTGTCCTTGCTTCCTTACCACATGATGCTAGAGGCTGGGCTGCCATACCCCCTTGTCAGGCTCCTAACTCAACTGACCATCCAGACCCCTCCTGTGTGGTTTACTCTGAGATACATCTCCAGCTTTGCATGGTGGTCAGCATGGGGATAAATGGCCCATCCTTTCAGTTGTGTCCCCAGTCCCATATACTGGGGTGGTCCATTTTGACCCAGCATTGTAACATGCTCCTAACCACATAGTAATCATATAAAGAGCATGCTGTGCTTACAGTAACAGGAAAGGCATTCTGCCCTCTGGGCATTCAAACTCTAAGGAGCTTAGAAGCTATTTAGAAGAGAGGTGCACTCTCTGTATTAGGTGCAAGTATTCACCTGGGCACATCTTTTCCCCCCTAAGAAAAGGTAGAACTTGCTGCCAGGTCAGAGTATGGTGCAGCAGTTTACATGTTTGGTGTTTATCCCTTTTAATAACTTCTGTAATTTCTCTTAACCTTTCAGGCTCTCCCTGCTTGTCCTATCCAGGCCACCTGTGAAGCTGCCTCCAAGGAGGAGAACAAGGAAAAAAATCGATATGTAAACATCTTGCCTTGTGAGTGTTTGTAGGGTTTCTTGGGATGTAACCTGAAACTGCATCTGTAGCCAGATTTTCTGAGGATGGAAAGAATCTTGTAATTGATCATAGGAAGGCTGGTAATAAGAATAGAGTCAAGCCTTTGGACTGAAAGAGCCTTTATGGCTCCCCAGGCAACCCCAGGTGCTCATAAAGTCAGTAGGGGTGCTTGACCAGGTTTTTTAAGGCAGGCCTAAAGTTTCTGGGAAGTTAAGGAGAGCAGTTTCACTAAGACCAGACAGCAAGTGCATGGTTGTTGTGGGGGTTTTTTGTTGCTCATTGCAAAGAAATTCCAATTCAGAGTTCTCTTCGTAACTCCTTCCCAGAGTTAGCCATTGCTAATCAGTTTATCTATAACCTAACAGACATTTTTCTAGGTTAGTGGTCTCCAGAATGGAATATGCATAATCTAGTGGGATGTGAGAGCAAAATGTTTGAACTTTGCTTTTTTTTTTTTTTGCGGTACGCGGGCCTCTCACTGTTGTGGCCTCTCCCGTTGCGGAGCACAGGCTCCGGACGCGCAGGCCCAGCGGCCACGGCTCACGGGCGCAGCCGCTCCGCAGCATGTGGGATCTTCCCGGACTGGGGCACGATCCCGTGTCCCTTGCATCGGCAGGTGGACTCTCAACCACTGCGCCACCAGGGAAGCCCTGCTTTATCTTTTATAATTGCTTTTTTTAAAAACTCATCCTTTAAATAATTCCTGGTGCAGTTTTGGGTGCATAATATATTAAAGACCACTGTACTAGGCATTTACAGATACTTATGTCTTATTTGTGTATAAATGCATGTATATATATTATATATTTTTAGTATAACTGGTATGCTGTATACATTGCTCTTTTTTCTTTTTTTTCCCAATATATATTGGAAAATAAGTGAGATGGAGAAAGATAAATACCATATGATTTCACTCATGTGGAATCTAAAAAAACAAAACAAAACAACAAAACAAACACAAACTCATAGATACAGAGAACAGATTGTTGGTTACCAGAGGGGAAGGGGGTTGGAGGTGGGTGAAATGGATTGGTGGGGGGTTCCTACTGTATGGTGGTGGATGGTAGCTAGACTTGTGGTGGTGATCACTATAGTTATTACAGATGTTGAACTATAATGCTATATACCTGAAATGACTATAATATAGAGAAATGTATTGGTGTATTGGTATATATATGTACCGATATATGTACTGGTAATTGTCAAGAAACAGAAGTGTTCACTTTCCTTTTTATCAACTGCTTACTATTCCATATTATGGATATATCTTAATTTATTTAACTTAGTCCCCTAATGATGGTTGAGATGTGTCTGAATTTTTGCTGTTATAAATAGTGCTGCAGTGACAACTTTATACTTGTGTGTCTCTCTACACATAGTCATAGATGTCACAACTGGCCTGGTTGCATTGGGACCAGTGAAAAATAAAATTGAATTTAATTGAAAAAAAAAATTTTTTTTTCTAGATGACCATTCTAGAGTCCATCTGACACCAGTTGAAGGAGTTCCAGATTCTGATTACATCAATGCTTCATTCATCAATGTAAGGAACTTGAGCTTTTCTCATTATTTCCTTGATTCCTTCTCAGCTGCATGTTAGAAGGAATATTTGTCATTTCAGTTTTTCCCGGAGGAGTCTGATTTTTTTAAAAGACTGAAAAAATTTTTTTAAAGATCAGACAGTTTAAAATGTATTCTTATGTTTACCTGTCATCATTCCCAAAATTTTCCCATGCAGAAATCTGAACCTAAATGTATACTTTTCTGTAAGAGTCAGTGAATCCTTTATTGAGCTTATTCAGATAACTAAGAACAAAAGCACACCTTGTCCTCCAAACAGGACTAGAATATCTGACTCCGGGTAAGTCTGGTTAGTCATGTCTACTATGAATTGAGAGAAGAGCTGAAACTGAAAGGTTTTTAGGGGTGATTTAGAGAATGTTTATAGAGATGGTGTGCGAGACTTGAGTATGTTTTATAGGCTGACGGGAGGGAACCAGTAAAGAGAGAGTTTGAAAGGAAGAGAGAGAGCAAGCAAGGAGCTAGAGAGAGCAAGCCTGACTACTGAAGCATGAAGAGAATACTGATGGAATTTGTACACCCATGATCATAGCAGCATTAATCACAATAGCCAAAAGGTGGTAGCAACCCAGGTTCCATCAGTGGAAGAATGAATAGGTAAAATGTGGCATATACATGCAATGGAATATTATTTAGCCTTAAAAGGGGAAGAAATTCTGACACATGCTATAACATGGATGAATTTCGAAGACATTATGGTAAGTGAAATAAGCCAGTCACAAAACAATAAATATTGTATAATTCCACTTATATGAGGTACCTAGAGTAGTCAAATTTATTAAAACAGAAGGTAGAACGGTGGTTGCCAGGGGCTAGAGGGAGGGAGGAGAAGGGAATTATCATTTAATGGGTACAGAGTTTTAGCTGAGGAAGATGCAGAAGTTTTAGAGATGGATGGTGGTGATGGTTGCCCAACAATGTGAATAAACTTAATGCCACAGACCTGTACACTTAAAAATGGCTGAAATGATCAGTTTTATGTTACGTATATTTTACCACAATTTTTTTTTTTTTTTTTTGGCTGCATCGGATCTTAGTTGCGGCATGTGGGAAACTTCGTTATGGTGCGAGGGCTTCTCTCTAGTTGTGGCGCACAGGCTTCTCTCTAGTTGTGGCACACAGACTTCTCTCTAGTTGTGGCGCGCAGGCTCCAGAGCACATGGGCTCTATAGTTTGCAGCACGCAGGCTGTCTAGTTGAGGTGTGCGGGCTTAGTTGGCCCACAGCATGTGGGATCTTAGTTCCCCAACCAGGGATCAAACCCACGTCCCCTGCATTGGAAGGCGGATTCTTAACCACTGGACCGCCAGGGAAGTCCCTTACCACAATTTTTTTTAAAAGAATACTCATGGAGAGATTAGCGTTGAACATAAGAAAGGATGTTTTTTCCTCTGAGACTGATGGTAAAGGAATATAGAATAGATAGAGGTGGTTTGTAGGTGTGAATAAATCAAGCTGAGGGAACTCGTCTGTTTTTTCTAAGAAGTAAAGTCAAGGTTATCTGCTGAAAAGGGAGGATGGGACTGTGACATGAGAGTACTGAAGTCAGTAAGAAAGAATACTGAAAAGGGCATGAAAAAAGCATGTTTAGCTGCACCGAGGAACTACCTAAGATGTAAATCTTTGATATATAGGGGCCTCAGTTGTGTGATTTTCTCCAGTTGTACCCTAGGATTGGTGATATGCAGAAAACATGTGGTACTCAGACAAAAGGGCTAGGGAAGTCAGTTGTTGCTTCGAGTAGTCAGCCGAGGGCTTCAGGTTCAGTAGAGAAAGGAAGGGATCAAGGACTAGGTCTCAAGAAATTGAAAGAGCAGTCTTGGGATAGGAAAAGGAGAAAGATGGAAGAACAAGGGGCCATGGCTAAAAAATAGGCTATCAGATGGACTTCAGAAATGGAGTAGTGCAGGCACCCTCACGAGTATGGATTTGCTGAAATTCCTGTATATGTTTCTTAGTGATGGTCATATGTTTATAGTTAGAAGGAAAGGAACCCTGGTAGAAATGATTGATGTAATAGATAAGGAAAATGGAAAAAGGTTAGTAACCAGCTAAGAGTCCCAGGATTTAGATCAAAGATTATGATGAAGTGGTTGGGAGGAACAGGTTGAGTTTAACATTATATGGAAGAGTATAGCAATATCAGAATGTTGCCATCTGCAGGTAACAGAATACTCAGCTAGAAGTGGTCTACACAGGAACATTTACTTCTCATTTAATCCAAAGGCAGGTGTATAGCAGTTCTGGGGTGGGCTGAGTCTGTGACTCAGTGACATCCTTAAGAAACCAGGTGTTTCCATCTTTCTACTCATATCTTCAGCCTATTGGCATTGTCTCTTGCTCACAAGACGGCTACAGCAGTTCCAAACGTTTCTTATAAACACAACATAGAGGAGGAGGAGGAGGTGGAGAATTTCTGCATATGCTTTTCTTTTTTTTTTTTTTTTTTTTTGTGGTACGCGGGCCTCTCACTGCTGTGGCCTCTCTCATTGCGGAGCACAGGCTCCGGACGCGCAGGCTCAGCGGCCATGGCTCACGGGTGCAGCCGCTCCACGGCATGTGGGATCTTCCCGGACCGGGGCACGAACCCACGTCCCCTGCATCAGCAGGTGGACTCTCAACCACTGCGCCACCAGGGAAGCCCTATGCTTTTCTTTTTATTAGGGGCATGACCTTTCTCAGAAGCCTCTCCGGTACAGTGCCCTTCAGAGCCCGCAGGCCAGGATTGGATCACATGCTTACACCCTCTCTCCAGTCACTGGCTAGGGTGCTGAGAATTATCATGATTTACCCTTCTGGGGCTGAGGAATGACCACCTTCCAAGCCAATGAAAGGTAAATGTCTGAACAAAAGCATGGTTTTGATGGCAAGAAAGAAAGGGAAGGAATAGCTTTTCAGTTAGTGACCAGCAGTGTCTGTCACCGTAACCAGTTTGGCTCCTTCCCACATTGAAGGTGAAGACAGACAAAAGTAAGTTGGATGTTAAGGCTGGTAAGCAAGTAAGATGGGTCTATTCATGGTCATGATAAGCAAGGCACTAGAAGGAAACAAGCCTTCTCCTTTGGCCATGCTTAGTTGGAGCTCACAATAGGGCATCCTATAAAGGCTTGATGGTTATTGGAGGTTATTAATAGGTAATATGAAAGTTTAGATGAAGAGGGTTAAATTGGAGGTACTTATGAACTCAGTGAAAATAGAAAAGCAGGAAAAAGCTTATGGTTAACCATTAGTAAGAGTCAGGGATTAAAGAAGATTTAGGTTTATTAAATTCAGTCAAAATTTTTTGTTCACCTGCTGTGTGGTAAGCACTGGGGGTACGCTCCAAGGTTACAGAGATAAGATATGGTCCCTAGTGTGATCTACCTACAGGTAGATCATAACCTTTAGTGTGCAACATGTGTGAAGGAGGTATTCCCAGAGTCTTTGGGACTTAGAGAAAGAAACATTCAGCCAACCTGATGAGCCAGTAGAGCTGAATATTGAAGGGTAGGTCTGAATTCAAGAGAAGAAAGATGGGCAGAAACTTCAAAGCAAAAAGAGAAGTATGAACAAAGTCAGAGACTGGAAACAGTAGTCTTAGTTATAAGATATAAGATGGGAAGTCATGGGAGATGAGGCTTGGGGGATTGGTAGGAACTCGATCTTAGAAGGCATTGAATGTCAAGTGTGTCTGTTGGGGTTCTTGGTTGAAGATGACAAGAGTCCACTTTCTGTCTATTCTTTTCAACAGGAAGGGGTTTATTATAAGATAGTGGGTGACTTACAGAATCTGTGGGAGAGTCACCAGGAACAGAGCAGCCGTAGATGTACCCAACTACCCCGTATGACTCTCGTAGTGAAACCCCTGCAGAGGTGCTACAGAAGAACTCAATGCTTCCGCTGCCATGCTTGCCCAAAGACCAGATCTTCCTAGCACAGTCACCATCTCACATTGCTCACTTCTATCCCAAGTCTTATGTGGGACTGCTAGGAAGAAACTGGGTGCTTAGGCAGAACTGAGCTGCAAGAGAGTCTAGTGAATTTAGCTTTTAGTTTTTCAGCCTCTATAGAAAGAAAGTCAAGCTAGAAGTGGGTGGGGCTGGGTGCTGATTGAGTCACCTTACAGTATCTACAAATTTTCAGTACAGCTTAGAGTTTTTGTTTTTGTTTTTTATTTATTTTTGGCTGCGTTGGGTCTTCATTGCTGCGCGTGGACTTTTTCTAGTTGTGGCAAGCAGGGGCTACTCTTTGTTGTGATGCGTGGGCTTCTCATCGCGGTGGCTTCTCTTGTTGCGGAGCACGGGCTCTAGGTGCGCAGGCTTCAGCAGTTGTGGCACACAGGCTCAGCCGCTGTGGCTTGTGGGCTCTAGAGCACAGGCTCAGTAGTTGTGGCACACAGGTTTAGTTGCTCCGCAGCATGTGGGATCTTCCCAGACCAGGGCTTGAACCCGTGTCCCCTGCATTGGCAGGCAGATTCTTAACCACTGCGCCACCAGGGAAGTCCCCAGCTAAGAGTTTTGATTTCTAGGCAATGGGATAACATTGAAAGGTGTTAAAGACAAGGAGCGATATAGCCACATTTGTATATTGATCACTCGGGTTACCGTGTGCAACATGGATTTAGGAAGGGCCGATTGAGGGCTGTTACAGTAGCGTGCTACAAATGGTGAGGGTAGAAGGGTTGGAGAAGATGCATCAAAGTAAAAACCACTTTGGAGGTAGAATTTAGCAGGATATGGTGATTGACTAATACATGAGAGAATATAGGATGATACTCTGTAGAGTGTATTTAGGGTGGAGTTTCCTTCTTTCTCCATTTCTGGGCTGGAGGAAACACCCGAACATGTGGAAACCCAGTGCTGGGCAGCCAGGGCCATATCCACAGCCCTCTAACATCGGGTACCCTGGAGGTTGCAATCCTGCTCATCTACCACCTGCCAACCCGACCTTTCCTCCAGACCCCTTTCCCACTCCCCCAGGAGCACCCCAGGGGAATCCAGCTTTTCCCCCTGGTGGGCCTTGTCATCTATGCCACAGCTAGGGTATCCAGGATGCCAACCCTCAGGTCCCTACCCCCCTCCATACCCACCACCTGACCCTGGCGTTGGCTCCTGGCATGGTAGGACCAGGAATGGTAATGGACAAGAAGATGCAGAAGAAAATGAAGAACGCTCATAAAAAGAAGCAGAAACACCATAAGCATGGCAAGCATTCCTCCTCTTCCAGCAGTGACTCTGACTGAATACAGGGCCTGGACCCTTTCCTCCAGTCTCTCCAGTTCTTCTCGCCCATCAAGCTTTAGATGCCGTCTTGTACTGGGGAAAATTAGCCCTTGTGTCCCTCCCCACCTCACGTCCGCAATCTGAGCCTCACTCTGCTATTCAGCCCTAACTCGCGAGGGAAAATGGGAGAAGGATTGCCATGGGCTAGCAAAGGCCATCTTCGCAGTGCTTTGATAGAACTTTTAGCTGATGAGTTTTGCAAGAGATCTAGTTTTTGAAGATGGTGAGATTTGAGCTAAATGCTGAAGACATGTGATTTTTTTATACACATTGTGTAAATGTGTAAAATGTGATTTTTTACATTCTTTTGTAATACTTATGCTTGGGGAGATGCTGTGCAAATTTAATTATGGGGGAAAAAAACAACCTATACCTTTCTTGTTTTAAAAAAAAAAAAAAGAGTATAGGGTAATCCATGTGGATATATCCAGCATAGTTGGGCATCATTAATCTGAGCTCAGGGGAGAGATTCCAAAGCCATGGCCTTTGAAGTCATTAGAGAAAGAGTGGGCCCTGGAGCCCACAAACCTCAGCCAAGGCACACTGGGCAAGAGGTGCTCATTAGTGAGACAGAAGGAGACCAGGAGAGAAGAGCACCTCAGAGGGCAAAGAGTAAAGCATGGAGAAGTGTTAGGTGGTCAACGGGGTTGAGTGCAGATGAGAGATCCAGTGGGAAAGAAGGAGCAGATGTCCTTAGGGCTTGGAGTATAGGGGCAGGCAATAACTTTTGCTGAAACAAATTGTGGCCATTTGTTGTGAGCTGCCAGTTACACTTACGAAACCCTTTTTTCCTCCCAACATGATTGAGGTACAGTTTATATAACAGAAATTCAAACATTTAAAATGTAGAATTCAGTGATTTTTAGTAAGTTTACCAAGTTATGCTGTCATCACTATAATTGTTTTAGAACTTTGTTAGTGGCTTTATTGATGCAATTTACATACCATAATTTTCACCCACTTAAAATTTACAATTCAGTGGTTTTCAGTATATTCACAGATACGTGCAACTATGACCAATTTTAGAACATTTTCATCACCTCAGAAGAGAAACGCTGTACCTTTTAGCTATTGCCTCTTAGTTTTAGAACTTTTTGCTCACCCCAGAAAGAAGCTTCTTGTCCATATACAGTTACTCCCCATTCCCACCCCCTGACAATCATTTACCAAGCCCTTTTTGCACACAGAACCAAGATCACACATGTATCTTGAAGAGAGGTGGTGTCAGGCACCACAGAGTGGTGGCAGTAGGCACGGGGGATGGGTTCTGTGGTTTGGAGAATACAAAGGTCTGAAAGTGAACCTGACATTGGTAACAGGAGAAGATGAAATAGACAGTACAGATGCCAACTGGGCTTCCCTCCTGGAGTCTTAGGAGGACCAGCTTCCTCTCTCACCTTGAGGTGTCTAAGGGTATAGAGGGGCTTTGGAAGTGTTTTGTTTTTGTTTTTAAACTGGTAGGAATGTAGGTGCCACCTAGAGCCAACTTGGCATTTGACTTTCAGAATCCAAAGATGTCTCAGGAACCAGGGAGCCACATTTCATCTTTCCCTTGAACATAACACAAGGAATCAGTAGTTTTGCCTCATTCTAGTTATTCCTGACTGGTTGAGCAATGTCAGCATATCACTATGTAGGCATGTTTTCATGGGGGATATATAACACACTACTGGTAAAGATGGAGCGGGAAGCACTTTGGGGCTGGGCCTTCCAACAGTGCTTTTAAGCTATTCATGACCCACATGCTCCAGTGAGAACTTGGCCGCAGCTTCTCCTGAAGCAAGCGTATTATACGGCGTAACATACTCTAAGAGCTTCTCAGTTTTAATTACAAGTTTAGTGCTATAGGCAGAATGCAGCATCCTGAATTAAGGCTTTATCAGTTTCCATCTTCTAGTGGTTAAAAACTTTTGGAGAATTCCTCTTAATAAAAATTTTAACAAGCTTCTTATTGTTAACTCTAAACATGTCCATATTGAGGCCTAAAGCTTTCTCCAGTGCTGGGAAGCAACCCTGCCCTGCCCTTGTTTGAGCTGGAATAGGAAGCGGCTTCTCAGACTCGGCCCCCTCCTTTATTCTGCCACTGCCTTGCAGACTAGTATTTCACATCATCACCTTGGTATGGTATCCCATCCATGAAGTTGCCTCCCTCATTGCCCATCTTAGTGCTGTCTGAGAGAGGCAGAAGGTGATTTACAATCCTTAAGTCAAATGATTTTTCACTTACCTGGGACGTCTCAAGTGAACACTATATTTAAACAATGAGGTTGAAAAGATGTATGACTAAACAGTAAAGAAAGTTACTGCCAGTGTCAGTTTTTCAGAGGCTCCTTATCTATTAAGTGACGTCCCCAGGCTCCTTGACTTCTTTGTCTCCCACTTCCTGTAATGGAGAACCCTCTTGTCAAACACTGGGAGCTGTTACACCATACCCATGGGCTATTCCCCGAAAACTTTTGCACCTGGGTACAGCATCAGCAAGAAAATAACCCTTTTTCCTTCCTCGTGTGGGCCCAGCCTCACATGCTTCTGACTTGGAGGGTTCCTACCCAGTAACACCAAGACCCAGATTGTCAGCAACTAAGAGAGCATCAGAACAGGGTCTAGCCTAGGAGTTGTTATTTGGATGTTCTTATACTAATGTTTGCTAATAATTCACTTTAAGAAGACTGCCTAGACCATGTAATCTTTGCTTCCTGCTATCCAAAGCTAATCCCATTAAAATTTCTAGAATGGAAATCCTTGTTAATTGCCTGGACCTTTTCACAAGGAAGGCTTTGTAAACTGGTTGGGAGTCTGGAGAATTTCATTCCTATCCATTTTTGGGTTTTCACTTTCTGTTTCTCCTCTACTCTCCCACCCCACCCCCAGGGCTACCAAGAAAAGAACAAATTCATTGCTGCACAAGGTAAAGTAAGATAATTTTTTACTCTTAGGCTTAACCATGAATGGATTTGGGATTTTTCTTCCAAATGCTAATAGATTACTCAGATATATTAGCTTTTCTGTAATTATTACCACCTGAAAAAAATATAATCTACCTTGCAGGTTTATAACTAAGGGCCTTCATCTTGATGACTTAGTGTCCAGGGATCCTTTGAAAGAAATTCTTTTATATATGTGCATAAAAAATACTGGAAAAGGCTATACACACACATACAACACAGTCTAATGAGGTTCTCTGTCTTGAGGTCATTTGGGAAACTTAAGTTCAAACCAGGCTGCTCAGAATTTGAATTTGGATTTAGTCTCCAAAGAGGATTGGCCACCTCACTGGTCCAGGCTGACTCATCTCCTCCTCCCACTCATGGGCCTGAGCTCCACTATTATACACAGATAAGTGGTCTAAGAACCCTCAGAGCAGGGACCCAATGCCATGGTCCTATACATGCTTTGCACACGTTTCCATAGCCTGAAGTTCTAACAAGTGTCCTCACCTTTGGGATCCTAGCAAAATAAAAATCTTGATGTTTGCAGCACTAAAAAGTAATTGATGTTATTATGGTCCATCAAAGCCCATTTATTTAATCACTCAACAAATATTTATTGACCATTTATTAATATTATGTGCCAGGCACTGGCCTAGGTGATGGGGATATGTAGGGGAATAAAACAGAATATGGTCTCTGCCTTTTTGGAGCCTTTAGTTGGTAGAGGATAATTTATAGCAAAATAAACAGGAACTTTGGTAAGTGTCTATCGTGTTCAATACGGTAGCCACTGACCACATGTGGCTATTTAAAATAAAATTTGGGGGAGCTCCCTGGTGGTCCAGTGGTTAGGACTCTGTGCTTTCACTGCTGAGGGCCCAGGGCTCAATCCCTGGGTGTGGAACTAAGACCCCGCAAGCCATGTGGCGAGGCCAAAAAATAATAAAATAAAATAAAATTTTAAATCCAGTTCTTCAATCACACTGGTCACTTTTTTTTTTTTTTGGTACGCGGGCCTCTCACTGTTGTGGCCTCTCCCGTTGCGGAGCACAGTCTCCAGACACGCAGGCTCAACGGCCATGGCTCACGGGCCCAGCCGCTCCACGGCATGTGGGATCTTCCCGGACTGGGGTACAAACCCGTTCCCCTGCATCGGCAGGCAGACTCTCAACCACTGCGCCACCAGGGAAGCCTGCACGCTAGTCACATTTTAAGGCTCAATAGCTACATGTGGCTAGAGGCTACCATATTAGTGCAGATATGAAACATTTCCATCATCACAGAAAGTTCTGTTGGACAGTACTGTGATCGTGATAAAATAGGGATAGAGGTAACATGAGGCAGAGGTGGTCAGAAGTCTTAGATCTTCCTTGCCCTTGTAGTCTCCCACCAGGACCTGGCCCTTGCCTAACTGGACCCCACTTTCCCTCCCTCTGTAGCCATCTGTCAGTTCAGGTCCACCCTTCAAGGCCCACCTCAGCTACCACCTACTCAGTGATGATTTTGGCACCAACAACCACATATAATCTCATCCTCTCTTTGTTTGTCATGGGGCCTTGTTGATGCTAAAATAGTTCTTAAATTAAGTTCACCTTTGATTTCCCTGTTAGCCTTTTCTCAGACTCCCTCCCTCTTGAA
Source organism: Stenella coeruleoalba (assembly GCF_951394435.1). Lineage (NCBI taxonomy): Eukaryota > Metazoa > Chordata > Mammalia > Artiodactyla > Delphinidae > Stenella > Stenella coeruleoalba. The sequence goes on from NC_137161.1 coordinate 29,378,864, forward strand.
CTTCTCCACAGTACTTAACACTCCTTGAAACCCTCCTGTTATTTCCTGCCATTCAGTTCTCTTGATTTTTCTCACTTTTCAAAATATTGTTTCTCTAGCTCTTATTCTTCTTTCTGCCCCTTAAGTATAGTTTCTCTTCAATACTGTGGATGACTACTTCCCTTGAAACTCCATTCTTGTCTTTCATGGCACATTTCTGTCCATCCTTCTGCCTCCTGGGCTTTTTGTTCTGTCTGAACTTGAATAATGCTTGAAGATCCCCAGCGTTCTGTGTTTGACCCCTTCTTTGCTCCTCCCCCTCTGTATCCTCTTTGAGAGACCTCATCTAATACCCACCTCTGTTTGACTGGCTGCTGCCTCTCTTGAGCTCCAGAGCCACATTTTTTTGTTCTCTTCCGCTTGAATACCCCCACAGACTCTAGATTCAACATCAGGAACTGAAACGTGACTCTTCCTTGCCCCAAAGCTGCTTTTTCTCCTCTGTTCTTAAGAGACTGGAATGTAATCTATATTCATGGTGACTGGAATGTAATCTACCTAATCAACCAAACCAGATTTGGGGTCATCCAGATCTCCTACCTGTCCCTTGCTTTACATATGACTAGTCCTCTTGTTTCTCTCTCCAAAATCTGCCTTCTCTGACACACTTCCTTACTCTCATCTCTTCTTCCAGCTCTGTTGCAGCAGCCTACTGACTGATCCCTCTGGATCCTAGCTTTGCTCCTTGGATTCCTTCCACCAGAATGGCCTTTCTTAATGCAAAATTTTTGTCAGACTCTCATGAAAATCCTAGAATGATTTTTCATTATCTGTAAAACAAGCCTTCCTTAGCCTGGCCTCCATCCCTTTAGATCCTGGTACCTCACCTATCTTTCTAGCTTCATCTTCTACCTTCTACACACCCTACACAGTGACCTCACTGAACTCCTTACAGTCCCTGGATGTCTCATGCTCTTACTTGCTGCTAGCCCCCTGCACCTCTGCCTGGAGTACCTCTTCTCCCTATGCCTCCTTTCTAGACTCCCATCTACTTTATCTGTCCTAACATATGGCTCAAATGTCATCTCCTCCAGGAGATATTTCCTGACCTTGCCAGGCAGTGAAATAATTCCACCTCTGTACATCTTTCCACTATGTGTCCACTTCTGTCATTATTTGTTTTTCTTTTTAATATTTTTCTTTTTACCAAAGGGAATACAAATTTTAAGAAAGTCAAAAGGTATTACAAGTCTATAAAAACAAAGTTCTCTCCCCCCTTTCGTCTAAACTTTTTTAGTCTAAAGCAGCCATTTTTATCTGTTGACTTTTTCTTATTATAGATAACTTATTTAATCCTCTTACAAACTACCTCACACTCAGACAGACATGTCCCTTTTCCCCATTCTCCTAGTGGAGTTAAATCACAATTTGTGGTGAAGATAATACTTGTTATTTACATTCTTATTACTATGCCAATATTATTCACAGCTTAAGCACATAATATTATATAATTTTTTGGTACAGTTTTTGGTTTCCCTCTTTCCCAAGAGTTAATAATTGCCTTTTTTCCTTATTCACTTAGTTCTTTATATACCTAGCACTGATTTTTTTTCTTTTAAACTCTTTGCTAGAAGTATATATTTCCTCTCAGTACCCTCAGATACATGAGGTTTAATTTTTTTAGTTTAATTTTTTATCTTGGGGTCCTTCTAGAACCTTTTTCCTTCAGTTCCATTCTGGATTGATCTAGCCTCTGGCAGAGAAATTATCCTGAGCCTTCCCTTTACCAACACCCTGGAAATTCTGTTAGTCTCTCTCCTGTGTTAGATCCCACTTTTTTCTTATTCTTTGTGCCCTTCTAGTGACTTTCTGGAAAAGGCTGTGTGGGATGTAAGTTTTAAATTTCAGCCTAAGCAATTTACCCAACCTCTCTGGTTAATGACACCCACCTCAGAGCATGGTAAGAAGGAGTAAATGAGATATAAAGGACATAGCTCACTATCTCGCCCATAACATAGGTATTCTGTAGGGGTCGTGATTTCTAATCCTCAACTATAGCATCCTTGGGAAACATTGTTCATGTGTTCTCTTTTTATTTTAAGAACCTCACATCCCCACTTCACTCCCTAGTGAAGTGCCTGGCACATACATGGTGGATACACAGGAAATGTTCAGTTAGTAGGTAGGTGGATGGGTAGATGGATGATATATTTAGCTGGGGGCATGTGGGCACAGGCTTCCAAAAGTCAGGAATGAACGTTCCCAGTTTCCCAGCATCTTTCTTCCTCTTGGTGTGTGTTCTCATCTTTGCTCTTGCCTACTATAGGACCAAAAGAAGAAACGGTGAATGATTTCTGGAGGATGATCTGGGAACAAAACACAGCCACCATTGTCATGGTGACCAATCTGAAGGAGAGAAAGGAGGTGAGTGGAGAAATTAGATAGAATGGCCCCTGATACAGGCATGACCAACAGAGGGACTGCTTTGCTGGAGTTCTGTGTTTGAGCCTAGGCTTTCCACCCTTTGTGGCTTCTGTGCCTGTCATTCATCCAGACAGGACCCAGGCCAATGTGCCTACTACACTTTCCTGTGGCCTGGAAGCCTCCGATGAACTCAGAGGTATACCTAGGGCACACCCTGTGTCTGGTGACCAAACAGCTCACCTTAGATCCAAAACATCCTGGAAGAAAGACTTGGGCCATTAGACAAGGAAAAGTCACAGTGGGGCTTTTCTCCCCTGGCTTCTCTAGTCCCTCACTCCCCTGGTTTTTTTGTTTTTGTTTTTGTTTTGTTCCTCCTCCTGAGATAGCAGAGGGAGCCGTATGAACTGAGACCCTGCAGGGCACAAGGAAATGTGAGCCCCTGAACTGATCCTTCAGGCAGCCTTCTGACTGGTTCTTTTCTTTCTGTGACTGCCAAGTCCATGCCTGGTCAGCTCCATCACTGGGCCACAGCCAACACCAGTCCTGAGTCCTGGATCAGGCCCCAGAGAGGAATCCCAATTCGGGATAGTCTCTCTCCAGGATGGCCCTAGAGTCAACCTGATACCCACACTGGGCTGTTGGATGTATTGATTGGCTTAGGAGGGATAGCTTTAGGGCTGGGCTTTAGGTTCATTTTCTCCAACCCTACCTCTGGCTCTTGGGAGCTGTCCAAGGCCTAGTCAACCAGAGAAGGCCTTGGGCCTCTCGTGGCAGGTTTTACAGTCTGCATCAATCCACCCTGGTGAACTCCCTCATAGAAGGTTGCTCATTCCAGGGGATCAGACAGACTTACCCCTAGAGCATGACCTAGGATATTGTGGAAGTACAGATTTTGTAGGTAAAATGGCTTCCGATTTGCCCTGAACTGAGAGACTAGAGGTGGGAAAGAGTGAGAAGTATAGGGCTGCTGGGGCTCTGCATAAGTTAAGAGATTGTGCTAAACAGGATAGAAGCTGAGGAACTTAAAAAAAGAACAGTTAAGGAGTTCCTTGGTGGCCTGGTGGTTAGGATTGTGGGCACTGCTGTGGCCTGGGTTCAGTCTCTGGTCAGGGAGCTGAGATCCTGCAAGCCGCATGGCATGGCAAAAAAAAAGGAACAGTTAAATAAGTCTGTAGCTGACTGAGGTGAGAGAAGAGGCCATAGGGCTTTCTGAGGATTTTAGTCTGGGCTTTTGTGGTCCTTTTCTTTAGGGCCCTTTGCACCTGTTGTGGGCGGGAGGTCTCAGGTCAGGGGGGTGCATGTCTGTTTCTTTCCAGTGTAAGTGCGCCCAGTACTGGCCAGACCAAGGCTGCTGGACCTATGGGAATATCCGTGTGTCAGTAGAGGATGTGACCGTACTGGTGGACTACACAGTGCGGAAATTCTGCATTCAACAGGTACTGTCTCCTACCTCCTTTCTTGGTTCTCATTTAGAATCTGCTGACCATTAAGAGGGCAGAACAGGCCGAGTCATCCCCATCTTACTCAGAGTGGTCAGGAATTGCTGAGTGTGCAAAATGTTCGAACTCTGAAATCAGAGTTCTGGGCTCCCAGGGGATTTTTCTTTTTTTTTTTTTCTTGTTTTTTTCTTTCCGTCAAAGCTAAGGGGGGAACATTTTCATGACTTCATGGCTGGGAGAAAAAGTATTACTGAGATGGAGTTTGGTCATCTTAGGTATGAACCAAGTGCATCAGGAGGTATTGCACCAGTATCTTCTGGTACTTGACTTACCTCTCCTCCTTTCTTACCCCAAAGGCTCCTGACATCAAGGATGTGGTGGGCCCTGCTCCTGACCCTCCAGGGTGACCCTGGAGGCTTGAGCAAAGGTTGCCTTCAGCTGAGGGCACTGTGGTGCTATGAAAAGAGGGCTTACCAAGACTCAGGAGACCTGCATTTTAGTTCTGACCTTGCCTTTTACTAATCCTGGGACCTAGACCAGGTCATTTAACTTTTCTGAGTTTCACATTTCACATCTGTAGGCTGTGAATAATAGTAACAGCCTGCCTACCCCATGGGGTTTCTGGGAAGGTTCTCTGTCCATGGTTAAAACTTGCTTGGGAAGTTTAATCCTCTCACTTTCCCATTGTCAGTGATAGCCACAGCTGGCCCTGGCCCCTAAGCCTCACCCTCCTTCCCCTGGTGCTGCCCTACCCCAGGGTATCAGGGCCAACACACAGGGATCTCTTCAATTCACAGGTGGGCGACGTGACCAACAGAAAGCCACAGCGCCTCATCACTCAGTTCCACTTTACCAGCTGGCCAGACTTTGGGGTGCCTTTCACCCCGATTGGTATGCTCAAGTTCCTCAAGAAGGTGAAGGCCTGTAACCCGCAGTATGCAGGGGCCATTGTGGTACACTGCAGGTCAGTGTGGCCTGACCCTTGGCTCCCCACTCATGTCACATTCTGCTCCCATGCTGAGAGCAGGGAAGGCACAGGGGCCCTGGCTGAGGAGGCTGGCACAGAGCAGATGAGCTCTTGGGGCGCCAGGGCAGCATCCAGAGAGACTCCTCAAGAAAACTAGGTGCTGGGTGGGAAAGCACTTGAGGAAAGAGGGAAGGGCAATCCTCCAAGATTGGGGGTGGGGTGACCACTGCTATGAAGCCAAGAAGCTAGGTTGAGTGCTGCCTTGTGTACTTGGAATCTTCAGACCATTCTAAGTGTCAGGGTTCTCTGGTCCTGATAACTAGAGGTAGGGAGTTCAGGGTACAGTGGAGTTGTTGGCTCCGTGAGAGTCCATACAGAATTAGCTCTACCCCATACAGAATTAGAATTTAAAGCCTTGAAGAAAGAGCCCTACCCTGTGCTGCCCCCTCCCTGGGTGTTCCCACAAGACATGCTAGCCATCCCAGTAATACTCCTGCTCTCTGGCTACAGTGCGGGTGTAGGGCGTACAGGAACCTTTGTCGTCATTGATGCCATGCTGGACATGATGCATACAGAGCGGAAGGTGGACGTTTATGGCTTTGTAAGCCGGATCCGGGCACAGCGCTGCCAGATGGTGCAAACAGACGTGAGTGGTTTGTGGGTAGGGGGCATTCCAGGACCAAAACAGCCTCATGGATTACTCAGCCTCCCAGGTTATTGTAAATGGTCATCATACAGTGTGATGAAGGGCGCTTATAAATTACGTATTAAAAGAACTATGGAGCACAGAGGAGGCTGTGCCTAGGGGAATCTGGAAGGTGGGGCAGATGTCATTTGCACTAGACTGTAAGGATATGGAACAGGTCCTGAGGGAAGTAGGTATGTGGGCAGCCAAGGGAGCCATTGCCACAGAGTTGTGATGCAGCTTAGCCAGGTCCAGGAGCAGCAGTGAGATCAGCTCTGTGGTTAGGGCATGGAGTTCAAAGGGCACAGCACTGGGAGGGGAGGGGGGCTGGCACAGGTTTTGTGTGTCACCAGAATTTGACAACCCCTCAGTCTATCTAGTCCGTGCTCTCTGAATGAGCAGGAGTTGGAATTGTCCTTCTCTCCAGGAGGGTACCAGAGTAGGACCCTCCCTCCCAAGTTTAAGCACCCCCAGAGGGACTCATGCCTTTTGAGTCCTGCCTCCCTGAATTGGGACAAGAGTGAATCATTTTATCTCTGCTAGGATTGAAGAAGTGGACTGAAGTGAAATGGGAGTGGGAGGGAGTGCTCTGGCACCACCAGGACCATGTGTATAACTGGGAACTCGGGCATCATCTGCATTTCAGATGCAGTACGTCTTCATATACCAAGCCCTTCTGGAGCATTATCTCTATGGAGATACAGAACTGGAAGTCACCTCTCTAGAAACACATCTGCAGAAAATTTACAACAAAATCCCAGGGTCCAGCAACAATGGATTAGAGGAGGAGTTTAAGGTAAGTTGGAGCTGAGCTCTTTCAGGATGAAGGATCTATGTGACCTACAGAATACAGGATGCTTGACTCCTTGTGGATTTACCAACAAATGGTTAATCCCCTTGCAAAGCATGTGGGTGGTTAAGGAGGTGGGTCTCTGGCCCTTTACTCATACCCTAGTCATTCTCAACCCATCCTGCATGTTAGAGTCACTTGGGTTGTGTTTAGGGGGGAAAAAAAACAAAAACAGGCAATGGTATTTTTTTTAAGTCCCCCAGCTCCCCCTCCCAGGTCATTATAATGTACAGCAAGAGCAAACATTCTCTGCAAAGTAAATATTTTTGGCTTTGCATGCCATACGGTCTCTATTTGCAACTACTTAGCACTGCTGTTATAGCACAAAAGCAGCCATAAACACCCCATAAGCAAATGAGCATGGCAGTGTTTCCGTAAAACCTCATTTGCAATCAGCAGACCAGATTGGCTCATGGACCGTAGATTGCTGACCCCTGCTGTATGCCATTAGACAGTGGTTCTCAACTCACCTAAGGGACATGTCACACTCTCATCAATAAAAGTGCTCCCAGAAGCAAGAGATTCTGGATTGGGATGGGGAAGACCAGCTGCCTTAAAGCACTCCTGAAGCTATAATGTACACATGAATTACCTCGGGATCCTATTATGATGCAGGTTCTGTTTCAGCTGGTCTGAGTTGGGGCCTGAGATTCTGCATATATAACAAGACGAGGCTGATGCTGGTTTATGGGCTACACTTTGAGTAGCAAAAATCAAGAAGGAACCTTGGAATAAGGAGAAGGGAGGATATATATTTGAATAAGATTTTCTAAAGAATCTAAGACAGCCTCTGGGAGTAGAACAGCAGGGAGAGAGGGAGAAAGGGCACATTGTCTCCTATAAGAGTAGATTACTTGTTCCAGGATCATAAAATTTCAGTCTAAGGGAATCACAGGAACCGGGAAAACAGTGTTTCCCAAACACTCTTGGCTTATTAAAGACAGAAAAACAGTGTTCTGATAAGAACATGTGAAAATGTTGGAGGTCAGGGCTCTGCTGAAAAGAGCAGTATGCCAGTGTGCCCTGGATGCAGGTCCAGTGACAGACGTAATCTTGTCAAGTCCAGTTACTGAGATCAGTAATGCTTCCCCTCCCCTTCCCAATTCAGAAATTAACATCAATCAAAATCCAGAATGACAAGATGCGGACCGGAAACCTTCCAGCCAACATGAAGAAGAACCGGGTTTTACAGATCATTCCATGTAAGAGCCCTTTCCCCACCCAAAGCCTTAATGCCCCATCCCCCTTTCCCTTCACCCTTTGAACTTCTTGGGTACTAGTTAATGATCAGCTTGGAGACAAGAATTATGGCATTGTCTCTTATTGTTCCCAGTTCTTCAGTGGCTTCTGGAAAGAGCATGAAGCCCAAAGGTTTTCTGCCTCCTGGGCTAGGAACAGGCATGTTGTTGCCCAGCTGGAATTATATCTTCTCAGAGCTGAGGTTGGGGGGGATAGATGGAAAGAGAGGGAGAAGACGACAGGTGATGCTGGGGAGCCACAGGCTGCTGTCCTTCTTGCAGATGAATTCAACAGAGTGATCATTCCAGTTAAGAGGGGTGAGGAGAACACAGACTACGTGAACGCATCCTTCATTGATGTAAGTGGTGGCTGTGTCCCCGGAGCTCCCAACACTCCATGGAGATTCAGCTGGGCCTTGCAGTGCTCCCCTCCCAATGCTTGGAAGGGTGGTCTTTGAGTCAGTCATCAAATACAGAACTGATACCCTTCCTGTACACTAGGTCTGTCAGGGCCCCAGTTTGGAAGGAAAAGTTCACAGCACAGACCAAAGGCTAAAAACACTAACCTCTGGTCCTTCCCATTCCTGCTGTCTCCATCCTAGCCCCAGCCCCCACTTCCCTCATCTTCTTACAAAGAGACCAGCATGCCAGCCAGGGTTTGGTCCTTGGCCAGAGGGGAGCTCTGCCTGGGATGTGTTTGTCTCCAGGCAGCCCCTGTCCCATCCCAGTGGCCTGTCTTCTCCACTAGCCCCTCCCTGATCAAACCATTTCACTCCTGCCATTGACCTGGATTGTATAGGGCTACCGGCAGAAGGACTCCTACATCGCCAGCCAGGGCCCTCTTCTCCACACAATTGAGGACTTCTGGCGAATGATCTGGGAGTGGAAATCCTGCTCTATCGTGATGCTAACAGAACTGGAGGAGAGAGGCCAGGTGAGCTCAAAAAGGTCCTGGGCTGTAGGAGACAAGAGACACATGAAAAAAAGTGGGGGTGGGGGGGTGGTGCTAAGAGGGTATTTGGACTTTTTCTTTGACTTAAACTAATCAAAGAGCCATTGCCCAGCTGCTTGGTATCTGAATAGTCAGCTTCTCTCAGGACTGGTCAGAGCCTCCATTCGGTTCCCAGACAGTTCACACCCTCTCATTTCTCTCCTGAATACGGTCTCCCCAAGCCTAGCTTTGTGCACACCCTCTGCACCCCACCTCCACGGGCAGGGCAGAACTAGTGAGAGGAGGGATACAGAGCCAGACTGAGGCTCCGACATGGAGCTTGTGTGAGTGTCTCTAAGGAGAGAGTGCCTTCCAAGCCAGAGAAATTAACTAGAAGACTGGTGGGAAGATGGGTCACTTCTTTGCTGACTAAACAAAAGAAAACAATAGAATTTGAGAAATAACTTTTGTTAACATTCAATAACAAGGAAATCTTCTAAAGAAAAAAGCCCTTGAGAATTGTCAGCGTACTCAGAATATAAAGGGACCTTAGAGGCCCCCTAGGCCAGCTCCCATTCAGTGTAGGAAATCTCTTAACACTATTTCTGGATCAGAACCTTGCAGCCTCTACTGAGCATTTTAAATCTCAGCGGTCACTCTTTCTCTGCCCACCTCCCACCCCACCCCTCTCAGTATTACTTGTGGCTCAGTCTGTGTTCAGATAGTGCTTATTATCTTCAGACTCTTTCTGCTGTGGTGCACAGTGTAGTAAATGGGTGCTTCATGATGCCTGGTGCGCAGCTTAACAGGGGTCAGAATCGAGAGAAAGAGCGGGAGAGGCTAGCAAGGGCCCAGGGGAAAAGGTCCTTCTAAGCCATAGTGAAGAGTTTGAATTTTGTAAAGCAGTTGAAGAACTCTTGACAATATCAGATTTGTAGTTTTTTTAAAATCCATCTGGCTATGGTGAGGAGGACAGATTAGAAATGAGCAGGCAAGCCAGAAGCAGAGAGGAAACTGCAGCAGTAATGCTGGTGGCCTGGACTCAGCAGGGGTGGTGAGAAGGGATCTGCCCCAAGAGATGGTGCAGAGGTGGGGTGGACTGGACTGGGGGAAGGAGGGAGAGGAAGAATTAAATACGTTTTTTACATTGGTTTTTCCAAGCCACATCTTTCCCATTCTGTACTTGGGCAGTTTGTTTATTTTAACCTTGATACAGCCTTGATATTTGCTCACCCTGATGTACTGTTATGTCAAGATTTTTTTCAGATTTAATCGTTTAACTCATTAGTTGTTCTTCTCGGATTTGTATCATGTATCTAATCAACAGACATACATCATAGGTCTTCACCTATCATTAATAACAGTACTGATGAGGTGAGAGATTTGGAGGAAGCGTACACCTGAGTGACAAAGTTGTCACTTTGTCACCCCCAGTTGGGGGATGAGCTACTTTGTTATCAGGAATTAGGTGCATGTCTCTTGACCCTCTCTGATAAGCTGTGATGGAACGTACATATAGACCAGGGACCTACATGAGGTTCCCTCCACACTTCCACCCTCTGGATCTATGGTGGGCAGGTCCAAAGAGCAGGCAGAAAAAGCTGGAATGGTGAGCACATTCTCAGTCCACTGCCCTGTAATAAAAAGCAGCCCAGTGAATACCTCAGACTCTGTCTAGTCAGATTGTCAGGCTTTTCCATCCTTGAAGTAGACCTAGTGAGAGTACAGGGCAGAAGGGCAGGAAGCATTTCTCACCTGTAGAGGTGGGGAGAGAGAGGACACGCACACACAAGTTTTCCTGCCTGTTGGCCAGGCCTGCAGTCAGTTGGATGAGGCCCATTTCCCCTCTACCTACTAACACTGTGCCTATGCTTCTGTCTTAGGACCAGTGAAACAGAAGCTTCTGAAGTGGAACAGAACAGGTTATAGTAACATTCTTTACCAGCCTCACCGGCCTCTAAGATAAAATTTTACTTTCTGTTCCACCTCCCATTCATCTTATCAAGTGTAGCTCCCAGAGATATTAACACAGTAAGCCTAAGTGAGACAATGAAGGGTGTCTCCATTTATACATTCTGACACCACTCCCTACCCCCAATTTAAATTCCAAGAAAAAGTCTGATCCAAAAATGTAAATTCTGTATACATTAAAATTCCAAAGGAATTAAAACCTAAAATTCTCTTCTCCCTGGTTTATTTTTCTGCACCATTTAAACCGGGGGGTGCACCAAGAGGCTTGGTAAGGCCTGAGTTCCTCTCATCAGCTGCAGCTTGATGCATCCACCATCATCATCAGAGTGGGCAGAGCAGCTCTAGCAGTTTCTGCATGGTGTCACCTCAACCCAAGGCCACATTCTACTTCTCCAGAGAGACAATAAAACATGATAGACCCTTGTTAGACCCTTGCCCACAAAGCTCTGTATCACCATCACTGTTTTCAGCCCCAGACCATAGCAAGAAACTTAGTGCTATCTAGGGGAAAGAGGGGTAAACAAAGACAGCAAGAGAAAAGACTGAAAAGCTTCTCTGTTTCAGCTTCTTTAGGGATACCAATATCTAGAGTCCATAACCTGAAAATATAAATATTAGATTAAACCCCAGTTCCCAAGCATTCTTCTACTAGACTTGAACACCAACTCCTCATCTCCGATCACCCACAGATGACTCCAACACCTGGCTTGCTGCCCCTTTTTTGATTCCTATTTCTGTTTCTATTCTTGGAAGCAAAAGTATGTATGTGGGTGATCCATCTACTCTTGTCTTTCAGCTTCTCAGCCTCCTTAGCCATCCAGTTCCATGGTCAAACCACAACCTTGTCATCCCCCCATATCTGCACTGCCTTTGGAATATCAACATTAGGCATCCCGCCCTGTTTACCATCTCCTGTCCTTTCACCTCACTACTTCTCTTTTCTTACTCCAGTAATTCTTTGTCCTCATCAGGTCCTTAGAGCCATTGGCTTCTCCATTTTTCAATCTCAATCACCCCAGTAATGTCCCCACCTTCCTTCTTACTCTGTTAAGAGTTTTTGTGACTTGACATGATTATAATCCCTCCCTTCTTAACATGCACTATTCCCTCATGGTCTCTTACTTTCATGGCAAGGTCTCTACCCTATTAAACTCAATTATATGCCTGCATCTGGTATCAAACATTACTGGGAGAAAACGCAAAATGGTGCTGCGTGGTCTCACATTGAATTCGTGACCACAAATCTAATATGGGTAATTAGTGTCACCTACCAATCCTACTTCCCTTCCTTCTCTTTCCTCAGACCTTCAACATTCCCTCTTGCCTATCCCATCACACTCACACCTTATCTTTTGATCTCATTCTTCTCCAAGAAAGCAGACAAGAATGCTCTCATCTTCTTACGCCCAAGCAGCCAGCCTGGGGCTGGATGAATCTGTATCCATTCGTCCATTCTCTTGTCTTCTCTCTGGTTGCAGTAGAAAAGTGTTCCTACATTTCTCAGTCCAACTATCCACTGTGCCCTGATCCCTTCCTCTCCTGTCTTCTCAAGAATGTTGCTGCTCTCATTATCTTCTCTCACCTCCATCTGTAAATAGTTCCCCTCTCTCCTCTATACTCTTATTAGCCTATTGTTACTTTCCTATCTTTAAAAAACAAAGATCTCCTAACCCCACATTTCCTTCCATGTGCCATCCCATTTCTCTCTACCCCTTCCTAGCAAAACTCCTTTAAAAAGTGTTGGCTTTCTCCCCTCACATTCTCTCATCCTGTTCCTTCTAGCCTTGACTCCTTGGACTGCTTCAGTCAAGATCACCGGTGACCACCGTCTGCCCAATGCAAAAGTTATTTCTCTTTTCTTGTCTTTCTTGTACCTTTGTAGCAGCGTGTGAAACCGTCAACACACACTTCTTCCTCCCCAAGACATTTTCTTCCCTTGACTTCCATGATGTCACCCCCTCCCCGCTCACTGGCCTGGCAACTCCTTTGTTATTTCTTTTGTGACCTCCTCCTCCTCTGCATGACCTCTAATCATTGGAGTGTCCAACACTCAGGTCTTAACCCACTTTTGTTCTCTTTTGATACACTATTCCTTGAGGATCTCATCCAACTCTGTGGCTTTAAATACTATATGTCAGGGACTCTCACATCTATGTCTCTAGCCCAGTTACCCCCCACCTTCCCAGTTGTGGACCGGTGTATCCACATAGCTACTTGATATCTTCTCATGGATGTCTGTTAAGAATCTCAAACTTCATATGGCCCAAATAAAATTTGGTTTCCTCCTTTCCCTCATACTGGTTCATCCCACCCTACCCATCTCAGTAAATTGTACCACCTTCCACCCAGATGCTCGTATCAGAAGTCTAGGAGTTACCTTTATTCCTCTCCTTTTCTCACTCTCCACAGCCAGTCTGTTAGTGAGTCCTGATGTATGCTGAGCATATCCACTTCTCTTCAGTGTAACTCCTGTCACCCGCATGCAAACCATCATCTCTCACCTGCATCACTGAAGTAGTCTGGCAGCCAGTCTGCCTGCTTCCATTCCCATCCCCTTTTAGCCACTTCTCTACATGGAGGCCAGTGATCCTTTTGAAAATATAAATCTAATTATATCACTCCTTGTCTTAAAATCCTCTTTGGGCTTCCTCATCTTGAGGGAAAATCTACCCATGCATTCAAAATTTAGGGCTTTCCTGGTGGCGCGGTGGTTGAGAGTCCGCCTGCCGATGCAGGGGACACGGGTTCGTGCCCCGGTCTGGGAAGATCCCACATGCCGCGGAGTGGCTGCGCCCGTGAGCCATGGCTGCTGAGCCTGCGCATCCGGAGCCTGTGCTCCGCAACAGGAGAGGCCACAACAGTGAGAGGCCCGCGTACCGAAAAAAAAAAGAAAAAAACAACAAAATTTAGAAACCTTTTCCTGTTAATATCCAGTCCCAAGACTTGAATTGGGTCCTTCTTCCTCTCCTGTTTCTATTGCTTATTTTAAGTCTCCTAGTTTCCATTTTCCCTCATCCCCATCTGCCCTCCACATACAGAGTGGAGCATAGATTCTGAGATGAGCCACAGCCTCTACTCCCTGAGGGTTGTGTCCCACATTTGTCACAGCCTTGCATTCCCCACAGGCCTAGTCTCCAGCTCTGTGCTCTCACGTCTCCATCCTCAGCAGGATACCAAGGCATTTTTAGCCCTGGGCGACAGTGGGTACAGCCACTGCTGGCCCCTGCTCTGGATTCTGTTACAGCTCTTTTTGCCATATCCCTCCCCACAGCCATGAGAGGCACCTCAGGAGTCAAGTCCCATTTAAGCCCAACCTGATTTTTCTGTTTGTGTTGTTGGGCCCACACAGAGGGCTAAATTAAATAAGCCTTCACCTGGCTGAGTAGGGTAATTTCCTGCCGTCGGTCCAACATCTGTGATCATCTTATGTGGCTTCTCTTTATTTCATGTAGTCCCTTAAATCCTATCCCCATAAGTTTACCAGGCTTGCTTTCTCTCAGCACACCATACCTGCTTCCGTACAATAGCTGTGTCACCTTGAAATGTACCCTACAACAGCACTGATCTAACTTCTTGGTCCTACCACAGGTAATCATTTTGGCTGGTTAGGCAGCCAGAGCAGACATGCTTTCACTGTTGACCAACTCCTTGTCCAGAGTTTGAAGAGGGGATTTTTTTTTTTTTTTTGCCAAACCGCGTGGCTTGCGGGATCTGTTCCCAACCAGGAATCAAACCCATGCCCCCTGCAGTAGGAGTGCAGAGTCCCAGCCACTGGACCACTGGGGAATTCCCTAAAGAGGGGAATCTTTTTTTTTTTAATTTGTCTTTATTCTATTTACTTTTTATTTTTGGCTGCGTTGGGTCTTCTGTGCTGTGCGCTGGCTTTCTCTAGTTGTGGTGAGCGAGGGCTACTCTTGCGGTGCGCGGGCTTCTCATTGCAGTGGCTTCTCTTGTTGCGGAGCACAGGCTCTAGACGCACGGGCTTCAGTAGTTGTGGCACGCAGGGCTCAGTAGTTGTGGCGCACGGGCTTAGTTGCTCTGCGGCATGTGGGATCTTCCCGGAACAGGGATTGAACCCGTGTCCACTGCATTGGCAGGCGGATTCTTAACTACTGCACCACCAGGGAAGCCAAGAGGGGACTCTTAATGGTTCAACTCTGCATCCCTGGGAGTCCTCCTTGCAATCTGCCCCTTTTCTTCTCTGTTATGCCTCTTTTCCTAAACTAAGGAGATCTAAAATGTCTGAAGGCTGTTAAGTGTGGGACCATTAATATTTCCTTTTCTTGCCATAGTGTGATTCTAGCTCCTACATGCTGTTGCTGTAAAGCTCTTTGTATCTTAGCAGTTCTAATGGTTTTAAAGCCCCAGTCTTTAGTTCTGACTGATAAAACTGTATAAAGGCAGTGTTGGGAAGGAACTGTGGTAACAAAACTCACTCCACCCACCAAACCCTAAAAACCAATGTAGTCTCTGTTTAAGATGAGCCTTAATTAGATTTTTCTAAAGCTGTTCTGGTTGAAGAGAGGGCCCAGAGCTCTGACCCTCAGGGTATCCCCAGGGCTCCTAGTGGGCACACATTGAAAAGCAGTGATCTGTGACATTTCCTTGATCTACCACTTTAATAATCCCGTATTTTAAAATGAGCTCAGTGTCATTTATAAAGGGGGTAATGAATGATCACACATGAAAAGCAAGAAAAGTCATTAAAAGGGACTTATAATACTGATTTTATTTGGACTGAGAGACTATCAGTGATTTTTATTTTTGTATTTAATTTCCCCAAATCTTTTCTAATGAACATAGAGTACATTTATGGTTGAGTATATTTATTTATTTATTTATTTATATTTTTGGCTGCATCAGGTCTTCATTTCTGCGCATGGGCTTTCTCTCTAGTTGCGGCAAGCAGGGGCTACTCTTTGTTGCAGTGTGCGGGCTTCTCGTTGTGGTGGCTTCTCTTGTTGCGGAGCGTGGGCTCTAGGCGCGCGGGCTTCAGTAGTTGTGGCTCACGGGCTCCAGAGCGCAGGCTCAGTAGTTGTGGCGCACAGGCTTAGTTGCTCCGCGGCATGTGGGACCTTCCCAGACCAGGGCTCGAACCCGTGTCCCCTGCATTGGCAGGCAGATTCTTAACCACTGCACCACCAGGGAAGTCCCATATGGTTGAGTGTCTTTAAATTGCCAACAGTGAAGTATCTAAGATCTCCCCTAAAATGATCTAAAGAAAGGACAGCATAACCGTATTTTGTTTTGTTTATGTATTTATACCCTGGCTTGTTCTGCAAACATTAAACACATTCATTTACCAGATACTTATTGAGAGCCTACCAGATGCAGGCAGTGTGCAAGGTGCTGGGAAAACAAAGATGAAAAGAGGCAGCCCCTGCCCGCAAGGAGCTGTAGAAGGAACTGAGCCAGGTGCAAGCAGAGACAACAGTAAACCATCTTGTGCTCACTAATAAGGACAAAAACACAAGAGCTAGCAACTATAAGGTGCCACTGCAGATTAAAGAGTTAAAGAGGAGGGACTTCCCTGGTGGCGCAGTGGTTAAGAATCCGCCTGCCAATGCAGCGGACACGGGTTCAAGTCCTGGTCTGGGAAGATCCCACATGCCGTGGAGCAACTAAGCCCCTGCACCACAACTACTGAGCCTGTTCTCTAGAGCCAGTGAGCCACAACTACTGAGCCCTGCGTGCCACAACTACTGAAGCCTTCGCACCTAGAGCCCATGCTCCACAACAAGAGAAACCCACGCACTGCAACAAAGACCCAATGCAGCCAAAAATAAAATTAATTAATTAAAACAAACAGAAAAAAAGAAGTTACACATTTTTTTAAAAAAAAGTGTTAAAGAGGAAAGGAATGAAAGCATACTGTGGACTGGGCTTTGGTGAAGCACCATGGCTGGGTGAGAATGTAATTGGGTTCAGTTTTTCTGGATTAGCAGTCTGATATACATAAGTAACTACAAATGTGGGAACACCTCAAAGGAGCAGAGAAAAAGGAATTGGAACAAAGACACTGATTCCTCCTCTCACTCCACCCTGCCATTGAGTGTTAGATGCAGCTATGAGCTGATGGTCAGAGTTCTTCACAGACCCTGTCAGTGTTGCAAATTAGACTATAAATAATAACAAAAGGTTAAGTGATTAGTGGACTTAAGTTGTTAAATATGGATGTCCTGCTGAGGATCAGAAGTTAAACTGGACTGATGTTAAGTAGTAGAAGGACCCTCTGAGTTTTTGATACCTTGGGGAAGAAGTGTGTCGGTGTAAGAAGTGGCTGTGTTGAAAGGAGCAGTCTGTTCACAGGGCAGCCCTGCTTTTACCACACATGGTATTCTGAGCCCCTCACCTCTCCCATTTGTCCCCCAGGAGAAGTGTGCCCAGTACTGGCCCTCTGATGGACTGGTGTCCTATGGAGACATCACAGTGGAGCTGAAGAAGGAGGAGGAATGTGAGAGCTATACCGTCAGAGACCTCCTGGTCACCAACACCAGGGTAAGATGCCTGGTGGGTGGCCTTCTCCCACAGGGAAAGCAGGGTTGCACCTACCTCTCTGATCCTCCTTCCTCCAAAGGAGAACAAGAGCCGGCAGATCCGGCAGTTCCACTTCCATGGCTGGCCTGAAGTGGGCATCCCCAGTGATGGAAAGGGCATGATCAGCATCATTGCAGCCGTGCAGAAGCAGCAGCAGCAGTCAGGGAACCACCCCATCACCGTGCACTGCAGGTATGCCCACCCCAACCCTCAGGGGGAAGAGAGAGAAAGGCATGGGAGGCAGGCAAAGGGGTGTGATGGGAGCCTGTATCAGACAGTGAGGAAAGCCAGACAAGAGTGGGATGTTGGCGAGCACGTGGCAATCAAGTTTAATGACCAGGACAGGCCCAGATGATAAGAACTTCATACTTTAAGTGCTAGGGAACAGCAGTCCCTAATGTTAAGATATTGGCCAGGGGAGGTGATGCAGAAGGGGAACAGCAGGGGAGACTGACAGTGGAGAAGACCAGTTGGGCAACATGGGAATGAGGGCTGTTTCCCTAAGAAACACAGGAAAAGAGAAAAGGGCAACTATTTTGAAAACAGTTAGAAGAAAAATGAACAAGACTATAAACATAGCTGTGAAAAAGAGGAGTCTCCTAAGTTCGAGGCTGGGTAATGGCTGGTGTCACTGACAGAAGGAAGATAGCAAGGGGACCCATGGGGCAGGGGGTGGATTTTGTTTGGGGCACATTGTATGAGATTGCATTTTAGAAAAAATTTTACCTTGAGTTTGTATTGCTTTTATAATTGGGGGAGGGAATCTCTTTTAAAAGGGAAGGAAGAATATATTTTAAATTCCTACAAATTGGTTTTGAAGATAGAAAAATGAGCAAAGGAACTTCTAGAAATGTATCTAGTAAATGTTCTTCAAATGGTCAAAATGAAATATGTAATTACAAGAATCGAAGTACCGTTTATAATAGTAAAAGATGGTAGGGACTTCCTTGGCGGTCCAGTGATTAAGACTCTGGGCTTCCACTGCAGGGGACATGGGTTCAATCCCTGGTTGGGGAACTAAGATCTGGCATGCCATGCGGTGCAGCCAAAAAAAATTGAAAAAAAGATGGTAAATAATCTAAGCATATATTAATAGGGGACTGGTTCAGTAAGCTCTGATATATCTCATACTACAGAGCTTCAGATAATTAATTAGAAATCTGTTTATGTACTGGTATTCAGTAATCCTCAAGATTTATTGCTTAGTGAGAAAAGCAGTGGGAGACAGGGAAAGAATATGTTCATGTCGGTATATGCATAAATTATCTCTAGAAGGACACACAAGGACCTGATGACGTTGGTTGTTTCCCAGGAAGAAACTAAAAGGATGAAGAAGTAGAGTAGGAAGGAGACTTTCCACTGTTTCTGACCTTTTTGAAATTTGAACTATGCTAATTTGTTACCCGTACAAAAATAACTCATTTGAAAAAATGTTTTTAAGAAGAAAAAGTGGCAAAGTCCATCATCTAATACAAGTGTACAGTAAACATGAAAAGATGCTAATCCTTATTAGCAATATGAGAAATGGGGATGAAAACAGTACAACATGGCTTTTTGTCCATTGGATTGGCAAATTAAAAGGATTCCTTGAACTACAAAAATAAACACTTCCTTGCCCACACTTTTAAATCTCCCATGCTGCTCTCTCCCTTAGTCACCCTCTCTTGGCAAACCCCAGATTCTCTAGCTACCCTGCACCATGCAGCTGAATATGGCTAAAGGAAAGCACCATGTTACAAGCCTCATTTTACATTTCTGATGACTTCATAGTTGGCGATTAGTACTGCCCTGCAGTCCTTCTGCATCTCCCACTGTTCTAGACCAGGGCTAGGCAAACTAGGGCCCAGTGCCAGAGCTGGCCTGCCACATGGTTTTGTGGGGCCTGCAAGGTAAGACTTGTGTTTACATTAAAAAAAATTTTTTTAATCAAAAGGAGAATATTTCATAACGTGAAAATTACATGAAATTTACATTTGTGTTCATACATAAGGTTTTATTGGAACACGGCTATGCTTATATATTATCTGTGGCTGCTGTCCTGCTCCAGCAGCAGTATTGAGACCATTCGTGTTACTCTTACTACCTCACACTGCTGCTCAGCACACAAGAAGCACAGTTGTGCAGTTGTAACTTGACTTTCTCTCTTCCCAGCAAAACCTAAGATACTTACTATTTGGCCCTTTATAGAAAAGCCTGCCAGCCTTTGTCCTGGATGATCATTTCATCCTCCTCTCAAACCTCAAACCTCCAGTACCTCTCCCATCCTCATATTTAAGAAATGACCATGTTTTCTATTTGCCTAGGAAAAAAGAAGCAATCAGAGAATTTCCACTTGCTCTTAACCACCACAGCTCCCCATCTACCTGCATTAGTGCTGTGAACCCTGCATCCCTCCTGTTCAGTGGATGAGTTGTCTGAACTCTCTCTGAAGTCAGCTACATTAGTCCTCTATTGCTGTGTAATAATATTACCACACACTTAGCATCTCAAAACAACACACATTTATCTTGCAGTCTTTGTGGTTAGGAATCTGAGCACATCCTAGCTGAGTCCTGTGCTTCAGGGTCTCAAAAGGCTGCAGTCAAGGTGTTGACCAGATGGGCTGTGGTCCCATCTGAGGCTTGCCTGGGGAAGGATCCACTCTGAGCTCACTTGGTTGTTGGTAGCATTCAGTTCCTTGTGAAATTTTGTATTTTGAAGTTCCTTGCCACGTGGTGGACCTTCCCAGCATGGGTGCTTGCTTCTTCCAAACCAACAAAGGAGAGAATATTTCCTTACAAGACAGACATTATGATCCACGTAACATAATCACATACATGTAATTGTATACGCTCCATCACCCTTGCTACATTCTGTTGGTTAGAAGTACATCACAAGTCCTGCCCACACTCAAGGGGAGGGGAATCACACAAGTATGTGAACACCAGGAGGCAGGGATCTTGGGAGTCAAGCTAAAGTCTGCCACACCCACCCTCCACTTGGATACCAATTCCATCCTCTTTTGTCTCTTCAGGGACCTGACTTCACTATCCTACATCATCAGGTTTTCTTCTGGATACCTACTGTCTTCATAAAAATGTGCTATAATTTCTCCCATTTTAATATTTTTTAAAAACTTTTGCCTCCAGTTCCCCTCCAGCTATCCTCTATTTCTCTGTTTTCCTTAATTGTAAAATTCCTCAAAATATTTGTTCATACTAACTCTCCAGTTCCTCTCCTCCCAGCCTCTCTTGAGCCCATTTCAGTTAACCCCCCACATACTCCCTTGCAACTGCCCTGTGAGGGCCGCCTGTGACCTTCACATTGCTGAGTCCAGTGATCACTTCCTAATCTCATTATCCTTGACTTTCATCAGCATTAGACACAGTTGGTCATTTGGTTCTCTGTGGAATGCTTTTAGCATAGCTTCTCTCCAGGGTTTTTGTCCTCATTGGCTGTTCCTTCTCTGTCTCCTTTGCTAATTCCTCCCTATCTGTGGTCAAGGGCCAAGTCCTTGGACCTCTGTCAACTGACAGTCATTCTCCTAGGTGAACTCATCCAATCTCCTGGCTTTAATACCAACTCCCAAATCTTTATCACCAGTTCCCCTAAACTCCAGATTTATATATCCAGTTAACCTACTCAACATTTCCACTTGGGCCTCTTCAGTTTTAAAGGGTTATCTCAGAACTCCCTATCTTTCTTTCCAAGCCTGCTGTTTCACAGCCTTCCCCACATCAAGAAGTGGTATTTCACTTAACTCAGATAAGAAGCCTGGAACAATTCGTTTTCTCACACATGTACATTTGTTCTACCTGCAAAATAATTTCAGAATCAAGTGTTTATCACTCCCCCCACCATGGCCCTCTGTCCAAGCCACCATGCCCTCTCCTCAGTAACTATACTGGCCTCACTGGTTTCCCTGCTCCCACCCTTCCTCCTGTAGTTTCTTCTCAACACAGCAGCGTGAGAGCTCCTTCTAAAACTTCAGTCAGACCACATCACTCCTTTACTCAGAATCCAGACACTGGCTCACGAGGTACAACATGTCTGAGGGCTCCTTGCTCAGGCTAGGCAGGGAGTGAACCGGGGCTCTGGCCTTCTCCCTGAGGGCCCTGACCTTACCCCGCCCACTTCCCTCCCTCCCTCAGATGCAGCTACAGTGGCTTCGGCACCTAGACACACTCCTGTGTCATTCCTGAGATGCTCATTTCCAAGGGCCTTGTCCTCACCTTCTCAGGGTCTCTGCTCACATTCCCTGACCACCCTGTTCACAATAGCACTTCCCACACTGACTAGAACTGCTGTTCTCTTTTTCCTGCTCATACTGCATATCTTATTGTCTGGGGGTACTGCCACCCACCTCAGCCCCTACCACACAGCAGGCACTCAGTAAGGGTCTGGTGATGACACATTGAACAGGTGGACAGTGTCAAGGTGAGAGTCTGGATTCCTGGGATTTCGGAAGAAAATGAGCAGCATGGAAAAGCATCAGCAACCATATACCAGTGCAGAGGGGCAGGAAAGAGGGGGCCAGAACTCTTGACATGAATGAGCAGCAGGCCAGGGCCCCGCAGGGCTGTTTTTGTTTTTTGTGTGTTTTGTTTGTTTGTTGGCTGCGCCACGCAGCATGTGGGATCTTAGTTCCTCAACCAGGGATCGAACCCGTGCCCTTGGCATTGGTAGTGCGGGGTCCTAACCACTGGACCGCCAGGGGATTCCCCCTACCCCCACCCCAACCCCAGCTTGTTTGTAGGTGGACAGCGAAGCCTCAGTGCTGGGGGTGGGGGTGAGGTTCTTCACCACTGCCCAATGAGTGAGCCCCTCAGCAAGCAGAATGGGTTGTACAAGAAGGGCAGCAGGGGTGCACCCGCCTCCCCAGAGCTGTGTGAGCTCCTGTGCCCACCCCCAGCAGTTCCACTGGATGACTGACCTTCCCAGGAGCACCAGCCTCGGCCTTTATCTGCTCATTGTCATTGTCACTCGCCTTCTTGGCACAGGGAGTCATTGCAGGTGTGATAAGTGTATCTGCTTTGTTACAGTGCGGGGGCAGGACGGACAGGGACCTTCTGTGCCCTAAGCACAGTCCTGGAACGGGTGAAAGCAGAGGGGATTTTGGATGTCTTCCAGACCGTCAAGAGCCTGCGGCTGCAGAGGCCACACATGGTCCAGACACTGGTATGCTGCCCTGCGTATTTATCCATGCCACCACACCATCTGCAGCTCCTCTGCCAAAGCCAGCTCAGGGGGGTGGCTCTTTTGAGGGGCCCATCTGATAGTCAGAAGACTGTGTAACCACAGACTCATCCTTCCTCAAGGTGCCTCAGGCAAACAGAATGAGCTTTGGGAGGCAGGAGAGCAGTGGGGGCATAGCCTAGCCCCACACCAGTAAGAGATGGAAGTGGCCTCTGTGAAGGCTACAAGAGGGTGCCCAGGTGCTCCATGGGGCTCTTCACTTCTCCATGGGTCCAAGGTGGGGAAGACTCAGAAGTACCTCCTCTCCTCTCCTCAGGCTCCCTTTCAGCAGGTCTCCTGACAGTCTAGATGACCAGTAACCACTGAGTGTGTGGACAGACTTGAGCTCGTGTCTGACCTCTGCAGGCCTAGGAGTGCCATCTGCATGTCTAGTCACTTCTATCTGTAGAAGATAGCTGCACTCAGCCCAGAGGGGAATGCTGTCAGAACTCTGGCAGGCAGCTCAGGGCTCAGGTGGAAATCCAAAAACATTCATCTCCTGTGAATTTTCCATTTTTTAAAAAATGGGTTTGTCAGGAGCTGCAGGTACATTTTTCTCTTCCGTAACTACCCTGGCCTTTTCCCCCACCTTTCACTCTGCAGGAACAGTATGAGTTCTGCTACAAGGTGGTGCAGGAATATATTGATGCATTCTCAGATTACGCCAACTTCAAGTGAGAAGCGATGAGGCCCCGTGGACAGGAGAATTGCCTTTAATATTTTGTAATATTCTGTTTTGTTAATATACCCAAAATTGTGTATATATCTTACAACTGTTTTAGAAATTGGTACATAGGCTTCTATTACCTATTAGGTGGAGATTTTATATGTAAATGTGTTAGCACTGATAGTCCTTTTTCCAATGTTTTATTGGGGAATTAAATAGTGTGATGTTTGGATTGATATCATGAAATCCTCTGCCTGGAAATTGGGCTCTATTGTTCTTTGGTTTATACATCTTTTCCTAAAGAAGAAACACAAAACTCATTCCAGGTAGCTAGGCATTAACTAAGAAAAAAAGCACAAAGTTATCAGAGCTCTTGAGGAAATTGGTTGTCCCAGTGCCCCCAGTTCAGACCGCTCTCCCCTCCCTGCTCTGTAAATAATCTCTCCCCTTTCCACCCTTGCCCACCTTCTCGTACCGCCTACATCCCACCATGGCGAGTAGAGGGACCAGAGTGTTATCTCTGGCACCACACTAGGGATTATCAGGTAATAAAAGCTTTGACTCCCTGAGGAAACGTCTCTCCCTTTGTCTGGGTTGGGGCAGTCATACCAGGGCTGGGGTTCTCCTGGGCCACTCCCGTCCCTGCCGTTACTGTTCTGTCTTAGCTGGCTGCAGAGAGGGCACAGTCTCCCTAGCTCCTTCTTTCCAACAAACACAGCCCCTCTAGCCCTTAGGTAGTTATCAGGACTATTCTTTCACTCCCAACATATCTTTGGTGCAGTGGTCCTAGCCAGCCTTGCTCCCTGGGGAAGATGGCCAGGGTCCTCACTGCTTCCCTAAGTACAGAGGCATGGAGGAGAGAGGGGTGGCTTGGCTTTCAGGTTTGAGTCAGTTTGACCTCTCCAGTCCTTGGTGCTTTGCTGCAAAACTATCTGGATCATGTCGCTCTGTCCAGAGCAAGTGTTTATATCTATATTTATTGTGTTAAACCGCTTCCATTTCCTTTCATATCTGTCCTCATTTCCAGGACTTTTATGTGGAAGTGCCTCAGATCCAGAGGCCAGGATGGTGGGAGTCTTAGATCCCAACTCGAATTTGAGCCTAACATGTTAGACAAAGTGTCTTAAATAAGGTGGATGTTCATTTATGTTTCATGTTAACAGTCTGCCCAGTCCAGAGACCCAGTATCCTCCATCTCATGGTCCCAGTGTCCCTTAGGATGTTGTTCTCATCCTCATGGTTGAGGTCGCTGTCTTTTCCCATGGAGAAGCAAAAAGAGCATGGGCAAACAAATTCATTTTTAAAGACATGAAGCAAAAGTTGCACTTTTCACTTCCACTCATACCCTAGTCATAAGACCACACTGAGCTACAAAGTGTGCTGGGAAATGTGGTCTTTAGTTGAGGGCACAGCTGGGAGGGTGTGTCTGTTCATGGCCTCCTTTCTTCATGATCAGCCCAACACAGGAACAGGAGAGGAAACCGGTTGCCATGACTGTCAGTTCAGGGCTGAGAGAACCTTGCAGCCCTTGGGGCCTTTCTTAAGGATCAGGGGCCAGGGGCACCTTGGGGCTGTCAGGAGTGAGAGGTGGCACCCCCGTCTGGCCCATGGAGGAGTGCACAGAGATCACCACTGCCGTGCTTGCTGGAGGAGGTAGGACTTGAACTGGACCTGCAGGATATTGGAAGTTTAGATGAGCGAAAGGAGGAAAGATCAGCGGAGCAGCATCACAGAGGGCCTCAGATTCCAGGCAAGCAAAGACGCAGTGGCTCCAAGATAGAAGCCAAGTTCTGCACCACATATTCAGGGTGTATGCACGAAGCCCGGGTGCCACGACAGACCACCTTCTGGAAGGTTGCAAGGGGTGAAGTCGTGTAAGTCAGTAGGTGTACTGTGGTCCTTCTGTAGGAACCAAGGAACTGTAAGGGGCGATAAACTCAAAAAGTCAGTAGGTTTAAAAGAAGCATGGATAAATTAAGCAAAGACAGAATCTAAAGAATTTCGGGTGAGGGCTGCCATGCTTGGGAAGGAAACCCTGTCTCTTTGCAAGCTACCTGTTGGCGCCTCTGTGTAACCATGTCCAGGCAGATGGAGGAGGGCAAGCCTTGGGTCAGCAAGCCGTGCAACGAACATATCCCCTGGTTGCTAAACAGACATCTTCAAGCAGGAATTACCCCAGCTCTTTGCTCCCTTCTCTCCCTCAGCTTATAGGTATGGCTCATCACTCCCTCTTCACCTCTTTCTTTTCCTGTATTATTCAGAGCTTACATGGTGTCAAGCGACATAGGCTCAAAGGGAAGTGTGTTGAAGCTCACGTGGCACAATTGTGTGGGAAGGGCAGAGGAGATTGCTTCATCTAGTGCCCACTCCTCAGTCAGTCAGCTGTGACTGTGCCCACTGCACACCCAAACTTCTGGGGCCTGCCACACTTGCAGAGACCTCACTTCATCAAATTGTCTCTGTCCTGGGTTTTCCTTCATCCTCTACCCCCACCTGCCCAATATGCTCATCTTTCATTTAAAAGAAGAAAAAAAGCACTTCCCCCATGCCTAAGTTCTTCCATTCCCGCATATTCCTTCCTTACCCTTTCATCCTCAGTGCTGAGCCCGAGGGATCCACTGTCTCCCTGTCCACTGGCACCCGCTTGGTGTAATGACTGCCTCCTGACTTTTATCCTCACTCTGTAGCTTTTCCTCCACAGCCCCCTTCCTCAGAGGTCAGGCATTCCTGCAGTCTGTGTGGTGTGGACCCTCAGCCCTCCTCCAGCCCTGAGCTCCTGGTCCACACACCCCACTTCCTACTGTGACTCCACAGAGTGGCCCAGAGGCACCAGTCTCAGGCTCCACACACCCAGCAGTTTGCCCAGTCTCTAAAGCCCACTGCCCTTTCGTGCAGCCTCCAGCATTCTCTGCCCACACCCACCCCGTCCCAGCCCTACTCCCACTGAGCACCAAACCCACAGGCCTGCCCCCCCCCCACAGATCCCCCCCGTAGTTCCTGTGTTAGCTCTTCTCCATTTTGTCTCTTACCCTAGAGCACCCACTGCAGCCCTATTGCCGAGACTAGCTAACTCTCCATCCTTCACCCAGACCACCTGCTCAGGGGGTGTGCCCCTCTGTGCTCCTACAGCACCTGAGCATTCAACTCAAAACCTCTGCTTTCCCAACTGATTACAGCAGCCCCCAGACTAGAATAATGTGGCCTCAGGGCTGAGTGTGAGCTAGAGCTCAGTGGTGAACAAATGGCTTTCTGTGTCCTGCTGAGAGGGATACAAGGATGAATTCCAGAGTTTATAATCTGGAAGGGGAAAGCAAATATTCCTAAAAGGCAAACTATGTGGCCAGAAAGAAAGGGAAGCTTTCCCCTGGGAAGCTTGTTCTTGTTTGGAATTTTCAGGAAAAAACACAATCAAATTACAGAAAAAATAAAGGCACCCCATTCCTTTTTTAAAATAAACACCAGGGCCTTTGAATAAAACATTCTGTAAACCCAAACCAGAACTAAGCTAGTTTATTGAACTCAGTTGTTTTCACTAAACCACAAAGCAAATGTTTTCCTAAAATTTACTTGGTTAACCGGTACATAAAGGGACAAAACCTGTTTCCCAAAACAGTTTAACTGATCATACAGTCCAAATATTCATTTCAGGTAAGTCAGTTTGGAAATTCACCCATGCCCTTCTGCCTGGGCAGCTGAAGTCGAGGTGCCCATGTTGTCATCTCCCCCATCTCTGCCACAGAATTTGACACACTTGCTCTCCCAGTGACCAGACACTGCGATGCCCAGCCTGACCCTGCCCTTGCACTTGCTGTTCAAATTGCTGTCCAAAGGCGGAGATTGGCTAACCCTATAAATTGGCCTCTGCCCCCCAGAGGCTGGTGGCTGGCAGCGGAAAGCTGAGCTGATGCAGACTAAGGCGGGAGCCTTTTCTGGCATTCCAGGGGCTGTGCCCAAATCCATGAATGGTCCTGGGCCAAGTACAGGATGAGGGGTTGGAACCTTGAGGGACAAAATTATTCCTACCACCTTCCGATAGGCCCACAAAGGCTGCACTGCTCCCTTAACTGGGCCCCCTGTCAGGGACCTGCTTGGAGGAGAGAGAGGCCACCTGTGGGGTAGCTATGCCCCACCCAAACCTACTTCCACATGGAGTGACCCAGTCCTGGTGCCCAAGTGTGTGGTTAAGGACATCCCACCCAACCCATTTTACAAGTGGGCAAACAAGCCCTCAGGAAGAGTGGTCATAGCTCTCCCCAGACTTCTTAACAGGCTGCTGGACTCCTCACTCTTAGGCCCCCACTTTTCTACCAGGGAAAGCCCTGAGCTGGGTGGGACTCAGGAAGACCCCAGGCATTGCCTCTCTTAGGGCCATAATTTGCTGTGTCAGAGAGGGCTGTGAGGGCTTTCTAGACCTAAGGGCAGGAGCTTGAGAATGCAGCTAGGGAAGTGGCTAGATGAGACTTCAGGGGCACAGGCCAAGCTTGTGACTTCAGATCCCTGGGAAGGTGGAAGGAGGAGGCATCTGTCTGGTGACCCCAGCGCCAGCAGCTGAACATACACTGCGAAGGGAAGAGAGTTGGTGGCGAGCTGCCACCCGTCCCCTCTTTGAGACGTCATTGGAGTCTGTGGGCCCAGAGCAGTGGGTGGAACTACCTGAGCAATAAATCTTGGGTCTGGCTGCCTGGGTTCCACTGCTGCCTGGAGGAGCCACTTCATCCACAGCTCTCCCTCGGTGAGAGAAAAGGCTGCCCTCCCCAGGGCTGGGGCTCCGGGATGGAGCTCTATTCTGGGTACACTGCTCCTCTTCCCCCTCCCAAGTCCCTCTACCCCTGACCCATGCCCAGAAAAGCCCCCTTTCCCTCATCTTTCCCCAACAACACTATTCCTGTGCCTGCTGCCCCTAGCGTGGGAGGGACAAGGGGTAGAAACCCTTGCCCCTGTAACTACCACACATCCCCAACTGCCATGGAAGAGAGATAGCAACCCACAGGGAAAAGGAGCTGAGGGCCTGCCAATAACGTCCCCCAGCACTGGGTGCCCCAGATTCCCCCACACTGCTGCCTGTCTTTTGAACAACTCCCCTGTTCCCCTCTCCAACCTTCTCTCACTTCTGGGATCCCTGAGGGAAGAAAGGGTAGTCCTGCCCTACTGGGGAAGGCCCTCAACTGGCAAAGCGGGGAGCCTCTGTGCCCCAGGGGTTCTGAGAGGTGGCTAGTTGCCAGGAGCCCTCAGGGTCCAGACCCCTGTAGTCCTGGTATAGGGAGCAATAGCAGAAGAGAGAAGAACATTAGGAGACACTGAAGCTGCCCCTGAAACGCCAGTTGTCCAAGGGGACCCCGGAGGAAGAGGAAGGGGGTATGGATGGGAGCACTCCCTGAGTGCTGTCCACTGTCCATGGGAGCAGCCCTGCCATGGCCAGCTTTGGGCTAGGCCTCCTGGTGCTGCTGCTGACCACCCACCCTGAGCCCTCGAAGGCTCAGCACTGCTCCCACAGCTGGCACCCTGAAGGAAAGCAAGCCTCCAGCTCACTCCATGACCCCCAACATACTCCTGGGCCCCCAGGTGAGTTGAAGGGTCTCCCCAGCCTAAGTGAGAAGAAGGTGCTGGCTGGGACTCTTTCATCTACCTCCAGCCTTGGGTGGAGGTGGGGAGGGCAGGCTGCAGCCTCAGTTCCCTTCTAAGGAAGGGTTCTGGGCACTGCAGCTCACAGCCCAGGCCAAATTGTCCCCAACCTCCCAAGCTATGTTCTGGCTCCCCCTGAGGACAGTGTGCCCTGGGAGAGTAGGACCATGGCCTGGTGGCTCCTCCACAGGAAGCAGCACCTGGTGCAGACACTGCTGGTAAGTAAGCTAAGAACTGGCTGGGGGTGAGGGGGAATGATACACCACTGAGTGATTTATTTTTGGTTGCCTTGGGTCTTTTTTGCTGTGTGCGGGATTTCTCTAGTTGCGGCGGGGGGGGGGGGGCTACTCTTAGTTGCGGTGCGCAGGCTTCTCATTGTGGTGTCTTCTCGTTGCGGAGCACGGGCTCTAGGCGCACGGGCTTCAGTAGTTGTGGCACATGGGCTCAGTAGTTGTGGCTCGCAGGCTTAGCTGCTTCTCAGCATGTGGGATCTTCCCGGACCAGGGCTCAAACCCGTGTCCCCTGCACTGGCAGGCGGATTCTTAACCACTGCACCACCAGGGAAGCCCCAATCCTAGACAATTTATGATGAAATACTATGTTAGATTAAAGTAAAAAATTAGAAGTCACTAGTGGAGTAGAAGGAGGTACTACAAACCTCCATAAATAGGACAGTGGCGGCTGTGAAGTCCCCTAGGCTTCTAGATAGCCAAGGGAAGCCAGTGTGGCTCAACGTGGGCAGGCCCACAGCCAGTGGAAAGAGGTGAGGGGTGCGACCTCACACTCTACAGTACGGCCCCGATAACCAGGTGGTCATTGATACGTGCACTGGGAATGACTCAGTGATTGCAGAGCTCCCCAAGGCCAATAGCGGAAGACAGGTGTAGGGAGATGGTTTATTATTTTGCAAATTGTATTTTAAAGTGCACCACGGGAGCACAATAACTAAAGGAGAAAGTGTAAATTCCTATAAGGCAAGACCTTATCGCCTAATTTCTGTCGGTGTGAGCTCGGGTTTTTAGATATCAGGTGGGCAACGCCCGTTAAGCCCAATGAGCTAGAGAACCCACAGGCTGGGTCTTCTAGGAGGCTAGGGGGCGTCCGCAGGACGTGGGAGCCACAATACCGGCCGTCGGCCAATCCTAAGCAGCGAGGCCAAGCCGGGAGGCGAGGGAAGAGGAGGAGAGGAGAGGAGGGGGCGGGTAAGGCCGCAGCTCTGCGGTCAGGTGACCAGAGCGTCCGGGGGAATGATCGCGCCCTCCTCCCGCAAACCCGACCCCGAGCGCCGCGCCCCGCTGCCCTCCAGTAAAGGTGTGAGGTCCCTGAAGTTGTTGCATCCTTTGTCCCCTCTCTCTCCATTGAGACCCTTCCCCGGGTGGGGGCTGGAGGGATGCAGGTCGGAACCCGGTCCCCCAGGGGGGACACAGCCAGGTTCCGGGGGGCGGGGCGGACGCAAATGTCAGCGGGCAACAGAGGGTGGGGTCGGAGCCCGCGGACTACGCGTCCCGTGGTGCCCCGCGGCCACTTCCGGGCCCCAGTGATGCCCTGCGGCGCGCCGGACGCTAGGTGGTCTGGCCATGTTTCGCGCGCTGAGCGCCCTGGGCGCGCGGCCCGTGGGTCGGCCCCCAGCCCCGTTTCTGCTCCCCGCGCGCTGCCGCAAGACCCGCCACGACCCGCCGGCCAAGTCCAAGGTTGGGCGCGTGGCGACCCCACCCGCTGTGGATCCTGCGGAATTCTTCGTGCTGACGGAGCGTTACCGGCAGTACCGCCAGACGGTGCGCGCCCTCAGGTGTGTGTGACGGAGGGGGAAGCGGTGCCGTCCGGCGTGTGTGTTAGGGCGGGCGGGCGAAGAGAGTGCCGACCTTGGGCGCGTCTCCGTCCAGGCTGGAGTTCGTGTCCGAGGTGCGCAAGAAGGTGCACGAGGCCCGGACCGGTGTCTTGGCAGAGCGCAAGGCACTGGAGGACGCCGCTGAGCACCGCGAGCTGATGGCCTGGAACCAGGCGGAGAACCAGCGGCTGCGCGAGCTGCGGTGAGTGGGGCGGGAGGCGGGGCGGGGACGCCTTGCCGGCCCGGAGACACCCAGCCACGCTCAACCTCGTCCTCTCACTCCTCCCAGGATGGCCAGGCTGCGGCAGGAGGCGCGGGAGCAGGAGCGGCGGCAGGCGGAGGAGGAGGCCCGGCAGGCCCGAGAGGCGCAGGCTTGGGTGCAGCTCAAGGAGCGTGAAGTGCTGCAGCTGCAGGTGGGCCGTGTCTCCAGAGGGTGGGGCTGCAGGCCGCGAACTCTGCCGGTGCCGCGAGTCCTGCGCGCAGCCAGGTGGGGGAGGTGGGGCCGCGGCTACATGCAGAGTTGGAAGAGAGTAGCCTTGAGTCTTGACACGGGGTTAGCAGGTGAGGATTTGGAAGAGGAGGCGTGCAGGGAGAGTGTCTGTCAGGCGCGAAGACCCGGAGGTGAGAGTTGACAATGCAGTAGTGTTCACGTGGCTAGCCACTTGGCTAGCCACTGTCTGTGAGACTGGCCCCCACGTTCCCCAAGGAGTTTATATTTTGCTGTGAGAGTGGGAAAGTCACCGAAGGGTTTAAACATTTTGGCCTGGGATGCCAGGTGTGAGACTTAAAAGCAGGGAGATCAGTTAGAAGTGATCCAGCGAGAATGGATGAGGCTTGAGTTAAAGTAATAGAGGGAGGACAGTTTGAGAGAGGTTGAGAGATCTAGGCAATATTGAGAGACTGATTCCACCCAGTGAATTGTCACAGCTGGTGTGTCTGGGTTTTGGCCGAAATGTCCAGGGGATGATTGTCTAAGAGAACTGAATGTGGCAAAGCTGCCTGATATTCTTCCACTGGAAGGTCAGCGGGGTGCTCAGAGAAGACCTGGGCTGCAGACATCTTTCCCATAGGAGAGCTGGAGCCCCTCCCTCAGTGGGCTAAAGGCTAGCAGGCATGTTCTGAGGGCTTCCATTCAGTTGGCCTTCTCTCTTCCAATAGGAGGAGGCAAAAAACTTCATCACCCGAGAGAACCTGGAGGCGCGGGTGGAAGAAGCGTTGGACTCCCCCAAGAGCTACAATTGGGCCATCACCAGAGAGGGGCTGGTGGTCAGGCCACAGCACAAGGGCTCCTGAGGGCCCAGTAAGGACAGTGTCCACCCAGGGACCGTGGGGGTAGGGGGGTTGGGCCTGATCTGAAATAAAGCAGTTGTTTCTTATGAAGGAGGAGGCTCTACCTATTCCAATGCAGCCTTCACTTTTGGGCCTCAGCACCCACCACTTGGTCAGAAACTCCACACACACAGTGCCCTGTTCTGCACCCATGTACAACTCTTAGCAAAGCACCAGACCTTAGAAGTTTCCATCTCAAAAAAAAAAAAAAAAAAAAAAAAAAGAAGTTTCCATCTCACAGAGGAGCATAGTCCCCTCGGCAGCCAGGTCATCTCCTGAGTATCCTCAGGGTCCAGTGGTTGGCATATTGCAGTCCTTGGGCCAAATCTGGCCTATTGTTTCTTTTTGTAAATAAAGTGTATTGGAACACAGCCACAGTTATTCATTGACTGCTCTCATACTACAGTGGCAGAGATGAGCAGGTGCAACAGAGACCTTATGAGTTGCAAAGTCTAAAATACTGTTATATGCCTTTTTAAATTGAAATATAGTTGATTTACAATGTTTTGTTAGTTTCAGGTGTACGGAAGAGTGATTGAGTTATACATCTATTCTTTTTTAGATTCCTTTCCGTTATAAGTTATTACAAGATAATATAGTTCCCTGTGCTGTACAGTAGGTCCTTGCTGGTTATCTGTTTTATATATAGTAATGTGTATATTTTAATCCTAAACTCCTAATTTAGCTGCCCCACCCCAATTATATGACTTTTTTGGGGGGGCGCACCATGCGGCATGCAGAGCTTCCCCTACCAGGGATCAGACCTGTGCCTCCTGCAGTGGAAGTGCAGAGTCTTAACCACTGGACCACCAGGGAAGTCCTATATGACTTTTTACAGAAAAAGTTTGTTGACCCCTGATCTAGGGCTTTCAGGCTCCAGCAAGGAGCAGATATCACCCAGTAACTGAGCCACAAAGTAGCCATTGGCCAAAGATACGCTTCTGCTTGACCCTGAGTTTTACTGGCCAGGGTCTGGTGTGCCCAAGACACAGAAGGCAAGAAGACCCCATTTCTTCTGGTGGCCCTCTCCACCCTTGGCCTCAGTGACCCACATTTACCCTGGCAGTGCAGCTTCCTTGGACCACACACCAGATTGGTGCTGGCAGAGGCTTGATTGACCTTTATAAGGTCAGTGTGGCTTGTCAAGCACTTGGAGCAAACCAGAAATACTTGTGATTAAAGTTCACAAGCTTAGGGACTTGCCTGGTGGTCCAGTGGGTAAGACTCCGTGCTCCCAATGGAGGGGGCCCGGGTTCAATCACTGGTTGGGAATCTAGATCCTGCATGCATGCCGCAGCTACGAGTCCGCATGCCACAACTAAAAGATCCCGCAGGCCTCAACTAAGACCCGGCGCAGCCTAAATAAATAAATATTAAAATAAAGTTCACGAGGTTGAATAAGTGAGCATACAGATCCACAGCCCCTACTCAGGTGCAGGCCCTCCAAGAGCATCCAGGGTGAGAAAGAGACATGTTTCTCTGAGCCAGAGCTTATGTCCCTTTGCCACCATTCACTGAACTTTGCCTAGATACCAGCAGAGGAAAAAACAAAACAGAATCCTTGCTTCTTTCCCTAATTCCCATGTTGTAGATAGGACCTGAGACCCTCAAGAAATGAAAACCTTTTAGGGAATATGGGCAATCCCTCACGTTCAGGTAAGGAAGCAGGTAATAGAGATGCAAGCAAAGGGCCATGGTTATCATAGTGCCTAGGACACAGTCCCCATCAGGGTATCGCATCCCTGAGGGCAGTGGCCTCCCTCCTTAGGCTAGTAATAGCTCTTCTCTTCCCTGGCACTGAGCCCAGGCACAGTGGAGTCCTGGATTTCAGGTGCTCAGCGTAATTTCTAGGGTGAGAGGATAGGCACACATTGTGGGCCATGGTTTATGCCCACAGCCTTGGGCTTTGTCATGGTGAGGAGTGGGCCATCTGGTCCCCTGCAGAGGAAGCCTTTGGTGAGCTTTCACATGGGACATTGAGCCTGTTTGGGGAAGTCCCTGCTCGTCTATCAGGATCCAGACAAGCCATCTGTCTTCAGGTACAGGAGACAGTGTCATACCTTCTTGAAACTCTGTGTTTGGGCTGTTTTTCCTTCACTGGTGTCCTGCATGGGGCTATAATTCCTTAGCATTCACTGCTGATGGCAGCAGGTCATGCAGAGCTACCTGTAAACCAAGCTTGAACATTTTTGTTCTCCACCCACGGCCATCTTACTGGTTTCGGCACAAATAGGCAGTTTAGTAACTTCAGGGTTAATTCAAGCCTAATGCCATCTGTACCTGCATTTAATGGATTGTAAGGTGCTGCTAGGTGCACAGGTAAGCTGTCAGATCATACCCAGTCCAGGTTGCAGAGTTATGTGGTGTCCCATGGAAGAATGCTTAATCTCCAGTAGAACCCTAGTAGTTAACCTGATGGGCAGTCTTGCTCAGAAACACCAGGATCTCTTCTGATTCTTACCTCAAGTTCCAAATACGGTTTGGATCTGCTACAGACAACGTGAGCTTGTACCTCCTAGAGAGAATCTTCTCTTGCTCAAGGCCCCACTTAGTAGTAGATTTGAGGGCTACCCAATAAATGCATTTGGAGCACAATACCCAAATGTAAATGCTTTCACCAAAATTTGAAGAGGCCTACTGTGCTTTGTGCACAATAGGATAGAGAGGATAGGGGACAAGTGGAATTTGTGTTTCACTTGTTGGGAGAGGTATGCTGACCCCCAAAAACTTGGTTGAGTGAGCACTTTTTTCCCAGGATTTATGTCCCCAATCAAGCATAGGTGTTTTGGGAAGTTCCGTGGTGGTCCAGTAGTTAGGACTTGGTGCTTTCACTGCTGTGGCACGGGTTCAATCCCTGGTCAGGCAACTAAGATCCCGCAAGCACCTGCAAGCCTCGCGATATGGCCAGAAAAAAAAAGCATAGGTGTTTTACCAAAACACGCAGGATTCTTGCCGCTTCCAATTCTCTAGGAAAAGCAGCATGATGTCAGCAAAGTGGACCACCATTGTGTCCTTGGGTTGGGTGGTCAGGGTCTTGAGGATTAGGTTTTGCAGAGTTATTCACCTCTTAGACTGGGTTGTGGTGATACACTGCTGCCAGGGCAAGGCATACTGCTAGTAGTAGTCCAAGTGGACAGAAAAGAATGTATTTGCCACATGAATGGGTGCCGGGTGCCTCCTCAGTCTGTTCCGTCAAGGAGACCACCTAGACCTCAGTAAGCCTAAACTCATTCCCCATATTTTTGCAGTATACTCCAAATTTTCTGTGTGTATACAATGTTCCCTGAAATCTTTGGGAAATTTCCCCCTGAACTTACCCTGTGTTTATTTTCCTGACGCAAGTACAGAAGTGAAATGGATACCTAGGAAACAAGCCTAGTTAACTGCTAAAATGAGGGCAATTCTGAATTCTGGTAGGAAGAGTCAAGCTTGGAACTCTTTTTCCTTCCCAAATAGGAAATCAGAAGCGATATTTGCAATCCCAAATCCTGAGACAAACAGGCATTTCTCCCAAGGGGTGCTCCAATGATTATTTCCTCAATGCAGGTAAATGCATAAGCCATGAATGTGAACATCCATGTCTGGGTAAATTCATAGTGCAGTTTGCAAAGCCTTGAGATCAAGAACCTGTAAGGAAGAACACCATACTGCCATGGGGCCCAATAACGTGACATAAAGAAAGGCAGAGCTGCATAAGCCCCACCCTCACCAGTACTCTACAGTGGCTCTGTGGGTCACTGATATCTAATAATCTTCGACCATTCTTTGGGCATTTTCCCTCGCTGAGGGAAGTGTTATATTCACACTCTTTTTTAATGCTGGCTCATGCGGGAGAAAATGGTCTGAGAGTGGGACTTTGTGTCTGGGAAACCCATAACTGAGGTATAAACGTCAACCATGACTATTGCACCTTTGCCTGTCACTGCCAGAGCCAAGCCCGCAAGTGCTGGTGCTGGCTGACCCGTTGCTGCTGCTGGAACTGCAGTGCCTATGCAGGAAGGAACCCAGGAGCCACGTTTAACCGCCGCCATTGCTGCTGCAGCTGCCAGAAGTACCAGAAGCTGAGGGGAAATGTGGATTTGCCCTTCCTCTGGCTTTAAAAACAAATCTTTTGTCAGTGACTCCTATGTTACTGTCATAATGGAAGCCAGCTGGCAAGGAAGGCTGGGAAATGTGTGCAGGCCTCCAGCCTCCTGTGGAACTGAGAGCTATGGATGAATAACCGGTACAAACCAATTTTTTTAGAAGCACTGTTTCTCACAACTTACAGTATTTAGAATGGGATAGGCAGAATTGTTTTGTGGGGACTTCTTTAAAATAAGGCGAAATGAAATTTGAGACAGTCATATATTTTGGCAATCAGGGATTCACACTTTCTGAAATTCTGCAAAAATTATCAATAGCAACAAACAGCATATCACTAGCTTGTTTTTTAATCTGAAAAATGTGATACTTTCAAATATAATTTTGTCTAAAAACATAGTTTAATTCTAACTTTTAATAGTAGACAAATTTAATTTGTCAAGAAGAGTTTCATGTAAAATATCTTCAAATTATTGTTTGGCAAAGGTCATTAAAATACATATTTTTGAAAACAGCAGTTTGTAAGCAGCTGTTCTATATACGTCTCTTTTATCATCATTTATCAGGATTGTCACTTCTTTGTGTGAGACACATGGTTTTTTCCCTCTGAATATTTTATTGCTGCCTGTGACATTCAGCACTTCGGAAATTTTTTTAAATGACAAATTTCCCAGACAACATATGGACTGGAAGAAAATATTTGCAAACGATGTGACCAACAAAGACTTAATTTCCAAAATATACAAACAGCTCATACAACTCAATATCAAAAAAAAAGACAACCCCACCAAAAAATGGGCAGAAAACTTAAGTATACATTTCTCCAAAGAAGACATACAGAAGACCAACAGGCACATGAAAAGATGCTCAGCATTGCTAATTATTAGAGAAATGTAAATCAAAACTACAATGAGGGATCACCTCATATGGTCAGAATGGCCATCATCAAAAAGTCTACAAATAAATCACTCGGCCCATAGTAGGCCTTCAATAAATCATCATTCCCCCACATTTAAAAAAAAAAGTCTACAAACAATAAATGCTGGAGAGCGTGTGGAGAAAAGGGAATCCTCCTACGCTGTTGGTGGGAATGTAAATTGGTGTAGCCACTATGGAGAACAGTATGGAGATTCCTTAAAAAACTAAAAATATAGTTGCCGTATGATCCAGCAATCCCACTCCTGGGCATATATCTGCAAAAGACGAGAACTCTAATGAGAAAAGATATATGCACCCCAATGTTCATAGCACTATTTACGATCTCCAAGACACAGAAGCGATCTAAGTGTCCATCAACAGATGAGTGGATAAAGAAGATGTGGTGTACATACACAATGGACTATTACTCAGCCATAAAAAAGAATGAAATAATGCCATTTGCAGCAATATGGATGTACCTACAGATTATCATTCTAGGTGAAGTAAATCAGACAAAGACAAATATATGATATCACTTATATGTGGAATCTAAAAAAATGATGCAACTGAACTTATTTACAGAATGGAAACAGACTCAGACATAGAAAGCAATCTTATGGTTACCAAAGGGGAAAGGTCAGGGGGAGAGATAAATTGGGAGTTTGGGATTAACAGGTACACACTACTCTACATAAAATAACCAACAAGGACCTACTATATAGCACAGGGAACTATATTCAATATCTTGTAAAAAACCTGTAATGAAAAAGAATTTGTATGTATGTGTGTGTGTGTGTGTGTGTATATATATATATATATATATATATATATATATATATATATATACACATATATATATCTGAATCACTTTGCTGTACACCTGAAACTAACAACATTGTAAATCAACTATACTTCAATAAAAAATAAAATTATATAGCCAATAATAACAAACAATTTCCAGTATTTCAGTTACTTCCTGACCTGGCAAAATTTAAGTTTTTGTTTTTGGATGATCTTTGCAAGTAGAATATCTGCTCCAGAAAACTAATTTGGGGATGACTTGAGCTGATTGAGTCACACTTGTGGCTTCCGGGACCCTTTTGTGAGTTTATAGTAGAAATTAAAAATCTCCAAGAGATATGGGAGTGTTTGCATGATTTTCCTGCTCACTGCTTCAATCCAGAAATCCATATGAATAAGTTAAAAATAGAGAAAGCGTGGTGAGAGGCTACGTAGCTTAGTGGTTACAAACCTGGTGCAATCTGCCTGGGTTTGAATCCCAGCTCCCCTTCATACTACTTTGTTCCCAATGTCTTTGGGAACATTTCTTAGTCTCTCTATGCCTCAGTTTCCTCAAAAGTAAAATAGGAATAATAGTGATATCTACCTATAAGATTATTATAATTAAATGAGACATTCATGTAAAGCTAAAGTTCAGTGCTTGGGACTTAGTAGGTGCTCAATACATGTTAAATGCTATTTTTTAATGAAACTACAGAATGGCCTTAAACTCATACCACGAACTAAAACAATATGGTGATTCCTCAAAAGAATTACATGCCAAATACAGTAAAATAGGGAATCAATTGCCAGAGGAAGAAAAGATCCACTCTGCAGCTTCCCCTACCTCCAGCAGAGGGCAGCCTCACCAAGACAGTGACAGGGCCTTCAAAAGTTGGTAAATTTGACATTATTTTTACAAAGAAATGAAAGAAGGAAAGGCAGCAGGAACCTAGGTAGTTCTTTCAGTCTGTTTCCTCTAACATCACTCTGTCTCTTAAATCTGTTGCTCTCTGTACATTTGCAGTCTGCCTCTCTCTGCCTCTCATTTGAAAGTAAGTTGCAGCCATCACAACACTTCATCTCTAAACATTTAAACATATATCATTTCAGAACAAGGTCATTTTCCAAAGTAACTCTAATGTTATTATCTACCCAAGAAATCAACTCCCTATTTCCCCCTCCTTCGAGCCTCTGACAACTACCATTCTACTTTCTGTCTCTATGAATTTGACTATTCTAGATATCTCATATAAGTGAAATCATACAGTATTTGTCTTTTTTGTGACTGGGTTATTCACTTAGCATGATGTCTTCAAGGTTTATCCATGTTGCATCATGTGTCAGAATTTCCTTTTTTTGGGGGGTGGGGGGCATGCCACACACCTTGTGGGATCTTACTTCCCTGACCAGGGATTGAACCCAGGCCCAGCAGTAAAAGCACCAAGTCCTAACCACTGGACTGTGGGGGAATTCCTTCCTTCCTTTTTAAAAAAGTCACATTGATCATTGAAATACAATGGTATCCCTTTGTATGTATATACCACATTTTGTTTACCCATTCATCCACCCATGGACACTTAGGTTGCTTCCACATTTTGGCTATTGTGAATAATGTTGCTATGGACATGGGTATACAAATATCTCAAGACCATGCTTTCAATTCTTTTGGATATATACCCCGAAGTAGAATTGCTGGATCATATGGGAATTTTATTTTTAATTTTTTGAGGAATCACCATACTATTTTCCATGGCAGCTGTACCATTTTACATTCCCACCAATAGTGCACAAAGGTTCGTTTGTCTACATCCTTGCCAACACGTTATTTTCTGTTTCTGTTTTTGTTTGTTTGGTTGATTTTGATAGATCCCAGTGGGTGTCTCATTGTGATTTTTATTTAAATTTTTTAGTTTTGATGAAGCCTAGATTATCGATTTTTTTTCTTTCATGGATCATGCTTTTGGTGTCATATCTAAGACTCATTACCTAATCACGGGTAATAAACATTTTTTCCTACTATTCTAAAAGTTTGATAGTCTTCAGTTTTACATTTAGATCTATAATCCATGTCAGTTAATATTTGTATAAGGTGTGAAGTTTAAGTCAAGTTTCATTATTTTACATATGATACCTAGTAGTTCTTGAACCACTTGTTGTAAAGACTAGCTTTTCTCCTTTGAATTGCCTTTGAACGTTTGTCAAAAATCAACTGACTTGGGACTTCCCTGGTGGCGCAGTGGTTAAGAATCCGCCTGCCAATGCAGGGGAGATGGGTTCGAGCCCTGGGCCAGGAGGTCTCACATGCCACGGAGCAACTAAGCCCGTGCACCACAACTACTGAGCCTGCACTCTAGAGCCCGCGAACCACAACTACTGAGCCCATGAGCCACAACTACTGAGCCCACGTGCCACAACTGCTGAAGACCACATGCCTAGAGCCCATGCTCTGCAACAAAGAGAATCCACCACAATGAGAAGCCCACGCACCACATCGAAGAGTAGCCCCCGCTCACTGCACCTAGAGAAAGCCCACGCACAACAACGAAGACCCAACACAGCCATAAATAAATAAATAAATAAACAAACTGACTTTGTCAGTTTCCTGGTTTTGGGTTATGTAAAACACTATCAATGGGGGATCTTGAGGGAAGCTGTGTAAAAGGTATAGGTTAAATCTCTGTATTATTCTTTGCAACTTTTTGTGAGTCTTTAAATATTTTAAAATACAGTATTTTAAAAAATCAGTTGGCCATATTTGTGTGGACCTATATTTAGATTCTCTATTATGTCCCCCTGGTCTACGTGTCTTGATTATTGTAACTTTATGGTAATTCTTAAAATCAGGTAGTATGATTCCTCCACCTTTATTCTTCTTTTACCAAATTGTTTTGGCTATTCCAGTTCCTTTGCTTTCCATTTGAATTTTAGATTCAGCTTGTCTGTATTTACAAAAATTCCTGCTGGAATTTTGATTAAAGTTGTGATATTGTTTTATCAATTAGATATTATTTTATAACCCACAGTATAGTCTGTTGGTCAATGTGTTCCATGTGCTTTTGTAAAGACTGTACATTTTAAACAAGTTATGACACAAATGACCCTATCTACGAAACAGAGACAGACTCACAGACATAGAGAACAGACTTGTGGTTGCCAAGGGAAAAGGGGTTAGAGGAGGGATGGAGTGGGAGTTTGGGGCTAGCAGATATAAGCTATTATATATAGAATGGATAAACAACAAGGTCTTACTATATAGCACAGAGAACTGTATTCAATATCCTGTGATAAACCATAATGGAAAAGAATATTATAAAAAGAATGTATATATATGGATAACTGAATCACTTTGCTGTATAGCAGAAATTAACACATTGTAAATCAACTATACTTCAATAAAAAGAAGCAACAAAAACAAGGACCTACTGTATAGCACAGGGAACTATATTCAATGTCTTGTAAAAATCTGAAAAAAGTGTGTGTGTATATATATATATATATATATATATATATATATATGAATCACTTTGCTGTACACCTGAAGCTAACACAACATTGTAACTTAACTATACTTCAATATTTTTAAATGGTTAAAAATAAAATCCCAACAGGAATAAAAACAAAAAGAAAGAATGTATATTTTGTTTTTGAGTGACGTGTATATTGTTTTTGAGTGAAGTATTGTATAAATGTCAATTAGATCCAGCTGGTTGGTGGTGGAGTTCAGTTCTGTATCCTTGTTGATTTTCTGTCTACTACTATCAATTACTGAGAGTGGAATATTAAAGTCTTTGATTATAATTGTGGATTTGTCTATTTCTCCTTTTAGTTCTGTTAGTTTTTGCTTCGTGTATTGTTACTGAGTCCAAGCTTGCTCTGCTTGCAGCACGACAAGCCAATAAATTGGGAGACGAGGTGTTGAGGCAAGGAATAGCATCTTCATTCAGAAAGCTGGCAGACCGAAAAGATAGCAGACTAGCGTACCCCAAAAACGTCTTATCAGGGTCTGGATGCCAGTTTCTCTTATAGAACAGAGAGGGGGGAGAGGTGAGGAAGTAAAGTAAAAAGACCATTTGTCTTGCAAAATCTCCTCCCTCAGCCCACATGGGAAGGGGATGTGTTAATTTCTTCTTTTCTGCAGCCCATTCACAGGTGGGCAGGGTCAGAATATCTC
Source organism: Stenella coeruleoalba (assembly GCF_951394435.1). Classification (NCBI taxonomy): domain Eukaryota; kingdom Metazoa; phylum Chordata; class Mammalia; order Artiodactyla; family Delphinidae; genus Stenella; species Stenella coeruleoalba. The sequence continues at coordinate 29,420,500 of NC_137161.1, forward strand.
TCTGTGAGCTGAATAAAGGCCTTCTAGTTTAACAGTCAGGCAGAGGGGCAGGGTTCCCTGTGGCAGGCCATTTTGTATGCTTACAGCTATAGACAGTGATTATAATAATAACAAAAGCAACGAAAAGCAAAGGTTAAAGTAAAGGAAACAGAACCAACATGGAGTCAGAATTTGCTCTTTCCTGTTACAGTTCCCCACTGTCAATGTCCATTCCACAGTCTTGTGGAAAAAGGGGCGATGACCGTTGTAACTGCTTCTTGTTGTGTCTCGTCAAATGGATCTTTCTGGGAATGTCCACCATCAGTGCCAGTGTTCCAAATGTTGCTTCTCTTGTTCCTCTTTGGAAAGTGTCTACTTTACACCTGTAGACTTAAAGAATATTCACAGCCTAAAAGTTGAGAGTTATGTTTTATTCAACGGGAATTTTGAGGACTTCAAGCCCAGGAGGCAACATCTCAAGTTAAGGAATTTAGTGCTTTTCTATGTGTGGGAAGATGCAAGAGCCTGGGCTCACTAAAGTCATTCCTTTGATATGCACCTCAGCTATCTGGGGCCTGTATCCTGTATTTTCAAATCCTGAGTTTCCTCGGGGCTCACCATAGGGAGTGGCTGCAGTCTAATGGCTGATATGGCAGGAAACATTCCATTTCTTAGATCCTCTCCTCTTGGTCAGGAATTTGACCAATATTTGGGAGACACTTCATGATCAAATTTTGTCCCACAGCACTGGGAGGCTCATCCTAGATCAGGCAAAAATTCTTAAAATGCAACTCCAGGTGCTAATTGTTGGATTAGGCCCTATCAATAATTAAAGATTCTCTGGATCCTCTGTCAATTATGATCCAGGAGACATTTTCCCTTGTTGCTTCTTCCCATACTTAGAATCACATTATTACAATTATTTTATGTTATAAATGTGATCTGTTTCCTCAAGATGTTTAGCCATAAAAGTTTTGTTGGAGACCTTGTTTCACACTGGGTACTGTAAGAGACAACAATCTTATAAAATAGGATATAAGTAATGCAGTTAGTAACATTGACAAAGTACAAAGCACAAACAATCTGGAAACAAAGAACAAATTAATACAATGATTGATATAACTAGTTGTAATCCAGTTGCAATAATGAGTGACCAAAGGAACCATAACTGATTTAATGAGCCATCTGCAGATTCACTGTACCAGCCATGCATACTTAGACATACATGGCTTAATCTTTGAGACAAGCATATACTACTAGCAGGATCAACCAGGTAGAGAGAAGAAGATAAATGTTTTCTCTTTGTTTACAAAGGCATACTTTATCAACCTGTTGTAGGTAATAGCCTAAGAGAAAAGTTTTTTTCTGAAAAACTAAGATTAAAGCTAGTATATTTCCCAAAGTCATAAAGTTATAAATCATATTTACCAGTCCCTTCAGTCCATGTAATTAATTCCTGTTGATCTGAATGAAGTAATCAGGCTTTCCATTAGTTTTTTTTTTTTTGAATTTTTGAATTTCACTTTATTTTTTTATACAGCAGGTTCTTATTAGTTATCCATTTTATACATATTAGTGTATATATGTCAATCCCAATCTCCCAATTCATCACACCACCACCATCCCCCCCAGCCACTTTCCCCTCTTGGTGTCCATACGTTTGTTCTCTACATCTGTGTCTCATTTTCTGCCCTGTAAACCAGTTCATCTGTACCATTTTTCTAGGTTCCACATATATGCATTAATATACAATATTTGTTTTTCTCTTTCTGACTTACTTCACTCTGTATGACAGTCTCTAGATCCATCCACATCTCTACAAATGACCCACTTTCGTTCCTTTTTATGGCTGAGTAATATTCCATTGTATATATGTACCAGAACTTATTTATCCATTTGTCTGTTGATGGGCATTTAGGTTGCTTCCATGACCTGGCTGTTGTAAATAGTGCTGCAATGAACATTGGGGTGCATGTGTCTTTTTGTTTGTTTGTTTATTTGTTTTTTGCGGTATGCGGGCCTCTCACTGTTGTGGCCTCTCCCGTTGCGGAGCACAGGCTCTGGACACGCAGGCTCAGCGGCCGTGGCTCACGGGCCCAGCCGTTCCGCGGCATGTGGGATCGTCCTGGACCAGGGCACGAACCTGCGTCCCCTGCATCAGCAGGCGGACTCTCAACCACTGCGCCACCAGGGAAGCCCGCATGTGTCTTTTTGAATTATGGTTTTCTCTGGTTATATGCCCAGTAGTGGGATTGCTGGGTCATATGGTAATTCGATGTTTAGTTTTTGGTGTTTTTTTTTTACAAAATGTATTGCGTCCATTTATTCTGTCAGGCAAAGTTGGGTTCCTCTCATTTAGGACAGACTGCATGGTAGCATACCAACAGAGTATATATTTTATAGGTAGCAATAAAGTCTTATTAGTATAAAATCTCATTACAACTAATGATACTTAAATCCCTTTTGAAGTAGGTGAGGTTATCTGGCTTTAGAGGGAGTTGGCAGGTAGATGGATTGATAGTGAAAAGAACTCAAAAAGGTAAATCATGTCATCAGGGCCTGCATGGTTCCTAGTCTCTGAAGCCCACTCTCCTCACAGCTGCAGCCACTTGACCTTCAGCCTCAGGTCCTCTCTCTCTCTGGCCTTGAAGTCAATGATTCTCAAAGTGTGGCCCCAAACAGGAGCCTCAGCAGCATCTAGGAATTTGTTAGAAATGCACATGCTCAGGGGGGAAGACCATGGACCTAAGATGGAGCCGACAAAATAGAGTCAGTGTGGTCCAGCCACACAATAATAAATTCCCTCTTTCCACATTCTCTTATTCTATTATTGTTGTTCTTTTATAATTTCTTTAGATCCTGAATTCCTTGTTTTTTAGTCTTTCTTCTTTAATACTAAACATTATTGAGATTATATGCATTTTTTCTGAGTTTGGCTGTATTCCAAAGACTTGGGGTTCATTGTTATCCTTTTCATTGTTTTTCCTATGGTCTGTAGTCTATAATTAGGGGCTTGTTTAACTTAATTTTCTTTTTTTTTTCTTTTTTAACATCTTTATTGGAGTATAATTGCTTCACAATGGTGTGTTAGTTTCTGCTTTATAACAAAGTGAATCAGTCATACATATACACATGTTCCCACATCTCCTCCCTCTTGCATCTGCCTCCCTCCTACCCTCCCCATCCCACCCCCCCAGGTGATCACAAAGCACCTAGCTGATCTCCCTGTGCTATGCAGCTGCTTCCCACCAGCTATCTATTCTACGTTTGGTAGTGTATATATGTCCACGCCACTCTCTCACTTTGTCACAGCCTACCCTTCCCCCTCCCCACATCCTCAAGTCCATTCTCTAGCAGGTCTGGTTCTCCATTCCCATCTTACCCCTAGGTTCTTCATGACCTTTTTTTTCCCCCTAGATTCCATATATATGTGTTAGCGTACAGTATTTGTTTTTCCCTTTCTGACTTACTTCACTCTGTATGACAGACTCTAGCTCCATCCACCTCACTACAAATAACTCAATTTCATTTCTTTTTATGGCTGAGTAGTATTCCATTGTATATATGTGCCACATCTTCTTTATCCATTCATCCGATGATGGACACTTAGGTTGCTTCCATCTCCTGGCTATTGTAAATAGAGCTGCAATGAACATTTTGGTACATGACTCTTTTTGAATTATGGTTTTCTCAGGGTATATGCCCAGTAGTGGGATTGCTGGGTCGTATGGTAGTTCTATTTGTAGTTTTTTAAGGAACCTCCATACTGTTCTCCATAGTGGCTGTATCAATTTACATTCCCATCAGCAGTGCAAGAGTGTTCCCTTTTCTCCACACCCTCTCCAGCATTCATTGTTTCTAGATTTTTTGATGATGGCCATTCTGACTGGTGTGAGATGATATCTCATTGTAGTTTTGATTTGCATTTCTCTAATTATTAATGATGTTGAGCATTCTTTCAAGTGTTTGTTGGCAATCTGTATATCTTCTTTGGAGAAATGTCTATTTAGGTCTTCTGCCCATTTTTGGATTGGGTTGTTTGTTTTTTTGATATTGAGCTGCATGAGCTTGTAAATTTTGGAGATTAATCCTTTGTCAGTTGCTTCATTTGCAAATATTTTCACCCATTCTGAGGGTTGTCTTTTGGTCTTGTTTATGGTTTCCTTTGCTGTGCAAAAGCTTTTAAGTTTCATTAGGTCCCATTTGTTTATCTTTGTTTTTATTTCCATTTCTCTAGGAGGTGGGTCAAAAAGGATCTTGCTGTGATTTATGTTCTGCCTGTGCTTTCCTCTAAGAGTTTGATAGTTTCTGGCCTTACATTTAGGTCTTTAATCCATTTTGAGCTTATTTTTGTGTATGGTGTTAGGGAGTGTTCTAATCTCATACTTCTAGATGTACCTGTCCAGTTTTCCCAGCACTACTTATTGAAGAGGCTGTCCTTTCTCCACTGTACATTCCTGCCTCCTTTATCAAAGATAAGGTGACCATAAGTGTGTGGGTTTATCTCTGGGCTTTCTATCCTGTTCCATTGATCTATCTTTCTGTTTTTGTGCCAGTACCATACTGTCTTGATTACTGTAGCTTTGTAGTATAGTCTGAAGTCAGGGAGCCTGATTCCTCCATCTCCATTTTTCGTTCTCAAGATTGCTTTTGCTATTCGGGGTCTTTTGTGTTTCCATACAAATTGTGAAATTTTTTGTTCTAGTTCTGTGAAAAATGCCAGTGGTAATTTGATAGGATTGCATTGAATCTGTAGATTGCTTTGGGTGGTAGAGTCATTTTCACAATGTTGATGCTTCCAATCCAAGAACATGGTATATCTCTCCATCTATTTGTATAATCTTTAATTTCTTTCATCAGTGTTTTATAATTTTCTGCATACAGGTCTTTTGTCTCCTTAGGTAGGTTTATTCCTAGATATTTTATTCTTTTTGTTGCAATGGTAAATGGGAGTGTTTTCTTAATTTCACTTTCAGATTTTTCATCATTAGTGTATAGGAATGCCAGAGATTTCTGTGCATTAATTTTGTATCCTGCTACTTTACCAAATTCATTGATGAGCTCTAGTAGTTTTCTAGTAGCATCTTTAGGATACTCTATGTATAGTATCATGTCATCTGCAAACAGTGACAGCTTTACTTCTTCTTTTCGGATTTGGATTCCTTTTATTTCTTTTTCTTCTCTGATTGCTGTGGCTAAAACTTCCAAAACAATGTTGAATAATAGTGGTGAGAGTGGGCAACCTTGTCTTGTTCCTGATCTTAGTGGAAATGGTTTCAGTTTTTCACCATTGAGGACGATGTTGGCTGTGGGTTTGTCATATATGGCCTTTATTATGTTGAGGAAAGCTCCCTCTATGCTTACTTTCTGCAGGGTTTTTATCATAATTGGGTGTTGAATTTTGTCAAAAGCGTTCTCTGCATCTATTGAGATGATCATATGGTTTTTCTCCTTCAATTTGTGAATATAGTGAATCACGTTGATTGATTTGCATATATTGAAGAATCCTTGCATTCCTGGAATAAACCCCACTTGATCATGGTGTATGATCCTTTTAATGTGCTGCTGGATTCTGTTTGCTAGTATTTTGTTGAGGATTTTTGCATCTATATTCATCAGTGATATTGGCCCGTAGTTTTCTTTCTTTGTGACATCTTTGTCTGGTTTTGGTATCAGGGTGATGATGGCCTTGTAGAATGAGTTTGGGAGTGTCCCTCCTTCTGCTATATTTTGGAAGAGTTTGAGAAGGATAGGTGTTAGCTCTTCCCTATATGTTTGATAGAATTCGCCTGTGGAGCCATCTGGTCCTGGGCTTTTGTTTGTTGGAAGATTTTTAATCTCAGCTTCAATTTCAGTGCTTGTGATTGGTCTGTTCATATTTTCTAATTCTTCCTGATTTGGTCTTGGCAGGTTGTGCATTTCTAAGAATTTTTCCATTTCTTCCAGGTTTTCCATTTTATTGGCATAGAGTTGCTTGTAGTAATCTCTCATGATCTTTTGTATTTCTGAAGTGTCAGTTGTTACTTTTCCTTTTTCATTTCTAATTCTGTTGATTTGAGTCTTCTCCTTTTTTTTCTTGATGAGTCTGGCTAATGGTTTATCAATTTTGTTTATCTTCTCAAAGAACCAGCTTTTAGTTTTATTGATTTTTGCTATCATTTCCTTCATTTCTTTTTATTTCTGATCTGATTGTTATGATTTCTTTCCTTCTGCTAACTTTGGGGTTTCTTTGTTCTTCTTTCTCTAATTGCTTTAGGTGCAAGGTTAGGTTGTTTATTCGAGATGTTTCCTGTTTCTTAAGGTAGGATTGTATTGCTATAAACTTCCCTCTTAGAACTGCTTTTGCTGCATCCCATAGATTTTGGGTCGTCGTGGCTCCATTGTCATTTGTTTCTAGGTATTTTTTTATTTCCTCTTTGATTTCTTCAGTGATCACTTCGTTATTAAGTAATGTATTGTTTAGCCTCCATGTGTTTGTATTTTTTACAGATCTTTTCCTGTAATGGATATCTAGTCTCATAGCATTGTGGTCAGAAAAGATACTTGATACAATTTCAATTTTCTTAAGTTTACCAAGGCTTGATTTGTGACCCAAGATATGATCTATCCTGGAGAATGTTCCATGAGCACTTGAGAAAAATGTGTATTCTGTTGTTTTTGGATGGAATGTCCTATAAATATCAATTAAGTTCATCTCATTTAATGTATCCTTTAAAGCTTGTGTTTCCTTAATCTATTTTCATTTTGGATGATCTGTCCATTGGTGAAAGTGGGGTGTTAAAGTCCCCTACTATGAATGTGTTACTGTCGATTTCCCCTTTTATGGCTGTTAGTATTTGCCTTATGTATTGAGGTGCTCCTATGTTGGGTGCCTAAATATTTACAATTGTTATATCTTCTTCTTGGATCGACCCCTTGATCATTATGTAGTGTCCTTCTTTGTCTCTTGTAATAGTCTTTATTTTAAAGTCTATTTTGTCTTATATGAGAATTGCTACTCCAACTTTCTTTTGATTTCCATTTGCATGGAATATCTTTTTCCATGCCCTCACTTTCAGTCTGTATGTGTCTCTAGGTCTGAAGTGGGTCTCTTGTAGACAGCATATATATGGGTCTTGTTTTTGTATCCATTCAGCCAGTCTATGTCTTTTGGTGGGAGCATTTAATCCATTTACATTTAAGGTAATTATCGATATGTATGTTCCTATTCCCATTTTCTTAATTGTTTTGCATTTGTTATTGTAGGTCTTTTCCTTCTCTTGTGTTTCTTGCCTAGAGAAGTTCCTTTAGCGTTTGTTGTAAAGCTGGTTTAGTGGTGCTGAATTCTCTTAACTCTTGCTTGTCTGTAAAGGTTTTAATTTCTCCATCAAATCTGAATGAGATCCTTGCTCAGTACAGTAATCTTTGTTGGAGGTTCTTCCCTTTCATCACTTTAAATATGTCCTGCCAGTGTCTTCTGGCTTGCAGAGTTTCTGCTGAAAGATCAGCTGTTAACCTTATGGGGATTGCCTTGTGTATTATTTGTTGCTTTTCCCTTGCTGCTTTTAATATGTTTTCCTTGTATTTAATTTTTGACAGTTTGATTAGTATGTGTCTTGGCGTGTTTCTCCTTGGATTTATCCTGTATGGGACTCTCTGTGCTTCCTGGACTTGATAACTATTTCCTTTCCCATATTAGGGAAGTTTTCAACTATAATCTCTTCAAATATTTTCTCCGTCCCTTTCTTTTTCTCTTCTTCTTCTGGGACCCCTATAATTCGAATGTTGGTGCGTTTAGTGTTGTCCCAGAGGTCTCTGATACTGTCCTCGGTTCTTTTCATTCTTTTTTCTTTATTCTGCTCTGCAGTAGTTATTTCCACTATTTATCTTCCAGGTCACTTACCTGTTCTTCTGCCTCAGTTATCCTGCTATTGATCCCTTCTAGAATATTTTTAATTTCATTTATTGTGTTGTTCATCATTGCTTGTTTCCTCTTTAGCTCTTCTAGGTCCTTGTTAAATGTTTCTTTCATTTTCTCTATTCTATTTCCAAGATTTTGGATCATCTTTACTATCATTATTCTGAATTCTTTTTTAGGTAGACTGCCTATTTCCTCTTCATTTGTTAGGTCTGGTGGGTTTTTATCTTGCTCCTTCATCTGCTGTGTGTTTTTCTGTCTTCTCATTTTGCTTATCTTACTGTGTTTGGGGTCTCCTTTTTGCAGGCTGCATGTTCGTAGTTCCCGTTGTTTTTGGTGTCTGTCTCCAGTGGCTAAAGTTGCTTCAGTGGGTTGTGTAGGCTTCCTGGTGGAGGGGACTAGTGCCTGTGTTCTGGTGGATGAGGCTGGATCTTTTCTTTCTGGTGGGCAGGTCCACGTCTGGTGGTGTGTTTTGGGGTGTCTGTGGCCTTATTATGATTTTAGGCAGCCTCTTTGCTAATGGGTGGGGTTGTGTTCCTGTCTTGCTAGTTGTTTGGCATAGGGTGTCCAGCACTGTAGCTTGCTGGTCCTTGTGTGAAGCTGGGTGTTGGTGTTGAGATGGAGATCTCTGGGAGATTTTCGCCGTTTGATATTACGTGGAGCTGGGATGTCTCTTGTGGACCAGTGTCCTGAATTTGGCTCTCCCACCTCAGAGGCACAACACTGACTCCTGGCTGCAGCACCAAGAGCCTTTCATCCACATGGCTCAGAATAAAAGGGAGAAAAAGAAGAAAGAAAGAAAGAGGATAAAATAAAGTAAGGTAAAGTTATTAAAATAAAAAATAATTATTAAGACAAAAAATTTTAAGTAAAAGAAAAACAAAAATGGATGGACAGAACCCTAGGACAAATGGTGAAAGCAAAGCTATACAGACGAAATCTCACACAGAAGCATACACATACACACTCACAAAACGAGGAAAAGGGGAAAAAATATATCTTGCTCTCAAAGTCCACCTCCTCAATTTGGGATGATTCGTTGTCTATTTAGGTTTTCCACCAATGCAGGTACATCAAGTTAATTGTGGAGATTTAATCCTCTGCTCCTGAGGCTGCTGGGAGAAATTTCCCTTTCTCTTCTTTGTTCGCACAGCTTCTGGAGTTCAGCTTTGGATTTGGCCCTGCCTCTGCATATAGGTCGCCGGAGAGTGTCTGTTCTTCGCTCAGACAGGACGGGGTTAAAGGAGCAGCTGATTCGGGGGTTCTGGCTCCCTCAGGCCTGGGGGGAGGGAGGGGCACGGAGTGCGGGGCGAGCCTGCGGCGGCAGAGGCCAGCGTGACATTGCACCATCCTGAGGCGCGCCGTGTGTTCTCCCAGGGAAGTTGTCCCTGGATCCCGGGACCCTGGCAGTGGCGTGCTGCACAGGCTCCCGGGAGGAGAGTTGTGGAGAGTGACCTGTGCTCGCACACAGACTTCTTGGTGGCAGCAGCAGCGGCCTTAGCGTCTCATGCCCATCTCTGGCATCCGTGCTGATAGCCGCGGCTCGAGACCGTCTCTGGACCTCCTTTAAGCAGCGCTCTTAATCTCCTCTCCTCGCGCACCAGGAAACGAAGAGGGAAGAAAAAGTCTCTTGCGTCTTCAGCAGGTCCAGACTTTTCCCCGGACTCCCGCCCGGCTAGCCGTGGTGCACTAACCCCTTCAGGCTGTGTTCGCGCTGCCAGTCCTCTCCCTACGATCCAACCGAAGCCCGAGCCTCAGCTCCCAGCCCTCACCCGTCCTGGCGGGTGAGCAGACAAGCCTCTCAGGCTGGTGAGTCCCGGTCGGCACCGATCCTCTGTGCGAGAATCTCTCCACTTTGCCCTCTGCACCCCTGTTGCTGCGCTCTCCTCCGCGGCTCTGAAGCTTCCCCTCTCCGCCACCCGCAGTCTCCGCCTGCGAAGGGGCTTCCTAGTGTGTGGAAACCTTTCCTCCTTCACAGCTCCCTCCCACTGGTGCAGGTCCCCTCCCTATTCTTTTGTCTCTTTTTTCTTTTTTCTTTTGCCCTACCCAGGTACGTGGGGGAGTTTCTTGCCTTTTGGGAGGTCTGAGGACTTCTGCCAGTGTTCAGTGGGTGTTCTGTAGGAGTTGTTCCACGTGCAGATGTATTTCTGATGTATCTTTTTCTTTTTCCTTTGTGCTTGGTCTAGATGCACTTGCTCATAGGGGGCTGCGTGCAGAGGCCTCGCGCCCAGCCCTTCACACCGGAGTTCCTAGTGCGAACTGGCTTCAGCGAACACTGTAGCTTCAAGGGCCATGTGCAGACGCATGTGCAGAGCCACGTGCAGACACACTGAGCACCTCACAGCAGTTCAAGATGGCGGCGGCGGGCCGTGTGTCGATTTTTAGTTTTTTAAGGAACCTCCATACTGTTCTCCATAGTGGCTGTATCACTTTACATTCCCACCAACTGTGCAAGAGGATTCCCTTTTCTCCACACCCTCTGCAGCATTTGTTGTTTGTAGATTTTCTGATGATGCCCATTCTAACTGATGTGAGGTGATACCTCATTGTAGTTTTGATTTGCATTTCTCTAATAATTAGTGATGTTGAGCAGCTTTTCATGTGCTTCTTGGCCATCTATGTCTTCTTTGGAGAAATGTCTGTTTAGGCCTTCTGCCCATTTTTTGATTGGGCTGTTTGTTTTTTTAATATTGAGCTGCATGAGCTGTTTATATATTTTGGAGATTATTCCTTTGTCCATTGATTCATTTGCAAATATTTTCTCCCATTCTGAGAGTTGTCCTTTTGCCTTGTTTATAGTTTCCTTTGCTTTGCAAAAGCTTTGAAGTTTCACTAGGTCCCATTTGTTTATTTTTCTTTTTATTTCCATTACTCTAGGAGGTGGATCAAAGAAGATCTGTCTGTGATTTATGTCAAAGAGTGTTCTTCCTATGTTTTCCTCTGAGTTTTATAGCGTCCAGTCTTACATTTAGGTCTCTGATCCATTTTGAGTTTATTTTTGTGTATGGTGTTAGGGAGTGTTCTAATTTCATTCATTTACATGTAGCTGTCCAGTTGTCCCAGCACCACTTATTGAAGAGACTGTGTTTTCTCCATTGTATATCCTTGCTTCCTTTGTCATAGATTAGTTGACCATAGGTGCGTGGGTTTATCTCTGGACTTTCTATCCTGTTCCATTGATCTATATTTCTGTTTTGGGGCCAGTACCATACTGTCTTGATTACTGTAGCTTTGTAGTATAGTCTGAAGTCAGGGAGCCTGATTCCTCTAGCTCTGTTTTTTTCCCTCAAGACTGCTTTGGCTATTTGGGGTCTTTTTTGTCTCCATACAAATTTTAAGATTTTTTTTGTTCTAGTTCTGTAAAAAATGCCATTGGTAATTTGATAGGGATTGCATTGAATCTGTAGATTGCTTTGGGTAGTATAGTCATTTTCACAATATTGATTCTTCCAATCCAAGAACACGGTATATCTCTTCATCTGTTGGTATCATCTTTAATTTCTTTCAACAGTGTCTTATAGTTTTCTGCATACAGGTCTTTTTTTCTCCTTAGGTACATTTATTCCTAGGTATTTTATTCTTTTTGTTGCAGTGGTAAATGGGAGTGTTTCCTTAACTTCTCTTTCAGATTTTTCATCATTAGTGTATTAGTAGTGCAAGAGATTTCTGTGCATTAATTTTGTATCCTGCTACTTTACCAAATTCATTGATGAGCTCTAGTAGTTTTCTGGTGGCATCTTTAGGATTCTCTATGTATAGTATCATGTCTTCTGCAAACAGTGACAGTTTTACTTCTTCTTTTCCAATTTGGATTCCTTTTATTTCTTTTTCTTCTCTGATTGCCATGGCTAGGACTTCCAAAACTATGTTGAATAATAGTGGCGAGAGTGGACATCCTTGTCTTCTTCCTGATCTTAGAGGAAATGCTTTCAGTTTTTCACCATTGAGAATGATGTTTGCTGTGGGTTTGTTGTATATGGCCTTTATTATGTTGAGGTAAGTTCCCTCTATGCCCACTTTCTGGAGAATTTTTATAACAAATGGATGTTGAATTTTGTCAAAAGCTTTTTCTGCATCTTTTGAGATGATCATATGGTTTTTATTCTTCAATTTGTTAATATGGTGTATCACGTTGATTGATTTGCGTATATTGAAGAATCCTTGCATACCTGGGATAAATCCCACTTCATCATGGTGTATGATCCTTTTAATGTGTTGTTGGATTCTGTTTGCTAGTATTTTGTTGAGGATTTTTGCATCTATATTCATCAGTGATATTTGTCTGTAATTTTCTTTTTTTGTAGTATCTTCATCTGGTTTTGGTATCAGGGTGATGGTGGTCTCATAGAATGAATTTGGGAGTATTCCTTCCTCCACAATTTTTTGGAAGAGTTTGCGAAGGATGGTGTTAGCTCTTCTCTAAATGTTTGATAGAATTCACTTGTGAAGCCATCTGGTCCTGGACTTTGGTTTGTTGGAAGATTTTTAATCACAGTTTCCACTTCATTACTTGTGATTGGTCTGATCATATTTTCTATTTCTTCCTGGTTCAGTCTTGGAAGGTTATACCTTTCTAGGAATTTGTCCATTTCTTCCCAGTTGTCCATTTTATTGGCATAGATTTGCTTGTAGTAGTCTCTTAGGATGCTTTGTATTTCTGTGGTGTCTGTTGTAACTTCTCCTTTTTCATTTCTAATTTTATTGATTTGAGTCCTCTCCCTCTTTTTCTTCAGGAGTCTGGCTAATGGTTTATCAATTTTGTTTATCTTCTCAAAGAACCAGGTTTTAGTTTTATTGATCTTTGCAATTGTTTTCTTTCTTTCTATTTCATTTATTTCTGCTCTGATCTTTATGATTTCTTTCCTTCTGCTAACTTTGGGGTTTTTTGGTTCTTCTTTCTCTAGTTCCTTTAGGTGTAAGGTTAGATTGTTTATTTGAGATTTTTCTTGTTTCTTGAGGTAGGCTTGTATAGCTATAAACTTCCCTCTTAGAACTGCTTTTGCTGCATCCCATAGGTTTTCATTGTCGTGTTTTCATTGTCATTTTTCTCTAGGTATTTTTTTATTTCCTTTTTGATTTCTTCAGTGATCTCTTGGTTATTTAGTAACGTAGTGATTAGCCTCCATGTGTTTGTGTTTTTTACATTTTTTCCCCTGTAATTCATTTCTAATCTCATAGCATTGTGGTCAGAAAAGATGCTTGATATGATTGCAATTTTCTTAAATTTACTGAGGCTTGATTTGTGACCCAAGATGTGATCTATCCTGGAGAATGTTCCATGCGCACTTGAGAAGAAAGTGTAATTTGCTGTTTTTGGATGGAATGTCCTATAAATACCAATTAAATCTATCTGGTCTGTTGTGTCATTTAAAGCTTCTGTTTCCTTATTTATTTTCATTTTGTACGATCTGTCCCTTGGTGTAAGTGAGGTGTTAAAGTCCCCCACTATTATTGTGTTTCTGTCAGTTTCCTCTTTTATAGCAGTTAGCGGTTGCCTTATGTATTGAGGTGCTCCTATGTTGGGTGCATATATATTTATAATTGTTATATCTTCTTCTTGTATTGATCCCCTGATCATTATGTAGTGTCCTTCCTTGTCTCCTGTAACATTCTTTATTTTAAAGTCTATTTTATCTGGTATTAGTATTGCTGCTCCAGCTTTCTTTTGATTTCCATTTGCATGGAATATCTTTTTCCATGCCCTCACTTTCAGTCTGAATGTGTCCCTAGGTCTGAAGTGGGTCTCTTGTAGACAGCATATATATGGGTCTTGTTTTTGTATCCATTCAGCAAGCCTGTTTCTTTTGTTTGGAGCACTTATCCATTCACGTTTAGAATAATTATCGATATTTATGTTCCTATTACCACTTTCTTAATTGTTTTGGGTTTGTTTCTGTAAGTTCTTTCTTCTCTTTTGTTTCCCACTTAGAGAAGTTCCTTTAGCATTTGTTGTAGAGCTGGTTTGGTCGTGCTAAATTCTCTTACCTTTTGCTTGTCTGTAAAGCTTTTGATTTCTCAATCGAATCTAAATGAGATCCTTGCTGGGTAGAGTAATCTTGGTTGTAGGTTCTTCCCTGTCATCACTTTAAGTATTTCATGCCACTCCCTTCTGGCTTGTAGAGTTTCTGCTGAGAAATCAGCTGTTAACCTTATGGGAGTTCCCTTGTATGTTATTGGTTGTTTTTCCCTTGCTGCTTTCAATAATTTTTCTTTAATTTTTGCCAATTTGATTACTGTGTGTCTCGATGTGTTTCTCCTTGAGTTTATCCTTATGGGACTCTCTGCGCTTCCTGGACTTGGTGGCTATTTCCTTTCCTATGTTGGCAAAGTTTTCGACTATAATCTCTTCAAATATTTTCTTGGGTCCTTCCTCTCTCTCTTCTACTTCTGGTACCCCTATAATGTGAGTGTTGTTCCAGAGGTCTCTTAGGCTGTCTTCATTTCTTTTCATTCTTTTTTCTTTATTCTGTTCCACAGCAGTGAATTCCACCATTCTGTCTTCCAGGTCACTTATCCGTTCTTCTTCCTCAGTTGTTCTGCTCTTGATTCCTTCTGGTGTCGTTTTCATTTCAGTTATTGTGTTGTTCATCTCTGTTAGTTTGTTCTTTAATTCTTCTAGGTCTTTGTTAAACATTTCTTGCATCTTCTTGATCTTTACCTCCATTGTTTTCCTGAGGTCCTGGATCATCATTATTCTGAATTCTTTTCCTGGAAGGTTGCCTATCTTCACTTCATTTAGTTGTTTTTCTGGGGTTTTATCTTGTTCCTTCATCTGGTACATAGACCGCTGCCTTTTCATCTTGTCTGTTTTTCTGTGAATGTGGTTTTTGTTCCACAGGCTGCAGGATTGTAGTTCTTCTTGCTTCTGCTGTCTGCCCTCTGGTGGATGAGGCTATCTAAGAGGCTTATGCACTTTTCCTGATGGGAGGGACTGGTGGTGGGTAGAGCTCAGTAGAGCTTGCTTTGGTGGGTGGAGCTCAGTAAAACTTTAATCCGCTTGACTGCTGATGGGTGGGGCTGGGTTCCCTCCCTGTTGGTTGTTTGGCCTGAGGTGTCCCAACATTGGACCCTACCTGGGCTCTTTGGTGGGGCTATGGTGGACTCTGGGGGGGCTCACGCCAAGGAGTACTTCCCAGAACTTCTGCTGCCAGTGTCCTTGTCCTCATGGTGATCCACAGCCACCCCCTGCCTCTGCAGGAGACCCTCCAACACTAGCAGGTAGGTCTGGTTTGGTCTCCCCTGGGGTCACTGCTCCTTCCCCTGGGTCCCGATGCCCACACTACTTTGTGTGTGCCCTCCAAGAGTGGAATCTCTGTTTCCCCCACTTCTGTCAAAGTCCTGCAATCAAATCCCAGTAGGCTTCAAAGTTTGATTCTCTAGGAATTCCTCCTCCCGTTGCTGGACCCCCAGGTTGGGAAGCCTGACGTGGGGCTCAGAATCTTCACTCCAGTGGGTGGACTTCTGTGGTATAAGTGTTCTCCAGTCTGTGAGTCACCCACCCACCAGTTATGGTATTTGATTTTACTGTGATTGTGCCCCTCCTACCGACTCATTTTGTCTTCTCCTTTGTCCTTGGATGTGGGGTATCTTTTTTGGTGAGTTTCAGTGTCTTCCTGTCGATGATTGTCCAGCAGCTAGTTGTGATTCTGGTGTTCTTGCAAGAGGGAGTGAGAGCATATCCTTCTACTCGGCCATCTTGGTTCCAATCTAAAGATTTGTGTACAATGCAATTAGCAGGAAACTTGGATATTTGTGTGACATATAACATTTTAGAATAACTGGGATTATGATTGATAACATATCAGGACATATCAGGTGTTAAGGATTCCATATAAATTTTGGAATATCTATATTAATAACATTTATCCATACACTGTAAACTAAGGTTCATCTGCAATCACTTGACAATGTTTTTGAAGTAATTTAACATACCAAATAAACTTAGTTTGACATTCCTCTCTGAGATGTCTCAGAGATGTTCTTTCCAAGTAACCCAGAGTCATCTGGAGGCTTAAAAACTTTTGTCAGATTTTGATATTTGGGAATTTTGTTAGAAATATCAAAAATGCTTTAAAACAAAACAGGATCATAGGTCACTGTGAAACAATACTGATTCATTTAACCAAAGTCACAAAACAATTAAAAGAAAGCAAATACGGATCACCTAAGGGCACAGAAACTCATACAATCTGTTATCAAAAAGGAGCACTTCTAACAGAGAGATCAAATTCCAGTCTTGTATTAGCTTACTTAACAAAATGCATTTACTTAGTTAAATTCAATCTAAATTTAGTTAATCCTGACCATGTATAAAACTTTCTCAGTAAAATGTAATTCCATCCCTCATACCTTCTTATCTGAAAGCACACATTCTACTATACTGAAATGTTTTATTATTTTCAGTAACTTTAATTATATATTTAAATTAAAATCCCCAACTCTTAAAAATCTTAATTTCTAGTGAAAACCAAGAGGCAAGTAATAGTTACCAAAATCTGGAGAGACTATTTTAGATAATCTTCAGAACATTATTATTCATATAGAGTTTACCTAGGGCTCTTATCTCATTTACATTTACTTTTTTTTTTTTTTTTTTTTTGCGGTATGTGGGCCTCTCACCGTCGTGGCCTCTCCCGTTGCGGAGCACAGGCTCCAGACGCGCAGGCTCAGCGGCCATGGCTCACGGGCCCAGCTGCTCCGCGGCATATGGGATCCTCCCAGACCAGGGCATGAACCCGCGTCCCCTGCATCGGCAGGCGGACTCTCATCCACCGCGCCACCAGGGAAGCCCTACATTTACTTTAAGGTTTCATCATATCAAGTTATTTTTCTTGCTGACAAATTTGCAACAGGTATAACAAGATTTCATTTAACTTCTATTAAACCTAGGTGCAGTGAAAGTGTTATACTTAATGTTGATGACCCTAAAGACATGTCTATATTAATTAGATCAACAAAAACATTAATTTAATACTATTTTCCAGTTCACATGAACCTGAAACTCATTTATCTCAATTTCTCTTGTGTTTAGAATTGTTTGGTTTGTAAGCACTTACTTTTCTTTAAGCCAGTTAAACAGAGCTCATCCAGCCACTTCCTAGATGAGGAGGTGAAACTCATCAAGAAGATGGGTGACCACCTGACCAACCTCTGCAGGCTGGCTGGTCCCCAGGATGGGCTGGGCGAGTACCTCTTTTGAGAGTCTCATGCTCAAGCATGACTAGGAGCCTCTGGAGCCCAGCAGCCTTTGAGGACCCCCTCTGGTGTCAGGGCCTCTACCTGAAGCCCCCCTCTGCAGCCAGTAGGCAACTTCTTAACCATCCTGGAGCCTTCTCCCAAGCCTTGGACCAAATGGAAACAATAAAGCTTTTTGCAGGAAAAAAACACAGAGCTCATCCACAAATAACCTCAGCAATGTTATCCAAAGACAAAGATACATACAAACACACAAACAGAGAGACCTCATAGTTCTCATTTCAAAGTTTCAGCCCTGAGTTGGGTACAGCACTGTAAAACCCATCAGTTTACAAAAGAGGTTGGATTAAAATTAGGTTTTTGGCAGATGGAAAAAATCAAGCTCACTTGTCTAGATGGCTAAATATTTATAGAAAAGACACTTAGGATTTCTATTTACCTTTGACGAGTCAATTTCTAAATTACTTTACCCTCTTTTCAAAATTTACATTTTATTTATTTTATTTTTGGCTGCGTTGTGTCTTCATTGCTGTGCACGGGCTTTTCTCTGGTTGTGGTGAGCAGGGGCTACTCTTCATTGTGGTGCACGGGCTTCTCATGGCGGTGGCTTCTCTTGTTGTGCAGCACAGGCTCTAGGTGCATGGGCTTCAGTAGTTGTGGCACACGGGCTCAGTAGTTGTGGCTCATGGGCTTAGTTTCTCGGCAGGATGTGGGATCTTCCCAGGCCAGGGCTCAAACCCGTGTCTCCTGCATTGGCAGGTGGATTCTTAACAACTGCACCACCAGGGGAGCCCCCAAAATTTGCATTTTAAAAAGATGGCAGAGATGAGGGTTCCTGAGAGGACCAGATAGGACATTTGCATCTCAATACAGGCAAGTTTCTCCTAGGGTGACTTTGTTTCCCCTTTGTTTAATACTTCTCAAGATAAATAGGGGGGGTTTGGGGAGCAGTATCTAATAGAAAGTCAATCAACTTGTTCCCCACTGTGAAAGTTACCCAGGGCTCCTGTGGGGAAATTAGAATTGGATGCCTCAAGTCCAAGGGAGCCCACTGGCCTTTTGCAGGATACCAGCACAAGGGAAATTGCCCTGCAGAAGAAGTGCCTCCCAGTCCAAATTGGGTGCCCTGTAGGGTCTTAGATGGTGATACTAAGCCAGGTCCCTGTGCTCCAGGTGTTAACATAGAAACTTCTATTCGATCCCCATGGATAGGGGAAACAGGAGGCAGTAAAAGGAGTGACTATGTTGGCGGCATGGAGGGGCAGTTGGAACAACTGCTGGTGTGGCCTGCTCAGCCAGTGGGGGAGCTGGATATGCCGGGGGGGGGTTAAATTTTGAAGTAACATGTACCCACTCTCATTTTCTCCCTCTTCCCCTTGTAGAATAGGTTCCCCCCTTGGTTTTCCTTTCAGACCGCTGCACCATAAGGTGGCAGTCCTCTGACTCCTTTTCCTCCTGGTGCAGTAGCATAAGTGCTTCTACATATGGAATCTCATCTCTTTTCCCTGCTCTTTTGCAAAACACCTCTAATTGCGAGATTGTATAATAATTGAGTGAGCCATTCGGGGCCATTGCTCTTCTGATCCTAACATATATTGGGTCCACACCTTATTACAATAGTATATCATGTCTTTCTTAGTCATAGGCTCACAGCTATGTTTTGCCCATTTATCTAATACACTCCCCAAAGGGCTCTCCTTCGGGATAGATGGAGTATTTCCCATTTTTATAAGTTTGATAACACCAAAACATAAAAGATACAAACAAATTCCAACACAAAAGGCCCAAACAAATTCCAACATCGATGCACACAAAACCAAAACCAAAACCAACACCAACTAACCGGTTCCCAAATTAGGTAGAGTCCAACAACAATTCCCTCTCCAACAAGGTCCCCAATCAAACAAATTGGCTTGTCCCATAAAGGAAAAGCCCAAATTGAGGGGGGAACATGTTCCCAGTGTGCACACCTGAGAGACTCACCCTACAAAATCGAGGCCTTCAACTTTCAGAAGTTTGTCGTTTCCTTATTTCAACTGCCAAGCACTGGGGTAGCCAATGACGCTTCAGGGAATTATGAAGGGAAGATCCTCAGGACAAATTGTCCCAGCAGCTGCTAGGGCTGCCCAAATATTCCCTGACCAGGGCCTGCTAGCCACGAGCAGCAAGGCTCCTGGTTGGCTCGCCAAATTGTTACCAAGTCCAGGCTCACTCTGCTCACCAAACAACAGGCCAGTGAATCAGGAGAAGGGGTGCTGAGGCAAGGAATAGTGACTTTATTCGGAAACCTGGCAGACTGAGAAGATGGCAGACTAGTGTACCCAAAAAAACTCATCTTATCAGGGTCTGGATGTCAGTTTCTTTTATAGAAACAGAGATGGGGAGGAGGTGAGAAAGTAAAGTAAAAAGGCCATTTGTCTTGCAAAATCTCCTCGCTCTGCCTACATCAGGGAGGGGATGAGTTAATTTCTTCTTTTCTGCAGCCATTCACAGGTGGGCAGGGTCAGAATGTCTCTCTGTGAGCAGAACAAAGACCTTTTATTTTAACAGTCAGGCAGACGCGCAGGGTCCCTGTGGCAGGCCATTATGTATGCTTACATCTATAGACAGTGATTATAACAATAACAAAAGCAATGAAAAGCAAAGGTTAAATTAAAAGAAACAGAACCAACACGGAGTCAGAATTTGCTCTTCCCTGTTACAGTATTTTGAAACTCTGTTGCTTGGCACATACACATTTTTTTTTAATAAATAAATTTATTTATTTATGGCTGTGTTGGGTCTTCGTTGCTGTGCTCAGGCTTTCTCTAGTTGTGGCGAGCGGGGGCTACTCTTCATTGTGGTGCATGGGCTTCTCATTGCAGTGGCTTCTCTTGTTGCGGAGCACAGGCTCTAGGCACGCAGGCTTTAGTAGTTGTGGTTCATGGGCTCAGTAGTGTGGCTCGCGGGCTCTAGAGTGCAGGCTCAGTAGTTGTGGCACACAGGCTTAGCTGCTTCATAGCTTATAGGATCTTCTCAGACCAGGTCTTGAACCTGTGTCCCCTGCATTGGCAGGTGGATTCTTAACCACTGCACCACCAGGGAAGTCCCACATACACATTTAGAATTGTTGTCTTCCTGATGAATTAACCACTTTATCATTATATAATGAATTTCTTTATCCCTGGTAATTTTCTTTGCTCTGAAATCTACTTTGATACTGATTTAGCCACTCCAGCTTTCTTTTATGTTTTCATGTCAAATCCTTTTCTATCCATTTACTTTTGAAAGCTGGACATAATATGTCTGGTAATAGAAACTGAGGTAACCAGGCTTTTAGTATGAGGTTTTTTATGTTAATCTGGTTAGAATCTGGGCTGTGTGTAGATCTTTGCTGTAGCTGTAGGTTCCCAGGGCATATGTTTTCTCTAGGTTCAATGTTTTGTTTTGCTTTTCTCCCCTGTTATCTTTGCTTTTCTTTAAGGATTTCTTCTTACATAGAGTTGGTGTCTTGCAGCTTTCTCAATCAATTGTAATCCACTGTATTATACTGGAGCCCTATTGATGTAGTGGTAAAGTGTAGAGAAGAGAGGCATTCTACAGTCTTATGATTTAATCTCAGGTTTTTGTTGTTTTTTTAATGGGCCTATATCCCTAGGCTGTGATCTTCAGAAGCCTATTTTAGCCTTTCTTTTTTTCCTCCCCTTAATTGAGGCAGGAAGGCTATAGGGGGCTGGAAGTGTCTAATTGTTCTTCCCGCAGGTCAGATAAGGCTTTGATAAAGTAGTTTCCCTTGAGGGCAGGCCTTTGTTATATACAGTGCTCTGGGTGTATTTCAAAATCTTTACAGGATTTTTCTCCAATCTTCACTTTGAGAATTGATGGCTTTCCTGAAGGCAAAACCAACAGAACTCTAAGGGTCTTTCCTAAGACTGGTCACTTAGGAGTTAACTCTCAAGTTGGTGTGGACAGAAATAATTAATAACCAATCTATAAAAAGAATAGAAGAGTTTTATTTGAGCCAAACTGAAGACTATAGCCCAGGAGACACAGATTCAAGAAGCACTTGTGTTCCGCTGGACTATAAAATGGGGGAGGCTTACAAAGATGAAATTACATAAATTGTTTGTCAAGAATTAGGATTGGAGCTGGCAAGAAGTAAGGGTGCTTGTTAAGCAAGGATTGCTTGGGGTCTGAAATTGTTGCATAGTTACAAGTGATAGCTCAGCTTCACTGTACACTGGTGCCAAATTGAATCTCGGAGACAGAGTTTTGGGTGAAGCAGAAAAGGATAGCTTTACTGCTTTGCTAGGCAAAGGGGGACACAGTGGGCTCCTGCCTCAAAAAACTGGGAGGATTTGATGAGGGGTTTTATAGCAATACTTCAAGTGTGGTGTTGCTGACAAGATTAGGGTATGTGCAGGGCTTGCACTCCCTTAATCTTGTCTGAAGTGGTTTCTTGGCTGTTTCTCCCTTGATTAGCAACTGTTCGAGTCTGCCCTTTGGAACTCAGGGAAGGTCATGGAGGCTGGAGTCTTTCCTCCAAGAAATGGGGAACAAAAAGGCCTCCGTGCCTGAGAGTCCCACAGGGCCCCACTCAGTTTCACAAGGGGAGACCTTGAGACTGATACCGACCAGGGTTCTTGGCCTTCCCCAATCAATAGAAACTGACTAGAGGCTCGACAAGAAATTCAGGCAAGGCTTTATTGGGACCCCTGCTATAGCAGGGGGTAGCAAGAACAAACAACAGGTTCCCTGCTTGCTCGCTCCCTGAGTGGGGGCAAGCTTGTTCCTTACATGGGGTGAGGGTAGGGATGTGTCCAGTGGTCAGGCCAGAGGGGTGGCTTAGGTGTTTTGCTCACCCACTAGGTGGTGTTGTGTGCAGGGGGGCATGCTCAGTACCCTGCTTTTGCTCCCAACACCCTGTTTATGCTCTGGGCTCTTCCAAAGTGGCAGTACGGGTTTTTTTGGTCTTTTGTATCTTTTTGTCCATAATTTGCCCCAACTGTGCATGCATGCAGTTATTTTCTGTTTCTTTGTATTTTGTTGCTTGAGGAGAGGTGTGTCCAGGTGCAAGCATTGCAGCACTGCTGCAAAGGGTCCCAGGTCTCAGCCTGTCTCAAGACTTATAAGGCTGCAGCTGGCAGCTGCTAGCAGATATTGTTTTGAGAATGGCTGGTGGTGTCCTTGAGTCTGATACAGTTCAGAAAATTCAACTTCTCAATAGTACTGGAACGTCTGAAACCATATCCACAATGGCCACCCAGCTCCATTTTGAATGCCTGAACCACAATTACTCCGTTTTGATTTTTAAATGCATTCTTTTCTCTAATGGTTAAAGCAGATGTATAATTCATGTTTGACAGGCCACAAAACAGGCTGTTCTAGTTAAGATAAAGTTCAAGTTAAATCATTTGTAAGCCAAAATGACTTCCCCATACCTCAATATGTGAAAATTTCTTCTATCACTAGTCCATACTCCACCTCTAGGATTAGTCAATTACCATTTAGTGTTCCTAAAAATTGCTGGCTTCAGGGGCTTCTGCCCCCCAATAAGCTGATTTTGGCTCTGATTATCTATATTCATGAGTCTTTCTAATTTTTAAGGTGGCAGTTTGCCCTGTGACCTCAAGTCTCTGATGGATCTAAGAAAAGTCATTAATTTTCAGTTTATTCAACAGTTTTATTGTTGTGAGGATGGGAGTGATATTTCCTAGCTCTTTACAAATCAGAGATAAATCCAGAAGTCCATCCATTTACTTTTCATCTACATAAATCATTATATTTCAAGTGAGTTTCTTGTAGAAAGCATATAGTTGGGCATGGTGTTTTAAAATCCATTCTGAAAATCTTTGTCTTTTAATTGGTGTGCTTAAACCATTTACATTTAATGCATTTTTTGATATTTTGGATTTAGGGCTACCATTTCCCCACTTCTGCCTTCTTTGAGTTATTTGGATTTTTTTTCATATTTCATTTTAATTAGTCTATTGTGATTTGCTTATATCTTTATATTGTTTCCTTTACTGTTCACTCTAGGGATTACTTAATAATTTTTCACAGTTGTCTTAGAATCAACATTTTACCACTTCAAGTGGAAACCTTACTACAGTAAATGTCCCTTTACCCTCCTTTATATTGTAGTTGTCTTGTTATTACATCTACATACGTTAGAACTCCATTAGACAATGTTATACTGTGGCTTTTCCTTCAATCCTAATGTTCCGATTTTCCCTTTGGTATCATTTTCGCTATCTGCAAAATGTCCTTTAGCAATTATTTTAGAGCAGGTAATGCATTCTCTTGGTTTTCCTTCACTGAGAATATCTTTCTTTTTTCTTGACTCCTGAATGATATTTTAACTGGAATAGAATTCAGAGTTAACAGCTCTTTTGTTTCAGTACTTTAAAAAGCTGTACCTCCTTCTGGCCTCCATAGTTTCTGATGAGAAATCCACGGTCATGTAATTTTTTCCCCAATTAAGTAATAGATTGTTTTTCTTTGGCAGCTTTCAAAATTTTTTGCTTGCATTTAGTATTCAGCACTATTGTTATGACTTGTCTGGGCATGAATTTCTTTGACATTATCCTATTTGAGTTTCACTGAAATTCTTGAATATGTGAGTTTATGTCCTTCACTAAATTTAGGAAATTTTCAGCTATTATTTCTTCAAATATTTTCTTCTGCTCCATGCTTCTTCTCCTCTCCTTCTGGGACTCTGATGAAATAAATGCTAATCTCTTCAGATTATACCACAGGTCCCTGAGGCTCTATAAACATTTTTAAAAATCTGTTTTCTCTCTGTTGTTCAGATTATATAATTTCTGTTGCTCTATCTTCAAGCTTATTTACTTATTCCTCTGCTATCTCCATTCTGTTACTGAGTTGTTGGGCTGCACCCTGCAGGCCAGCAAGCCCTGTACTTGCCCAGCCTCAAGACTGAAGAAAGAACCCAGAGTCAGTGACAGAGACATCAATGGTTTAATGGATAGAGGGATCTTACATGTCTGAAGCAAAGCCCTGAAGTGACACCCCACCGTGTGTGGCAGATGGTGGGCAGGACATGGCAGCAGTCTTCACTACGCAGGGGAGAGGAGGGGGGAATTGACATCAGGTTGGCTCATCAGTTACCAGGGAAACCAGCAGAGCAGCATGCCCCTCACTGCCCCTTTGAGAAGCTATCATGGTGTAGATGTTCTGATCTAAAGATTAGAACAATCAGTAGCTGGGGCTAGAGGCAAGTATGTAGGCATTTACAGATTAGGCTCTATGATTAAAAGGGAAGGTCAATCATGTGAGTAGTGTGTAGGTGAAGCAGGGACTGGTCAAACAGGGGATATACAGAAAGCAAGAGAACAGCCATCTTGGGTGGCCTGATCATACATGAGCCCATAGGGTTTTGTTGTTGTTACTGTGTTTTTCAGTTCTAAATTTTCCATTTCCTTCTCCTTTATGTCTTCTATTTCTTTGCTGAGACTATCTTTCCATTCATTTCAAGTGATTTCACCTTTATTTCATAGAACATGGTTATAACAGCTGTTTTAGTGTCTTCTTCTGATAATTCCAGCATTTATGTCATTTCATTGTTGGTATCTGTTGATTGTCTTTTCCTTTGTCAGTCAAGATTTTCTTGATTCTTCATAAGCCAAATAATTTTGGATTGTATCTTGATTTTTTTTAATGCTTTGTTATCATCATTTACTTTATTTATTTATTTATTTATTTATTTGGCTGAGTCCGGTCTTAGTTGCAGCATGTGCGATCTTCGTTGAGGCATGTGGGGTCTTTTGTTGTGGTGTGCAGTCTCTTTGTTGCATTGCGGTGCATGGGTTTCTCTCTAGTTGCGGCATGCGTGCTCCAGAACGTGTGGGCTCTGTAGTTGCGGGACACCGGCTCTCTCATTGAGGCATATGAGCTCAGAAGTTGTGGCATGCGGGCTTAGTTGCCCCAGGCATGTGGGATCTTAGTTCCCCGACCGACCGGGGATTGAACCCGCGTCCCCTGCATTGGAAGGCAGATTCTTTACCACTGGACCACCAGGGAAGTTCCTATCTTGATGTTTTTAATATTATGATGAGACTCTAGGTCTAGTTTCAATCCTAAGAATTTGTTTGTTTGTTTGTTTTAGCAAACAGTTGACTGGGTTAGGTTCAGGTCACAATTTCTGACCTGCCTTTTGTGGGCTGTGGTTCTAATGTTTGTTCAGTTTTCAAAGCATTTGCAATGCTATTTGGATCAGACCGTCACGTGTGCCACTCAGTGACCGGTCTCAAATTTGCACTATGGTCTAGCTGAATTCTAAAGCCTGTGGTGTAGTGTATAGCGTCAGATCTGCTTATGCAGCTTGAAGATGGGCTCAGGAGTTCATACCCAACTTTACGCATTTGCTCTCTTCACTCTCAACAGTCTCCCTGATACTTTCCAGCTTCTAAGGGCCTTCCTTCCTGGTCCTCTGGTCAGAAAGCTGGAGTTTTACATTCCCTGTTAGACCACACCCTTCATGTGACTATATCTGTGTCCAGAGCCAAGTGGTAGAAAGATAGAGAAAGATGAAAAGCAATGGAGAGTGACCCCATGCTCTTTGGTCAGAGAGGAAGCATTTCCCTCCCTCAGAGGTTTGGGTGCCTGTCTGGATGTCACTGCTTTTGCTTTGCTGCCACCTTTGCCACCATTTCTGTGGCCATAGCAGCATTGCCTGGTGGCTGCACTGTGATAAGGGGGGATGGGAGGGGTAGAAAAAGGGGAAATTACTCTCTCTGAGCTTTAGGAGATACCTTCCACTCCTCAGATCAGGAAGAGAGGAGAAATTCTCTTGGAATAATTTCTTTTCAACGTCTGATGCACTCTTTGAGTTCTAGCTAGGCAATACTAGAGGAGAAAAATAATAAACCCACCGCCAGTTCTGGGAACTTTGAATGCTAGTCTACTTATGTGCCTGCTACCATGTACATTTCAGAGTCCTCATGTAGCCACTCTGTGTCCAAAATTTATACTTACATTCAACGAGAGAGACCAGGTGGAGTATGCTTGTTCCATCTTCTGCAGAACAAGAAACTTTTTTTATTTAAAACTGTTATTTATTTGTTTGTTTGTTTTTTGGCTGCACTGCGCAGCAGATCCCTTAGATCCCCAACCAGGGATCGAACCCACGCCCCCTGCAGTGGAAGCTCCAAGTCTTAACTTCTGGACTGCCAGGGAAGTCCCTTAAACTTTTAAATTAAAGTATAACATACATACATAAAAGTGCACAAATCTTCAGTATTTACCTAATTTTCACAAAGTAAACATACTGTGAAGTCAACATCAGATCAAGAAATAGAAGCACCTCTCATGCCCTTCCCAATCACTACCTACTGCTAGTGGCCACTCTCCTCTTACTTCCAGCTCAGTAGATTGAGTATGCCTCTTTTTGAACCTTATATAAATGAAATCATACATTTCTATTCATACACATTCTTTCATTTGACATAAAGTCTGTGAGATGTTTTCATATGTAATAGTAGTTTCTGCATTTTTCATTGCTTTATGGTATTCTGTATTCCATTTTACTGGTGATGGACATTTGGGTTGTATCCAGGGGGGGCTATTACAAATAGTGCCACTATGGTAAACATTCTTGGACATGTCTTTTGATGCTCGCTCACATGTATGTATTTCTGGAGCATAATTGTGGGACCACATGTATGTACATGTGCAGCTTGCGTAATACTGCGAACCAGGTTTCCCAAGTAGTTGTACCAACTTACACTCCTTCCAGCAGTGTATGAAGGTTCCCATTGTTCTATATTCCCTTGGTAATACCAGCCTTTTTTGTTTTTTTAACATCTTTATTGGAGTATAATTGCTTTACAATGGTGTGTTAGTTTCTGCTTTATAACAAAGTGAATCAGCTATACATATACATATATCCCCATATCTCCTCCCTCTTGCGTCTCCCTCCCACCCTCCCTACCCCACCCCTCTAGGTGGTCACAAACCACTGAGCTGATCTCCCTGTGCTATGCGAATACCAGCCTTTTTTAATTTTAGCTATTCCAGTGGGTGCATATCTCATGATGGTTTTAATTTTAATTTCCCCAATAACCAATGGGATAAGTACCTTTTCATTCTTATTGGACAATTGTATAGCTTTTTTCGTGTTTTTTTTTTTTTTTTTTTCTGGTTCATGTGTCTTTTTTTTTCTGGCCAGGCCACACGGCTTGTGGGATCTTCGTTCCCTGATCAGGGATTTAAACCTAGGCCCTCAGCAGTGAAAATGCTTAGTCCTAACCACTGGACTGCCAGGGAATTCCCTGTAGGCATTTATTTTAGATTTTGACTACAAACCCTTTGTTGAGTATATATGCTGGGTAATAAAAATGGTTTGATCCACAGGGATCTTTGGGAGGCACTAAGTGGTCATGAGTCTCCTAAGGACTGAAATAATCAGGAAGCCCATTGAGGTCCCACTTGTTCTATATGACCAAAAGTACTCTATCTGTGGTGAATAAGGGCCTAACCTAAGCCACCACAACATAGCATCCTAGTCCTTTATCCAGTTGCCAGACCTCTGTTTTGGTTACAGACCCAGAGCCACTTGGATGAAGGAAAGACCAGATGAAGGAAGAACCCTGCAATAACGTTACATATTTGTACTATAAATCTTCCTCCTGGCATTTGCCAAAGAGACCTGTGACCTGTGTAACTGGAGTGGGGAAAAAATACCAAGACCTTCCTAGAACGTAGACTAATCCCCAGGGACCCAGAGTTCCACTGTGGTCCAGTGATCAGAGCCAAAGCTTGTGGTAGTCAGGAGGTAAGTAGGATGTAGGTATCAGGAAGTAACATCATACCTTTATAAAATGTATGTGTGTTAGAGGGCAGGAGATAAATCTCATGAAAATACAAAGGCTTGCATGTCAATGAAGTTTCTAGAAATGCAGTGGCCTGGGCCATGTTGGGATATCCTGTCAAAAGTGAAAGAGAATTTCCACACTGTGCTGATAGGAAAAGCTAAACGTAAAAAAATTCTTGAATCTAGCAATTCCACTTGTAGGTATATACCCAAGAGAAGTGATGTTTGTGTTTGCGCATGTAGGAGCATGTTCACAGAAGCTTTATTCACAATAGCTAACAACTGAAAATAATCCAAAAGTCCATCAACAGAATAATAGATAAATATGTTAGTATATTCTTACAACTGAATACTACTCAGCAATGAAAAAGAATCAAACCACTGCTACATGCATTATTGCATATGCATGGATGAACCTCAATGAGAGTATATAGAGCAAAGTAAGCCAGATATATAATTACATCTATATGAAGTTCAAAAACAGGCAAAACTAATCTCTTGTGATACGCATTAGAGTAGAGGTTGTCTCTGAGAGGATACTGACTAGGAGAGAGCATGTGGGAGTCTTCTAGGGTGCTGATCATTGTAGTGTTTTACAAAGTATAAATGGGTAAGAATCCACTGAGCTGCACATTTAAGATTTATGCACTTTATGCAAATTTTACTCTGATAAGTAAAAGTGAAGGAGAAATATTTCCCATCATGAGACAAGGTGACATAGCTAGAAATGACTGCATAAATTTGTTGGCCAAGAAAACAGAGAGTGCATCATATGAATACCCTCTCCTATGTAGATAAGTGTGTTGCTCTTATAGTAACAGCAAAACAGATGCCTTTCTACCCCTAAAAAAACAATGGACAAGTTGCTATACCTTGAGCCCTTTATCCCTGAAAAAGAGATGCATTGAACAGTGGACCTCCAGATACTGGAATCCACATTGGCCACATTTGAATGTACTACTCTGACCCATTTAGCAGAACCAGAAGGGCTGTGGGCTTTGAGGTCATCCAGGGCAAGAGGACACCACAGGAGATCCAGCTGTAAGGCAGGCAGCTCTGCCTTTTAGGCCTTAGGACCCAGCCGACCCCCCATGCTCAAGATGCCCACGGGTGACCAGAATGCTGGGGAAGCCTGTGGCAAGCCCCAGTGGGGTCTCACATCAGAAGTCCCTAGGGTTTTAGAACAAAGCTATGACCCTTTCTGACAAGTCACTAGCTCCTTGTCGGAGACTACCTGATGCTGAGACTCCAGGGTGTATCAGTTAGCTTATGCTGTACACAAACGACCCAAACATTATTGGCCTGAAACAATAAATACTTATTACTGCTCATGAGTCCCTAAGTCTTATGGATGATTCTTCTGTTCTTGGCCAGGCTCATTCACGGTGTGTGGTCAGCTGTGGGTCAGATTAGCTTCATGGACAGATGGACTCTTCCTGAGCTCATGTTCCCTCCCCAGCCCATACATGTGATCTCATGGGGAGTCTTATATGTCCAGTTGACCAAAGAGGAAAAAATGAAGTCCAGTTTTCAGACAGCTCATGTCCAGGTGGCAGATGGCTACAGTGTTGCTGTCTTGCTTAAGTGGCCCTGAAAGACAGTAAGGAGATGAATTTTCTCCAATTGGCTGTACTTGATAAATTACATCACAACCACTTAACCTGGAGCTAGAGAGAGCCTTAGGGACAGATAAGTAGCTAATGTTTTGGCTGCATGATAAGGGACTTGGGACTTAGAAGGAATATGATGGGAGGTTGGTAACGTGGAGGCCTGTGGAAAAGTATGTGGATGGACCTCTCAGAATGGATCTGAAGTTGGAGAATATTTGTGGAATATCTGTTGAATCTCACCAAAGGGACCTACTGCAGAGGTGGCTGTCAGGAATCAGGTGAACAAGGTGACTTGTGCATGTCAGACATCCTCTATCCCATCCACCCCAATTCTTGCTCAGTGGACTCATGAACAAAGTGGTCATGGTGGCGGGGGTTGAGACTGTGCGTGGGCTCAACCGCGAAGGCTGACCTGGCTACCAGCACCACTGAGAATCTAACCCACCAACAGCAGAGACCAAGTTGGGCACCATCCCCTGGGGCTCAGCCAGTCACTGCTAGCACCAACATTTATAGACACACTGAAATACAGCATGATGGATATTCCACCAAATTGCTTTTGACCAAAGAGCTCCCTTTATAGGAAAAGAAAGAGGGCAGTGGATTTTCCTGGTCTTACCATGCACCTATTCATCAGAAGCAGCTGGCCTTGGAGAACACCAGAACAGCCTATTGAAGATGGAGTTACGGTATCAGCTCAGAGAAAACAATCTAATCTAATGCGTATCACATCTAACCTGGGATTAGATTGTTTTCTGAATCTACAATCAGTGTGTGGGACTGTCTCCACATAGGCAGTGGTGTGGGAAAAAATAGCTGACTCAACAAAGGAAAATAATTCGTGAACAGTACTGAGAGACTAGTTGAAATTAGAAACTGCTCACTCTTTGTAGCTGTGAGATTCCCATTAGCAGTACTCAGTCACTCTGACATAAGAATAGAGAAGGAAGCTGCAGCATTGAAGATCAAGGTTGTGTGGGACACCATTATGCACCAAAATTCTCTCAGCCCTACTCTCCATCCAGCTGCTGCTGGGGGACCACTTCATGTGGGCTTTGACTGGCTCTGCACCAGGACCATCAGGCAGCACTTCCACTTAGGTGGAGGTGATACTGCTCACCTCTTTTTTTTTTAATTAATTTATTTATTTCTGTCTGCATTTGGTCTTCATTGTTGCACACGGGCTTTCTTTAGTTGCAGCGAGTGGGGGCTACTCTTCATTGCGGTGCATGGGCTTCTCATTGCAATAGCTTCTTTTGTTGCAGAGCACAGGCTCTAGGCATGCAGGCTTCAGTAGTTGTGGCACATGGGCTCAGTAGTTGTGGCTCGCGGGCTCTAGAGCGCAGGCTCAGTAGTTGTGGTGCATGGGCTTAGTTGCTCCACGGCATGTGGAATCTTCCCGGACCAGGGCTTGAACCTGTGTCCCCTGCAGTAGCAGGCGGATTCGTAACCTCTGCGCCACCAGGGAAGCCCACTGCTCACCTCTTAAATAGTTCATCGAACACTTACTATAGGACCCAGCAATTCTATTCCTCGGTAACTAACCAAGAGAAATGAAGCATATGCCCATGCAAAGACTTGTACATAAATATTCATAGCAAGATTATTGTAATAGCCAAAACTAGAAACAATGTCCATCAACTGACGAATGGATAAACAAAATGTGGTCCATCCATGGACTACTTCTCAGCAATACAGAGGAAAAAACAGCTGACACATAATCACTTGGATGAACCTCAACAGCACTATGGCAAGTGAAAGAAACAAGACACAAAAGATTACGTACTGTGTGTGGTTCCATTTATAGGAACTTTCTAGAAAAGGTGAATCTATATCAGTGGTTTCCTGGGGCTGACGATGGGAACAAGGAGTAATGGCGAACAAGCACGAAGGACTTTTCCTAGGATGGAAGCGTCCTACAATCGGATTGTGCTGATGGTTGCACAACTGTTTACTAAAAATCATCAAACTGTGCTCTTACAATGGGTGAATTTTATGCCATATAAATTATACCTTATTGAAATTGTTTAAATAAAGAATTTCAACTTTTATGTCAAGCAGCATTTGGCACAACTGATCATTTCCTCCTCCTTGAAATCCCGTCTTCATACTCTTGTTTTCTCTGACCTTACTCAGGGTTCAATTCACTCCCCCTAAGTGACCTCCTTCAGGTCTGTGCCTTTACATATTGGCACTGATGATGTCCACATTTACATACCTGCAGCCCAGCCCTCTCTCCTGAACTCCAGACTCTAAAACCCAAATGCCTGCTCACAGTCTCCTTGGATATGTGATGCACACCTCAAATGTCATATGTCCACACTGAGCTCCTGCCCTTCCCAACCCCGATCTGAGCCACCCTCAGGGTCCCCATCCCAGCTGATGGCAGCTCCTTTCTTCCCACTTGTGAGGCCAAAAGCCTTGGAGTTGTCTTTGACTCCTCTTTTTCTCTCCCACCCATATCCAACCCATCAGTAAACCTCAACTGGCGCTTCCTTCTAAATACACCCAGAAATGGGTCACTTCTGCCCACCACCTTGGTCCAGCCCATTGTCATTCCTCGCAGGCATTGCTGCAGTAGCCTCCTCTTCCCTGCTTCCACCTTTTTCCCACAGCCTTTTCACAACAAGATATCCAAAGTTGTGCTAATAACATGTAAACCCAATCACATCATGCCTCTGCTCTGGTTCCCCATTTCATTTGGGCCTATGTGACCCAGTCCCATGTGACCATTCTGACCTCAGGACTCGGTCACTCTGCTCCAGTCCCACTGGCTTCTTTGCTATTCCTTGAACATGTCAAACATTCCCACCTCAGGACCTTTGCACTTGCTCTTTCTCCTGCCTAGAATAGTGTCCCTCCAGAATTCTAAAATAGTCTTGTGATTCCCACCCCTGGTATCCATACCTTTGTGTAATCTCCTCCAGTTGCATGTGGGTAGGACCTGTAACTTTCTTCTAACCAATAGAAGAATATGGCAAAAGTGTTGGGGGATCACTCCCATGATTATACTATAAGCTAAAGATGAAGGGATTTTGCAGATGTAATTAAGGACCCAATTATCCAAATTAATCACTTTGATTTTGAGTTAGAAGATGACCCTGGTGGACCTGGCCTAATTAGGTGAGCCCTTTTAAAAGAGGGTTGGGGACTTTCCTGGTGGCGCAGTGGTTAAGAATCTGCCTGCCAATGCAGGGGACATGGGTTCAAGCCCTGGTCTGGGAAAATACCACATGCCGCGGAGAAACTAAGCCCATGCACCACAACTACTGAGCCTGCACTCTAGAGCCTGAGAGCCACAACTACTGAGCCCGCGTGCCACAGCTACTGAAGCCCACTCACCTAGAGCCCGTGCTGCACAACAAGAGAAGCCACCGCAATGAGAAGCCTGCGCACCGCAACGAAAAGTAGCCCTTGCTTGCAGCAACTAGAGAAAGACCGCACACAGCTACGAAGACCCAACACAGCCAAAAATAAATAAATTTACATTTTAAAAAAGAAAACATACATAAAGTTTAAAAAGGTATTAAAAAAATAAAATAAAATAAAAGAGGGTTGCCTGCACTTAGAGACTTGAAGTACCAAAGACTCTTTCTCTCTGTTGCTGGCCTTGAAGATGCAAATCACATGAGTTCTACAGCTGCAAGGCAATGCATTCTGCCAACAATATCCCAGGCTCCAGAAACGAATGCTGCCTGGCTGATATCTTGACTGCAGCCCTGTGAGACACTGAGCAGAGGACCCAGCTGAGCCGTGCCCAGACCCACAGAAACTGTGGGGTAATAAGTAGATGTTGTTTTAAGCTGCTAAATTTGTGGTAACTTATGACATAGCAATAGAAAACCAGTCCACCCTCAGATATCCACATGGCTTCTTTCCTCACCTCCTTCAAATGTCAGATGTCACCTTCACAAACAGACCTAGACTGAGCACCTCAGGAAAACTGCAACAAGTCCCACCTTTTCCTCCATAGCACTTACTGCTTCCTAACCCACTGAAATATGTTTCTTGCTTCTCCCCCTCCACTAGAATATAAGCGCCTGAGGGCTGGGATTTTTGTCTGTTTGTATCACTGATGTTTCCAAGCATCTGTACTGGGACCTGGTGCATCTTCAGATGACAGTTGTTGAACAGCTGAAGGAAAACTGTCCTGTGGGGGACACTATGCTAAAATAATCTATGTGCATGTGTTAACTTGGGTGAGGTCACTGTGCTCACAGGGCAGGCGGGAGGCCTTTCTGGGGCTGCCTCCAGGGTCAAGCCCTTGGCCTTCTAGCCCGGCAATGCCAATGAGCTGATTTGGGTGAGAAACAAGACCAGCTGCTGACTGGTAATCCAGGTCAGCCTGATCTGCTCAGCCTGGCAGCCTCAGCACCCACCTTGAGGGGGTCAACAAGAGTGCAGAGGAGGCTGTCTCCTCTCCCAGGGATGACAATGACCTCATTTTTTCCTATTGCACGTCGGGATCCCCAGAGAGCAGACTGAGATGGAGTTTAACATGCAGGATGCTTATTACCAAGGGCCCTTGGGACCCACACTTGTGGGAGGGAGGAGGTGGAAACAAGGCTAGGCGGAGGGAGAACTTCCATGCAAGGCTCAATTGACCCCACAGGGATGTCCTGAGCTGAAATAATCCTTCAGAGTTGTCCGGCATTAGGCCAAAATGGACCAGTCATTGGATGTGGGCCGCCGGGGGAGGATGTGACTATGACCTTGGGACAGGCGGCTCTCTGTAGCTGAGGCAG
Organism: Stenella coeruleoalba; assembly: GCF_951394435.1. Classification (NCBI taxonomy): domain Eukaryota; kingdom Metazoa; phylum Chordata; class Mammalia; order Artiodactyla; family Delphinidae; genus Stenella; species Stenella coeruleoalba. The sequence goes on from NC_137161.1 coordinate 29,454,739, forward strand.
GCCTTGGATGGGCTGTCAGCCAAAGGCTATCTGATGACCACTCTCCCAGCAGCTGGGTGGCAAGTCCCTTCTTGAAGGAGGATCCATGCTGAGCACCTCCCTGGTCATGACAACACTGATCAACACCCTTTCCACTGAGGCAGTCTGTCTTTCTTTTATTTTTAATGATTTTCATTTTAAGATACTGTACATTAAAAATGCAAAAAAAATCAGTTGTTTTTCAATTTTATTTTTGGCTGTGTTGGGTCTTAGTTGCGGCACGTGGGATCTTCATGCGGCATGCTGGATCTCTAGTTGTGGCGAGCAGGTTTCTCTCTCTAGTAGTGGCCCGCAGGCTCAGTACTTTCAGTGCACAGGCTTCATTGCCCCGCAGCATGTGGGATCTTAGTTCCCTGCATTGGAAGGCGGATTCTTAACCACTGGACCACCAGGGAAGTCTCCCAAAATCACGGTTTTTAAATGCATAACTAAAAACATAGAATTACAAATGAAACCAGTTATATTTATGAGCAGGTATCAAAATATTAAAAACATTTGAGATACAGTCACAAATGTGCTTCTTTATTTAAAGCATTAGATAACAAGATCTAGTGGCAGGTCCAATAACTGCCATAATTTCAAAGTGATGATGAGTCTGATGTTTAGAGACATTTGCGATAGCTGTCGTAATGGGATAGGAGGACATCTGCCATTTTGATTTGCAACAAAGCCACGGGTATTGCAAATTCCACTGTGGTTTGTTGTCTACCTCACAGCTGAGGAAAGGCTGAATTTCAGTTAGAAGTGAGAGAAAATAAAATCTTTTCCGATCTCAGTTCCGGGTGCAGGGAAATGGTTGCTGGTGTGGGGAGTGGGGCTGGGGTTCCAGGAAATCTGTGTTCAGGAGGAGGAGGACTTCTTTGTAGAGGGGAGCTAGGCTGCGTGTGTGGTTGGCCGAGAGGGCAGAGGGGGAGTCCTGCCGGAGTTTCTTCTGGCCTGGAGGAGCCCGAGGGTCCAGCCTGACCCCCACCCCAAGGTATTGGGAATGGGGGAGGGGGCTGCAGTGCGTCCCCCCACCCCCCACCAAACCCTGTCCCACCCTAGGGCCCAGGCCACGGCACTGGCTCCCCTCCCAGAGCTGCTTCCTTCCCCTAGCGGCATTCGGCATTCGCTATCATTGCCAGGTCCATTAGCCATTAGCCGATGCGGTGACCTTGACCCGGCCTGGACCCTGCAAATGAGGGGGCACGCCGGGGGCGCAGGGTCTGAACCGCAGTGGCCTGCTGTGACCAGTCATGCGGCGGCCCTCTTAGACACTGCTCCGCCTACGCGGCCCCTGGGCATAAAAAGCCGGGCCAGAGAGACAGCGCAGCCGCCGGACCCCGGACCCAGCCCGCCCGCACCATGGCCGCCCCCAGCCTCGCCTGCTGCCTGCTCGGCCTCCTGGCGCTGACCTCCGCCTGCTATATCCAGAACTGCCCCCTGGGCGGCAAGCGGGCCGTGCTGGACCTCGACGTACGCAAGGTGAGCGCCCAGCCCTAGTCCCGCGGCACTTGAGGCTGGGCAACCCGCAGCCACAGGGCCGCCCCTGCCGCTCCCTTTCCCGCGCTGACCCCGCGCCGGCCCCGCCTGGCCTAGGAACCAAGGCAGCCGAGTAGCTTTTGAGTCCCCTCCTTCGACCGCTTCTGGGGGCCAAAGAGCGCCAGGGAGACCCCGAACCTCCGGCGCTCCTCTGCTCAGCCGGCTCAGCCCCCCGCCCCGCAGGCTCTCCCTCCCGGGCCCGGGCCCCTCCCCGCCCCCGGCTCACCCCCGCCCTCCCACCAGTGTCTCCCCTGCGGCCCCGGGGGCAAAGGCCGCTGCTTCGGGCCCAGCATCTGCTGCGGGGACGAGCTGGGCTGCCTCGTGGGCACGGCCGAGACGCTGCGCTGCCAGGAGGAGAACTACCTGCCGTCGCCCTGCCAGTCGGGCCAAAAGCCGTGCGGGAGCGGGGGCCGCTGCGCCGCCGCCGGCATCTGCTGCAGCCCGGGTGAGTCAGGCTGGAGCCGGGGCGGGACCGGGACACCGGGACCAGGCGGGGCGGGCCGTGGCGGGCCCTGACCCGGCGTCTCTTCATGCAGACGGCTGCCGCGGCGACCCCGCCTGCGACCCCGAGGCCGCCTTCTCCCAGCTCTGAGACCCGCCGGCCCCCGACACCGTCGGAGCGCAGCCCTCGCTCCCTCCGTAGCCACCCCCAGGAACTATGACTATTAAATAAAGCAGATTTTTTCCCCTCCAGCCCGACTCGCGTCTAAGTGTCAGAACTGGGAAGGGAGGGCGTTGGGGGAGTCGAAGATCGCCGGCTCTCCGCGCTTCATAGGGAATTAAAGCCGCCACCCCGAGGGGAGAAGGGTGCCATTCCGCGGTGACGTCCTGTAGGGGTGGATGGAGGAAGGAGGGGGACGACACGGCTGGCTCCCAGGGAGATGAAAACAGTCCCCTGCTTCCCCCTCCAACAGAGCTGGGGGCCTACAGCAGGCTGGACATGAGAGGAACTTTCTAAGGTCCAAAGCGACAGAGTGGGGCCTGCAGAGATAAGAGTCTGACGGGGCACCAGAGGAAGGGTAGGAGGTTGGTCGTAGAGAGTGAAAGACTTCCTGACATCTGGAAGCAGGCTTGGGTCACACATGAGGGCTGGCCTGGGGGAGGGGAGCTTGGCTGGGGCAGCTGAAGGGCCTTCACGTTTCCAAGGAGCTGGACTCTCAGGCCGCAGGAGGCCACCTGTACTCTCAGAAGGGGTGGCCAAGCTGGGGAGGCTGGGCGGGAGGGCCAGCACAGCCACCCTGTGGCTTGTTGTCCCACCCAGGAGGCCCTGGGTTCCCAGTGTTGCATGGAAGCCAGGAGCCCTGCTCCTGACTGCAGTAAAGAAATGTGACAGCACTGGGGACCCTGCAGAACAGGGGTTCCTGAGAGCCCATAGCCACAGAAATGACCACAAAATGCAGAGGACACTAACAGAGAGACTCCTGCAACCTACACTTCTCATCTGTTCCTGGATCAAAGACCATTTTGGAGCAGCTATAAAAGCCTAACCCCTCTCCCCCAGAATGTGCCACCATTCACTTACTCGTGCTGTGGGACAAAAGCGATTTCAGAAGGTGCATGCCCACACACCCACTCCAAATAAAACAAGAGCGCATCACTATCTGTTAGTAATTTTTGTATGTTATTTCTGTGGCTTTCTCACACATTGAAGCAATGAGGATTCACTCAGAGGCCTCCCACCCACCACAGGCAGTGTGTCATCTCAGAGTGGAGAGAGAAAAAGTATACTAAAGAGGACTGTAAGGTTTTCTTTGTATAAATTACAAAACCAGGCAAAACTAAGCTATGGTGCTAGAGGTCTTGGGTGTGGTGGTGACAGGAAGGGGTATAAGGGGGCTTCTGGGGTGCTGGTCATATTCTGTTTCTTGGCCTGGGAGCTGGTAAAACAAGTGTGTTCAGTTTATTAAAATTCATTCAGATTGCACACATGTGATTTGTTCACTTTTGTATGTATATTATACTAGAATAAAAGTTTTTTAATGAAAAAATTATCATTATTACTGAGATGTATGAAGAGAAGAGAGATGAAGCTTTTGAAAGCCCCAGTGGTTCCTGACAAGGCTGTGAGAGCAGGTCCCTCCTCTTACCCCCCATATCTGGAACAAGAAATGACTGAAAGCTGAGTCCTGTTCAAATCAACCATGGGGAAGTATGTGATTCTCATAAATTGGTGTTTGAGAACCATGTCAAAGTTCTGTGGTCCCTCAGAAACCACACAGATGAAGAGGGAAGCAACCAGAAGGAACCACACTACTCAACTAGAGAGACACAAGGTTAGGGATTTGTGCTTTTCCAAGCTTGGGCATCCACCGGCCACATCAGCAGGAAGCCTGGGATCTCCCTCTGGGACATCAGTCTCTGAGTGCCCTGCATACCCTTCAAACCCCAGAGGATTCCATAGAGCAGAGCCATGTCAGCCCAGGTCTCCCCACCTGGAGAGAGAGTTCAGGGTCCCCTCACCCCTCCAGTGTTTCCTTTTCTGGTCTCAATAACACAGGGGCAGATTGACACCTCTTTTTCAGGGGATGATGCAGAGGTGGCATCAACCTGGGCCTGGTGAGGAAGAGGAGCTGGGAGAGTTGCCACGTGTGCTAAGTGAAGTGGTTCAGTGGCCAGACGGTGCAGAAGCCATTCTTCACTCTTCCTCCTCGCTCAGACCCATGGCCTTTGTCCTCCTTGGAATGACTCCTTCAAACTACCAAAGTGCTTGGGGCTTGTGCAGGGTGGTGGTTCCCAACCCCTGCTTTGTATAACTAGTACTTTGTGAACCCATTTAACTACCTGGGAATGAAATTCCTAGATAACATGCCCACCCACACACAATTTCAAAAACATATAATTAGTCCTAGCAGTAATATAAAGTAGAGAAAAGGAAAGTAATTTAGTACAAAATAACACTATTTTAATATGTAGCTAAACATGTCAGGCTACACTGGGTGACATATACACAATAAGGTCATCTCATGATTATATCTGCTTATATCAAATACAGTAAAAAGAGATTGGAAGCCAATCTCTACAGGACATTCAGGAAAATAAGATGGTCAAAGCACCATGAGGATCAATAGTCTTTTTTGTACCTAAAGAAAAGATGGACTCAGATATCAATGAATCACAAAGAATGTATTCATGGGACACCTGGGGAAATTTGAACAGTATATATTTGATGATAATATATATTGTTGAGTTTTGGCTTGGGGCTTGCATGTGTGTGGTAACAGTCTGTGGTCATGTCTTTAACAAAAGTTCCTCTCATTTGAGATGCACACTGGAACGTTTACAGATGACATGGGATGACTACTGGGATGACTTGGGGGTGGGAGGAGGGAGTGGAGGTAGAGATGAAAGAAGGATCATGTGTTGATAATTGTGGGAGTGAAGGAGGGGGTAGGTACCCAAGGGGTCTTTGTTTAGTGGCTCTACTTTTTTGTATATTTGAAATTTCTCTTAATAAAAACTAAAAAACCAAAAAGATTGTGGTAGAGGTAAATATTCTGATATGAAGAGATGCCCCAAATTTACTTTGTTAAAAAAAGATGTGAATTACTTTGTTAAAAAAGATGTGAGTAGTATCTGTACATTATGAAATAATACTAATTTGTAAAATAAAAATTCATATGTGTGCATACCAGAACACTGTGGGCAACCTCAGAGATGAGCTCTTCACAGCTGTGAGAAGCTTTAGGACACAGCATTCCAGTCTGAAAGCTGTAATCATTGACTGCATCACTGAGCATTTATTGCTGTGATTTATTTTTATGTCACTCTGTACTATCCAGCTCCTCCAGTACAACCCTGAAGGACAGCAATTTCAGTTTTCTGTAGGGTCTATGTGGACAATAAGTTTGCCCTGCTTCCATACCTACTAAATTTCGTGTAGTTTAGTTTTTAAATCTGGAATGGTTTGAAATTATACCAGAAGTTTTTCCCAGCGTCATAAGAGGTGATTGTCCATGGGGCAGAGGTCAGAAATATTTTTTCCCTTTCCCGATATTTTCTTCCATGTAGAGGGGTTTCCCTGAGATAACACTCCTCCCAGGGAGTAGCTGACTTGCGGGGCAGGGTGAGAGGAAAGGAGCAGGTATAATGCCACCCCTTCCTCTCTGATCCCTCTTGGGATGAGGCTGCCATCCCAGGAAGCATGTGCTGTCACAGTGCAAATGCAGGAGCTCAGCGGTAAGCCCTATGAAGTTCCAGCTCCTTGTGTCTGGGACAGTAAACAGCTCTAGCTTGTTACTCAGCTTTGTGACGCCTCCTTGCCAGCAGGTCCAAATTGCATTGTTTAATATCAGTTCTATCAATAATAAAGGTAGTCTTCTGGCCTCCAAATGTCACATTCTTTTATTTCATTTTTTAATTGTTTCAGAATTCAGGGGTTATAGTTAGTTAAAGTTAGGCTGCCATTATAAAAACACCCAAACCGTAAGGAGAACTTAGGGAGGTAGAGAAGGTCACTGTTTAATTCCCTCTGTCCTATCAGTCCTCAGTGAACATCCTCAGCTCTGTTCCACTTTGTCACTTAGGGACCCAGGTTTCTTCTCTCATATAGTTCTGTCATCCCCTAGGCCTCATCTCTGCCTGCATATTTGAGACCAGGACGTTGTGGATTCCACTGGGTGGGAAGGGAAAGAGTGTGGAGGAGGCTCACACTGTCGTTAAGACTCCAAGTTCACTATTCCTTTCACTCACATTTTATTGACAAAAACATGGTCATATGGACACACAGTGCAAATGAAGCTGGAAAATGTAGCTACAATTCTATTACTACACAGTGCCAATCAAATTCCCAGAAGGATTTTTTTGGTACGAATTGCAAAGGAACTAAAATAGCTAAATCAGTTTTGAAGAAGAAAGTTGAAAGAGTCTCACTACCTAATTTCCAGACTTACTGTAAAGCTACCACACTCAGGACAGGGTGGGAGTGGAGAAAAGATAGGCCTATTGATCAATGCAACAGATCAGAGAGGCCAGAAATAGACTTACGTGTGTATGGTCAAATGATTTTTGAGAAAGTTACAAAGACAATTGAATAGAGAAAGAATAGTCATTACAACAAATAGAGCTGGAGGGAATTCCCTGGCGGTCCAGTGGTTAGGACTCCATGCTTTCACTGCCAAGGGCCCAGGTTCAATCCCTAGTCGGGGAACTAAGATCCTGCAAGCCCCATGGCCAAAAAAAAAAATGAAAGAAGGAAAAGAAAAATAATTAAAACAAACAAATAGAGCTGGAACAAATGAATATCCAGATGCAAACAGTGAACTTCAATGCACAACTTGTACCCTATACAAAAATTAACTCAAAATGGATCATAGTCCAAATTCTAATCTGTTTAAAACTTATAAACTTTTGGTGATTACAATAGAGCCACTATAAACATTCACATACAGCTTTTTGTGTGAATATAGATATTCATTTCACTTGGATCACTACCTGTTAATGGGACTGGTGGGTTAAATGGTAATTGTAAGTTTAACTTTACAAGAAGCTATAGAACAGTTTTCCAGAGTGGGTGAATGATTTTGTATCCACATCCACAATATATGAGGGTTACGATTGCTCCATATCCCTGTCAGCACATGATATTCTCAGCGCCCCCCTTTTTCTTAAGACATTGAAGTGGTTTCTCACTATGGCTTTAATTTGCCTTTCCCTAATGACTAATGATGCTGAACATCTTTACATGTGTTTATTTGCCATCTATGTATCTTATGTGGTAAAGTACCTGCTTAAATTGTTTAGCCATTTTAAAAGTTGAGTCATTTTCTTATTATTGAGTTTTGAGAGGGCAGTCTTTATATATTCTGGGTATAAGTCCTTTATAAGTTGTGTGATTTGTGAATCTTTTCTCCCAGTCTGTGGCTTGTCTTTGCATTCTCTTAACAGTGTACTTTAAAGAGCAGAAGCTCTCTCCTGCTCTTATGACCACGTCCACACTCTTACAGTCCAGCCTCCCTCTGCCTCTTTCTCTCTCATAAGAACACTGAGATTGCATGGAGGGACCGCCCGGATACTCCAGAGCCATTTTCCATCTCAAGATCCTTAACTTCGTTCCATGTGTAAAGTATCTTTTCCCACATAATAGAATTTCATGGGTCACAAGGATTAGACTCAGGGTACCTTTGGGGTAGTACTCTAACAAAGTATGGTAAGAACTTCAGAATGTTCTGTTTTCATATAAAGAAAGCTTTGAAAACTGTCCTGTTCCTGTCCTGTGTACCTGATTGTGATAAAGTGTTGTCCCCACAATTGTACCTCCTCACACTCCCCAGTCTTGTGGGACGGTCCCATTGCTTCTCACACCCCCTTAGACATTTATTTGCATGGTTAGCTGTCCTTCCCCCAATCTGGTTGGAGGATGGTGACATTGGAATGAAAATGGGGCTGGGGGTCAGTGCACTTGTTCCTTGTACAGGAGCACTTCCTCTGGAGGTACAGCAAGCTCAGGTCAGATCTGGACTCTCTAAGAGGCAGACTTTCCAGGTTCTAAGCCACTCCTGGGACTGAAGCTAACACATGCTCATCGTGTCTTCCAAGGATTCAGTTATTTCATGTATGAAAGACAAAACTTCAAAATTTCTGCAAGGTAATACGATTACACATTCATGGATAATGTATGAATATTTCTGACAGACAAATTAGTGACATGTCCAATAATCCAGCCATCAGTATTCTTAAAGCAGATGTCTATTCTTTGATTGAAGACTTTTTAAAATATATTTAGTGGGCAAAATTGTTCCAGTTGTACACAACCAAATCGTCATTCCGCTGTATTGTCTTAACATTATATATTATATATATATTATATATATGTCTTAACATATATATATATATTATATAAGACAACATTATATATTGTCTTAAATATGATATATCATGAACCAAAATAAATAAATTAATTAATTAAATAAAATGAGCAGAAGTTTTTAATTTTGGTGAATTCCAAATGTATCAAATTTCTTCTTTTATGGATCTTGCTTTTGGTGTCAGAGCTAGGAAACTTTTGTATAACTTGAGGTCCTAAAGAATTTCCCCTATATTTTCTTCAAGAAGTTTTATAATTTTAGGGACTTCCCTGGTGGTCCAGTGATTAAGACTCTGTTCTCCCAATTCAAGGGGCCTGGGTTCAATTCCTGGTCGGGAACTAAGATCCCATGTACCACAACTAAGCCCACATGCCTCAACTACTGAGCCCGGCGTGCTCTAGAGTGTGCATGCCGCAACTAGAGAAGCCGGTGCGCCACAGTGAAGACCCAGCGCAGCCAAAATAAATAAATAATAATAAATAAATTTTTTAAAAAGTAAGTTTTATAATTTTAGATTTTATATTTAAGTCTATGATCCATTTTTTTAATTGAAGTATAGTTGATTTACAATGTTGTGTTAGTTTTTGGTGTACAACAAAGTGATTCAGTTATACATATATACGAATATATATATTCTCTTTTTTCTTTTTCTTTTCTATACATTCTTTTTCAGATTCTTTTTCACTATAGTTCATTACAAGATATTGAATATAGTTCCCTGTGCAACAGCAGGTCTTTGTTGTTTACCTATTTTATATATAGTACTGTGTATATTTTAATCCCAAACTCCTAATTTATCCCCCCTCCTTCCCCTTTGGTAAACATAAGATTGCTTTCTATGTCTGTGAGTCTGCTTCTGTTTTGTAAATAAGTTCATTTGTATCACTTTTTTAGATTCCATGTATGTGGTATCAAATGATAGTTGTGTTTGTCTGACTTACTTCACTTAGAATGATAGTCTCTAGGTCCATCCATATTGCTGCAAATGGCATTATTTCATTCTTTCTTATGGCTGAGTAATATTCCATTGTATATGTATATACCACATCTTTTTCATTCATCTGTCGATGGACACTTAGGTTGCTTACATGTCTTGGTGATTGTGAATAGTGCTGCTATGAACATTGGGGTGCATGTATCTTTTTCGAATTATAGGTTTTGTCTTTTCTGGATACATGCCCAGGAGTGGGGTTGCTGGATCATATGGCAACTCTATTTTTAGGTTTTTTTTTTGTTTTTTTGGGGTGGGCACTGCGGTGGGTCTTCATTGTTGCACGCGGGCTTTCTTTAGTTGCGGCGAGTAGGGGCTACTCTTCATTGCAGTGCACGGGCTTCTCATTGCGATGGCTTCTCTTGTTTTTGTTTTTTAAAGAGATTTTTAAAAATTTATTTATTTTATTTTTGGCTGTGTTGAGTCTTCATTGCTGCGCGCGGGCTTTAGTTGCGGTGAATGGGAGCTACTCTTCATTGTGGTGTGCGGGCTTCTCATTGTGGTGGCTTTTCTTGTTGCAGAGCACGAGCTCTAGGAGCACAGGCTTCAGTAGTTGTGGCACGTGGGCTCAGTAATTGTGGCGCACGGGCTTAGTTGCTCCGCGGCCTGAGAGATCTTCCCGGACCAGGACTGGAACCCGTGTCCCCTGCATTGGCAGGCAGATTCTTAACCCCTGCGCCACTAGGGAAGTCCTACGATGGCTTCTCTTGTTGCGGAGCACGGGTTCTAGGCACGCGGGGTTCAGTAGTTGTGGCTTGCAGGGTCTAGAGCGCAAGCTCAGTAGTTGTGGCTCACGGGCTTAGTTGCTCCACAGCATGTGGGATCTTCCTGGACCAGGACTGGAACCCATTTCTCCTGCATTTGTAGGCAGATTCTTAACCACTGTGCAACCCAGGAAGCCCTATTTTTAGTTTTTTAAGGAATCTCTCCATACTGTTCTCCATAGTGGCTGCACCAATTTATATTCCCACCAACAGTGTAGGAGGGTTCCCTTTTCTCCACACCCTCTCCAGCATTTATTATTTGTAGGTCTTTTGATGATGGCCATTCTGACTGGTGTGAGGTGATACCTCACTGCAGTTTTGATTTGCTTGTCTGTAATAATTAGCGACGTTGAGCATATGATCCTTTTTTAAAAACCAAGCTGCCTCTTCCCACCGCCCTCTGTCTGGATGGGTTACTAAATTCCTATTAGGTCTGGTCCTGCCCCAGGTCCTCCCAGACCTGGGGACTGGTCCTGAGTGTGCCACACTAGGGTAGAGGCGGGAGGCCATGGCAGGGAGAGAAGCCAGTGTGGGCCCTGCCCCGGCCAGACTTAATCACGCTGGACACTGAGCTGGGTCAGGATGATGGCAGAGCAGAGCTCTAAGACCAGAAGAGAGCTTGCGGCTGACTGAGACTGAGTCACTAGGCTCCGCCCCAAGGCAGGGTGTTGGGGTCAGGGCTCAGAGTGACTTCTCTCTGCCTGCGCTCCCTCCTGGCCTCCAAGTGTGGGAGGATTCCAGAGGAGATGCAGCCCCTGTGGTCCCAAGACCTGGAGCAAGAAATCCCAAGGAGAGGATGCAGAGAAGAGAGGGGGTAGAGAGAGAAGGATGGGAGGTAACGGAGGGGAAATTTGGGACAGAAGAGGCAAGGAAGGGATGAAGAGGGATAAGGAGAAGCAAGAGGAACGAGAGGTCAGGGGGTGGACAGGGGAAAAGAAACCAGTGAGGGGAAAGGGGATAAAGGGGTGGATGGGATAGAGGGGACAAAGAGGGACAGAGGGCCATAGAAAAGGATCTGCCAAATGCTAGCAGACTTCTACCCTGAAGCTGCATTGTCAAGGCTGGAAGGTCCTAATGTGAGTGTGTGTGTGTGTGTGTGTGTGTGTGTGTGTGTGTGTGTACATGTGCCTGTCTATGGTCCAGTCAGCTGGGTCTGCATTTCCCTGGGTGTGTCTCTGCTTCCCAATGTGTGTCTCAGGGTCTGTATCTCTGACTGTGGGCAAAGATCACCGGGCATGTCCCAAACAATTTTTTTCTTGTCTGTTTGTCTGGCTGTGTGTGTGGTTGGTGTGGCTGTTTTGGGGGGGAGGGGTATGTACCTAGGGTTTCCGTGGGCTCTGTCTCTCATGCTGGCTGAGTGGCCCGAATGGGGATGCTTAGTCTCCTCCTGGACCGACAGTACCTGGCCCCCCTCTCTGCTGGGTCTGGGGTGATGTCCCCTCCACACGGGCACATAAAGCACAGCCTTGGATGAGATAGGCTGGGAATTCCTGAAGCTGTTTGTGCCTCAGCTTCCCAGGATGTAAACGGGGACGAGAACTGCGGTCACCCTTGGTGCATCCCCTTGCCTCTCTCTCTCACTCTTCTCTCCGTGACTCTCAATGTTTCTCTCTCTCTCTCTCCATCGTTCTGCTGTCCCTCTGTCTCTTGCTATCTTGTCCACCCATGTCTTTCCCCATCTCTGCCTTTATTTCCATCCCTCTGCCAGATCCCCAACCCAGCCTCTCCGCGGCCTGGACAGTGGCCCTTCCCCTCCCCGCCCGCAGGTCGCCCTGTCAGTAGTTCTATCTAGAATCGTGCTGGCCCAAGATCGCTTCCCGACAGGATCTGTCCCTTTTCTGGGGTGGATTTGCTCACGACTTAGGGTCCGGGAACTGGTCCCCCATCCTCCTGTCCTCTCCCCTCTCCACCCCCAGAGACGGAGACGCACGCTAGCCAATGCCTTTAAGACCGTTTATTTTTCGTGCTGCGAGGGCGGGGGGTGGGGTGGGGGCGCCTCAGTAGACGCCGGGCTGGGCGGGCTCAGCGGGCTCCGGCGCCCCCGCCAGCTGCACCAGCCGCAGCAGCAAGGCCCCGCTCGGCCCGTCCAGCAGGGTCGCGTTGCTCAGGTCGCTCGCCCGGGCGCGTCGAGGGAAGCTGGCGCCCTCCCGGCACTCGGGCTCCGTCACGCAGCTCTCTGCGGGCAGCATGGGCTGAGCGCGCGGCGCGGGGGCGCAGCAAGCTGCCCAGGCCCCGCCCCCACCAGACCCAGGTTGGCCCGGCCCCCGCCCCGGCCAGGACCCAGCGCCACCCCCCCGACCCCCCGCCGCCCAGGCCGCTCACCGTCGTTGCAGCAGATGCCGGCGGCGGCGCAGCGGCCCCCGCTCCCGCACGGCTTCTGGCCCGACTGGCAGGGCGAAGGCAGGTAGTTCTCCTCCTGGCAGCGCAGCGCCTCGGCCGTGCCCACGAGGCAGCCCAGCTCGTCCCCGCAGCAGATGCTGGGCCCGAAGCAGCGGCCTTTGCCCCCGGGGCCGCAGGGGAGACACTGGCGGGAGGGCGGGGGTGAGCCGGGGGCGGGGAGGGGCCCGGGCCCGGGAGGGAGAGCCTGCGGGGCGGGGGGCTGAGCCGGGTGGGGGAGGACAGGGCAGAGGAGCGCCGGAGGTTCGGGGGTCTCCCTGGCGCTCTTTGGCCCCCAGAAGCGGTCGAAGGAGGGGACTCAAAAGCTACTCGGCTGCCTTGGTTTTCAGGTGACTAAGGAACAGCTCTCAATGACAGCCCTCAGCATCCTCCCCCTTCGTTGAGGGAGGGGTCCCTCAGGGGCTGCATGGGAGAGACCTTCCTTCTCACCTTTGGGGCCTCCTGGTGTGCACCCCTCTCTCAGCTGCCCACTACCCTCCCCTTAATGCAGACCTTCCTCCTCTGCCCGCGTTGCTCCAGTTCCATCTCTAGCATGCACCCCCTCTCCACACCCACCCCACCCCGTGCAGGGAGGGTCCCTGCCCCGCTCCAGAATACACTCAGGCCCTTCTTCACATGTCCTGTTCCCTCTCTGGCCTTACCCTGCCCCTCAAGCCAGTGGGCCTCACTTGGGCCCTGACCTCTGCTCACTCACCTATGGACTGACCCTGTGGGTGGCAGGGACATGAGCCCTAGAGGAGGGCATGAGGCACCTAGGTGACTCCAGCTTCCAAAGCTGCCAAGCAGAGGGAGGGGTTGTTTGTGGGGGCTGTCCACCTACCCACCCTAGTTTGTTCCGCAGCTCAAAACTGGTCACCTGTGGCCTTGACAGAATTGAGCATGGTTATTGGATTTCCTTTAGCTCTGCTGAAGGTGGAATAAGAGGGAATCACTGGACAAGCAGCATGAAAGAATTGGGCTAGGTACCCAGCAGAACTTCCTTACAGGATACTTGGGTGGCACCTCCCACTCAGGCAAGCTCAGGGCAATGGCCAGCTTCTGGGGGGTGGGGGGCTGGGGCCCATGGCTAGGAGAGGCCAGGAGTTGAACAGGGAAGGCCTCAAGTGCTGGAGAAGACAGAGCCTCCGAAGCTCCAGCTAGTCCTGGAGGAGAGGCCGCCATGGGCACAGAGGAGGCCTTGCCATCCAGTTCTCCCTGATCCAGCACAGAGTCCAGTTACTGGGGAAACCTCTCTTTCCTGCATCCCTTCTCTGGATGGAGACAATGTTCAGGAAGTCCTACGGCCCGTCCTAGCCCGCCCGACAGCCTGGTCCCCTCTGTTTGCCCATGCCAAGCCTCCCTTCTTCTGTTGGGCACTTCCCCTAAAGCCTGCCTCTCCCACGACTTCCCTTCCTAGCCCCTGCACTGTGATGCCATCCCTGGGCCTCTGCCCCGGCCCAGTAACCCTGAGATGGGCCACGGTCATACCTGTCTCAGCTCCAGGTCGGACATGGCCCTCTTGCCGCCCCTTGGGCAGTTCTGGAAGTAGCAAGCGGAGGTGAAGGCCAGCAGGCCGAGGAAGCAGGCAGGCAGCGTGGCGTCGGGCATCCTGGCACAGGTGGGCACAGTCTGCAGTGCTGCTCTGTGGACTGTGCTGTGCTGCCTTCGCTGGCTGCCTATTTATGTCTGCAGGTGTTCCCTCTGAGGTGACGTGGCCACCACCCCCCTCCCCAGTGGCTCCCCAGGAGCCCATGGCCGCCAGGTCCCAGTCGTCAGCAGTGATTCAGGCATCTGGGGACGCACGTGGGCCTGTGCAGGGGATGATGGGGGAGGGGTGCCAGCCTCTGGGCTGTCATTGGCAGCGGTGTGGCTGCGGTGTGACAGGAGCTGCTGTGACTGTAATTGTGACTCTCTGGACTCAGGGAGAGACAGACGTGTCGGGGGGGGCGGTCACCTGGAGACTGTCTCCAAGCTTTCTGGTGCCCAGAAGAGGCTGGGGGTCAACAGGCCCTGTCCCCCAACACAGACCCCAGAGGAGGGGGCAAGGGTGACCCGAGGGGCTGCTGTGTAAGGAGCAGGTCAGGCCCCAGCCCAGGAGTGATGAGCAGGGGACAGTTGGTATGCAGGGCCCCATCAGGAGCATTAGTCCTGTGAGAGGACAAGTGACCAAGAACGGCACACACTCGAGGTGGTGCAGACAGAGGCCTTTGTACCGGCTGCACTAGGACAGAAAGTGCTGCCTGCAGCCCCGTGTAATGGAGGCAAGAGACCAACATGGGGTCAGGGGGTCATTCCCACTTGGTGGGTGAGGCAGGTTCCCGGGGGGAGCTGGGGATGCTCCCACCCCCCCCCCCCACTCACACCCACACCAGGGTCCAAAGACTCAGGGACTGGGGACCTTGGGGATAGCTTCTTGGCATGTCCCCATCACTCTCCTTCCAGGCAGGAGCATGGGGTGAGGGGAGCATCTATGGGGGAATGAGGAAATCCGGACCCAGTAAGGCTCAAAGGTTGGGGGGTAAACTGACAGCCAGTTTGCCCCAATTCCTACCCTGACCAGGACACTAGTATGTGGGGACCAGAGCAGGTACCAGCTCAGGTCTGGGGCCTCAGGGGGCTTTGAGGCTCAGGGAGGGCCAGAGCCACAGCCAGATGGGCCCAGCCTGAGAAGCAGCTTTTGGTTTATGACCCCAGGCTGGTAGGTTTAAGGGATGGAAGTCTCCCTCCCTCGGCCGCCTGAGTGGCCCTCTGGTCCTTGAATCCAAGCTAGCCACCCTGAACCTCTCAGGCGCTGCACAGCCCCCAGCTCACCCAACCCCCAGACTCTCAGCCTCCTCTCCAGAGTGCTGCCAGTGCAGTGCAGGGTCCCAGGTCCCAGAGGTGGGGGGCTGTGAGGATGCTGGAGCCCAGCAGCCTGTTGAAATCTGGCCTCTGTTCCTCAAAACATCATGACTCGGGTAGATCACTTGACCTCTCTGTGCCTCATTTCTCTCCAGTGTGAAGTGGGGAAGATATTTGCACCCACATCACCAGGTTGTCATGAGAACTGAGATAATGTAATGCAGGAGAGATTTGAAAAAGTGCCTGCACCATTGTAAAGTTAATTAATAGTATTGTAGTATCATTAATGCCATTATTCTTAATAAGACCTTAAGAGAGTTCTTCCAGAGAGAGTAGCTTCCTGAGTTAATGCAGGATAAACTTTTTCATTCTGTTCATGGCCTAGAAATAAACTTGGTCTGGACATTGCCCTCCTGAGACTCTGCGTTGTGGGGCAGACTGAGAGGGGCGGCCAGAGGCCTGGCTTAGGCCAGCTGTGCCTTGGCCCAGCACCTTGCCCTCTCTGTACTTTTGGTCTGAGTTACCAACTGAAAACTGAAGGAGCTACAGGAAATGAAGGGCTCAAGCTCTGGTACAAGCTGTGTCCTGACTAGCCGTGTCTACCTGAATCACCATTCTAAGACTTGCCTCCCATACCAGGGCCCTTTGAAGATCCCAAATCCCACCTCCACACAGATACCAGAGGGCCTGCTTCTCCCAATACCACCTTCTTGGAGCCCACACTGGCTGGAAAAAATCCCGTTACTGTGCTGACTGGCTGCATTTCCACTATAACACCTCACAGGTCACATGGACCCTGAGGACACCCCCACCCCTTCTTCACTTCCCTTATATGTTCTCTTTCCAAAACTACTTTTTCACACCTTTGCCACCCTTACATCTTCTACAACTTAGCTCATGATCTTGATTCAGTGTCACTTAGAAAGAGAGGATTAACTCTTTTACCAGTCCTTCCCCACCACCCCTCACAGTACCCTCCCACACCATTTTCTTGATATAATAATGTCATAATGGTTAGGTCACTATTACGAATTAGACTGCAAGCTAAACCTCCAAGCTAAACCATATGGTATATTATGATGAGCTTTCCATCACTGAACAACTTTTTGTGTTCCCTGGAGTTAGTGATCACCTTTGTTTTTCATTGTTGTCCAACTGCCATTTTTATCCAGAAGTCAACATTTACTCTTCAACTCACTCCACTCAGGCTTCTGCCCAAACCAGTCCACTGAAACTCCTGTTATCAAGGTCATAAACTACCTCTGTATTACCAAATTTGGTGGTCATGTCCATGTCCTCATTTTACATTATCCCTTAGTAGCATTCAACATGGTTGAGCAGTTGTCTTGTTTTTTTTTTTTTGCCATGTCTTGTGGCTTGCAGGATCTTAGTTCCTCAACCAGGGATTGAACCTGGGTCCCAGCAGTGAAATTGCCGAGTTCTAACCACTGGATAGCTAGAGAATTCTGCACTTGTCCTTTTTAAATATATACTTTTAAAATCCACCACACTGGGGCTCCCCTGGTGGCGCAGTGGTTGGGAGTCCGCCTGCCGATGCAGGGGACGCGGGTTCGTGCCCCGGTCCAGGAGGATCCCACATGCTGCGTAGCGGCTGGGCACGTGAGCCGTGGCTGCTGGGCCTGTGCGTCCGGAGACTGTGCTCCGCAGTGGGAGAGGCCACAACAGTGAGAGGCCCGTATACTGCAAAAAATAAATAAATAAATTGCCAAAAAAAAAAAATCCACCACACTGGATGTTCTTTCTCAGTCTCCTTTTCTGGCTCTACCTCTTTGACCTTGACTTCTAAATGTTGGAGTATCCCAGGACTCAGTCCTGTGTCCCTTCTCTTCTCTTCTTAGGTGACTGCTTCTAACCCCATAATTTTATGTACTTTCTACAAACTAATGATTCTCAAATTCATACCTCCATCCTGGGCCTCTCCCCCAAGTGTCCAGTGACAACTCCCCTTGGATATTCAATAGGCCTTTCCAACTTAGCATGGTCAACTCCTGATTCTTAGCTGCTCCCCTGTTCTCTCCCAGGGTTCTCCAGCCCTGCAATCATACCACCATCCAGCCAGCTGGTCCTCCCAGAACCTGGGACTCACCCTGATCCATTGCTTCGCCTCACCCTTTGTTAGTCCTACCTCTAAAATCTATATCAAACTATCTGCTTCTTTCCATCCCTGCTTTGGAATTTCAGAGCCTGCTGTCTCCTTGTCCTAAAAGGCTTGCCTGCCCTCACCTATCCCTGGGGTTCACCTTGTTGCTTTAAAGTGTCATCTCCCAAGAGGAGCCTTCCCTGAGCACCCACGTGGAGCATACCTCACACTTAGCTCAGTTATTTTTTAAGTTGGGTCTATGTTGATGGGTTTAATAGCACCTACTACAACTTGCAGTTCATTTGTTTGTTTATTATTATTATTATTTTGTATGTATGACTGTACCCCCTCTAGAATGAAAGCCTCAGGGCAGAAAGGACTCCATCCTTTGTGTTCCGTACTGTAACCCCACTCCTGGTACAGTGCTTGCCACACAGTGAGTTTTCAATAAATTATGGAAAGGAGGAAGGGAGGGAGGGGAGCCCTGGGTACCAGCCTCAGCTCTCCAGGGAGTTACTGTGTGACCTTGAGCGAGTCACACCTGTTCCCAAGGTTGCTTGATGTACTGACCCCATGTCCTATCTCACTGAGGTCTTAAGGGAATCAGATCTGAAGGTGCTATAAGGGGTTAGAATTTTCAGAAATCTTTACATAACAAAGAGTTGCAAGCCTCCAGATTAAACTCCAAGTCTCAGAATGTTCTTTAAATACTTCCTTACCCTTAGACCCTCTTTTCTGAGAACAGGTAACAACTGCCCCCCACTCCTGTTTCTTATTCCTTTTTTTCTCAGGGTCAACCCAGTGCTTGTACTATAATGACATCTCTGCTACCCTCCGAAGGGGGTGGCCTCATTCTCAAACAGGTCTGCTAGCGTCTCATCTCATCTGCTTCCTATTAGTCTGACTCAAGGACCTTCAGCAGTGTGGTCACACAAATGCTCTGTGAACTATGCAGAGGAACGAAAGTGAGCAAACGTTGTGAGAGCCCAAGAACTGCTGACTGAATGAATTGAAGAGGGCGCGTTGAGCAGGGGCAACAAACATAAGAAAAATGCTGGGCCTTAGCATGAAACTGCCTTGGGTCTGCACCAGCAGTAAGGAAAAAATAAAAAAGCTTTCCCTTCTTCATCAGGCGGGAGGGAGCTGAATGTGAATATGAGATCTCTAAAGAGGGTTACATTAAGCTTAAAAGAAATCAGAAATGAGAGGTCATCATAAAAAGTCTTACCTGCAAAAATAACCTAAGTAAAAAGCAACATAACCTAGGAAAAAATATTTTTGACAGGCTTTTTTCTGTATTAAAAGCCTGTACAGCAGCCAGGTGGGTGGATTCACATCTGGGGACTGTGGGCTCCCGCTCCAAGGCCTACACCAGGGTAGTTGTCTTTGTGGCTTGCAGGATCTTAGTTCCTCAACCAGGGATCGCCCATGAGAGGGGGCGATCGAGGTGGCCCCCTTTGGTCGTCTGGGAAGAGCCAGCGGAGGGCCACATGCGCTTCTCTCACGCTTCAGCCAGAGGACTGGCCAGAAATGCCGCGGGCCGAGGGGAGCAGAAGCGCAGTCAGGAAGCTTCGTGGGCCTGGGGGACCCGACGGGGTCGAGCACAAAGCGGGCGGCGCTGCCGGGGCGCACGGCCCACCGGCTGGGGCTCCCAGGAGGAATCTCGCTGCGCCATCTGACACCCTGGCCCAGCCCGGCCCGGCCCCAGCCCCGCGCTCCCGGCGGAGAAAAGCGCGCAGGGTGGCCACGCGGGGCGTGGGCAGCGGGGCAACGGCACAGGGCAGGTCCGCCTCTCCGGAACACCTTCGGTGCCTGTAGTTTGGAGAGTGAAGGCTGAGTGGGGAGCTCCGGGAAGAGGGGGCAGGGAGGGCGCAGCTGGCAGGATAAAGAACTTGTGCTGCAAAGGTGTGAAGGAAGAGGATCTAAGCATGGGGGCGGGGGGCGGGACATAACACAGGAAGAACAGGCCTGTTGAACCCCGGACAACAACAGAGACTTCCATAGCCCTGGGTACCTGGCAGTACTGTTCTCAGCCTTTTACAAACCTTTCCTCCTTGAATCCGCATAAAACCCTAGGAAGGAGGAAGTCATTTTTATCTCCATTTGTAGACAGGAAACTGGGGGACCGAGAAGTTGCCCCAGGAGGCCCAGGTAATAAACAGCAGACCTGGGATTGAAACACAGTCCCCAGAGTCTGTGTTCTTTACCACTCCATTGCCTGGAAACCCACTAACAGTGACTAAACCACCAGGACATTTATAACTTATTTAGAATTCGGGGTTGGAGGTTGATGGTCCTATGCTTGGCCTGGGGTCCAGGGAAGTCACCTGGGAATTCCTTACTGCCTCTGGCACCTTCTTCATGTCTGGGTGTCCCTCCTCATGGCAAGGGAGGCAGTCACAAAATGGGTGCCCTCCTCCGAGCCTCTCCTTTCTCAGGGAGGAGAAACTTATCTGTCCATCTTCTACACTAAACAGGGAAAATGCCTAAACAGGGGTGATGGGGAACAGCTAACAGTTACTGCAAGCTGACAGTGTGTTCCCAGCACTACACTATAAGCTGTGTAACAATGTCAGAAGATACGTTTATCACCATTTTATTGCTGTGGAAACTGAGGCTTAAAAGGGTTAAGCAATTTCCTGAAGTGCCACAGCCAGCAAGGAGCAGGGGCAGGACCCCAACACCAGAGCACCCTGAGGGAGAGGGGTCCCCACCCCTGCACCTTTCAAGGCTTTGATGGGCTATCCCAGGTTGTGATTTGCTGTTTTTTTGGAAGACAGAACTCCAGGAGCTCCTACAAATCATGTCCTAAGTGTGTTAATCTGATGCCACCCTAACTTGCTTCAAAATAACATGAGAGGGGTGAATTGGGTGAGGGTAAGTAAAGAAGAAATAAGACTAGCCATGAATTGAGAGTTGTTGAAACTGGGTGATGGGTACATGAGAGTTGATTATACTAATCTGTATTTTTGTATGTGTGTGGAATTTTCCATAATAAATTTTTTTTTTTTTAAGTATCAGCTCCACCTTTTTTAGGACCTGGGGTAAAATATGACTAAATATATAAAAGTTGTAAGTCAAGCTAACAAAATGTAAAATGAAACGTGTTCTGTCCTCCTACCTTGAAAAATATATGTTCATGATGACCTGAAGTCCATGTTCAGATTTGGAGGTCTGCAGCAGAACTTGGCAGCCTCGGGGGCTGGTCTCTCCCTATAGCTTTGTTCTGTCCCACATCCCAGGGACAGGCACACTGGTGGACATTCCGGGTTCTGCCTGTGCACCTCACAAATTGCCTCCCCTTCCCGCCACGTAGGCACATTTGCACAGCTGAGGGGCAGTCCACCTGGGCCATAGACCCATGGAAGAGGACTCTTCCAGCCATAGATACAGTCATGGGAAAGTTAGGCAGCAAGTTCCAGGCCACAACCCTCAGTGCACAGATTCTGTGTGGGCATGTCCCCTGGTCTCACCCTGAGGAGAGCCAGAGAAGGCCCTCTAAGGGCTTTTCTTGTCTGGTCTTAGACATTAATGGTCCTTGAGTCTGCCAGAGCCCTGCCCTCAGTAGGCACATGGCTCCAACGACTCAGCTGCTTCCTCCTCGCCTGTCATAGGACACCAGGGTCCAAACCAGAGTGTGAAGACCCATTTCACTGCCTTCTGCCCCTTCCTGAAGAATCCTACCTGCCCCTCATGTTCTTGAGAGTCATATGTCCATTCCTTAAAGCTCCCTCAGTCTGTAGCCAATGGAGAAAGGGTAGTACCTTAAAAGAAAATCAGGATGCTATTATGAAGAGTCAGCGGATGCCTCCCCACAAAATCCACTGAGATCAGTACCAGAGTCCCATCTTTCTTGCCCCCATCCCTGACCTTAGCAGACTTGACTCTCCTTGCAGGTTGATGTAGTACTGTACCTAGACATCCCTTAATCATGTGTTTCCCCGTCTCCCTGCCCCACTAGACAGTGTTTCTTTCATCTTTGTGTTCCCAGGACCCTGCATCGGGCCTCTCACTGGCTCTTTAGTAAATGGCCAAGTCAGTGTGCTGGCCAGCCTGGAAGCATTAGGATCCTCTGTCTGTGCTGGCTGCCCACGGTCAGGTACAAAATATTAGCATAGGAATATTTTTAGATTTTCCCCTCCCCTCTCTGCTAAGAGGATTCTGGTTTTGAGCTCCCAGGTTCTCCCCCTCCTTCCCCAGCCCCCTCTGCAGCATTTGTCTAGGATTTTGTGGTTGTTCCAGTTACTACTGCTGTGTAACAAACCACCCACAATGCAGTGCTCTAGACAACGACCATTCTTTATGCTCATGGATTCTGAAGGTCAGGAGCCCCAACAGGGCACAGCAAGGACACCTTTTCTCTGCCCCACAATGTGTGGCGTCCTTGCTGGAAAGAGTAACTGGCTTGGGGCTGGAATCATCTGGAGACTTCTTCATGCACATGCCTGGGCACCTGGGCTGAGATGACTCAGAGGCTGGGCCCAGCTGGGACTGCCAACTGGAGTGCCTGCCTGCCTGTGGCCTCGCTGTGTGGCTTCTCACAGCCTGGTGGCCTTGGGATAGTTGGACTTCTTGCTTGGTGGCTCAAGGCTTCAAGAGTGAGTGTTCCAGCAAACTAAGCAGACTGGCAGCCTCAGAAATCTCATAGGGTCACTGCTGCCACACTCCATTGGTCGAAGTAGCCACAAGCCTGTCCAGGGTCAAGAGAAGGAACAAAGTGCCCCTTTGGGTGGGAGGAGTGCTGAATAATTGGCAACCAATCATTTGAAATCATCCCAGTGGCATGAAGTCAGGAGGAAAGGATGAAGACTGAGGTTTGGAATAGATGTTTCCAGGGAGCACTGGAAAAATAGGTATGGGAGCAGGGGCACAAAAGGACTGCAGGAGGTAGATGGGAGGATAAAGGGGGAATTTGAAGAAGAGTTGCTGACAGACATCACATATCATGTGAAACTGCGTTTTGGCAGCTGAATCTGTATTTTTGCTCCAGATCACTCCATGACTGAGACATGTGGGCCACAGCTTTGCAGGCCTTAGACCAAGCTTGAACAGGTCCACCCAGGCCGCTCAAGCCTGCCCACAGGTTTCTTGAGTTGAGGAAACTTTCAGGGGCTGAGGCACTTACCATCATTTCCGCCATCTCATTACAGAAGGTCAATCTGCCAAGGCCGCCTGGTGCATAAACGCATGCCTCGGCATCTCATTTACCCCCGGTGTTCATGCTCCCCTCCCCTCCTCATTCCCAGGGGCCAGATCCCCTCAAGCCTGATCTCATTCTTGGGGTGGGGGGGAGAGGAAGGCAGGTGAGAGGGGCTCTCTCTGGGGGATCCTGGTTTCTGAGACGGGCTAATTACAGGCTTCCTAATTAATGAGCCATGAGGTTGCATTTCATCAGCTGAGTCACAGGTGATGTCTGGGCCCTGGGCCCAAGGGAAGAGTATGAGGAATCATGGGAGGCGGAGGCTAGGCTGTGTCTCTGCCTCCCTGACCCTCATTCTCTAGATGCTCTCTTTTCAAACCCAGTTCTTCTTACCACCTTAGAGGGTGTCAGCAGCCCCCCTTCCTCCCTACACCTACCTCTGCTTCCTGATATTTTCCTGGGACTGTCCCCCAGTCTGTCCATCCCTTATGCCTGCCCACCCCCCCAGGACCACATAGAGCTCATTAGCTATTGTTTCCCCATCACCCAGTTTCTCTTTCTCTTTCTCCCTCAGCCACATACATCACACAACTGGAGCTGCTGTCTGTACCATGGCAACCACATCTCGGGATCCTAGCACCCACTGCCATTGGCCACAGCCTGCCAGAGACCATTCCTGAGCCACTCTTCCACCTGTCTCCTTGCTCCTTCCCACACTCACCTCTTTCAGTAACTGTACATGACAGGTACTTTTCCATTTTCATTTCAACCAGAAGATGTATACATTTACAGGAAGTTAATGCTGCTGAGTCTTTATTGGCGGTGGTGGGGGAAGGGGAATTCTTTTATTTTTTGTGCCTAGAGGTATAATATTTTTGAATTTTCAAAAGCTGTGCTGTAGCTTGGTCATGAGTTGTTATTCCATAGAATTGTTTGTGCCTTTAGATCTGGGTCTCATGATGGACTTGGGCCCAGGTGGAAAGGTTCTAGTAGGTCGTGGAGTTGGGTGGTTTCCCACCAGATCAGTGCTGGCAGTACCCTGTTCCCTGCACTAGGCTCCCGTTCAAAGGAGGGATCCTTAGCGGCTCTGTGGTGACAACATCCAGGCCACCCCTGTAGAGGGGACCTGCGCCTGATCTTTGCCAGCCTCTACTACCTTCAGAGAGTCTCAGGGGTTAAGTTGGTGGCCTTGGAGTCAGTCAGATGAGCTCTTCATGGAGCTGGGCCTCAGCTTACTCCTTCTACTGAGAGTTGTGAGGATTAAATGAGATAATATGTATGAAGTGCTTAGCACAATTCCCAGGATGGCATGCTCAATATATAGAAACTTTCTAAAAGACTTATTTATTTATTTTTATTTGTTTTTTTCGGCTGCATCAGGTCTTAGTTGTGGTGCTCGGGCTTCTATAGTTCTGGCGTGTGGGCTTAGTTGCCCCTTGGCATGTGGGATCTTAGTTCCCCGACCAGGGATTGAACCGGCATCCCCTGCATTGCAAGAAAGATTCTTAACCACTGGACCACCTGAAAGACTTCTGAATGCAAAGGTTTTTTTTGTTGTTGTTGTTTTTCATACCTGGATGGGCTTCAAATTCTCTATAATCTCCTTGATATTTCATGCAAAATCATGTGTGTGCAAACCACTTGTTCCTGGGCCCATCTTCTGGACACAGCTGGCCACTCCACAGGGGGTGATGTGGCTCTAAGCCCCCCAGACCAGCCCTGGCTGCTCAGGCTGCCTGTTGGTAGGGTTGGAATCGTTCTCTTCATTTTTTGCCGAAGAATCTTTGGGCTAGAATCCTATAGGTGGGATGGCTGGGTCAGAGGGATCATGCATATGTAACTTTGCTAGATATTCACCTCCACAGAGGGTGTACTCCTTGCATTCCCACAGCCTCATCAGCAGATTGTGGCCAAATTTTGAGATTTGTGCCCATCTGCTAAACAAGAAATGGTATTTCAGGCGTATTTTTATTTCATCGTATTTATGAGCAAGGTTGAGCATCTTTTGACATGCTTAAAAGGCCATTTGCATTTCTTTGTGTGTCTTTATTTTTAGAAGCTATATATTGGAATATTAACCATTGTAATACAACTTACATATTGTATTTTCCTAGTTTGTAATTTGTGTTTTTACTTTGCTAATGGTGGCTTTCTTTTTCTATGTAAGAGGGTTTTTTTGTTTTAATTTTTTATGTAGTCAACTTTATCAATCTTTCCCCTAACTATATGTGGATTCTGAAATCAGGAAAGGTTTTCTCACTTCCAGCTTTACAAGAATTTCCTCATTTTCCATTTTCTTCTAGTTCTTAGATGGTTTCCTTCTTCCAGTGACTCCAGCACCACTTGCTGAGAGGTCCCCGCCCCCCCGCCGCCCCAATTTCCTTATGCAGTTGGGTCTGTTACTGGATTTTAAAATTTTTTTCATTGCTCTGTCTGTGTATTCATGGGTTAGTTTTCCCCACCCCCAAATCAAACTGTTCATTTTCAGATTTTTTCTAGTTATTCTGGCTTGTTCTTCAAAAAGATCTTTATAATAAGAATAGTGTGTAATGACAGCAAATGTCCATTAAATAATGTTAAGGGAAATAGCAGGCAACAGAACCACACAGTATATACACGTGCCTCTTTTTCCTTATAAAAAATTATTGGAAGGGAAAAGAGCCAGGAGAGCCATGTTTGAGTGGTCATCTCTCAGTAGTATGGCTATGGGTAGCATTACCTTGTTACTGATGCAAACCTTGGTGGAAAAAACCTGCCAACTGCCACATGGCTGCCTCTTCCTCCTTCCTCCTCACCTCCTCCCTGTGCCACTCGGGAGATCTTGTCACCCTCTGGGCCAAGGCATCTCTTTGTAAGGGAGGGAGTGCATTACAGCAGGGAGGAGGCTGTGGACACGGCCTCTGCCGGGTGGGGGTGGGGGCCGGCAAGGTGCTGGCGCATCTGATTACTCTACCCCACTGTCCTGCTCTCCGTTACAAGCTCCACCCCCGTGTAGGGGTGTTTCCCTACTTCCCGGGAGACAGGTTCCTAAGCGGTAAAGGGAACACCAAGGGCCAATAGAACTTTCTTTGATGGTGGAATGTTCTGTATCTGTGCTGTCCAACAGGGTAGCCACTAGCACATGTGACTATTCAGTACTTCAAATGTGGCTGGTGTGACTGAGGAACTGAGTTTGTTTTTTGTTTTTTTGCGGTACGCGGGCCTCTCACTGCCGTGGCCTCTCCCGCTGCGGAGCACAGGCTCCGGACGCACAGGCTCAGCGGCCATGGCTCACAGGCCCAGCCGCTCCGCGGCACGTGGGATCCTCCTGGACCGGGGCACGAACCCGTGTCCCCTGCATCGGCAGGCGGACTCTCAACCACTGCGCCACCAGTGAAGCCCCTGAGTTATTTTTATTTACTTTAAAAAGCCACTCTACTGGCCAATTCCCCATCCAGCCACGCCCCTTCCAACCTAGAACTGGAAGGAAAGATCCTGCCTGTGTAAGTGGACTGAGAGGCCAAGCAGGCCGGTGTGGCTGGAGAGGGGAGAGGGCAGCTCCGCGGGAGGGCCCAGCACACCAGCAGCCCCGTCCCTGCCCCAGTGGCCAGCACACAGGCAGCCAGCCCAGCATCACAATACTGCAGACCGCAGGTGAGCAGCAGCCTGGCAGCCCGGCAGCCTGGCGGGGGGGCGGGGGGGTCCCTCCAGGGGCAGGTCTCTTTGTCTGCAGACCTCCTTACAGCAACCCAGGCAGCAGAGGACCATTTCTTGGGGAATGGAAAAGCACCCAGCAACTGAGCGGCCTCAGGCTGGAGACCCACGGGAGGAAGCAGGGCTGACGAGGGGATGGGGGAGCCTTTCAGCTCCAGGACCCAGACGCAGCCGCCTGGAGATGGAGTACTCCGGGCACAGAGCAGCTGCTCCTCTTGGTGATTTGGTTTCCCTACTTCTTCTACCTTCAGGACTACTTCTGAGTGGCCCTCCTTTCTGCCTGCCCCTGGGGCTGGAGGGCGAAGGCAGAGGGAGCATGAGTGAGGGTGGAGTAGCCAAGGCCTGGGGCCTTGGCCCCACAAGGGGACGGCCAGGTTATGGGGCAAGGCCTCACTCTGCACCTTGGGGATGAAGATTTGGAGACCAGCCACTGGGGCCCAGCTTCCTGCTCTCAAAGGGCCCAGGGCTGCGTGCCCCCAAATGGACTTTGGGTTAAATGCTACAGGAAAGGGGACATGTACCCCCAAAGACCCTGTGGTCAAGCAAGGGGGCAGTGGGGTCACAAGGCTTTGAAGTCCTGAGTCTTCTCAGAGTCAATAGAGTCCAGCTCCTTGAGTTAATTGGTTAGCTGCTTTGCGCCTGCCCTGGGCTCTGGTGAGAAATCCTTTGAGTCTAGTTGGCAGCAAGAGAAAAGTTATTCTCATTTTCTAGGGGAGAGAAACGGAGCCCAGCAGTGCTTTGTGTGTTCTGGCAAGGGTGGTGAAAAGACCACTTCATTTTAGGGGACCCTTTAAGATAAAAATGGTGCATCTCCAAGGATGTGGCTATGGCTCCACCTGTCCATCACAGGGGCTCCCATGCCTGGTTTCCTCCCAGAGCTACCTGGGGAGCAGCAGCCTGTTCAAAATGCAGATCACTAGGCCCCCCGCAGGAGGGGAGGAACCTCTGCCCTCATCTGGGCACTCTGTGCTTTATGCTGACCCCACGCTGGCGACTTCCTCAGGCTCCCAGGTTGGGAGAGACGAGACAAACCCCAGAGGGAAGGCCTCCCAGCAGTGAACTTGCTCTTGGGGAACTAGGCTGTTATCTTGAGGCCATGACAGGCTGAGGGTAGGAACTGCCCTCCCCTCTGTAGCACTGCTTTTGCTGCAATGGTGGGGCTTTTCCTAGAACACAAGCACACAAGGAAGATAAGGCAATAATCCGGACTGACCCAGACATTTAAAGCCAAAGGACACACGGGAGTCTCACCAGCCAAGAGGAAAGCCCACCAATGCAGACCTTGGAGGCTCATGTGAGGGGTCAAGGGAAGTGTCACCAGGAGGCAGAGGGGAGGGTGCGATTGCCTCCACAGCCACCTTTGTGGCCATACACACCTTCTAGGAACTCTTAAAAACACATTCTCTAACCCCAACCCCAGATCTCTAAATTCTTAGATCTGGAGTCCAAGAATGGAATTTTTAATAAGCTCCCTCCTTCCCCCATTAGTGTAAGAACTATAGTTCTCTCTGCCCTGTGAGCAAAGCGTGGAGGCCAGAGAGAACGCTGTCCTCCTCCCCTGGAGGGTCCCGGAGGCAGCAGGCCTGTGGGAGTAGTGGAGAGCAGATGGCTCAGTATCCTGAGTGGCTTGAGGGACCCCCACAGCCTGTCCACCAGTGGTTGTGATGAAATCTCAAGAATAAAATAAGAAGCATCACTGCGCTCCTCCTTCCCAAACATGCTCAGAGGAAACAGGGAATAGCAGAGTGTATTTTTTCACGGATATTCTTCCATGACTAGGATCTACTCCATACAGTAAACAGTTGTAGGAATACATATTTTCCCTCTGGGACTCCAAAATTTTGAATGGGAAAAAAAAGTGCAATCTATCCACAAGTATCTTTGCTGAAATAGGCGCCATGCAGAAAAGGTACCTTCTCCCCTCAGAAGGCAGTGCAGCTCTGCCAACACGCAGCTAAGCAAGCTGTCACCAGCCTAGGGGGCTGCTCAACCCTCCCAACTGGCGTGCACACCCACCTGCAAACCCTCATGCATCAGATGCACCTGCAAATGCAACTTCTTGTCCCTTCAGGCCATTGACCCAAATTACAATCTGACAGGGTTGCAGTGACTGCTCACGGCTGCCCTGTGACAGTCCCACTTTGTGTGGGTGCAGGTAGGGTAGAGGAGTATGATGACACAGACAAGAGGAAGCCCACAGCGGACGTCAACCATTGCTTTATTAAGGCTCGGAGTGGTTTGCCAGTCAGAGGAGCTGAGTCATTTACTCCACAGATCCTTGCCATGCTCCACTTTTGGGTGACACTGAAGGTGGAGGCTCTCTCTGAGATCCCGAGCCACATTCACATCCACCTTGTAGGCTGAGGGGTGTGTGCAGACGACCTGGGGGGCCTCAGAGGGTGGGGCTGGCTCTAGCAGGCCCTGGGCTCTGGCAGGGGGGTGCTGGCAGGGAGGCACAGGAGGGCAGGGACATCTCCCCCATCCCTCCCAGCTCAAACTATGGCTTTGTTATCCTATTGCCACTTGAGCAGGCGTGGAGAGCCCCTTCCCTGACCCCTCACACCGCAGGCCCATGTGCTATGCTGTGGGAGGAGACAAAGGGAAAGCCCGCGAGAAAGCAGAGGCCCCCCTGTGCCTGGGACCTGGCCAGACCCCAGGAGCTTTGACCCCCCACTCGCTCCTCCTCAGCTCCTCCCAGCGATGGGTCTTCTCAGGTTGAGGCCAGTCACTCAGAAGTGAACCCGCAGAACGTCCTGGCTGGCAAATGGCCGCTGGCAGGCCATGCATGTCATGGGCAGGGAGCGTTGCTTCTCACCCAGGCAGGGCCGGCACAGGAGATGGCCACAGGGAAGCTGGTACACAGGCTCCTTTTTGAAGTAGGGAGAGAACACTCTTTTGCAGGATGTGCATTCGGGGCCCAGGATGCTCCCAGGCTGCTCTGGTGAATCAGGGAAGAAAATAGGCCAGGGTTAGGAAAAGCTGCCCCCAGTCCAGGCTCCATCCTGGAAGCGGGCATGTGCCTGGAGTAGGACAAGAAGCTTCCCTACCCTGCATCCCTTCAGCAGCCTGGCTTCCTCCCTCCCTAGGCCGCCTCTGACTGATCTGGGAGGAGAGGATGCCAGAGAGCCTGAGAATCTGGGGAGCCTCCTCTCCATAATCAAATCTCGGTGCTCCAATGAATGCTCAAGAAAAGCTGGCTTCTGAGGGCTGCTAGGCAGCACTGGGCCCTTCCTGCTGCTCTCCCAGCAAGATGGACTTTCCCCTGGATAGGCTGCCAAGGTCAGAGCAAGGCACAAGCTCACCCTGACAACCTTGATAAACTGCAAGAAAGGTGAGATGTGACAAGAAGAAAAAGCAAAAAATGGTCTGAGGTACCCAGGTTGGGCAGGTCAAGGGGGGACGGAGGTCACCAGAGGGGCAGGGTTGAGGTCTGTCTGTAGCAGACCTGCCTGCTGAGCCTGGCACCTGAGTCTCTTTAGCCTGTAGCCCAGCAGTTCCCCTCCTGACCCATCAATCCCTTTCTTGTGCTGCAGGCTCTCTCCTTCATGCTTCCCACAGAGTCTCCTGAATGAGGGCCACAGCGGGCAGGTCTTGCCACCCCTCCTCCCCAAGCTATACCTGCTGCCCTTCTCTCGTGGCCCTGGCCTAGGGAGGCTGCTCTTTCTCCCCCAGTCCACACCCATCTGGAGAGGGCAAGGATGACCTTTTGGGTGAAGAGCCATAAGAATGAAAGGGAGCCAGCCATGCATGAGTGAAAGGGACAGCAAGTACAAAGAGTGGCTGGTCCATTAAAGAAACAGAAAAAACAAAGGTGTGATGTGTGAGAGAGTGGCAGAGGAGGGTGGAGCAGGCTGGAACATGCAGGACCTCACAGGCAGCAATTTATATTTTATTCCAAGTTCAGTGGGATACCCTGGAAGGATTCTAAGAAGTGGAGTATCATGATCTGGCTTACATAAAAAGATCCCTCTCTGGGCTTCCCTGGTGGCGCAGTGGTTGAGAGTCTGCCTGCCGCTGCAGGGGACACGGGTTCGTGCCCCGGTCCGGGAGGATCCCACATGCCGCAGAGCGGCTGGGCCCGTGAGCCATGGCCGCTAAGCCCGCGCGTCCGGAGCCTGTGCTCCGCAACGGGAGAGGTCACAACAGTGAGAGGCCCGCGTACCGCAAAAAAAAAAAAAATAAAAGATCCCTCTGGCTCCTATGAGGAGGATGGGCAAGGCAAGGGTGACTGTGGAGGAGCAGCAGAGGCTGCTACAGGAATCTGGGGGAGCAGTGCAGGAGCTGGGGCCAGGGTAGCAGCAAGAGTAATGGAGCAGAGAGGACATCCCTGAGATCTATTTTGGAGCAGTGTAAACAAAACTTGATGATGAATAGAATGTCAGGAATGTTGACGGAAACCAAGGATGACCTCCATGTTATAGGCTTGACCACAGGGTAGAAGATGCTTGCTCTTTACCAGGGACTGGATGATGGGGGGCTATGGGGAAAAACCTTTGGAGGCGCCTGCAGTTCTGAGTTAGAAATTCACTTAAGATATCCATGAGTCTCCCACACAGAGGCACCAAGAAGCTGTAAGGGAGGTCAGGGTCTGAGTTCCAAGGAGAGGAAGGAGCTACAGGTGAATATGGGCAGTCACAGGCCAAGTGGGCTCTCACTTGAGTGACACAGAGTATAGAGAAGAGGGTCTAAGACAAGAGTCTGGAAGAGAAGGAAGAATCAGCAAAGGAAATTGAAGAGAGACTCTTGAAAATGGGGAGAAAAAGAGCATAACATCTGGAAGGCCAAGACAGGTGTTTCAGAAAGGAGAGGCTGGTTAGCCACAATAGACGCTGCTGAGAGGGTAAGTGTCCATCGAATTTGGGGTCATGGAAATTGCTGGTCACCTGGACAAGACAGGTTCTGGGAGTGATTAGGATGGAAACATAATCAGAGAGACAGGGAGGAGGGGACAAGGGCAGAAAAGGTAAGATGGCCTGGGATTCAGGCAATAAGAGAACAGACTAACTTTGGACAGGCAGGAGGAAGCAAGTGTATACCTTATCATTAGCCCCACCAGATTTCATCTTGTAAAAAATGCTCCAGATTCTCTCACTTTGTATCCTAACCGATTCTATCATCCATTGTGGTCCCAGGTTCATTTTAAGCAAAACTTAGCTCAGTAAGCTATCACTGTTCTAAGATACTGGTGAAAATGTTAATAGGAAGGGATGAAGATGACATACTCAACTTGAAACCACCCTCCACATTTACATAAAGTACCCCAGATGTCAGATGAGAGACAGACTACATAAGAAAAATAAGCAAAAAGGGAGAAACAAACAAAAGTCCTCAGGACAGAGTAATTAACATTAGATCTTACCAAAAAACACCAATCCCCAACGCCACAGAATTACTAAGAATTGACTAAAGAATGACTTTCTTGTGAAGAGTTAAACTTCATAGGCAGCCCTTGAACTCACCCTGGAAAAGTAAAGGCCTAGGTGTTGGAGCTAAGGAGCTTGGGCATAGAGGTTCACAGAGCCCCAGAGGCATGGCCCGGCATCCTGTTCAAGGGCTCTGAGGAGACAGACAGGGCCCCTCTTACCCGAGCTGGAGCCTGGCCTCCAGGAAGTATTGCTCCCTCTTGTGCTGAGGTGCTGGAGCTGTCCCCTGGTCAGCCGAGCTGTGAAGGAGGGCATGGAGCCAAGGGTTGACGTCAAGGCAATTTCCAAGCTTTGCGACAGCTTTTGCTCATGGGATACTGGACCTGTTGAGAGACACACAGACCACAATATCCAGAGGTTTGGCAAAAGCGAAGACCAAAACACAAAGTCCTCTGAGAACCACAAATGGTACTTCTAACTTCAAACAGACACAAACATAAAGAAGGTCCTCCCTAATGTCTACTAATAGACTGTGATGACAGGATACCAGGAGTTAAAGCCCTGGGGCCCCTGGCAGTTCTTACCCATCCCACACTGCTTTCAGGATTCCTGGGCTCTGCGCTAGCTTTTCTCCTCCTGTACAAATTGCTGGGCAGGCCTGGCCACCTCCTGGCTCACCTGTAGAACTGTACCCTACTTTCTGAAGGCCTCCCTGCCCGCCAAGGAAATGACTGGGGCAAGTAAACACCCAGTTTTGTACCCCTGCTCCCTGCCCCCATTCCCTCCCCAACAGCCTTAGTCTGCTCTTTCCCCATCTCCTCCCTGCTAGGGCCCCCTCAACTCTGCAGGGCCACTGGCCTGCACTCCCTTGGTGTTCATGTCCTCTTGCTTCCTAGGTAAAGCAAAGCAGTTATTATCGAGTGGAATAATGAAGACCTCACTCTGCCCACTCCACTATCTATAGGGCCTTCTCTGGATATGGGCTGAGGGTGAAGGTAACAGGAGATGGGGACCGCTGCTGAAGAAAGGACGTAGAGATCTGCCTGATAGCAGGGCTTCCCCAAAGTAGCACCATAAAAGTACCCCAAAGCGGGGAGTGGAATGTTTGGTCTACAGTATGTAGGACATAGGATATCACCTTGAGGCCTTGAAGGAGCACTGGTCAGCGTGGTCTTGTGTCACCAACAAATCTGTCAAGGCCAACACCACTGGAGACCTCCACAAACATCAAGGTCTAAGTACCTTTCTCCTCATCTTGCCCCACTGCACCTCAGATGCTTCCAGGAGTTTCTGGGGGTCTTGTTAACTAAAATTTGCACTCAAAGCCAGAGAAGATACATACGTAACCTTTAAGTGTGCTGTTTGCATAAGCCTTTTAGACTAAGAGAGGAACTTTAAAGAATGATACAGGTGGATGGACCTAGAGTCTGTCATACAGAGTGAAGTAAGTCAGAAAGAGAAAAACAAATTCCGTATGCTAACGCATATATATGGAATCTAAAAAAAACGGTACTCATGAACCTAGTAGCAGGACAGGAATAAAGATGCAGACGTAGAGAACAGACTTGAGGACACGGGAGGGAAGAGGAAGCTGGGACGAAGTGAGAGAGTAGGACTGACATATATATACTACCAAATGTAAAATGAATGGCTAGTGGGAAGCTGCAGCATAGCACAGGGAGATCAACTCACTGCTCTTTGACGACCTAGAGGGGTGGGATAGGGAGGGTGGGAGGGAGGCTCAAGAGGGAGGGGATATGGGGATATACGTATACACATAGCTGATTCACTTTGTTATACAGCAGAAACTAACAACATTGTAAAGCAATTATACTCCAATAAAGATGTTAAAAAAAAGAATGACAGAATCTAAACAGACTAGTTTTCATAAGCAAAAAGAAAAAGTTGTCAAAGAGCTATCTCCAAAAGCACCAAGCACTGACAATCACAGGAGAATTCTACCAAACATGTAAAGAGTAAATGAGGGACTTCCCTGGTGGTGCAGTTGTTAAGACTCCACGCTCCCAATGCAGGGGGCCCGGGTCCGATCCCTGGTCAGGGAACTAGATCCCACATGCCGCAACTAAAAAGAAAAAAAGATCCCGCACACAGCAACTAAAAAAAAAGAAGATCCCGCATGCCGCAACGAAGATCTCACACTCAGCAACAAAGATCCTGCATGCCGCAACTAAGACCCGGCACAGACAGATAAATAGATAGACAGACAGATAGATAGGAAGGAAGGAAGGAAGGAAGGAAGGAAGGGAGGGAGGGAGGGAGGGAGGGAGGAAGGGAGGGAAGGAAAGAGGGAGGGAGGAAGGAAATAAAGAAGGAAGGAAGGAAGGAAGGAAGAGTAAATTATTCTAATACTACTAAATTGTTCCAGAGTTTAGAAAAGGAAAATTTCCTAATTCTTCTTATGGAGCAAATCATTGATACCAAAACCTGACAGAGGATGTGTACTTGTACACACACACACACACACACACACACACACACACACACACACACACAACTGCAGTCCAATCTCATTAATGAAGACAAAAATCCTAAATAAAAACACTAGCAAACAGAATTAAGCAGTACACTAAAAGCAGCATGACCAAATGGAGTTTCTTGCAGGAATATAACAGTGGTTCAATATTAAGAAGCCTATTAATGTACTTTACTGTATTAAAAGATCTAAGGATGAAAAATCATAATATCATCTCTACTGATATTGAAAAGGCATTAGACAAAATCCAACCACCAATCTTGGGTAAATACATTGAATAAAATAGGAATCAATGGTGTGGGAGAGTGTCTGAAATGGCCCCCAATGAACCCCACCTGAACTTAGTAACTTGCTTCTTACAGAATACAATAAAAGTGATGGGATGTCACTCTGTGATTAGGTTCTACAAGACTGACTTCCACTTGTTTGCACATGCTGGTGTACACAGCTACCATGTTGTGTGCTGCCCCTGAGAGGCCCATATGGCAAGGAATTGAGGGTAGAATCCAGCCACCAGACAAAAGGGAAGTGAAGCCCCCAGTGCAACAATTCAGCAAGGAACTGAATCCTGCAACAATCACGAGTGACCTTTGAAGTGAATCCTTCCCCAGTCAAGGCTTGAGATGGCCGCAGCCCTGCCAACACTTTGATAGCAGCCTTGGAAGACCCTAAAGCAGACAATCCAGCTAAGCAATGCCTAGATTCGTGACCAGAGAAGCTGTAAGATAATAAATGTGTGGTTCTTTAAGCCAGTAAGTTTTGGTGTAATTTAAGCCAGCAAAGCATAAAACAAAGGGCAAGTGCCAAGTGTCACCCGGGAGGAGTAGAGATGACGACGGGCTTGGACATAAAACGAGGGATTACCTGTTGAACAATCCATGAGCTCACTGGCAGCTTTCATTTTCTTAGCAGTGTGCTCTGAGGTAGTGGGTGAGACCAGAAGGCTTGTGGTAGAAAAACAGGAAGCATTTAAGCCAAGGCTACTGTCTGGGGCATGTTCACCCTGCTCCATCTTCCTTTTCTGAGAGGGCAGAGCAATGGAAGAAGGGGTCACTGCCAATGCAGTCTGTGCTCTCCCAAGCAGGTGGCAGCCAGGGATGGAGTGCTGGAGCAGGAAATGGTCGATCCGGGCCTTCAAGTAGGGGTGAGGCAGGGGCTGGGAGTGCGGAGTAAAGGCTACTCCTGTGAAAGGGTCACTGGGCACTCGGCCCCATGTGGCTTCACTACGGTTACACTTCTCCAGCGTGCTCTGGTCAATGACCTTGCCTGAGGGCAGCAGCATGGGGTAAGGCATGATCTCCAGGGTGATGGGATCCAGGAACTCTTCAGGTACATCCCGAATTACCTCAGCCAGCTCCAGGAGGCTGGAGGGGGCCTGCTGGCCCTCAGACTGGCCCCCAGGATCACAGTCACTCTCCATGGGCAAGGCTGGGGCCTGTAGAGACAAGTCCTGAGGGAGGCTCTCTGAGGCAACCAGCAAAACACTGTCTATCACCTCCTGAGAGCAGGTTTTGGCTGGCTGACCCCATACTTCCAACCGCTTGATACAAGGGATACCACTGCCTGTCACATGGGTGATACAAATCTTGAGATGGGCCACATGACTAAGAGAAAGAGCCCCTTTATTCCAGAGCTCCTGGGCCACAACAGCAGGGGAGGGAAGTGTGGCTTCCATCGGGCCAAAAGGTGGCCTGGCTTTGAAGCCCCTGTGGCTAAACACCACTTGGCTCTGGTTTTTCAACAAGACTTTGCCCACCAAAGTGAACGCTTCTTTCTCCGGAATGGATGGCTCATCTGGGCCTGGGGTCTGGCACTCGGGGGTATTCCAAGACACTCTGCTGGACAAGGCAGATGTATACATTTCCAGGCCAGTGACATTCTGGCCTCCCCCAGCTGTGAGGTCTATGTTAATCCTACAGATTTCCACATTGAAGGGAAAGGAAACTGTCACATAGACTGGTGGCTTAATGAAATATTCTGTCCTAAAACCATGACTTCTCTTTGTGAGGTCTTCAGAGATGAGATTTTCTACTTCATAACCATCAGCTGATATCTAGATTTAATGACAAAAATGAGACACATTGATTTGACGAGATCCAAATGAAGACAACTCGTTTTCAACAACTTGTCACTTCTAAGAAAACTCTTTAAAGAAAATCTGAAGTTCCTCATTTGAAATTTCCTCTATTACATCAAATTTTCCTGGGGTTTTCTTTTCCTTTTTTTTGGCAGGCATCCAAGATCAGGTCAAAGGCTGAGGGCCACTGTGTCCCCAAATACTGCCCATCCTTAAAAAATGAGCAATAAAACTCTGCCTAACCAACAAAAAATCCCTTCAAAATAACATGTCTGTGAAAGGGGGGCAGATTTACAAGTGTTTTTTGGATTGTTTTTGGGTTTTTGGTGGTTTTTTTTGCTTTTAAATTCAGAGGATGAAAATGTACAGATTTAGGGAAAAATAAAGATGTTCACTGAAATTCTCAATTTTGTATTTGGACTTGGATCAATTATAAGAGTTTCCCTAGGAAGGCATAACAAAGGAACTTCTTGTAAATCTATGAATGATGAAACTTGGAAAGAAAAGGTTGCACAGAGACAAGGACCACAAAAGACTATGGGAAATTTAAAACAGTGAATGTACTAGGGGTGGGATTGTGAGTTTTTTCCTTTCTCCCTTTTAATGTTTCCAATACTTGTTATAACCAATGGAAATTTTAAGATATCCTTGTCTGAAGGAGTCAGCTTAACAATCTGGGAACCTGAAATAATGTGCTGTGTGCAGAAATTCCAAATTGGGGAAGAAGTTCAATTCTCCCCTTGGAGTTTCCTTACTCCCTGCTCTGGGCTGTGGAAGATATTCAGCTTTGTACAAAAGGGGAGGCAGCTTAATTCAAATAATAAAGAACAAGGAATCCATATAACAAATATAAGCCATTATTTCTAGCATGAGAAGTTAGCAAGAACAACAGCATGGGAGAGAGAGAATTCCTACCTTCACTTTGACCTTGAGTGAAATTAAAATTTACTGTCAAAGGGAAGAGAACCCTCCACAAAATGAGTCACAACTCAGCTTGTAATGGTGCTGTCTGACTCTAGAGGTGCAGTCTGACCCACGCTTACCTAAATATCATCTGGTAGACTCTAAAACAATGAGGGTGAAAGCACATTAAGCCTGAATTAAGTCTACATACACAAGGCAGGAAATGGGGAAAAACATGAAAAATAGATGTCATATATTTATTTATGTGTATATACTTGTTTTGTTTACCTTGTTGCAGTAAATTCTTGGTCTGAACTGTGGGAGGCAAAGATTTATTACCATCCTTACGGCTGAAAGGATGGCTTCCAAGCATCAGAAATAGCCTTAAATGAAAAAATAAAACTTGGTATTAGACAAGTTAAAATTCAAATCTAAACTTTTAGGAGTTGATTCATAAGATCAGCTTGGTGCTTTGTGACCACCTAGAGGGGTAGGATAGGGAGGGTGGGAGGGAGGGAGACGCAAGAGATAAGAGATATGGGGATATATGTATATGTATAGCTGATTCACTTTGTTATAAAGCAGAAACTAACATACCATTGTAAAGCAATTATACTCCAATAAAGATGTTAAAAAAAAAAAAGAGATGAGAATCAAACAGGATAACAATAAAACTTTAACACACACACATTCTCATGGTCTATACTCACTCTTTTTGTATACTATATGCGATACTGAGAAATTAGTCACTGAAAAATTACAAAGCAGATTTCTTTTGCAGACTGTGTAGTTTGGTTCTCTGGATGACAGCTGTTCTAAAGCCCCAGTGGAGGCAAGGGCCTATCAGCTCTGCAGGGGGATCCCCACAGGAAAGAGAGGGTCAAAAGTGGATGAGCTCAAAGAAAAAAGAGGACTACTTAGCCAGAAGGTTTAGAATGAAAAGGGTCACAGAAAATAATCATAGTGGTGCTATGCATCATTGTCATTTAACACTTGTTAATGCAATTATGTTTTCTTATTAACACGAAAACAATTAGAAGAATCAAAAATGTCATTATTGAGAAGTAGAAAATCTTAGAGTTGAAAAGCACCTTAAAAGAACATCTAGGAGCTTCCCTGGTGGTGCAGTGGTTAAGAGTCCACCTGCCAATGCAGGGGACATGGGTTTGAGCCCTGATCCGGGAAGATGCCACATGCCGTGGAGCAACTAAGCCCGTGTGCCACAACTACTGAGCCTACGCTGTAGAGCCTGCGAGCCACAACTACTGAGCCCACGTGCTACAACTACTGAAGCCCGCGCACCTAGAGCTTGTGCGGGCTTCTCTTGTGCTCTGCAACAAGAGAAGCCACCGAGATGAGAAGTCCACACACCGCAAGGAAGAGTAGCCCCCACTCACTGCAACTAGAGAAAGCCCGCACGCAGCAATGAAGACCCAACACAGCCAAAATTAAATAAATAAACAAACAAACAAAAATATATAAAAGAACATCTAATCCAAATACAGCTGACCCTCGGGACTTCCCTGGTAGCACAGTGGTTAAGAATCTGCCTGCCAATGCAGGGGACATGGGTTCGATCCCTGGTCTGGGAAGATCCCACATGTCGTGGAACAACTAAGCCTGCATGCCTACAGCCTGTGCTCTGCAACAAGAGACGCCACTGCAATAAGAAGCCCACGTGCTGCAATGAAGAGTAGACCCTGCTCACCGCAACTAGAGAGAGCCTGCGGGCAGCAATGAAGACCCAATGCAGCCAAAAATAAATAAATTAAAACAAGCACATCTGACCCTTGAACAACACAGGGTTTAAGGGCACTGACCCTCCACACAGGTGTTGAAAATCCACGTTTATCTTTACAGTCTGCCCTCTGTATTGTTTCCACATAAGTGAATTCAACCAACCTCAAATTGTGTGGTACTGTCGTATGTATTTAGTGGAAAAAAATCCACATGTGAGTGGATCTGCATAGTTCAAACCGGTGCTGTTCAAGGGTCAACTGTAGTCATTTTGATGACCAATAAGCAGGGTAAGGGAAATGGATGAAGGTGGTTAATAGGTACAAACTTCTAGTTAAGATAAATAAGTTCTGGGGATGTAATGTACAACATGGTGACTACAGTTAACACTGTATTGTACATTTGAAAGCTCCTAAGAGAACAGACCTTAAAAGTTCTCATCACAAGACCAAAAAAAAAAAAAGAAGTAACTATGTGAGGTGATAGATGTTAACTAAGCTTATTATGGTAATCATTTCACAATATATACATATATTAAATCATTATGTTGTACACCTTAAACTTACACAATGTTATATGTCAGTTATAGCTCAATAAAACTGAAAGAAAAAGACTAATGTCCAACAGCCTTCGTCTTTCTCTGTAGAGAAGTGGGGAAGGCACTAGAAACATCCCTCCCAGTGGTAAGCCTCTCCAATGGATTTGAACCCCTTGAATGAGGCCAGCCAGCCATCTATGCTTTTCCATCTAACAGACAAGGCCATGAAAAACTCCCAATAGCGACAGGGCCACCCTCTGGGGTCTTGGTATTGTCGTGCTCAGTAAGTGCCACTTGCAGAGGCCAGGCATGTTGGGCATCCTGCAACATTTTAGTGAGTAGTTTCTGCACAGTGAAGATCTGCCATGAGACCTGTGAATGTTTATTATCTCAGCCTAGCCCCTATGTCAGTTTTACATATAAACACAGAATAGTTTTTAACATGATTTTAACACATGCTGAATTTTCTAGGAAGGGAACTTCCACGTCAACCACAGGAAGATCATACTTTACTTCAGGTCTTTACCAAGAAGTATTCACTTCTGAAATCCACATCACTGTGGTATTCAGAAATGCTAATATATCTGACAGTCCACATTTTTTTTTTTTTTTTTTTGCGGTACGCGGGCCTCTCACTGTTGTGGCCTCTCCCGTTGCGGAGCACAGGCTCTGGACGCGCAGGCTCAGCGGCCATGGCTCACGGGCCCAGCCGCTCCGCGGCATGTGGGATCTTCCCAGACCGGGGCACAAACCCGCGTCCCCTGCATCGGCAGGCGGACTCTCAACCACTGCGCCACCAGGGAAGGCCCTGACAGTCCACATTTGTAGAAGTCTGCATTCATGTTGATTCTACATGTTGGTAAAAGCTTTTGATTACTTTTTTTTTTTTTTGGCTGTGCCACGCAGCTCAAGGGATCTCAGTTCCCCAACCAGGGATCGAACCTGGATCCCCTGCAGTGGAAGTGAGGAGTCTTAACCATTGGACTACCAGGGAAGTCCCTCAGTTATCCTATTGAGCTCATTGATTTTAACAAAGTTTCAGGGACTTGGGGGGGCAGGAGGTTCTACAATCTCAATAATAATGAGAGCCTCTTTCTTAAAATGGTAACTCTTATTTGTCTCTCATCTTACTATATTAGCTAGAACTGCCAGAATTATATAAAATAATATTAGAGTTGCCATGCTTGTTTTGTTCCCATTAGAAAACACCTCTAGTGTTTCATCTTTGAACATAATGCTGATTGTTAGACTGAAATATTCTTTCTATGTTAATAAAGCACTCTGATTTTCATAGGTTTTTGAAAATCAGGGATATGCTTTGAATTCTGATTGTCTCTATATATTGAGTTTTATTATTTTTCTTATTTGACAGATTAATGAGATATAACACATTTTCCAATTTTTTAAAATAAATAAATTTATTTATTTATTTTTGGCTGCGTTGGGTATTCGTTGCTGTGCGCAGGCTTTCTCTAGTTGAGACGAGCAGGGGCTACTCTTCGTTGCAGTGCGCGGGCTTCTCATTGCGGTGGCTTCTCTTGTTTTGGAGCTCGGGCTCTAGGTGTGTGGGTTTCAGTAGTTGTGGCATGGGGGCTCAGTAGTTGTGGCTCGTGGGCTCTAGAGTGCAGGCTCAGTAGTTGTGGTGCATGGGCTTAGTTGCTCTGCGCCATGTGGGATCTTCCCGGACCAGGGATCGAACCTGTGTCCCCTACATTGGTAGGAAGATTCTTAACCACTGTGCCACCAGGGAAGTCCCAAATTTTCCAATTTTAAGCCATCTTTTTATTCCTAAGATAGGCTCTAGTTGGTTGTGGAAGATTGTTCTTTAAATGTTTTTCAAACTCTACTGAATTTG
Organism: Stenella coeruleoalba; assembly: GCF_951394435.1. Classification (NCBI taxonomy): domain Eukaryota; kingdom Metazoa; phylum Chordata; class Mammalia; order Artiodactyla; family Delphinidae; genus Stenella; species Stenella coeruleoalba. The sequence continues at coordinate 29,495,975 of NC_137161.1, forward strand.
ATTGGTCACATTTAATTTTAGATGAGATAACACTGCACATTCATGTTACATTTACAAGCCCTATGCTAGGAACTGGAGTGGAGATAAAAATGAAATGGTCAGGTGGTGAAACTATTCTGTATGATACTGTAATACATGGCATTATACATTTGTGAAAATCCACAGAACTGTACAACACAAAGAATAAACCTTAATGTAAACTATGGATGTCAGATAAAAATAATATATCAATATTGGCTTCCAATTATAATAGATATACCACATTAATGCAAGATGTTAATAATAGGAAAACTGTATGCAAGGGAGAGGACGTATATGGGTACTCTCTGTATTATTTGATCAATTTTCCTGTAAGCCTAAAACTACTCTTAAATAGTCTAATAACAATAATAAAATAATAATAATAATAATAATAATGATTGGGGAAAAAGTGACTGAAAACAAATTAGGACTGGAGAGCAAACTGAAACAAGTGACTGTGCCATTACAGGATTAGAGTAGCAGATCCTTTAAAGAAAATCTTACAAATCATGGTATCTGTTTCTTTAGGAAATAGTGATGTCCAAACACTGTAGGATTCTACACGACTCCAGTTGCCACTGAGGTCTGTGCATGATCTTTTCCTCTCTCTTGTTCCAACACTCCTGATCTTTTAAGGCAAGTATTTCCTGCCTTAATGCTTAACACAGAAAAAAAAGAATGGCTCACCATATGAAAATGCAAACAGTCTCATCCAGGAAGACGGCCTCCTTAGCTCTGCCTAGGAAATAGCCAAGCTACCTGAATTCACTGCAAACACTCTCCAGTGAATACTTACAAATTATAGACTCCTTATCCAAATTTGGCATCTAAGTACAAGAGAGACCGTGTCTGAGTATAAGCTGGGGACAACAGACCATGGCTAAAGTGCCCTGCAGTTCAGAGAAGCAGCTTGAAGCCAGACAATATGGCCTTATAAGATAGTAAGATAATAATTATTTATAAGCAGATATCAATTTTCATTACAAAGATCTTTTTATTACAAAATATTTTAGATAAAAAGGTAAAGAATATAACATAGTAGACATTCTTCTACCCACCACCTAGATTTAGCAAATGCTAACATTTTGCCATGTTCATGTCTCATTAATGTACCTTAATGATAATTTACCGTGTATTATCTTGCAACATGCTTTTCTATTAAGCGTTATTATTTTAAGTTTTTTCATGTTGAAATGTGTATATCTAGTTTGTTCATTTTAACTTCTTCATAGTATTCCACTGTATGACTAAAACACATTTTATTTCTCCATTGACCTATTACTTATATTTTTAATTTTTTTACTATGAAAAAAAGCTGCAGTAAATATTCTCTATAAGTCTTTTTGTGGGGGAAAAAAGTTAAATAACACGGTCCTGTCCTCAAGTCTTGAAGCATTACAAACTTCCTTCCAACAGTGATTATGGAATACAAAGGTTTGTAACAGAGCTTTTCACAGATGACATTAAGAGTAGGGAAGGATGGTCTAATCAATGTTTTTCAATTTGTTGTTTTAAAATCAAGTTATAGGTTGAAGAAAAGAAATATGAACTAAAAAAGTACAAAATACCAAAGTGCACATAGTGCATTATTTCAGGAGACTTTTGTTTCAGTTTTATACAAATACATATAACAAATATATACTAGGTTCAATATAAAATGTACTGTGGCTTTTGATGAAAAAGACTGAAAACATTGGCCAAAGGTATACCCAGAAGTCAGGGAAGAATTCACAGGAGTAAGGTTTGAACTAGAGACAACTAAGACACATGTCTGACCTCACGGACAACTTTGAAGGACAGATACCACATACTAGTGGTAAACCGTACAATATGTGCTTGACTATAGGAGCCAAGAGACAAGAACAGGAACAAAATAGGAAGGGCACTAGGGAGAAGGACCAGTAAGACTCAAGGCACAGAAACAGGACAACGTGAGGCCAATCCAGGAAATGCTGAATATGCCACTTAGCTGGAGAAAGCAGGGCTGGAAAGGCATAGTTATAGTGCAACATTACTACCAGGAATCTGACAATGATAGGATCTACTGATCCTACTCAGATTTCACCAGTTTTACACGTACTCATTTGTGTCTGCCAGTTTATTAAGTTCTGTGCAATTTTATTCTATGCACAGATTTATGTAATCACTTTGTGTGTACCAAAGTCAAGATACAGAACAGTTCCATCACAAGGATCCCTTGTACTGTCCTTTATAAATCCAAATACTCTACTACCACAGAAGTCTTAAAGTTCCTCACCCAGATCTAAGCTCCTCAACTGAAGACTCCAGTTTAATTCCACTACCCACACTATAAGAAACAAACTTGAGGGACTTCCCTGGTGGCGCAGTGTTAAGAATCCACCTGCTAATGCTGGGGACATGCGTTCAAGCCCTAGTCCAGGAAAATCCCAGATACTGCGGAGCAACTAAGCCCATGCAACACAACTACTGAGCCTGCTCTCTAGAGCCCGTATGCCACAACTACTGAAGCCTGTGGGCCTAGAGTCCATGCTCCACAACAAGAGAAGCCACCGCAATGAGAAGCCTGTGCACTGCAACGAAGAGTAGCCCCCGCTCGCCAAAACTAGAGAAAACGTGGGCGCAGCCAAAAATAAATAAATAAATAAATAAATTTAAAAAAGAGGAAGAAGAATGAGGCTCCAGATACATGCTCTGGAGTATTTCTTGCAGCTGACAGCCCCTACGGGACTGGATGTCCACACGGAGACAGACCTTTCTCCTCTGCCTCCCTGCACCAGGCTGAGGAAGGGAAAATGCAAGGGAAGGACTAAGAAGGGACCCAGAGGTAGGGTGACCAACAATATGGTATACCCAGGACTGAGGGTTTTTTTCAGAATGTGGAACTTTCAGTGCTAAAACCAGGAAAGTCCCAAGCAAACTGGGACATCCTATCTGGAAGGTTTCTGTCTGTGCTTCCTTGGAGCTTAAAGCAGCCAAGCAAACCTTTTTGTTGCTGATGACTCAGAACCTAGAGGTGGGGAAGTGTGGAGGGATAACTTAGAAGAGAATAAGGTGACCATGACACTTTCTGGACACATGTGCATCCATCTTCCTTTGGCTTACAAAGAAGTTGCCATAGCTGAGTTAAACAAGCTGATTTTTGAGTCTCATGAAAATGTAATGGAAAGTAATTCTGGCAGATGCACATATTTTAAAGACTAGGCTCAAACAGGTTACAGAATTAAAAAAAAAGATTACCTGTCAAATAAGAGAAAAGCATTTAGCATCAAAGAGTGGGTGGAATACCAAGGCACTGAGCAATTTCATAAATTGGGCATTTCAGCTTTTAAAGAAGTACAATACTTCTTATAATTTCTAAATTGAGTTACTGGTCCATCCAAGTAAAAAATCTGACTTGTGTGCATTTTTTTATAGCTGGTTAAAATGAAAGACAGCTGTCCCAGCCTATCCCACATAGTCACCCACAGATGAGAGGGAAGCAGGAAGACCAGAACCCAGGTGTAGGCCCAAAAGAAGCTTGCAATGTTATACACCTGGAGCCAATTCACCCTTCAAGAGCTTAATATGTGCAAGATACTCTGCTAGGCACAAGTGGACACAGTTTTTACTCTTAAGAAACTCACACGATCAAAACAAGGCACAGATGGGGAAGGGTTCTAATACCATTTACTCGGTACCTTAATAGCAGTGTCAGAAAAGTTATGAGAGAACCCAGGTAAGGCAACCAAGCTCCTCACATACAAACCTGACCCTAACTCTGTCCTTCTCCTCCAGGGCCTTATTCCATCTGTTCTTGCCTTTCTCTTGAATCTTCAACTTATCTCTGACTATTGGACTCTTTCCTCAACATGTAAACAACAATTCAAGTCTCTTCTGCCCCCATCAGCCACCTCAAAAGAACCCAGCCTTGTCTTTCTTAGGGTTGTCAATTTAGCAAATAAAAATTTTAAATGCCCACTTAAATCTGAAATTTGGATAAACAATGGATTTTTTTTGGTTGTTTGTTTAGTATAAGAATGTTCCATGTACTACTTGGGACATACTTACACTAAAAAATTATTTATTGCACATTCAGCAAACTACGAATAGAAAGGAACTTCCTCAACACAATAAAGGACATTTACAAAAAATCCACAGCTAATATCATACTCAGTGGTAAAGACTAAAAGCATTCCCCCTAAGATCCAGAACAAGACGAGGATGCCTGCTTTCACCACTACGATTCAACTTTGTCTAGAAGTTCTAGCCAGAGCAATTAGGGAAGAAAATGAAATTAAAAAGTATCCAAAGTGGAAAGGAAGAAGTAAAACTATCTCTATACACAGATGACATGATCCCATATATAGAAAATCCTAACGAATATACATATATACATACACAAAACTTACAAGAGCTAATAAAAGAATTGAGCAAAGGTGCAGGGTAAATCAGTTGTATTTCTATACACTAGCAATGAGCAATTCATAAAGGAAATTAAGAAAATTCCATCTACAATAGCATCAAAAAGAATAAAATACTTAGGAATAAATTTAACTGAGAAGGTGCAAAACTTACACACTGAAAACTACAAAATGTTGTTGAAAGAAATTAAAGACTGGACTTCCCTGGTGGCGCAGCGGTTAAGAATCCACCTGCCAATGCAGGGGACACGCGTTCGAGCCCTGGTCCGGGAAGATCCCACATGCTGTGGAGCAACTAAGCCCATGCGTCACAACTACTGAGCCTGCACTCTAGAGCCCGCGTTGCACAGCTACTGAAGCCCGCGAGCCTAGAGCCCGTGCTCTGCAACAAGAGAAGCCACCGCAATGAGAAGCCCGCGCACCGCAATGTAGAACCCCACTCGCCACAACTAGAGAGAAAGCCCGTGCACAGCAACGAAGACCCAACGCAACCTAAATAAATAAATAAATAAATAATTTTTTTTTAAAAAAAAGGAAAGAAATTAAAGAGCTAAGTAAATGGAAAGACATCCTGTGTTCATGGGTTGGAATACTTGATATTAAGATTGAAAAGCTACTAAACATCATCAGTCACTAGGGAAATGCAAATCAAAACCACAATGGGATATCACTTCACATCCACTAGGATGGCTATTTTTTTTAAAACAGCAAAGATGTGGAGAGGGCTTCCCTGGTGGTGCGGTGGTTGAGAGTCCGCCTGCCGATGCAGGGGACGCGGGTTCGTGTCCTGGTCCGGGAAGATCCCACAGGCCGCGGAGTGGCTGGGCCCGTGAGCCATGGCCGCTGAGCCTGTGCATCTGGAGCCTGTGCTCCGCAACGGGAGAGGCCACAACAGTGAGAGGCCCGCGTACCACAAAAACAAAAAAACAAAAACAAAACAAAAAAAAAGATGTGGAGGAATTGGAACCCTAGTACTTTCTGGTAGGAATGTAAAATGGTATAGCCACTGCGGAAGTATGGTGGCTCCTCAATAAGTTAAACGTAGAATTAATACATGACCCAGCAATTTCACTCCTAGGTATATACCCAAAAGTACTGAAAACAGGTGTTCAAACAAAAATTTGTATATGAGTGTCCACAGCAGCACTATTCATAATAGCTAAAATGTGAAAACAACCCGATGTCCATCAACTGATGAGTGGATAAATAAGATATTGTATATATATGAAATGGAGTATTTTTTGGCCATAAAAAAGAATGAAGTACTAGTAAATGCTATAACATGGATGAACCTTGAAAATATTATGCTAAGTAGAAGTCAGACACAGAAAGCTGCATATTGTACAATTTCATTTATATGAAATATCCATATATGCAAATCCATAGAGACAAAGCAGATTAGTGGACAGGGTCTGAGGAAGGGGGAAATGTGGGGTGACTGCTTAATGCGTATGGAGTTTCCTTTGGGGGTGAAGAAACTGTTCTGCAGGTAGATAGTGATGACTGGCTACACAACACTATCAATGTACTAAATATCACTGAATTGTACACTTTGTTTAAAATAGCCAATTTTACATGTATTTTACAAAACATTATTCACTACTTACCTGAAATTCAAATTTAACTGACCATACTATATTTTATCTGGCAATCCTAGTCCCATTCTAAATCCTGCTCAAGTTTCCCCGTCCCTTCAAAGGTTCCCAAGGAATTGCCTCAATATTTGCAATCCATTCCTTAACTCCACTCATTCAACAGGTGTGCAGTCTGGCTTTTGTCCTGACAATTCAATTCAAATTGCTATTGTTAAGGTCATCAGTGATATACAAGTTGCTAAACTGACTGAAGATTTTTCAGTTCTTGCCTTAATTGCTCTCTCCCTAGCAACTGACTATACAAACCCCTTCCTTCTTGAAATACTCTTTACCCTTGGCTTCTGTGCAGTGAAAGGTTAACTCAGCAGGTTTGGGGTATTCAAGTCTTGCACATTCCAAAGAAACTTCACCAAGTCCTGGGATATAATCTCTAAGCCTTTGGAACACTGTGCCTGATAAGACTGTTTTATATACATCTAGGACCTCGGGCCACACCAGATAGTTTACATTAACAAAGTAATTTATGGTGGGAGCCTTGTGTCATGCTGTATAAGCTGGACCTCTGGAGGGGTTGGGGACTGAGTAACCAAGGTCAGCCATGTGGGCACTCACTCCATGTCTACACGACTGACCCCAAATAACAACCCTGCACACCAAGACTCAGGTGAGCTTCCCTGACTGGCAATATCTGTACATATTGGCAAACATCATTGTTGGGATGAATTAAGAGCAGACTGTATGTCTCCACTGGACAAGGACAACTGAAAGCTTGTGACTGGCCTCTCCTAGACTCTACACTATGTGCCTTTTCCTTTGCTGATTTTAATCTGTATCCTTTCACTATAATAAACCATAACTCTAAGTTTTTCTTAGTTTTGTGAATCATTCTAGTGAAAGTGGTCTTGGGGAACTCAGACTTACTTCTATGCCCCTATTTTTTCCTAAGTCTGATTATCTGTTCCTTTCCTGCCTTTATCACTGGATCCCTTTGCTTTGCCCTCCCTATAAATTCTGGTATTCTACTCTTGGTCATCTTTTCCCCTCCCTACCTGCAATAACCTACTTTCTACCTGTCCTAGGAAATTTCACTCATGGTTCTGCCATCTGACCTCATGCCCACTTGAGACCCCAGCCTGGACCCTTCTGCCTAGAGGCCCATCTCAGCATGACCCGGGCAGACTCAGCATTAACTCTGTACCCAAACACATCTCCTGCTTTAGTCTCAATTTTAGTTGCTGACTCGCTATCAATCTAGGCACTAAAATCATCATTCCCCAAACTGATCAATTAGCAAGTATTGATCTTTTTCCCCTTCCAAACATCTCTGAAATTTAAACTTTCCATTCCCATAATTTGGGCCTTCATTGTCTCTCACATGAGCTCTTGCACACATTTGTGAAATATTCTCCCTGATTGATCTCACACACCCCCACCACTCAATCTAGTTCTATCCTGCTTTTTACCTAACGTTTCTAAAACATGAATCTCTCCAATTACTCCCCGACTTAGACCCTTTAGAGGCACTCTAGCCCCTGTAAACCTAGGCTCTTTAGCAAGGCCATAAGGCTTGTGACCCAGATATTCTCTCTTTCTAGCCCCACCCTCTGCCTTCCTTCTACCCCCAACTCTCCAGCAATGCCTAACCACTCTAAATTCCCTGACCACACTCACTAAACATTATTATGTCCCAGGACCCATTCTAGGCACTGCAGATAAATTCTAGACAAAGTTAACTCAAGGAGCTACCTTCCAACAGGGAAACCAGTAAGTAAATAAAGAATAATTTCTGATACTGCTGAATGCAATGAGGATAATGAAGCTGAAGGTGATAGAGCATGATCAAAGGCCAATGGGGTAATTTTAGTTAGCATGGATGGGGAAATGACTTTTGAGAGGAAGCCTAAATAATAGTGGGAGGAGTCCATTTTAAAACAAATTCTCATAGACCCCAAGTGTTTATAAAAGTTACCTGTATCAAGTTTCTTACATATATATAATCTTCTTATGCTTGTGGCTCTAATACAAACCTGAAGCCCCCTAGACTACCTATTATGGGAGTAATACATTTCCTTCTTTTCAGAGCTACTTGCCATGAAAAACATTCTGCCTGGTCATCAGATTTGGGAACCACTGGCCCAACAGGCACTCATGTAATTCTACTCTTCTAGGTCCAATTTTAAGGAGAAAATATCCTTGGGAGTGGGGCGAGGAGGAATTATATAAGAGAAGTAGAAATGCAGACAAGAGAGCTAACAGGAAGGTAAGGTAATTCTGAAATGGCTCTTTGAAACAGGAAGAACGAGCAACTAACGACAACCAATCAAATCTAAACGAAAATGAAAAGGACTTTAATTTCAGAGGGTGTGAAGAAAACATGAAAGGGGGAAAAATGGTGAAATGTAAGTGAAGCTGTAAAAGATTCTTACTTAAAACAAAGTATAAGAAAATCACTTATTTAAAATGAGCTTTAGACAATGCCTGACTACACTTCTGTCCTAAAAGTTCAAAATAACCATGAGATGAGGCCGGTAAACTGAAAGGAAAATGAGATAGGAGTTACTTGACCATAAGACATTTTAAGATGTTTATTATTTACCTGCACAAATTAACAGAAACTTATACAACTGAACCAGGTTACAATTAATTCACAGTAACTAACGCATGCTAGCTTCTATCTGCCACAGACAAGAACACAACCAAGTCTCCTCAACAGATGATTTTATTACCAAATCTACATTCTGGCTTTTATAACTGTTTCACAACACCTGGCACAGTGCACATCTACAGCATTTATGACTAGAAATGACCCTGAAGGCCCTTCAGAGAGCAGAGGTGAACACTTTCTCATGGAGAAAGGCCAGCTTTTCTAAGCGAGTTCGTTTCAGTAGTGGGAGCCATTCCCAGTGAGATAACTCCACCACATGGTATCCAAGCTGATTCAGCTGCCGCCTCTTCATATTATGTAGTCCAAGCAGATCCCTGGAACCATAGCAATACTGGTTCTTGTTTGTTAACTGAATAGCCAGCTTCACTTGTGGGACCTGCCTGCAGGCCGGGGGACACAGGCCAGCCATCTCCATGGCCTCCAATCTGTCTGCCGTATTGCAAAGGGAGCCCCCCTTAGGTATGGCCGCCTCCTCCTCTAACTTCATGGGCTGCTGCCCACTGTCTGACTCAGTTTCCCCCTGCAAATGCCCTCCTGATTTCCCTTTTAGTAGCTGATTCATCAAATCATCTGTAAGGCTGATTCCCACATGCTTAAGCCTTAATTTGGCTACATCTTCAGTTGGTGTGGCTTCTCTGTTAAAAGGTAATGGCTTCATGTTACCATCAAGCTGAACCTCTAAATCAGAAGATCGGGTATGAGGCAAAATCATATGGTGTTTGACATACTGGGGCCCACCCAACATGGTCTCAAGTAAAAAGAGAGCTTCTAGGAATTCAGGCTTTGAGTTCATATCCTTCCTTGCTAAATTCCACAGCATTTCCAATGCCTTTTGCTGAAGGTGAGAACTAAGACGATTGCCTCTGTAATCTGGACACTCAATGCCAACTGTACCATCAAGAGTATAAAGCTCCTTGGTGACCTCAAACTTACTTCTCTCTTGAGCTAACCTGACAAACCCTGGACTCAAAGCGAAATCTATGAGCTCTATTGGAAAGTACTCAGAAAATGCCAGGCCCAGCAGGCAGGTGAGCAGGTGTTCTGGGTATCGGTTGAACTCAGGCATCTTTCTGTGAATCTCATTTATCAGGCTAGAATAAAACTCTTCTGCATTGGGTGGCTTATAATTCAGAGTTCCAAATGACCACAGAATCTTGGCAACATCTTTACTTCGACAGTATGCTACCCTAGGAGGCAAAGAAGCAGCTACAGCATTCATTACTCCTTCATCCAGGATGCGTAAGGCCGAGCAGGCAAGAGTCAGGTGCATGACACCTTGAACTCCCAGGGAAGGAATTCGCTGAGGAGCAATCTGTCCAAACTGCTTCATGAAATTTACGTGATCCACATGAGTGAAACGGAACATTTTAAGAATATTCACTAAGGCATAACTACTCAGATGCTGCATGTCAGCACAAGCCAGGTCTCCAATTTTCCGCATGACAAATTCAGAGAGACTACTACTAGATTTAAAAAACCCCAAACAGATTGTACCAACCTCCTCTAAATTAATCAAATCTATATACTTGAGGATTAATGATTCCAATTTTTTCATTAGGTCCTGGGGTGCCTGACGACTTTCACCTATAATATAAATTAAGTGAATCAGCTGGGACAAGGATAGCTCTTTCCAGTGCAAATTAAGATAACTAAAAAAGATTTTTAAAAACCGAGGTACTCTGCGGCCCAAGTACCGCCAGAGGTCAGCCACCAAGAGAAGTTGATCCAGACTCACCTCCCATACCTTATGGCAAAATTTGGTTTCAAACACATCTAGCATTGAATGGGAATGAGGAATTCCTAAACTGACAAAGGCTTTCAAAATACTGATCAGATCTGGGGCATCAAAGAGATTTATGTTTTTCACACTCAGCTGGCAGAGCAGAGCAAAGCTGGCACTGGACAGCAAAACAGGATGCTGCTCTGCAGGCAAAGAGCTCAGCTTACAAAAATAGTCAGCAATAATTTGAGGCTGGAGATTATCTTGATAAACTGTGACTTTGTGCAAAATTAGTTCACCTTCTGAAACAGACAGGGGCTGACAAGTCTCAGACCTGTTATAGCTGTGAAGCTGGTATTCTGGTCTTAGCTGTAGGAAAACTCGAGGGTCTTCAAAGGAATCAAAAGTTTCTACATCCTCTTCATCAACTCTCATGGCCCTGGGTGAGCCCGGCTTCAACGTGCTGGCCTTAGAGGCAGAAGCCCTGCTGAATTCCAAACCGGGGAGGGTACTGCTAATTGTCAGAATTCTCCCAGAAGCAGAGGTGCTACAAATGTTAACTTTTTTGGCAGGATGGCAGAGGCTGTTTTCTGGAGAGTCCTGTCCTTTGCGCCATGTGCAGCTTCTCATATTCCAACATGCCACACTTTGGGTTGCAATGTAGGTAAAAGGATTGCAAAAAGCTCGATATCTTAAAGGTTTTAACAGCTTGAGAGTGGCTGCCATTCTGGTGTCAGAACTGATCATTTTGCCAGTCAGAACACAGTCCTCACTGGTTTGACCAAGCAATTTCTTGTTTACATGGTTCTTGATTAGAGCTGGAGGAGAAGGCATTCCACAGAAACTGCCTGGAAATCTTCGGCATATCACAAGAGCCATGGATCACAAATGACTGGGCCAGAATTGGTGCCAGATACTGAAAGAAGGGCAGATGAAGAGTAAGTGGCTTCCACCTATCATAATACCAAAACTTACACACTATAAAAAATGGATTAAAACTACACCACTGTCCACTCAAGTAAATTCAATGCTGGTGAACGCCCAAACCACAAGACAGCATACATCAAGGATAAACCCCATGTATCTTGCGTAAAGGCACAGGAAAGCCCCAAACCCAGGGTACTATTGGGCAGTTCTTCGGACTGCTCCTCAGTCTGAACTTCCTTTGTCCTCTGGACAGACTTCCTTTATGCTTAGAAACAGCTGTTCCACTAACATCCAACAGGAAGGAGGCAGGCAGATTTCCAAAAAGAAAGCTGGGAACAAAAGTGAGCAATGTATTCCACCTCTTTGATATCAACACATAAAGAGCACACTTGGAGAATAAGAAAGTTGGTAAAAGCTGCCATACTAACAGCTAAAGTAAAAAGTGGGATTTGGGGTAAAGTTTAATTAATTATACCCACAACAACCTTCCCTGTTCCTCCTTTTGATTACAGAATTTGGTTTTTCTAATGTTGCTCCTGTACCTCTTAGAAGATGCCTATCCTCCTTCCAGACCTCTCCAGTCTAAATCACTAACACAGAGTAGTCATGTACTTGGGAAGTAAGCTCAAAAACTCACTCACAAGGAATGAAATTGTGCCATTTGCAGACATGGATAGACCTAGAGACTGTCATACAGAGTGAATTAAGTCAGAAAGAGAAAAACAAATATCATATAATATAGCTTATATGTGGAATCTAGAAAAAATGGTACAGATGAACTTATCTGCAAAGAAGAAATAGAGACACAGACGTAGAGAACAAATGTATGGATACCAAGGGTGGGGAGTGGGATGAATTGGGATTGAGATTGACATATATAGACTACTATGCATAAAATAGATAACTAATGAGAACCTACTGTACAGCACAGGGAACTCTACTCAGTGCTCTGTGGTGACCTAAATGGGAAGGAAAACTAAAAAAGAGGGGATATATGTATATGTATAACTGATTCACTTTGCTGTACAACAGAAACACAGCATTGTAAAGCAACGATACTCCAATAAAAAATAAAAAACTCACCCACTTTGGTGGGGGAGGGCAGAAGGCCCAGGCCCTACTCACTGTCAATTCATGGGTGGGACACAAAGAGCATCTCAAAGCTGGGCTCAGGGAGCACCAATTCATGCAACTGCCCTGCTGACAAGGGGACAGCACAGCTTTCCTCTGGAGGAGGCAGATTAGCAATGCTTCCAGTGAGTCAGGTGTTGATTATCCTGCCTGTGAGCAGCCCAAGTCCCATTTTTCTCCTATAGTAGAAACCATGAGAGGCTATGAAAATGACTCTGCTGTACTCTTGCTTTCAATGTTTATTGTCTTTCCCTCCACTTGAGAAATACCAAGGCCCGACAAAGAAAACCCAGGGAGCCCTAAGCTGCCAAGATATGGACCAGACAGGGCTCTTGCTGCAGAAAATCCCATGAGTGTTCTGAGGGTGCCAGAATGACTTTCTGAAATGCCTAAGCAACTCCCGTCAGTCCCTGCCTTCCAGAGCCCACAGCATAAGAAATAGAGGACTGCAGGGCAGGCCAGTAGCTTTTTTCAGGTAGCCCAGCTACACAGGCTTCTCTGGATGGCAGAAATGTATGCTCTAATTTCTTTGTGAACCAGAATGGAATTCTCTCATGCCAAATCTTTATACACTTGGTTTCTTACTGTGGCCTGGGGACCATTCTGCCCACTATGTTTCAATCTGTGGGTCCAGATGCTATAGATCAGGTGTTAGCAAACTATGGCTCAGAGCCCAAATCCAGCCCTCCATCTGTTTTGTTTTTTTTTTTTAATTTTTTTAGATTTATTTTTATTTTTGGCTGCGTTGGGTCTTCGTTGCTGCGCGTGGGCTTTCTCTAGTTGTGGCGAGCGGGGGCTACTCTTCGTTGCAGTGCGTGGGCTTCTCATTGTGGTGGATTCTCTTGTTGCAGAGCACGGGCTCTAGGCGTGCAGGCTTCAGTAGTTGTGGCGCACGGGCTTAGCTGCTCCGCGGCATGTGGGATCTTCCCGGACCAGGGCTCGAACCTGTGTCCCCTGCACTGGCGGGCAGATTCTTAACCACTGCGCCACCAGGGAAGTCCCCTTCCATCTGTTTTTCTAAGTAAAGTTTTATCGGACCATAGCCAGGCCATTTGTTAAATATTGTCTATGGCTGCTTTCTCACTACAAGAGCAGAGTTGAGTAATTTTGGCAGAGAATATATGGCCTGCAAAGCATAAAATATTTACTATCTGGCCCTTTACAGAAAAAGTTTGCTATAGACCATTAGCTTACTCCTATGAATGCATATGGCCCACTTTTTAAAAATTAGAAAACATCAGAAAAACAGTACTGAAATAAATTTTTCTTTAACACTTAGATGATAATTAAAGATTTATGCCTCAAAATAGTCACTAGGAATCTCAATTAATATTGCAGCACAGGCATGGTGGGAACAAAGGAGAGAGCAATTAATGGAACTCTTCAGCTGACAGGGCTTTTAAGAATACCTGTTTCAGAGGACTTCCCTGGTGGTCCAGTGGTTAAGAATCCGCCTTCCAATGGAGGGGATGTGGGTTCGATCCCTGGTCGGGGAACTAAGATCCCACATGCCGCAGGGCAACTAAGCCCGCATGCTGCAACTACTGAGCCTGCACACTCTGGAGCCTGCATGCCACAACTAGAGAGAAGCCTGCACACCGCAATGCCCACATGCCACAACAAAGGTCCTGCGTGCTGCAACTGAGACCTGACGCAGCCAAATAAATAAATATTAAAAAAAAAAAAAAGAAAGAATACCTGTTTCGGAACCTGGAATCTAAATTTAATTCAACACAACGTGCAACTAAAGCAATTGTTCAAAGTCCTTCTTCTCATCTTGGGAACTAGATCTGAAGAAATAACTTAAAAAAAAAAAAAAAAGACAAAAAAAAATTTTTTAAGAGGATTCCCTGGTGGCGCAGTGGTTGAGAGTCCGCCTGCCGATGCAGGGGACACGAGTTCGTGCCCCGATCTGGGAGGATCCCACGTGCCGTGGAGCGGCTGGGCCCGGGAGCCATGGCCGCTGGGCCTGCGCGTCTGGAGCCTGTGCTCCGCGGCGGGAGAGGCCACAACAGTGAGAGGCCCGCGTACCGCAAAAAAAAAAAAAATTTTTTAACAATAGCAAAAAAACTGAAAACCCATTATGTCTCTCCAGAACGAGGAGGGTGATTTACACAATAAGTGTGTGTCAGGCATCCACTCATGAAAAAGTACATACAAATAGTCAGTGGAACAAACAGAACACAACAAGTGCCATCACTTAAAATACACTGGGTTGGCCAAAAAGTTCATTCGGGTTTTTCCAAATGAACTTTTATAAAAGGAAAGTAACTATGTAGCTTCTTTGTTGGGAGACTTTCTGCTACACCTTTGATAAATTCACTTTTTTTTCCTTTTTATTGGGGTTAAAACTGTTAAATAGAAGAGTACATGGATTAATTTAACAAATACTTTTATAAATAATATAATTTTAAAAGCACATTAAATAATTTAAGTTACTGCAATTAATACTACCTAAGAGTACTTAATGAGATTACTGTATGTGGTCCTGAAATGAACAAAAGAACCACGTGGAACATCATTTGACTGGTGTAGATCCAGTGTTTCGAACTGATGTGGCTCTTTTTGATACAGGCTAAGGGACTTCCCTGCTGGTCCAGTGATAAGACTTCACGCGTCCAACGCAGGGGGGCGCGGGTTCGATCCCTGGTCTGGGAACTAAGATTCCACATGCTGTGCGGCACAGCCAAAAAAAAAAATACAGGCTACGTCCCAAGATGGAAATAACAAGAGCCACAATTGTCTCAGGGTCTCCACTGTGGCAAGCCTTGAATGAGCTGCTTTATCTGCATCAGTTCCAATCCTTACAACTTTTCTGTAAGGTAAGTTTTATTATCTCCATACTGTTGATAAGTAAAAAGAGTCTTCACAAGATTAAGAAACCTGCTGAAGATTACACAGCCAAGGGACAGAATGGGGTTTGACATCACATCAAAGATTATCTGATTCCAAAACCCACATTGCTAGTGTATTGGAGAGACAAGAAGGGGAGTCAGATTCCAGACAGGGGTGTGGAGGGGACCCCAAACAATCTATACGGTTTCCAGGTGGCAGGAAGCTAGAGGACTAGAACTGGGTGAGCCCAAAAGCCCCTCGTACCTCTAATAGTGTAAGATCCTAGCTATCACTAGTATATACTACTTATAAAAAGAACAAAAAGAAAATCTCAAAGACCAAAATCTACATGAAGGAATGAGTTTACAAGATGCCCCAGTATCGGGCTTTCCTGGTGGCGCAGTGGTTGGGAGTCCGCCTGCCGATGCAGGGGACACAGGTTCGTGCCCCGGTCCGGGAAGATCCCACATGCCGCGGAGCGGCTGGGCCCGTGAGCAATGGCCGCTGAGCCTGCGCATCCGGAGCCTGTGCTCCGCAACGGGAGAGACCACAAGAGTGAGAGGCCCGCATACCGCAGAAAAAAAACAAAAACAAAAACAAGATGCCCCAGTATTAAGGTAAAGAGAACTATAATTGAAGTTTATACATAAGTTCAACATAGAAGGGAAGTAAAGGGAAATCCCAGGATAATGATGAAGATCCCAGGACTACAGCTGTGAGCAGACACAAAGAGCAACTAGTTTATGCTGGAGATGGATATTACATAGGAGAGAAGATTTACATTTCTGATGGGTAATCTGAGGATGAACAAGTAATAGGTAGATGGAAAACCAAGCCAATAACAGCAACAAAAATGATTAATTCCAAACAACACAAAAAAGTTGTACAAGACAGAAAATGTTATATTACTCTCCTTACTCAGCTGTAAACAATATTTACATAATCTTACTTATATAAACCTTGAATATCTGCCTCACCAAAAATTATGAGCAACCTATGTTGGGACATTAAAGGGAGGGGAAGTGGGGTAGAAGAAAACTGAGTAGTGATACAAGAGACCTAGAGCATCAAAGTCCATAACAAAGAAGTCAAGAGATTTTATAGACATAGATATATCCTAGAAATCAAGAAATAGAAACACAAATGTTATTTAGAAATACACCAATGAATGCCAAAAGAAACAGGCAAATAGTTGAAAAGTGACTCTGGGTAACAAAAATGGAGGGAGAAAAGAAAGGAAATTAATTTTAGTGTTATAAGATCTGTCAAACTATTTGCCCTTTTTTTTTTTTTTTTTGGCAGCGCTGCATGGCTTGTGGAATCTTAGTTCCTGGACCAGGGACTGAACCTGTGCCCTCAGCAGTGAAAGTGCAGAGTCCTAACCACTGGGCCACCAGGGAATTCAACTACATAAGCCATGTATTTTTTTTCTTAATAAATTTATTTATTTATTTATTTTTGGCTGCATTGGATCCTCGTTGCTGCACACGGACTTTCTTTTAGTTGTGGCGAGTGAGGTCTACTCTTTGTTGTGGTGTGCGTGCCTCTCATTGCGGTGGCTTCTCTTGTTGCGCAGCACGGGCTCTAGGCGCGTGGGCTTCAGTGGTTGTGGCGCATGGGCTCAGTAGTTCTGGCTCACAGGCTCTAGAGCACAGGCTCAATAGTTGTGGCACATGGGCTTAGTTGCTCCGCAGCATTTGGGATCTTCCCAGACCAGGGCTCGAACCCATGTCCCCTGCATCAGCAGGTGGATTCTTAACCGCTGCGCCACCAGGGAAGCCCCAAGCCATGTATTTTTAATTTAAAAACTTAAATTTACAAAATGCATGTTCTAACAGGAAATTAAAGTGTTCTTCAAGAAGACAATCAGGGACTTCTCTGGTGGTCCAGTGGGTAAGACTCCGCGCTGCCAATGTAGGGGGCCCACGTTCCATCCCTGGTCGGGGAACTAGATCCCACATGCCGCAACGAAGATCCCACATGCTGCAACTAAGACCCAGTGCAGCCAAAATAAATAAATAAAAATGAATATTAAAAAAAAAAGACAATCAGTGGATAGAGAAAGCAACCTTGGGACTTCCCTGGTGGTGCAGCGGTTGGGAGTCTGCCTGCCAATGCAGGGGACATGGGTTCAAGCCCTGGTCCTGGAGGATCCCACATGCCGCAGAGCGGCTGAGCCTGTGCACCACAACTGCTGAGCCTGCACTCTGGAGCTCTCGAGCCACATTACTGGGCCTGTGTGCCACAACTGTTGAGGCCCGCGCGCCTGGAGCCCATGCTCCGCAACAGGAGAAGCCACTGCGTGAGAGGCCCGTGCACTGCAACGAGGAACGGCCCTCGCTCGCTGCAACTGGAGGGAGCCTGCGTGCAGCAACGAGGACCCAACACAGCCAAAAAATATTAAATAAATAAATAAATTTTTTTTTTTTTAAAAAAAGAAAGAAACCTACATACTCAAGGAAAATGCTGAAAAGTTATTTCTAGTACAAGCACTTCCTATTGTCTGTAGAACTTCTCTGTGGATGCCCAGTAACAGAACGATGACAAAATAAATAATCTTAGAGCCATGCAGAGTGAAATTGCAAATGGCAAACAGCAGCTACTCACTTTTTCACCATGTAACTTTTAGCACAACTGTATAGACACCATACCTATGTATACAGATCTGAAATATAACCACTTCAGAAGCTGGGTATTAAGTACTGTGGAGAAGGAAAGGGAAGAAACACAAGGAAGATACAGAACCAATAAAGCAGAAGAGTGGGGGGAAAAGGCAATACAAAAGAGAGGAGGCCAGAATGTTTTGCCCAGATAGAGAAAAATATAGCTGAGAGTTAGTTCCTCCTTACGTAAGGGCTCCCAGACAATCCATAAGAAAGCTGGAAAGAGAACACTATGAGATGCCCAATCAATAACTCCCGATGTCTCCTCTAAAGGTTCAAATTTATGTGACATCATTTCACAAAACCCCTTTCCTAGTTAAGTGCCCCAAGGATACTCTCCTTCCCATCTCCTCTTTAGGGGTCCTAAAGAACCAGAGTGGAGCCTCAGAGACCACTGGACCAACCATGGCTGTTCTGAAAGGCACTGCCCAAACCACCCTGAATGATGTGATTTCACAAGAGCGAGAAATCTTACCTTTCCACCTTCCAGGTACAGGTCTGAGCAAGGCCGAATAGCTTCGTTTTAAACTACAGTCCAGAAGTTAGAGGAGGGGAGCCAGGCGGAGGAAGGCAGCCATGCTAACTGTAGATTAAGTATATGACACCCTCAGCATATTCAATTTACCAGTTACCGGATCTCATCCCTTAATTCTGATTTGATTCTTTTGCTAGAAAAATTTAACCCACTTATATCCTGATAAAATTACCACAAATAAATGGATACTTCAAACTCCATTTTTGTTTTAGCAAATAATATGTTGAGTAGCCCTGAGAATTAAAATAGCAAAACACGAACTTCCTCTAGGCACTGCAGTCTACGAGAAGATTGACAAAAATCCCAACATGTAAACTACCTGCACCCACAACCATGTGAAAAAATTTCCAAATAAACAGTCCAAGTACCTATCACTGTTAGCACAACCGAACATTTGGCTTTATCTGTTTTCCTAGATTTGCAAGGCTGCACAGTATAGTATCTCAGACAAGTGAAGGGGAAGCATCAGAATTCTTTGGTATCAAAGTTGACTTATTTGCATGATGAATGACAAGGCTTTGTTGGGGACCAGAAAAAACAAACCAATGAATAGGGAAGAAAATCATACTGACAAATTAGATGTGCATAACTGCCAAAAACCTCACTTTCTCAGCTGTCTTATGCAGCACAGAGTCTTTAGGTTTTATTCTGGTCTACCAGGCAGAAGCAAATTCATCCCAGAGCTTGCCCAAGGCCATTCAGAGCAGTGAGTCACAGAATCTAGGTGACCGTTCTTACTATTCACAAAGTGTGAGCAAAGTGCAGAAAACATAAATTCAGGTTCCAGCAGCAACAAATGACTAAAGCACAAAACATTAGCCATGTTGGTGCTAAAGCACTTGGCTCCAGCTCCACAGGATGAAGCACCGTCCAAGGGTCTGCAGTGAGTGGGCAATGAAGCATCA
Source organism: Stenella coeruleoalba (assembly GCF_951394435.1). Classification (NCBI taxonomy): domain Eukaryota; kingdom Metazoa; phylum Chordata; class Mammalia; order Artiodactyla; family Delphinidae; genus Stenella; species Stenella coeruleoalba. The sequence goes on from NC_137161.1 coordinate 29,515,354, forward strand.
CCCGAGGAGGCCCATGCACGTAACTGGTATGGAGAGGGCCCAAAGCTCCCTGAGTCAGGAAAGAAGAGCTGTGTCATGATTTGTACGGAAAGAGAAATGGCAATTATTTTTCTTTTCCCTGGAGAGAAAAAAGGGAGGGGGACATCAATAACACCCTTAGACTTGTGCAACCAGAAACTATCTGTTAAAAAATGGGGAAAGGGTATATACCGTAGTGATATTTACTGAAGACTCAACCTCTCCCAGGTACTGAGCAAAATGCCGCAAGGCCTTGCTGCTCAAAGTGCGGCCTGCGGAGCAGCGGCATCAGCCTCACCTGGAAACTGGTGAGAAACGCTGAATCTCAGGCCCCACCCCAGACTTACAGAATCCGAACCTCCAGATTCCAGTGAATCGCATGCAGATTGAAGTGTGATAAAAGAAGCGGCAGAATATCTCACTACGCTCTCACAAAAGACCTGTGAAGCAAGTACTGTTATCATCTCCGTCTCACAGAGGAAAACTCAAGGTTCAGGTAAGCAGCCTGCCAAAGGCCACAGAACTCCGGGTCGCCGAGGTTCTCCCTAGAGCCGGGCCTTGGACAGGTGCCCGCAGCCCGCGCCGGGAAGCGCAGCCCAGCTCGGCAGAGAGCGCCGCCGCGGCCTCCTCTCTGGCCGCCGTCACTCACCTGAGCCTGTGGAGCACGGGCGCCGCAACACCAGTCGCCACTCCCGCGAGTGGCCGCGGCTCGGCGACTCCTCCAGCTACCCCCGGGCCGCACAGCCCCACTTCCGGCCAACTGCCCGTTACTTCCGTATGCTGTGCGAGTGACGGGTGCGGCCGAGGCTCAAAAGACTCTGTCAGCGTTTTCCAAAGACGTTTTCCACAGGAAGATGTTGCTGCAGAGACAGGACCTGCGAAGGGAAAACCGCGCTGTGGATGGACGGCTCTGAAAGTCACTGAATAGCCTAGATACAGGTTGGAATCTCAGACCGCTACACAGGGTTTATGGCCTTGGGGAAGTCACGTAAATTCTCTAAGCCAAGTTTCTTATCTGCCCAATGAGGTAATCATGCATTTATAATAGAGATATATCTAGAAAGCGTTCTCAGGAGGAGAGTTAGTGATGGATAGACGAGCCTGTTAGGAGAAATGGATGTGAGGAGCTGGGCTGAAAAGGCCAGAGCTTTGGCAGATGAGCCAGGGTGATCCTCCACCTCCCCAAGTAGGCGGGCTCCCACCTGAGTGGGTATGGGCAACTAGGCAGGGAAGAGACTCTCGAGACTTCCAGGAGGACTTGGCCCCAGACGGCCGTCCCTGGGGGCACTGGAGACGATCAGTGTGATCAGGGTGGTCACACCTTGTCCGTGCTTTGGCTGCTGGTCCGCCCATCCTAAGGGCTGTGAAGGGGACCTGAGAAATGGTGCTCCCTCCAGGGCACCGTCTTGAGAGGGAGGACACTTCACTGCAAGGAGAGGCAAGCCTGGCATCCCAACTCCTGAGCTCTGTGGAGGGCACTGTTTGCCTGGGGGTGAGCATTTTGGGCCCTAGACCACTGACACCACTGCTCAGAGAGGGTTCTCTCACCGGGGCTGGACCAGAGCAAACACTGTGAGTTGCTAATTACGACTCTGTCCTTGCCAGCAGAACCCAGAGAGAGAGCCTAGGCGATGAAATGAACTGTAACGGCTCCTTGGCAGCCACGACAATCCCGTTCCTCTTTGCCAATACTCAATTTCCCAGGCTCCCCTGAAGTGAGAAGAGCATGTGACTCAGTTCCAGCCCACAAAATTTAAAGGGAATGGTGCTGTGAAGCTTCTTGGAAAGCTTTTACTTTCATGATAGAGTGCTGCTGCCTCAGTCACTTCACGCAGCGGTGGCTGCCGCCTTGTGGCATGGAGGGAACATGCAAAAGATGGGAGAGGAGGAGGATGAAAAGTCTAGGTCCTTGATGAACCAACACCTATGACACTTAGAGGATGCTTATGTCCAGACTTTTTGTCAGGTGAGGAAAAATGAACCACTCTGAGGTCCTGTGTATCAGGTTGTGTTACTTGTAGCAGAGTGCATTCTTGATTGAGGGTCTTTGTGAGGATGACCAAAGGAATTATAAAGGACAGCTTCCTACTTGAAGCACGCTTGGGTCGCTTCTGCCTTTGGGGCCTCACCACTAATTACAAACCGGTTCTCAGCCTTCATGTGTTCTGCCCTCAGACTTTGGCTAATCACTGTAAGGTGGCTCAGGATGCTGCAGGCTGCATCTAGTTGTCCTGCATCACCTGCCTTCTGACCAGCAGTCTGTTATCCAGATTCTGAGCTGGAACTAGTTTGAAACCCTTTTGGCAACAGTCTGAGCTGAAGAGAAAGCCCCTTTGGGCAGAAACGTGGAACCACTACTCCTCCTGGGCAACAGGGAGGAGCTTGGGCTTTGGGCCAACCTCCTGGCACGGCCCAGTGAGCACCTCCAGTCTCATGCCTCCTCTGGGAAATGTTTACTCCAGCTTTGCCCTCCACACCCCCCTCACCCAGCCTCACCTCCCACACCTGCAAAGACACAAGCATGCCGAAAGAGTGCCACTCAAGAGGCTTTCTCCATTTTATTTCTTTGGGAAAAGAAAACGAAGTCTTTCCATCACATGTGGTAGAGATATATATTTATATATATTTATATATAATTTCTTTTGTGGTTGGAAATCCCAAAGCTAAGTCTGTTCATATTTTTTTCTATTTTTTTTTAACCTACTAATGCCTCCTCTTCCCCCTGCCCCTCTGGCCCAGGCCCAGTTTCTGGGGCAGGTGCAGTGAAGGGTGAGTGGAATGGGCAGTGATTGCCAGGACAGCCCCCCACCCAGCTCAGAGATCTGGTGAGGGGCACTGGAAAGGGCTGTGCAGAAGGACAGAGGCCACAGAGGCACTCCTGTTTTTGTGGGGGATGCACAGCTCGTTAAACAGTCACCAGTCATGGGAGGAGGCTGGTCAGGGGTCGGGGAATTGCTCACAGTAGTTGCCAGCTCCCTCCACCCTGCCCCACAAACCCAGTCTGTGGGTGGGAAGGAGAGAGTAAAAAGAGAGAAATACAAGGGCTGAGGGCCAAGCCTCCTCTGATTTTTATTGCTGGTGTGTTAGAAATTTGCCTTTCCCTTCTTATTTTGGGGAGATGGACTCTGAGAGGGCCCCCAGAGGAGGAAGTGACATTGGCTTCCCCAGTCCCCACTGATGGCCATGCCAGGCCTACCCTGGGCAAACACTGGGCTACTTCAGGCCTCTGGGACCCAGAGGTCAGTGATCCTCTCAGTTCAGTCTTGTTCTTCAAGAGCAATCATAGCCACCCCCACCCCCCAAAACAAGGGCCTCAGGCTCAAGCTTGGGCCCAGTGGAACTTGGAAGTGGGCAGTGCACCAAAGATCAAGCAGTTTTCTACTGGAAGAAAAGGTGAGGTTTGGGGGAAGAGATGGCCTAAGACAATGATGTTCTGAGCATGAAAGCAATAGGCTGAGCATGAAAGCAGAAGGTGGCTGAGGGAATCAAGTCAGGGAAAACACAAGAAGACATCACAGACACTCATGTGACCTCAGAAACTAGGTGAGGGGAGTGCCTGAGAGGCAGGTGGCACTTAATAGCTGTAGTTAGAGCTGGACAGTGGCCCTGGGTGTGGGGTCAGCCAAGCAGATGGGGCTGTTGTCCTGTGGGATCCTGGTCAGAAGGGTGAGGGTAAAGCTAAGAAGCCTCCAGGTGACCCTTCTCAAGAATAGGATGGCAGATCTTCCCTGGGCACTGAGCCTCCAGCCCCAGCCCTTCTCTCCTCCAACACACACATATGGACACACACTCAGGACCAGGCCAGGCTCTGAGGCCTGAGTCCAAGAGACGTTGGCAGGGAGGGGCTGGGCAAGTAGCCCTCTCAACCACAGGTAGGCCACCTGCTCCCGTTTGTCCTGCCAATCTGCCCAAGGAGGGAGAAAAGTACTGGAAGGAGAGAGGCCAGGAGTCCAAGGTGTCAGCTTTGGCAGAACGCACGCAAGCCCCCTCAGGTTACGTGGCCAAGGAGATGGGTACAGAGAGCATCTCTGGACACAGGGTGGCCGACAGTAGCAGCCCAGACCCACCAAGGAGCTGGGCACCTCATGGCACTGCAAGGCCTGCCACCTCTCCAACAAGGGAGTGCCAAGAAAAGGAGCATGAGTTCCCCTGCTGCCTGGGCTCCTCATCCCCACTCACTCTGCCCTTCCCCTGTTTCCTCCTTGGGAGGAGGGTCGAGTGGGCTGCCCAGAGGGGCAGTGGTAGAGCTGGGAGACACCCAGGGAGGGGAGGGGAGGGGAGGGGCCTGGTCACAGCTGCTTTGAGAACCTCTTTGGTCTGGGGATACAGGGGATGGGGAAAAGAGATGGCGGAGGGGGGGACACTGGGGACTCTGGCCTTTGACTGGGTATTTGTCAAAAGGCCACATGCCCAGGTAGGGGATCAGATTTCTGTGGACTCGATGCGCTCGAGGCGGGAGGGGGTCCAGGCTTTCTTCTCCTCCCCATGTTGAGGTGTAGGCGTGCTGGCACCTCCCGCAGCCCCCCGCTCTCGCAGCCGCCGCTCCAGCTGCTGGTTGCGCTGGTACATTTCCACATAACTCAGCTGCAGCTGCTTCTGGTACTCGATGACCTTCTCCTTCTCCTCCAACCACACTCGGCGCTCCTCTGCGAAGCTGGCACCCTGGCGCTCCCGGGCTCGCCGCTCAGCTGCCAGCTCAGCCTGCAGGCGCCCCACCTCCCGCCGCAGGGCCCGAGTCCCACTCTCCCCCCCAGCATCCACCTCCCCATCCAAGGAAACCAGGGAGGCGGCAGCAGCCACCCCAGCCTGACGGCGCATCTTGGCCTCGTCGCTCTCGCAGGTGGCCAGCACGTCCTGCGGCTCGGCCGGGTCCACTGGGGTCAGCGCCGGCTTGAGGCAGGCAGAGGGCAGCTCGCCCTCACCCAGCTCCAGGCTGGCCTGTTTGCTGCTGAAGGAGTCCCTCAGGCTGAGCAGCTGCTCCTCCTTCTCCCGCAGTGAGGCCCGGCCCTCCCGCAGCTGCGAGCGCAGCCCAACAATCTCACTCAGCTTCTGGGACACATCCGCCTGCGAGTCCTTCAGCTGCTGCTTCAGTAGGGAAATCTCCCCAGCCTTCTGGCATACCTGGGCAGGGACAGGTGAGAAGAGAAGTCAGGGTGAAGGCAGAGCTCTGCTCACCCACACCCCAGCCCCCATATCCAGCCCCAGGGCATCAAGCTGCCCCAGGGCTCAGGGTCAGCTCGTCATCATGGCAGAAATGACATGCAGGCTTCCCTCCTCAGACTTGGGACAGACATGGCTAATCTCACACAGCCTGGGACAGCTCTGGTCCTCACAGACACTCCTAATTGATCCCTGCACAACCTTCACACCCCTTGTGATAGTTGTGGGCTGCTGCTCTGGGTTTCTCCAGAGAGACAGAAGGAAGGGGACACAGGGAGATGCCCAACCCCCCAGTCTGCACCTCCCACTTAGTTTCCTCCATCCGGGGCAGGAAGTCGGCCTGTTCCTTCTGGCAGGCGGCAACCTTGTCCTCAAGCTCTTCCCGTTGCCTCATCAGCCGGGCTGCCTCCTCCTGCAGCTGCTTCTTGTCCTGCTGCAGCCGCAGCACCTGCAGCTGTAGGCCTTGCTGGGCGCGCTGGGCGCGACGGGCCACCTGCTGCAGCTTCCCACTGCAGCCCTGCCGCAGCTCGGCCAGCTCACGCTCCCAGGCCTTCTGACGCTCCTCCAGCACCTGGGCCACTGCCGCCTCACTCTGCTCCAGGCTACGCCGCAGAGCTGCCACCTCCTGTTCCTTCTCCCACAGCCTTTCCTCTAGCTCCTGGATCAGAGCACTGGGCGAGGGTGGTGAGCAGGCCGCAAATGGCAGGCCTCCACCTCCGCCGTCCCCTGATCCCAGGTGGCCTGGCCGCCCCATGGATGAGGATGACCCACTCTTGCTGGAGGCCCGCACACTGTCAGAGGTTGCCAGGTCCTGGTAGCCTGACCCACCACCGCTGCTGCTGCCACCACTGCCACTACCATAGCTGGCAGTGCCAATGCGGTTGATGTGGCTGGTGGAGGCACTGAGGGGCGCCAGGTGCTGGCTATAGCTGGAGCTGTAGGTGGGCAGGCTTGTGAGTGAGTTCCGGCCTGAGTCTGAGAGGCCGCCCCCTCCCCCACCCGCTGGGGTCATGGTCCGAGACTTGTCCAGTCCACCCTTGAGGCCACCAGGGCCCTGTCGTCCCTCAGGGGTCCCGTTGGTCTGGGGGGGGCACAAGTTCTGCATGGAGTGGAAATTTTTGGGTACAACAGGCTTGAAGGCCGAAGGCCGAACTAGCGGCTCTGAGCACTGCGCAAAAGCAAGGAAGGGGGAGTCGACATCAGGATGGGACCTTAGCCTTGCCCCCAGTCTCTTCCCTCTGATCTAGACTTGTTCAGCCCCACCTCCCACCCCCATTGGATCTCCATCCTGGGAGTCCCTCCTGGCTGGAGTCCCACCTTATATCCACCACCTGCCCCCCTCACAGCCAGGTCTTTGCCCTAGACCTACCAGCTGGAGTTGGCCCCCAAGGCTCCCCAGCCCAGCTTCTATCTCAGCCCCTACAACCCAAAAACGTCCAAGAAGGCCCACTTCACCCTCCTCTATGGGCTGCCTCCTGCCCCAGGAAAAGGCCCCAGGGACTGACCTGGTCTAGCTTGCCAGAGGTGGCCAGGAGCTTGGGTGGGTGGCTGGGCTCACGATACTGTGGTGGGGCCTTGTCACTGCCGCCGCTGCTGCTGCTGCCACCACTGCTGCCCACCACATTGCCGCAGACATCTGTGTGGTCATTGCCCCGTAGCTCGCCATTGAGGTAGAGTGAATTGGCGAGAGCCTTGTCCTCCGAGGGGTAGCGGCCTGGCCTCTCCCTGCTGGCCCCACTGCCACGGGGGCCAGGGAAACTGCCTTGGCTGCCCCCACCCCCCGTGCGGGTGCCCACACTCTTCATGGCGAACTCCTGAGTGTGGGCCACCCCACTGCCCACACTGCCCATGGCCAGACGAGGGTCTGGGGGTCCGAGCTCAGAGGGCCGAGGGGCAAAGGCCAGGAGGGGATCCCGCCCTGGATCAGCGCGCACAGGCAGTGTCTCCAGCTTCGCCATGACTAAGCCAGGGGGGCACTGTGGGCACAGGTGGGAAAGCAGATAGGTCAGCTCCACCTCCACTCCCACCATCCCATGCAAGCCCGACCCGGCACCACCTGCACCCTGCCCCTCAGTGTCTCCTTCCTTATAGTGGGTACAAGAGTTCCCAAACACCCAAGGTAAAGGAATGGGGCTGGGTAAATAATGATAGCTTGGTAATAGGGGCTGCCCGTTGCACACCTGACAAAGCCCAACCCCCAGGGACTATGCACCTACCCTCCTAGCTTTGCTCTGCTCAGTATTCCATTCTTTAACTCCCACCTCAAACCCACCTCCTTCATGAGCCTCCCAGACACAGTGACCCCCTCAACTCTTAACTGCAACCCCCAGAACTCAGGTGTACTTTACTCTGGGTCTGGACCCCTATATCCCAACCTCATGGGCTGGGGAGATGGGGTTGGAAGGGGACAGCAGTACCTGAATTCAGTAGGGAACCTCAGAACTTAAGGGAGGGAGAGAAACCCACCCCTATCCAAAAACTGTGGATGGGAGTCCTTCCCGGGCCCCTAACCCAGGGTGTTGCAGTCAAGGGCAGAAGTGGAGGCTCACTACCAGCGCAGGATCCTCTCCTTGCCTCTCCAAGGGGGTGGGGGGCCGACGGGTCCTCAAGCCTTGGACCCTCCGAGGCCCGGTCTGCAGGGGCCATGTGCCTCACTCTCGCAGCTCGGCCAGGACCAGCTGCGCGACTTTGGACGGGCCGACTGAGCCATCCTGGACTGCAGTTTTCTCCTCTGCGAAATGGGAGGAATGGAGGACCTACCTCGCAGAGCTGCCGCATGCCAGGCACCCCAGGGAGGCGGGCGCGGGGAGGGGACAAAGGTATTGGGGGTCTGGTGGGCGGGAGCTGCCGCGGCGGCGCTTATCTGGGCCACCAAGGGCATGCCCCGCCCCTCGCGGACTGCCGGGGACCCCAGCTGCAGCGCCTAGCAGGGGGCCCTCCCGGAGGTCTTTCCAACTCCGCCGCATGGGGGCCTGGCACGAGAGGGCCCCCTACCCATGGTCAGTACCTCAGCAGAGGCCCCCGGGCTGGCTGAGGCCGGGGCAGAGGACGCAGCACCGCCAGCGCGGGCGCCTGCCATGCCTCCCTCCTGGCTTGCTGTTCCTACAAGTGGGCGGGGGCAGGAGCGGGGCCTCCGTGCCCAGCGGCGCCCAGGAGGATTCCGCGCCTGCAGAACCCCTCCAAGAATTCACTGCCTTCGGGAAGACTTCCTGGATTACTCCCCTCCCCCGCTCCTTGTGGACCTTGACCCTGCTTAGTTCACCATGAATTTCTCTGAGCCCTGCAGTGGACGTGCGTCCCTCCTCCCCCAGGGCCGGCCCACAGAAGCAGGGGGAGCAGGGCCTCGGGTTACCTGCGCTCAGGAAGGCCCCGCTTCCTGGTTCCTTTGTCTCAAGTCCGCACCTGGGAAGACCTGCCCCAGAGATCCTCATATCCAGCCGGGCAGTGGGAGCAGGCAGTGCCTGCTGTGAGTGTAGACGCTCAAATACGTGTGCCAGAAATGGCAGGGGTCGCCCTTCAGGCCTTTAACCCCTGTTCCCACCAGAAACCAGGCAGGGAGCCTTCCTTCTCTGCCAAGGTGAAGGGGTACTGGTAGCAGCCCTCGGCCCCTTGAGTGCACTTCAAACTGTCTTCTACCCATATGCCCATTTTTAATGCTGTGTTTGACCAGGGGAGCCTTAACAAAACTCTTGCCCTTCAGTCTTCTGGCCATCACACCTGGAATTACAGCCCTAGGTGGTTGGAAAACTTACCACAAACCAGTCCACACTGACTTTGTAAAATTCCATTCTATCAGCATCTCCCCCCGACCCCCCAGGTGTGGAGAACAGGACTTTACTACATTGCTCCCTTAAGCTAATCTGTTCCACATGTCCCACAAGGCTGAGACCTAGGGTGAGTCAAGAGAGGCACCTAGGGCTCAATTTAGGTGCAGGATCAGCAAGTGCAGGACCCTGAGAGTGAGTGTCTCCTTTCATCTGGTGACCTAGGTGCCTCCCTTTTTTTTTTTAAATATATTTTTGGCTGCATTTGGTCTTCGTTGCTGCACGCAGGCTTTCTCTAGTTGCGGTGAATGGGGGCTACTCTTTTTTGTGATGCGTGGGCTTCTCATTGCGGTGGCTTCTATTGTTGCAGAGCACGGGCTCTAGGCACGCGGGCCCAGTAGTTGTGGCTCAAGGGCTCTAGAGCGCAGGCTCAGTAGCTGTGGTGCACGGGCTTACTTGCTTGGCGGCATGCGGGATCTTCCTGGACTAGGGCTCAAACCCGTGTCCCCTGCATTGGCAGGCGGATTCTTAACCACTGCGCCACCAGGGAAGCCCTACGTGCCTCTTGACTCACCCTGGCCATGCTGTCTCCACTCCCAGTGTACTCCAGCCCAGATATCCCCCTCCCATTCTAAGCATGACCCCCTTCTCTTGCCATCTCTGGATGCAGTGTAGGGAGCAGCTAGGGACTGAGAGGGTGGAGGCTGTGAGGCCTGAGGCTTAGAACCAGTGGGAAGATCTGGGCAGGGAGGAAGAACGGACAGAATTTCATATAGATGGTGTTCAGGGGGTGGGGGCAAGGGAGGAATCTGGACTGGGGCACCAGGATGGATGTGACACCCTTAACTTGACAGAAGGAGAATGTTTGGGGGAAATGGGTGATTTGAGGAAGACCAGAGAAAGATATCTGTCACATACCGGATAGAAAGAGAGACTGGAATCATGAGCATTCAAGGGTGGTGTGGGTGGCGCCCAGCATGGAGCTCGAGTGGTAGAGCCCCAGAAGACTGGGAGGTGGTGTGGGAGTGGGAAGAAGGCCAGGAGAAGGCAGGCCCTGAAGACCAAGATGGAGTGGGCTGCAAGAATGTGGGGGCAGCTCCTAGTGTTAAAAAAGGGGCCAGGGCTTCCCTGGTGGCACAGTGGTTGAGAATCTGCCTGCCAATGCAGGGGACACGGGTTCCAGCCCTGGTCCGGGAGGATCCCACACGCCGCGGAGCAACTAAGCCAGTGCACCACAACTACTGAGCCTGCGCTCTAGAACCCGTGAGCCACAACTACTGAAGCCCACACGCCCAGAGCCCGTCTCTGCAACAAGAGAAGCCACTGCAATGAGAAGCCCACGCACTGCAACGAAGAGTAGCCCCCGCTCACTGCAACTAGAGAAAGCCCGCGCCCAGCAACGAAGACCCCACGCAGCCAAAAATAAATAAATTTATATTAAAAAAATTTTTTTAAAGGGACCAGGTAAAATTGGGATTGGCGGGGGTGTCCTGAATTTGGCAGGTGGAAACATCACGTGTCTATGAGAGAATGATTTCAGAAAAGTGGTGCAAGGCAGAGCCAGACTACAGGAGTAGGAGGGGGGTCTGGAGGGAAAGATGGAAGAGTTCCCTTCTCTCTCTCTTTTTTTTTTTTTTGCGGTACGCGGGCCTCTCACTGTTGTGGCCTCTCCCGTTGCGGAGCACAGGCTCCAGACACGCAGGCCCAGCGGCCATGGCTCACGGGCCCAGCCGCTCCGTGGCATGTGGGATCTTCCCAGACCGGGGCACAATTCCCTGGATTGTGTGTGGTCCCCAGGAAGGCCTGGATGCCCAGAGTCCTGGATGGATGGAAATGAGGTCCCAGAACTGTTTCCTGAGCCTCCTATCCCTGTGGTTTACCTGGGGAATCTTTGACTACCAACCCACTGCAGCTCTCCCTGGAGTCTCGCTCTCCAAACAGCTTCTTGCCATAATTCTAACCTGTTATGGTCAGCCCCATACAAGCGTTCCCTGCCCCTTCTCTCTCCCAAGCTTGGGCTGCTGCAGCTTCTTTCCACAAAACCCCAGCAGGGACTGGTAGGATAAGCAGGGGCGTATGTTTCCCTGATAGGTGGAAACTGAGCCCAGGGGAAGGGTTTGAGCTTCATTTGTGGGTCTGGGTCCTGAACTAGCCCAGGTAGCTGAGTGTGGTCGGCAAAGACAGGCTCATGGCCTCAGCTCAACAACCTGGGATGACAGCCTGTTGCCCGATTCTGCCTCTATCTCTGTCCTATCAGCTCTCAGTGCCTAGGACATTACACACAGTATTAGTGGTCATGAACAGGCCAAAGAGACAATACCTGGTGGTTACATGGGCAGGTCCTTCCATCCTACAGTGACCACCCACCCCACCGTAGCTGTGTCCCTCCCAAAACTAGGAATACCCCACCCTTCTCTTGGGTCTCAGAGGCCCTAAGCTCAGCCCATTCACCCCCTAAAGATCTCAGCAGCCCCTCCTGCCAGCATCTTTGCGGGGGGCTCCTCACTGGGCTTTCTTTCTCAGCACTCCCTCCCCTGTGCAGCTGCCAAGGGACCCTTTCTAAAGGGCAAAGCCGATCTTGTCTGTGCTCTGCCCAAATTCTACTGCACCAAGTGCAATAGACAGAGTTATGGAGGTATCAGCTCCAAGTGTAAATCCCAGCTCAGCTGGTTAGGGGTGGAACTGCATGCAGGTTATTCCACCGTGGGTTCTCACACCTACCCTACAGGAATCTTAAGAAGTGAATGTATTATGGGTAAATGCCTGGCATTCCTCTCAGCCCTCAGAACCAGAGCAGAGCTTGAAGCAGGGCCCCCAAGGCCTCTCCTGTTGCTCATCCTATTTCCCTTGACCTGAGCCCCTCTCCACTCTACACACAAAATCTCTTCTCAGCTCTCTGTGCCCATCCTGCATCCTTCAAGGACCAATCCAAATGCTGCCTCCCAGGAGAGCATCCCTGATCTACCCTGGGAGAGGGGGTAGGGTGGTCTTGGAGCACTTGGCCCAGGCCACTCCAGGGATATTTCATTCTGAGACTGGCCTGTGAGTACCCCCAGGGGGAACGGACGGCAGAGTCTTGGATCTCTGGCCCCTAGCACTGAGGAGATACAGAGAGAATGTGTGTGGGAATGCTAGTTATGAGCAATGCAAAGAGGCAGTGAATCGGACAGGAAAATCAGGAAGGGCTTCCGAGAAAAAGGACTGAGGGAGAAAAGGTATCAGGGGCACTGTAGGGCTTTTGGGGGTGCAGAGGTCTCCAGAACTTCTTGGTTGGGATGTGTGAGGGAAGATCCATCTTCCCTTGGCGACAAAGGGGGAAGGGCCCCATCCCCTAGATCCTGGCTCTGATAAATCCCATGTTTCAGGAGTGAGGGGGCTGACAGCGCCCCCCCACACACACCCCGAGCACACACACGCGCACACACGAGCCTCCCGCACGGGGGTGGGGGTGGGGGGTGGCGGGTGCTCGGGCGCTGCCCACGACAGAGACCCCGGCCACAGGCCATCCCGAGGAGGTGCCCGGGGGTGGGGTGGTCTCTGCGGTGGGGGGAATCCCTCCCGCACCTCTCGGTGCTCCCCACCAAGGCGTGTGGCCCGGGGGGCGGGGCGCAGAGGGAAGAGGTGACATAATCCGGGCCGCACCCCCTCCGGCCGCCACCTTCCCCCAGGCCCTGCGAAGCATCCATGACATCATCGGCCTCATCTTCACTCCCCTCACCCCCAAGGATCCCAGCAGTGGGACGCGCCCCCTCCCCGGCTCCGGGTCCTACCGAATGAGCCTCGCGGTGCAGCGGGCAAGGCGACAGACAGGTCGGAGCCGGGAGGGGCGCCGCAGTGGGCCTGCCTCACTTACTCGCTATCTCAGGGTCCGGTGCGGGGTCTTCGGCGCGGGCGCCGCCAGCCCGGCTAGCTGGCGCAGCCAGAAGCCCGCCCGGCTGGGCGCGAGGCGCGGGCCCGGCTGCGCTCCGCGCCCCTCCCGCTCCCCGCCTGGGCCCCGCCCACTCGCGGCTGCGGCAAACGCGGGCACGCCCTCCAGCCACGCCCCCCGGACCCGCCAATCCCGGGGCTGGGGCGGGGCCCAATGCCTTAACCCTTTCGTCGCTGCGTCCAGGCCCGCGCGTGGGACCCCTCTCTTTCACCCACCCCAGGGCGCCGCGAGTCTGCCCTGAGCCCCCTGCTTATTCCCTGTTAACCCTCAAGACCCTTGGGCTCAGCCCCCAGTCTCTCCTCTTCAACAAATCCAGTAGGACCGCGCCCTCCTTGAACCCCACATCTTTGGCGACAGGGAGGAGCCCCTCTGGCTTGGGGAAGGGGCTCTAGAAGCTAAGCCCCGAGCCCTATTCCTCTCGCGCTCCCGTTCTTCGGGACGCGACTTCCCAGCGAACGCCGTGGAGACCTTGCAAGTCTGCAAGGTGGGGGCGGGGCGAGACGTCTGGAGTGGATCCGACAACGCGCTTGGAAGACCCTTCGCGGGCATAGGGGAGGCTTCGCGGGTCGTGACTGTCCGTCAGCAATCGGAACCGGTTTGAAACTTGATTGTCGCGGAGGATCACCGTCGTGGGGGAAAAGGCGGTTGACAAGGAAAAAGACATAACATTACAATCGAGCAGGGTTTGACTGCTTCACCCTGTGGGCCGAACATGGCAGGATGCCCGGCCCTTCGGAGTGAGAGGGAGTAAGGTGGTTCGTCTCAGATCTGGAGCACCAGCTTCGCACGCGCTTGCCAGGTCTGTGAGAAGAGTGCTCATTCCGCCCCTGGTGGCCCGGGAGGACTGCCGGGAGGAAGAAGTCTGTCTGGAAGTGAGGCCTTAGCCTTGAACAGGGTAGACAAGAAAGCCAGGCCTAGGGTTCAGAATTAGCAAGAGCCTGGAGGCACAAAGTGTCTGTCCTAAAAACTGCAGCGTCTCCACTCCGGCTGGCATTTAACCCATTGTAGCTCTACTGTTAACAGATGACTTGTTTGGTCATCTGTCATCTTATTTTATGGTTATTATTTCTGGCTATTTCCTGTTTTCTGAATTTTTCCATATTTGCTTTTATCTGCTATAGTGATTTGCAATGCAGAAAGCCTGTTTTTAATTCTCCTGGTTGTTGCCTTTATCAAATAAAAATGCAGTTTCTATTTCACAAATTATTAAAGTCAATGACAAATCATTTATTTTTATGTTCCTCGTTGTGTAATGAGAAATTTCCATCTCTTGGCCTGCTGCCCTCACACTTACTTTTATCTGTCCACTTAATCTAGGATGATAGACCCAACTTTTTTTTTTTTTTTTTTTTTTTTTTTTTTGCGGTACGCGGGACTCTCACTGTTGTGTCCTCTCCCGTTGCGGAGCACAGGCTCTGGACGCACAGGTTCAGCGGCCATGGCTCACGGGCGCAGCCGCTCCGCGGCATGTGGGATCTTCCCGGACCAGGGCACGAACCCGTATCCCCTGCATCAGCAGGCGGACTCTCAACCACTGCGCCACCAGGGAAGCCCTAGACCCAGCTTTTGTTTTTACACTTTTTTTTTTAAGTCAAAAAATCCTCTTTTTCAATCGTTTTTGGCTTTTGCGAACCCTTCGTTTAATTAGTAACAATGTCACTGCCAGTTTTTTATGCACTAATTTTTCTGTTCCTCATTCAGACTCATCTCCCACTTGACTGGTGATTTCAAGGAGAACTCTGGGATGTTACCTTTTTCTAAGTCTTTGCCCTAGGTGAGAATGCCTTTCTACTGTCTTTACACACATGGTGGCTTGACTATTTATAGAATTCTTGAATCTCAAACTATCCCCATCAAGACTCTCTTGTCCTTATCCCATTCTTTTGGCTCTTAAAATGGTAGCAAGTACACCTGAAACTAATATAATGTTATATGTCAATTATAGCTCAAAAAAAAAGGTAACAAAGCTGGGCTGGTCTCTTTTATTATTATTATTTTTAATATTTATGTATTTATTTGGCTGTGGCGGGTCTTAGTTGCAGCAAGCAGGATCTCTGGGGCATGCCAGATCTTTTTATAGTTGTGGCATGCGGGCTCCTTTTAGTTGCGGCATGCAGGATCTAGTTCCCTGACCAGGGATGGAGCCCTCAGTCCCCTGCATTGGGAGCGTGGAGCCCTAACTGCTGGACCACCAGGGAAGTCCCTGGGCTGGTCTCTTTTAGGCAAGCAATTCACCTGGTGCTTGTTGGGATTTTTCTTTACCCTCAAAAGTCAAACATTTTGCCAGTATAATTCTCAGTATAGGCATTTTTCTGTTACTTTTACAAAAACAAAAAAGGTCTTCTTTTCAACTGAGAAAAGTTTTCTTCTATGTTCTTTCTTGTCCATTCTATGAACAGATTGTTTAGGATATTTTTCTCCCCTAAAATTATCACATTGGATTGCCATTGTCAATGAAATCTCTTTGTCCCTTTTATCTGAATCCTGGAGACACTATCTCAAGTTTTTTGTTTTTGTTTTTTCAACATCACTGATTTAATTTTCTTCAGAGTCAAAGGTACTCTGTTTTCTCTAATAAAATATCTCATTCTGTTTATTTTCCTTTCATTTTAGCCATTTTCTACCCACCTCTGTCTTGATCTCAACTTAATCTCTTTTTATAGTTCTCTGTTCTTATGTCACGGAGAATGTGGTTTTGCATCTTAAGAGCACCAAGAAAATAAGAGAATAACCGTATCTGGCTCTGTTCTAATGCATATGAAAACCTTGATAATGTGGACAATTTTCTGGGAAATAAAATTATAAAAATAAGAAAGATGTTGAAAATATTATCCAAGAAAGATGTCCAAAACAGGCTCTAGGCCCAGATGGTTTAATGGAAGAATTCTCTCAAACTTTCAGTGAACAGATAATCCTCACCCTATAAGTCTGTATCAGAGCGCAGAAAACCAAAAATGGTAAATATTTCATTTTATGAAGCCACAATTCGCAATAAAGGAGGATCAGAAAGGAGAACTACAAACCAGTCATACTTATCAGTTCAGAGGGGGAAAAAAAATCCTAAATACAAATCAAGGAAATAAAATTAAATATTATTGTATATGAACTTAATAATCCATGAGTGTGTTAAATGAGAAAAACAATCATCATAATAGAGGCCAAACAGTCATTCAAAAATCAATACCCCAAAGAACCCTCATAATTAACCAGGAATGGTTGAAATTAAGATTCAGTATTTTGTGCTTTCTTGACAAAAATCTAGAGGGCCTCAAATGGCCTAACTGAAAGTTGCCCTAGTCAAACAATCCTCCTTATCAAATGGATGAGGTGCAGTTTCTGCTTATCTCTGAGTATTGTAGTGGGTTTCAGTTCTCTGCCGGCCCTCAGATTTATTCAAACAAGCGAATCAGATCCCCTGCAGGAACCAGTGGGCACTCACCCTCTTGCTGCTACAAAGTCTGCCTCCCACAGTCCCTGGTTGTTCACTGTATTCCTGAGTGCAACACCTGTGTGGCCCTGGGTGGCTTGTGGTGTTCTCCTCCCCTGGGCTGTGAGTATATGTGCTGTCAACCTCACCTGCTCAGTGTCAGGTATTGTGTTTGGCCATCCCCATAACCCTAAGGAGGGAATCTCTGCCTCACCAATGGGGTGAAGAGCAAGTAATTAAAACAAGAATATATCAGACTAACAGGGAATTCCCTGGCAGTCCAGTGGTTAGGACTCCTCATTTTCACCGCCAAGGGCCCGGGAACTAAGATCCCGCAAGCCGCGAGGCACAGCCAAAAAAAAGGGTGTATCAGGCTAACAAGAATTAAAAACCCACGTTGGTGAGGATGTAGGGAAATAGGAAGTCACAAAGTGTTTTTTTTTTTTTGGCTGCGTTGGGTCTTCATTGCTGTGCGCCGGCATTCTCTAGTTGCCGTGAGCGGGGGCTACTCTTTGTTGCGGTGTGTGGGCTTCTCATTGCGGTGCTTCTGCACGGGCTCTAAAGCACGAGCTCGGTAGTTGTGGCACACGGGCTTAGCTGCTCCGCGGATTGTGGGATCTTCCAGGACCAGGGATAGAACCCGTGTCCCCCTGCACTGGCAGGCGGATTCTTAACCACTGAGCCACCAGGGAAGCCCCACAAAGTATTTTTGAGAGTATAAATTGGTTCAACCTTTTGGGAGGACAATTAGGTAATTTATTAAAATGAGAAATGCATATATCCTCGGACCCAACAATTCCATTTCTGGAAGAAATACCACCACAAATAATATGACAGATGTACAAAGACAGTCATTGACATAATGGTGTAATAGTAAAAAAAAAAAAAAGTTTTTTTAAACCTAAATACATCAATCTGCTAAGAGAAGATTGATCAAGTGAATAACAATGCAACCAATGTGATGCAAGTCCAAAAAAGCAAGTGGCAGAATCACATGTATACACACTATACTCTAATTTTTCTATTATTTTTTAAAGAATATATATGTACACGCATAGAAAAGTCTGGAAAGATACATACCAAACTATTAACAGTGGCTACCTTGAGATGGTGGGATTTCAGGGAGTATGACAGAAGAGAGGACTCTAGGCACTTTGGTAATGTTTGCACTTTTTAAAACAAGCATGTGTTACTTTTGTAAAAAAAAATTTTTTTTAAGGTAAAGAAGTTTGCTTGCAAGAATAAACAGGTGAGTAAGCTCTGAAAATTTAGACTATTAGATATTAAATATTTGCTCAAAAATCCCTGCCCCAATGGAGTTTGCATTCTAGTGGGAGGAGACAATAAGTAAAATATATAGTGAATTAGAAAGTGGTAAGTACTAAGGAGAAGTTGAGACTGCAGGGGATCCCAATTCTGAATAAGATAGAAGGTCTTGCTGAAGAAGTGCACTCAAGTTACAGACCTGGAGGGTAGGGAAGCAAGCCTGAAGTATAAAAGAGGTTCCTAGGATGCAATCATTTTATCTATAACAAAATGAGCTTTTCTTTTTCAATGTTTTGTTTTATTGCACTAAAGCTTCCAGACAGAAAAATGGTTAAACATTAAAACATTTTAGTTTTTAATAAGATCAATAACTACAAAAAGAATTAGCATTGTTAAAAATCTACCTTTTGGGGCTTCCCTGGTGGCGCAGTGGGTGGGAGTCCGCCTGCTGATGCAGGGGACGCGGGTTCATGCCCCGGTCCGGGAGGATCCCACATGCCGCGGAGCGGCTGGGCCCTTGAGCCATGGCCACTGGGCCTGCGCGTCTGGAGCCTGTGCTCCGCAGCGGGAAAGGTCACAGCAGTGAGAGGCCCGCGTACCACAAAAAAAAAAAAAAAATCTACTTTTTTTTTGGGGGGGCCACATCACGTGGCATGTGGGATCTGATTCCCCAACCAGGGATCGAACCTGTGCCCTCTGCAGTGGAAGTGTAGAGTCTTAACCACTGGACCACCAGGGAAGTCCCAAAGGTCTACCCTTTTAAATGGCACTGGCCCTAGATTGTTTTATGGCTGAGTTCTACCTATCTATAAACAGGTCATTCTAAATCATAGGAAAAGAGGAAAAGCTCTATGGACCTAGAGATTATCATACTAAGCTCAGTAAATCAGAAAGAGAAAGACAAATACCATATGATATTTTTATATGGAATCTAAAATACAACACACATGGACATATCTACGAAACAAAAACAGACTCACAGACATAGAGAACAGACTTGTGGTTGCCAAGGGGAAGGGGGCTTGGGGAGGAGAAGGATTGGGAATTTGTGATTAGCAGATGCAAAGTATTATATATAGGAATAATAAACAAGGTCCTGCTGTGCAGCACAGGGAACTCTATTCAATATCCTGTGATAAACCATCATGGAAAAGTATATGAAAAAGAAAATATGTATGTATAACTGAGTCACTTTGTAGAGCAGAAATTAACACTACTTTTTTAAATCAACTTTTTTATACTTCAATAAAATTAAATAAACTTTTTTATACTTCAATAAAATTAAAAATAAAGGAAAGCTCTCTAATTTATAAAGGTAGAATAATCTTAATGCCAAAATCTGACAAATGAGACAAAAGAAGAAAATTGTGTGATTGATTAATCACCTGTCTTCCCCACTAGCTTGTAGCACCTATGTAGACAGGATCCTTTTTTAAAATTCCATATTTCCATCTTAATACTCTGGTAAGCAGAACAATGGCCTTCCAAAGATGTCCAAGTCCTAATTCCCAGGACCCGTGACTATGTTAGGTTACATGGCAAAGGAGAATTAAGATGTAGATAGAACTAAGTTTTCTAATAACATTAAAATTGGGAGATTATCCAAGTGGGCTCCATGTAATCACAAGGGTACTTAAAAATGGAAGAGGGGGATTTTCCTGGTGGTCCAGTGGCTAAGACTCAACACTCTCAATGCAGGGAACCTGGGTTCGAACCCTGGTCAGGGAACTAGATCCCACATGCCCCAACTAAGGATCCTGCACACGGCAGTGAAGATCCTGCATGCCATAACTAAGACACAGCACATCCAAATAAATAAATATTTTTTTTAAAAAATGGAAGAGGAAGTCGGTGGTGGATGCGGGGGGCGGGGAGGGAGATGTGACTATGGAAGTATGGTTAGAGAGATACAACGTAGCTTGCTTTGCAGATGGAGGATGGGGGCCATGGGAATATGGGTGGTCTCTTGAAGATGGAGAAGAGCCTCCAGAAAGAAACATAGCCCACCTTGATTTTATCCCAGTAAGACCTGTGTTGGACTTCTACATAACTACAAGATAATAAATTTGTGTTGTTTTACAACACTAAGTTTGTGGTAATTTGTTACAGCATCACTAGAAAACTAATGCAAGCACATAACAGACACTCAACATTCATTTGCTGAATGATGAATGAAACCACAAAAACCCTGGGTCTATAGATAAATGGGTAAAAGATAGAAATATATCATTCACAGAATACAAATGGCTAATAAGCAGTTGTAAACATCTTCAGCTGATATTGAAGAGATGCAATGAAAACCTATCAAATTAGCAGGCTGTTGTGATCCTTTGGGTGTCCTACCCACCAAGTTATCCAGAAGGGAATTAGGGGCTTCGTCTCTGGGATGACTGGGCAGTATCTCCAGATGCCAAATTGAGGAGCAGGCACTTAAATCCATGCTAAAGTTTGGATGTTTGTACTAAAGCTTCTTCCAGCTTGCTTTATAAATAAAGGAAATAAAAACCTCCCTAATTGGGACAAAAATTCTTAGGAATGACCAGTAAAAGTCTTGGGGGTTATCTAGACCAATATAAAACTATAAGTGAAATTTGATGACCCAAGCATGCTGGGGTGTTTTACAAACTGCTGATGTTCACACACACACACACACACACACACACACACACACACGGCCCATGAAAAAAAAATTTAAAGGAAAAATACAAAAACATTATTAGACTATATTCTCTTTTTTACCACTATTCTTTACTAATGGCACATTTTACCTAAGACAGAGATGGCTTTATGTTCCCCGGGAATTTTTCTTTTCTGTAACATTTTTCTTTTCTGTTTTTACATAATTGATGCTTTGTTTATATAATACTAACAAACAGACTTATCTGTACCTATATTATATAAACCTCACTGCAAGATATTTAGAAACAAGGTAAAAAGGAATACAAGTCACCACCCCACCTGCCATCTCAGGTGAGTTTTATGCACTCACCTCTATTTGTGAAGCATGTTGGTCCTTCTCAAAGCCCCAAGCAAAATAATATTTTAAATTATTATTGCATCATGGAAATTATGGTCATGCCCAAACCTCTAATCAATCTTATGGAAACTTGCAAACTCCAAAAATGTTACCAGATTTAATTTTTGTAAAATCTGGGGTAAATTTGTCCAGCAGAAAGTCTTCTCTGTAAACTCTGTACATTATCATTACAGATAGGTACACTGGTGGTTAAATGAAACTTTTATAACTTGCCTTGGGGGCCCACATTTCCCATGTGTCCAATACACACAAACTAAAAAGGCATCAAGACAACTGTCAAACTAGACATCAAGCGTGTGTCTACACAGCTACTATGAGGTTTAGCCCAACAAAAAAGTGACTTGACTTACCTCATTGATGAGGAATAAAGGAAAATAAAACAACAGAAGTATTTACCTCACTTACTCAGTTACGATACAGTCATAACATTACTGGTTTTAGTTTTGGTGTAATTATTATTATTATGGATGCGTTTTTTGTATCATGTTAGAAATTTAAGTCAAATTGTAAAATCATATAAGAAAGTTAAAGTGACTAAAATTGGTCAGAGTAAATCTAGCAGGTTATATAAAGGGATATATTTAAACAAGTTTAGTGTTACAGTATCAGTATTTGGTAGGTTCTCTTATGAGGTTCCTTTACACACTTACCTGTAACGAGTAATCAAATACTGCATTAACCAGTCAAAAATTATATATGGTATCAGAATAAACCAAGCAAAAAAATTCTTTTCAATGTCCCCACTATAGTCTACATTGCTTTTGGTACAATTCTGTGACTACTAAAAGTTATGTATGATACACAACTCTTCACTCATACTGCCCTGTCAATACAAAAGGAACAGGCTCCTTAGAACCCTGTTTTTCAAACTGTAGGTCGAGATCTGTGAGTGGGTTAGAGAAACAGGGAGTTCCCTGGTGGTCTAGTGGTTGGGATTCTGCGCTTTCACTGCCATGGCCCGGGTTCGGTCCCTGGTTGGGGAACTGAGACCCCGCAGGCTGCTCGGGGCAGCCAAAAAAAAAAGAATAGAGAAACAAATATCAACATGCATCAAACCATGATAAGCAAAGGATTACTGTGAAACTTTAGCCTGTTCATTATCTCTATATATGCACACACACATGATGTAAAACGGATTTCTTAGTAAGAGGTACTGTCAAAAAATTTTGAAAAACACAGCATTGGTAGAATAGTTGTCTCCAATCTTGGGGCCAGGGCTTAGGACTGGAGGTGTCTGGGGCATGCACTTGTGAAGGCTTGCTGCAGTGCCCTCCAACAGTACAACGGGGGCATGGAGGGAGGAGGTGATAGAGTAATAAAGATTTGTGGGATATGAAGATTGCGAAGAAGGCTTAAGAAATGAGTTAGTGATTTAAAACACTAATTAAACATCCCCCCGTCACTTCACTAAATACAGCCCAAATCTCTGGGCTCAGTATTTACCACCCTTCCCAGCTGGGTCCCAAGCTCCCTTTCCACCCTGTCTCACCTTTGCCCCCACCTTTTCCTTTCCTCCACCCAACACTCCATGCCCCTCAGTGAAGCACAAACCTTCACATTCTGCACACCTGGCTTCTCCTCAGCCCAAAAGGCCTCACCTTGTAATTACAGGCCGTGCACCTGTTGGCTGAATGATGGGTGGTATCCCTGCTACATTAATAGCATTGCCCTGCCCCCAATTGTGGATGGGGACATGTTTTGTTTACTGTGATTCCCTGGGGTGCTTAGCATCCTGCCTCATACTTAGTATTTAATAATTTTCCAACTCTTGACCAATTTTGTAAACAACCATTTTGATAAGACAAGTTTATTATATGGCTCTCCAACCTCTGCTTGTCAATATACCTTGAAGGTGCCTTAAAAAGAAAAGTTGTAGGACTTCCTGGCAGTCCAGCGGTTAAGAATCTGTGCTTCCACTGCAGGGGTACACAGGTTCAATCCGTGGTCGGGGAACTAAGATCCTGCATGCTGTGCGGTGCGGCCAAAAAAAAAAAAAAAGTAGTGATAGAACCTAACTGAACCACACTGGACTCTATTGGGAGCAAAGTGCTTTCAAAATAGACCTGTTGGGCTGGGCTGTGAGGATAAGGCACCTAGAACTAGCACAACAAGCACTGTGTAATTTAGGGGTTACAAAAATCAAAACTTATCTGATTGGTTGAAGCATCAGTCTAGAGTTCCTGATGGAAGGGGGAAATCTGTGAAAGAGGAGCCACACAACAGGTTGAGGACTCAGATAGGTCCCTGGTTCTGAATCACCATCCTTCAGTCTATATTCTCAGCCACCTGAAATAACCACCCTGGTGCTCCAGGATAAGTAAAAACTGTACCCTCAGGAAAAAATAAAAATAAAAATGGAGTTAGTGAATAAGCAAATGGAAATCCATGGTATTTAAATGTTTATAATCAGTTTTAGCATTACATGTACAGATCAGGAATGTAATCGCTATGATACCATGTGTGTCTGGTCAACTTTTTAAGGTATAAAAGTATTTAAAATAATTTCATATACAGCTGACCCTTGAGCAACATGGGTTTGAACTGCTTGGATCCACTTACATGCAGATTTTTTTCAGCAGTAAATACTACAGTACAGCACAATCTGTGGTTGGTTGAATCCGCAGGTGCAGAATCACAGGTAGGGAGGAACTTCCGTATAGAGAGCCAGCCATAACTTATATGCAGATATTTGCCTGTGCAGAGGGCCAGCGCTCCCAACCCACTGTGTTGTTCAAGGGTCAACTGTACTAATTTGGGGAGTTTAAATGCTTAGAAATATTTAAGTAATAATTAATGCTTAAACACTTGAAAATTTGTCTAAGTGGTTAAACCTGAAAGTTTTCATTTATTAGTTGTTAAAACAGTTTGTACATATTTAGAAAAATGTTAATCGCTTACTATCTGAAGAACTATTCATTTGATACTTTTATTAGACTAGCAGATTGATTACTAAATAATGCACAAAGGGTTATAGGTTTTCCCCCTCTACATTAAGCCCCTGGGACTTAGAAGCCTTCTAAGTCCTGGACTGCCAGGAAGTCCTCATATCCCAGAGTCTTAGAAGCCTTCTGGGATATGAGGAAGGGTTGTGCCCTTTTCTTACTCCAGGCCTGTGGGCAGTGTCCTGAAGGTAGAATGTGGCGGCTTGGGCTGCCATAGTCATCTTGCTACGTGGATGGCAGTGGCTGAGGATGGTTGAGGGAAAGGATGGAAGAGACCTGGAGCTACTGTCTTGCTCTTCCAGAGAAGCTCCTTCCACTGGGGATTTTAATTACTTGCAACTTTACAGCCTGCCTTTCCACCCCACCCTCACTTCCTTCACTGGTTCTCAACCTCGGCTACACATTGTAATGTCTTACTTATGTTCCCTGGACCCCAACCCCAGAGATTCTGATTGAACTGGTCCAGGGTGCAGCCTGGCGCGAGACTGCGGTAAACTCCCCACGTGATTCTAACGAGCAACCAGGGCTGAGAACCACTGCTCTAACTGTAAGCTCTTCTTTTCTCTTTGGAATTTTATCTATCTCTTACTGTGGTTATCTATGTCTATTTCTTCCTTCTTACTAGACTGTGGGCTCCCAAATGGCCTTCCAAACAATGCATGTGGCCCTTCCCAGCTCCAGGTGACTTCAAGTGTCTATCGCTGATAGAAGTAGCAGAGTTATGCCTTATTTGGAATTTAGGTTCTACAGTCTATGCTTATGGCATCAAATGAGTCAAAATCACCCTTGACAATCCCTCAGGAAGGCTCTGTTATCGGAGCCTGATGTCCTGTCTCCCCATCACCATCTACACAGACCGTTTCCTCCTAGACCAGAACAGAAAGCTGCCCTTCTCCACCAGGCACTAGAGGAAGTAGGTGGTTGTGTTTAGGGGCCATCTTGCATAAAAAATACACATTTAAACAGATGCCTCACCCTCAGCACAGCAGGAAGTTCATGCCATGAACAGCTCACAGGAACCAGAGTGCTGACCCTACAGGAGACACACATCTCCCATCTCAACCCACTCTTGAGCATATGGTCCTTATATCCACCAGTGGGTGGAATCACCCACACCATTCAAACTTTTTGTCAAGGATGTAGAGCTGAATTCACGTGAGGTACTATATGAAGCAATGTCCCTCCACTGCACATCTATCCAGCTCACACGGGTCTTCCCCTTTCTTCTCCCTGTCCCACAAGCAGCTGGCCCAGCCTCTCTCCTCCCTGACCTCCCTTCCGTCCCTCCTAAGGCTGATGTACCCTAGGACTCTATCCTTGGCACTTCTCATTAACTCTTCTTCCTAAGGCCTCTCATGGTGAGAACTCCTTCCTCAGTTCAGGGAGATGTGGCCCAAGAGGATTCCCACTTTGGCTCTGGTAAAGTAGGGGAGGAGGAGTAAGACCTCATCCAGGCCTTGGGGGCTGGGCTTGCAGGACACAAAGGAACAGGGTAAACGCTTTTTATTGAATGAATGGAGGAATGCATGCTTGATAAGAACAGAACTTGTATCTGCCTCCAAAGGACCCCACCCCCACTCCCAAGATATATTCTGAGGCTGAGATTTTCACCTGCTCACCTAGCACCCCTTCTGCCACACCAAGCCACACCAAGCTCACCAGTGCTCATAGACCTTTAATCTATAACTGCCTGGCCACACTCCATCACTGCCCCAGGATGGAAGGGAGGGATAAAGATGTATAGCCAGCTAGACCATGCCAGCTCTGAGTCCAAGAGGGAAGGGCTAGGTCAGGCTGGGACCTGGGCAGGGGGCTCCCGGCCCCAGGCGATGAGGGAGTTGCTGGCCTGGGCAAGCTCGGTGATGGATACCCGGCCCCGCTGTCGGATGAAGTTAGCCATGGCAGCCAGTTCCTCCGGGGTTATGTAGATGAACTTGCCCCGGTCGTCAATCACACCTGTGGGGACATGCAGGTTGTGGGGCTGAGCCCTCCCCACCTGACCTGAGGATGCCCACCCACCCACCCCTCCTGCCTGTCTACTTGGCCTTTCCTGGCTGTATCCAATCTTGACTAGGTGAGTCAAATCAGGCTTCCTTGCCTGTCCTCGTCACTCAAAGCCATCCCCAGGCCTTAGCATGTCCTCCTTGTAACTGCATCCCCCTCCTCAGTACACTGCTCCCCCAACCCGGGGTGGTCATCCTACCTCTGCAATAAGTCCCTGCAGCCCCACATGGCTAGATACTCCCCAAGGCCAGGGCCCGTAATGACTGATTCTTATCCTCTCACCTGTAAGAGTTCCCTCAGTCAGCAGATCCTGGATGCGGTTTATGGTGTCCTATGAGGAGAACAGTTCTCAGAGCAGAGATGGGTGCTGCCATCCCCAGAAAAGGCACTCGCAACCTCCCTCCCACCACAGCCAAATCTCCTCCTCTCCTTCTCATGGCCACCCTGCAATGTGACTCCATGTTTCTCCTTTGGAGGGACCCAGAGAGAAAGGGCTCTGGTCCTGGGACCCTGCAGGACCCCTGAGAGAGTCTCTCTTCCAACCAGGGGAGAACCGTTGGTGACATTTGGCCGAGAAGGCTGGTATAGACTGTTGTAAGACAGCTGTCAAGGTAACTGGATTTGGGCTGTTAAGAGTGATGGGGTTTAGACATTTTTCTTTTTTCTCCCTGCCTGTTTTCCAACTAGTTAGAAAGGCAGGATTCCCAGGGTGCCAAGAGATTCCTACACGCTACTCATTCTTGGTTGCGGGCAGGGTGGAAGGGGCATCAAGACTTTCCATCTTTAGGGCAGGCCCTCTCTTACAGCCACACAGACCCCATGGCCATACTCCATGTAACAGGCCACCTTGTAGGGCTTACCTGAGTCCGCAGGCCCACCTGGGAAGCCAGGTCTTCCAAGAGCACGACCTTGGACTGCTACAAACAAAAGGAGGAAAGGGAGTGAGGCTAAGCTTGGGCAAATCCTTCTCAGCACTGGAACCCTCTGAAGTTGGCATTCTGATCCGATCTGCTCTGGGTGGCTGGATAAGCACTGTGCAGATTCCTATGGGAGAGCCTTGCTCCCTTCACACACTACTCACGCACTCTCCCAACTACCCATATGGAGAGACACACACATTCATAACCTCTCTCATTCCCTTGCTTGTGGGCAGAGATCTGCCCCAAACTACCACCTGCCCCACAGGCTCCTGGACTGAAGACAACCCTGAGAAAGACTCACAAGTGGAGAACCAAGCACAGCTGCCACCTTCTCCTCTGCAATCAGACGTATCTTTCTAACATCTTGGGCAGGTTGGAAGGGGAAGCACCATAGAGATGAAGGGGGGGGGGTGACAGTCACCAAAAGCTATTTAAAAAAACT
The DNA here is from genome assembly GCF_951394435.1 of Stenella coeruleoalba. Taxonomy (NCBI): domain Eukaryota; kingdom Metazoa; phylum Chordata; class Mammalia; order Artiodactyla; family Delphinidae; genus Stenella; species Stenella coeruleoalba. The sequence goes on from NC_137161.1 coordinate 29,542,262, forward strand.
TTTTCTAGAACTTGTATTTGCTGAGAACCTGCCAGGACAAGGTACTGAGAAGGTGCTGGGGAAGCAATGTTGAAAAAGACATAGCTCACAGCCCCGCCAGGAGGAATGTAAGAACGTGGAGAAGAACAGAGCAGATAAAAGGCCCCAATAAGCCAGGGCCTCGGTAGAAGCTCATTCTTGCCTCGCCTTTGCTCAATGCTCCCTGGCCTGGAGAGTACCACAACCCTGACACGCCCATACTTCTTTTTACCCATCCTCTTCACACCGTATGAGCCCCCCCTTAACATAACTGTTGATAACACTGCTCAGTGCTTTCCACACACAGCCATGTGCCACGTGCCTCCCTCACATCCTCAGGAGAAAGGTTAGTTCCCAGGGATGCAGCTGAGGGTCCACTGCTGGATCCTACGCATGCACCTGCCCCTACGCATGCACCTGCCCCCTCCTCCCCCACAAACAGACAGCATATGACTTGAGAGAAGGCGGTCTTTTGCGTTTCTGTGAATCTTCCATAGCAAATGAGCTGGGGTAGGAGTGACACGGTGATACCGCCCCAGCTGCAGATGGCATGTGACTGTTTGAAATGCCAAACCGAATATGTAAGCAGGGAGGCAAGTGAGTGGCAGTTGCGCCAGAGTGTGGGCAAGCACAAGGTGACCTGGCCAGCCGGCCTCTACCTACAAAGCAGGGAGTGGGTGCTGGGCTCCGAGCGACAGCTCAGAGTGAGAATATGGAGTCCCCCAGGTGGTCCCTGAAAACCTGGCCTGAGGGGCTGCTGGGGCCAAAAGTATGTTTGGAAAAACAAACCAACCAACCCAGCCTCAATCAGAAAGAAGAGTGGAGTAACAAGAGCAAGCTATGCCTGTGCACATAACTGCTGCTCACAGAAATGTCCCTCCAGTTCTGAAACCCTAAGACGAAAGAGCCCATCCCCTTGGAGCCAAGAGGAAGGTGGGCAGGCTGAATTTTGGAAGTTCTCCTTCTCCCTGCAGACAGCAGCTCTGGGAGAATCAGCTAGCACAGGCTGGAGAGACTTCTAAACTCCAAAACAGTTTGGAGAACCCCCAGAAAATGGCCCCTCCAGAGAGGTGCTGAGAGCGAGGGCTGGCACTGCCCTGGGTACCTTTTCTCAGGCCTCTGCCTTGGAGAGGGGGACCTGAAGCTGATGAAGGAGGGCTTCCTGGAGGAGAGACTCAGGACTACATTGCTACCCACTGGGTAGGTGGGGACAGTCAGCTCCAAACAGCAGCAGGAAAGTGCGAGATACCCTTCCCAGGGTTGCAGCCCTCAATCAAGTGTGCCAGGGTGGAGAATGGCCTCCATCAGAGGGGAATGGCGGCAGTCTGAGGGAGTCTTCTCCCTCTCGGGAGCCCTGGCCCCCAGCTGTGAGCCTAGCCCCTCGCCAGCTGGGAGGTGTCTAAACCCTGCTCTCTTCTGGGAGAGGTGGGGGAGGGTTAGCAAGCCCCCGGCTCCTTGGCGCCCCTGGTTACCACTCCCACCACCACCTCCGCTCCCTCTGCATTCCTTCCCTCAGCCGCCTCTGCACCCCTGAGCTGCACTTGAAAACCTCTCCCCTCATCGCATCCTTTGTGGGAGAGGAGAAGTTGCTTAGCAGCAAAGCAGAGCAGGACGTGCTTATGCAACGCAACCCGGAGCAGTATCCGGGAGGCCTGCGCTACAGCTGTAGACAGAAGGGGGCACACCTGCTGCCCTGTCCCAGGTTCCAAAGGAAACATCATCCTATATCCCCTGGAAGACCCAAGTTACTGGTTGGGAACACATGGCAGGGGATGCTTGTTTCACCTCAGTAGAGCCTCAGTATGACAGAACTGGCAGAAAACACGCATGAAGAAACTTGAAAACACAGTGATTCACTGAGCATGGGGTCTAAAGAGCAGGGAAACTGTCAAACCCTAAGCGTGAGGAAGCGATCATAGACTCGCACCTCCCACACAGACCAGGTCCTTCTCCACCTTTGGGGTCAGAGGAGAAGGGACTCTCCTGGCCAGGAGCCCAGAAGCTCAGCCTCTCTTTTTCCACCTGCCCACTCCTGCATGAGCTTGAGTGAAACGCCTGCAGCCCCCACTCAGGCCTACTCCCTCCAGGCCCTGAAGATGCATCCAACATGCACACAAGAAGCAGGCAGCTGACACCCAGGTTCTGCTCTGTGGCTTCTTACCTTAATGTAGTTGATGAACTCGGCCAGGAAGCTGTGGGACTAGAGGAGCAGAGAAATCAAGGTGAGTATCCCCCCTGGCAGGGGCCACAGGGTCTATGCCTACACACCTGCCCATCTGAGTGCCACCTGCCTGCCGTGCCTGTGTGCCTGTCCAACCACCTGCGTAAGCAGTAGAGCCTCCTGTGGTGTGGGGATCGAGGTGCCACTTCTCCCAAAGACAAGGTCTCAGCCGCTAGAGCCTGCTGATCCTGATGCCCACCCGCCTCTCACTGTCTGACTGGGGAGGCAGGAGGGGAGCAGCGGGGTGTCTGGGACGGGGTGGCTCATCTTTTTGGGCACAGGGAGGGGTTTCCTAGGGGCGGTGGGCCCACCTGCTCCTCAGTCATGGTCTCGCCCACACCCTCTTCCTCCACCACGAAGGCCTCCTTCAGTTTCAGATACTCTTCATGCTCCCGCTGGGCCTGCTCCTCCCGGGCTTTCCTCTCCTCCTCCTCCTGTGGACACAGAAGAGGCAAGAGTCAGATATTTTGGGGTGAGTGCCCACCCTATCCTGTTCTGGTCTCTGCTGCCCCCACAGGGCAGCAGAGCATGCAGACCAGCCCTTTCTCAGGGACAGAGCTCCTTTAAGACCTTGATCCCTCTGGCCCCTAAGCTGAACAGCAGGATCCCTCTTCTCAATCAGTTCCATCACCTCCCAGATGAATGCTGCTCAGCTCCCCTTTCCCTGAAAATCCTGCCATGAACTCCCCCATAATATCCTCCAGTCACCTCCCCTCCCACTTCCTGTCCTGTCACGTCCAAACTTCATGAACAAACACCCAGTTTCCCTTTCCCACCAATCAGCCATCCCTCCAGCCCACTCCAATCTGGCTTCTGCATACTCAGCTCTACCAAAACAAGTCCTGCTATGGTCTCACCCATGTCCTCCAACCACAAAAGCCAAAGGACAACCATCAGGCCTCATACCCCTGTCTTCTCAGTGGTCTGGGGCAGAGCCAACCATCCTTTCTTCCCTCCTTTGGCATCCAGACCCTACCCTCTCCTGGATTTCCTCCTGTTCCTTGGGCCATTCTTCCCGCCTCCTCCATCACTCAGCCCTGTCCCTTCTTTCTCCTTCACTCTCTGGGCCACCTCACCATGCCCACAGCATCAACAATATGTCCTTGCCAGTGGCTGCCACAGTTGTATCCCCACCCAAATCTCTCCTTGCAAACGCACGACTGCCCAAGTGGCACACCCACTGGGCTGTCTCACAGGCACCTCAAATTGATTATGTCCCAGAAAGACCCTGTGATCTACTCCCCACACATCTGGTACTCCTCCTGGGCCCCTGGCTCAGTGAATCACACAACCATCTGGCCAGATGCCCTGGTCAGAAATGAGGCCCCATCTACCACTTCTTTCTTTAACTTCTGGAAAACTTGATCCACCCATGTCATTCTATCACCAGCACAACCTACTGCAACAGTCTCGCCCCAAATCAACCCATTTTCCAGAATTCTCAGAATGATCTATTTTAAACATGAAGCTAAAGCTGGGACACGGAATATACAAGATGAGCCTGGAGCATTTTGCAGTGTCAAGAGTAAGAAACTACTTTAAAAAAACTAAACAATAAGGGTATGTCAAAGGTACACAGGAGCCAACTAAAAGAGCTCCCAGTGGCCAAAGCTGGAACAATCTAAGCAAAAAAGTAAATAAGATAGCACTGGATGGGACTTCCCTGGTGGCCCAGTGGTTAGGACTTCGCACTTTCACTGCTGAGGGCCCAGGTTCAATCCCTGGTTGGGGCACTAAGATCCCACAAGCCACGTGGCGTGGTGGGGAAAAAAAACCTGATAGCATTTGGATTATAATTCAAAGTTCAAATAAATATCCATAAGTCCATGTGGATACAAATAAACAATTGGGGACGTCCCTGGTGGCATAGTGGTTAAGAATCCGCCTGCCAATGCAGGGGACATGGGTTCGAGCCCTGGTCCAGGAAGATGCCACATGCTGTGGAGCAACTAAGCCCACACGCCACAACTACCGAGCCTGTGTTCTACAGCCCACAAGCCACAACTACTGAGCCCATGTGCCGCAACTACTGAAGCCTGTGCGCTCTAGGGCCTGTGCTCCACAACAAGAGAAGCCACCGCAATGAGAAGCCTGTGCACTGCAATGAACACCCAATGCAGCCAAAAAATAAATTAATTAAAAAAGGAAAAAAAATTTTTAAATTGCTTTAAAAAAATAAAACAATTGAATAAATAAAGAAAAAAAGATAAATCTGTACAAAAGAATTCCAAATACTTTATGTAAATACTCTCCTCTTAAGAAGGTGGAGCATAGCTCCCTACCCCTTAAGTGTGGGCTGTGCAGTGACTTGTTTCCAAAGAAGCATGGGAAATGGAGAAATCTGGCAAATATAACCTTAGCCAGGTGATCAAGGTTAACATACTAGTGATAAGTCAAGTTGATAACATGTACCCTTGCTATGTTGTGGTGAGGATGACACTTCACCTCCGGTCTTCCTCCCAGAAATCTATAACCCCCAGTCTAACCGTGACAATAACATAAGCCAAACGCAAATAGAGAGACATTTTACAAAGTACTTGCCCAACAGGTCACAAGACTGTCAAGATCATCAAAAGCAAAGAAAGTCTGAGAAGCTGTCACAAGCCAGAGGAACCTAAGGAGATATGACAACTAAGTGTAATGTGGTATCCTGGATGGAACCCTGGGAAAGAAAAAGGATATTTGGGAAAAGCTAATGAAATCCCAATAATGTGTCAAATTCACTTAATAATAATGTATTAATATTAGTTGTGAGAAATATACCACAGTAAGGCATGATGTTAATAATAAGGGAATCTGGGGTGCAGGGGAGAAGAGTGTCAGAATATTTAAGGTGCATTATTAAGTTCAATATTCAGAAAGGTAAAAAACTCTCTCAACTAATGCCTCCCCTCTGCTGTGTTCCAGCCCATCCACTATAGCACCCATAGCCAGGCTTCCTGCCATCCAGTGTCCCTGGACAATAGGGCCAGTAGAGGCCAAAGGCACCACGCTATGGGGTCTTCCCAGCTGGGCAGCCCTGGCTCTCACCCTATATACCCCACATCTTTGTGATGTTGTCTTTCTTCAGCACCTGATTCTCAGAAGGAAGGAAGCACCTGGCAAACAAAGGTTGATTCACCACCCTTACTGCAGTGGCCTCCATTCCCTGAGCATCTTCTCTATGCCAGGCCCCAAACAGAACCTGGTACAGATACAATCCGCCATCTCTTACAATGCCCTTTAACAGCCTCAAGACCCTTAGGATCCAGAACCCCCCCTCTGCCACCTTACCTCTCTGACCCCTTTCCTTCTTCCTTACCCTGCTTTAGCCACTCTGCCTCAATGTTCTTCAAATGCTTCAGGTGTGTCCAATAAATCACATGCACAAATTTCAGTCTCAGGCTCACTTTTCAGCAGCAGCTTTACAGAGGCTGTGCCTAGAGCTCAGGGACCAAATAAACCAGGGCCTGCACCTGGCTCAAGGCCCCTCTTCTAGGCTGGAGGTGTTGGGAAGCGGCATGGGTATCAAGGCTGCCTGGACAGCTGTCAGAAGTCAGCATCAGGGGCCTGGCTCACCTTCTGTTCCTCCTCCAAGCGAAGCCGCTCCTCCTCCTTTTTCCACTCTGCCTCACGCTGCGATTCAAGGCGTTTCCTCTCCTCACGCTCAGCCTCCTCTGCCTGGAGAAAGGCCTTCATGGGGGGCACATCTCCACCCCCAGCTAGAGTTTGCCCACCTCCCAAACAGGCCAGGCCAGGCAAGGCCTGGCCACAGACCAACATTGCAGGAGACAGAAACAGGCAAGCATCAAATACCAGCCCAGCATGCAAAGAGCCTCGAGGGGAGGGTCTGCCATTTAGAAGACTCTTTCCCACTTCTCAGAGCTGCACCCCATCCCTCCTGCTTGCCTCACGCTGGGCTTTTCGTGCTTGTTTCTCCTCCAGCTTCCGCAGTTTCTTAGCTCCAATTTTCCCTAACAGGTGAGTTTCCACTGGCTTCTCGATGTCTTCTTCCTCTTGGGCTGAGTATGGTCAGAGAAAGACACTTCAGGTCCTGGCCATGGAGGACTGATGATGATGGATCCACCCTACCCCTTGTATCTCTCCTAATGGGGGGTCTCCTTCCACTCACTTGCAAATACCACTAGCCCAGCTCTGCCCTCTAGAGGCCCCTGCCACGCAGATATTCATCTGGGGGTGTGTGTGTTAGGTGTGGGGGAGGAGGGAGGGAACCATGGGGCAAGAAAACAGATGATAACTTAAGATCTGCATAGCCATAAAGAAAGCACTCTAACCCAAGGGTTAAGCCCTCAGGAAATGAGTGTACCCACACAAGGAGAGTGCTGGAATAGAAGGAGTGGACTGGGCTTCCCTGGTGGTGCAGTGGTTGAGAGTCCGCCTGCCGATGCAGGGGACACGGGTTCGTGCCCCGGTCCGAGAAGATCCCACATGCCCCGGAGCGGCTGGGCCCGTGAGCCATGGCGCGTCCGGAGCCTGTGCTCCGCAACAGGAGAGGCCACAACAGTGAGAGGCCCGCGTACCGCAAAAAAATAATAATAATAAAAAAAGGAGTGGACTGAAGAACTCTCTAGGTCAATCTAAAGACTCCTGCCCTTGGACTTCCCTGGTGGTGCAGTGGTTAAGAATCCGTCTGCCAATGCAGGGAACACAGGTTAGATCCCTGGTCTGGGAAGATCCCACACATCCGGAGCAACTACACCCGTGTGCCACAACTACTGAGCCTGCACTCTAGAGCCCATGAGTCACAACTACTGAGCCCACGTGCCGCCACTACTGAAGCCCATGTGCCTAGAGCCCTTGTTCTGCAACAAGAGAAGCCACGACAATGAGCCCGAGCACCGCAACGAAGAGTAGCCCCCGCTCGCCGCAACTACAGAAAGCCTGCACGCAGCAATGAAGACCCAGTGCAGACAAAAATAAATAAATAAATAAAAGAAGACGCCTGCCCTCCTGTTTGGACACTGAGAGCCAAAATGAAGGAAGAGGGGGTTGGCTCAATGGAATAGGGATCAGGATCCAGAGCTGCTAGTCCCCGGAAGCAAAGGCTGGATCCTAAGTCTCCCCTAACTGTATCCTATGGCTCCCAGATATCCCTCCCACACTATGGCTTCACACCCCACTCTTCTGCCCAGCTTTGAGGGTCCTCTCACCCTCTAACCCAGGCCCTTTCTCCACCAGGCTGGGCCCCTCTCACCTGGGATGACGACCTCCCCCTCATTCTCAGCTACTTCTGCCCAGGCCACCCGCTGGGCTCGACGCTGGGCCTGCAGGCGGCTGCCCAGGTCCCTGCGGCGCCGGGGCCTGCCCCCAGTTCTCTGCTCCTCGGGCTCCAGGGGCTGAGGCTGGGCCACTCGGCCTGCTACTACTGCCTCCTCCTCATTGTGCAAAGGCTCTTGGACAGCTGTAGGGAAGAGAAGAACCATGATTCTGTCCGGCAGCCCAAACCACCTCATGGCAGGGGGAACAGCGTCCTGGAAGCCTCACCCTCCTCTGCTCAACTTCCTCCAGGCTCCCGCTGCCCACAGCACAAAGTCCCAATTTCTCAGCCTGACTGTGGAGGCCTTCATAACCTAAACCCAGACCTTGGTCCTATGCAGCAAGATCACCCCATCCCTCCCACCTGTGCTGCTTCTCTCTTTCCTCCCAAGGATCCACTTTTCCAGGTGACCTGTCAGGAAACTACCACCCTGCAAGATAGAGCTGAAGCTCTACCTCCTCTAGGAAGCCCACCTTGACCTCTCCAGACCTCATCTGAATGCCCACGGCAGGACTGCATTTATCTGTTGACTAACACCACCTGCCATGGTTTCATCTGGCACCCCAATCAGAGAGCACACCCGAGGGCTGGGTCTCTCCTCTCAGGAAGATTTGTTGGCTATTTGCCTTACCTCAGCTTCTCTGTGCCCGCCCCCGCTCCCACAGATGCTCTTAAGTAGCTTGTGGGTCCAAGGAGGGGAAGAGACATATACACAAACCCATATCCTGATAAGAAATCATGGGGAGGGGGGCAGGATGGAGGATGACAGGTGTATCTGTTCTGTGCCCTGGAGGATGACATGGACTTCCGGGCGGGGTGCAAAACAAGGAGGAAGGTGCATGGCCACATGGGTATTCTCCTTGAGAGTGAAGGAGAGCTTCCTGGAGCCACCTCATGCTCTGTTCAGCTCGTGGGTAGGTAGAAAACTTAGGTTCCCCCTCCTGTCAGCTGCTCTGGAGCCAGCCTGGGAGGGATGGGAAACCCCTGTGGATCCCCCAACTGGCGCAGAGAAGGGCTGCCCGGATGAGGGATGTGAGTGCCCGTCAGGGCCTGGCCCTTCTGCAGTGCCAAGGGGTGAGGGGAGAGATGAGGCAAGGCTTTCTTTGGGGGCCAGGAGAAAGGCGTAGGTACCCTGCTACTCTGTCCCCGAGCCGCAATCCTGCTCTGCGGCTCCCCGCTGAGCCCCCTTCGCGCACGTATGCGCCTGCGCGCAGCCTGCCTGCCGCGAAAGGCGCGGCTATCTCGTCAGCCCAGCCAGGCAAGCCGGCGCATGCGCAGGAGTCGCGGCTCGACGGCCTACAGAGGCTCCGGAGTCAGAGAACGCGCGGCACCACCGGCCATGGCGTGGCGACATCGCCTACCTGCTACCACCCGGCTCCGGCTGCGAGTCAGGAAGAGGATAAGGCCGACAAGCAGAGCCGCCGCCACCAAGTACACCACCGGGGCCACCATGACAACGGCTTCCAGCTGGAACCAGCCAGCGCGTCCAGCCTGAGGCCCGGGATCTCCCAGACCCCGCCTAACGCCCATGCGGCCCCTCCCGTTTCCCATTCTAGGCTCCGCCCACCACTGGGCCCCGCCCAGGCCGCACACTTAATTTAGAGGCCCTAATTTTTTTCTCAATATGCTGTACAGCAATGAATGAATGAATGAATTAGCTGTATAGCAAAGTGATTCAGCTATACATATATATCCTTTTTTTTTTTTTGGCCTTGCTGCGCAACTTGCAGGATCTTAGTTCCCCAGCCAGGGATTGAACCTGTGCCCTTGGCAGTAAAAGCAGAGTCCTAACAACTGGGCTGCCAGGGAATTCCCTACTTTTTTTTTTTTTTAATATTCTTTTCCATTATGGTTTATCATAGGATACTGAATATAGTTCTCTGTGCTATAGGAACACAGAAGGTAGGAGCTTGTTTATCTATTCCATATATATCAATAATAGCTTACATCTGCTAACCCTAACCTCCCACTCCATCCCTCCCCCAACCCCTCCCCCTTGACAACCACAAGTCTGTTCTATATGTCTGTGAGTCTGTTTCTGTTTCATAGATAGGCTCACTTGTCATATATTAGATTCCACATATAAGAGATATATGGTATTTGGCTTTCTCTTTCTGACTTACTTCACTTAGTATGATAATCTCTAGTTGCATCCGTGTTGCTGCAAATGAGAGGCCCTAATTTTTAACTTTAAAATGAATTCTGGGGGAGTAAAAAAAGTTAAGTGGAAATTATTGCAAATGATTATGTGCAGCGTGACATTTATGTATGTTTTAAAAGCACTAAATAATACCACAGTGTTTATGGAAGCACACATATGCAGAAAAAGTAAAAAAGATGCTTGGGAATGATACATACCAACTTCAGAATAGCAGTTACCTTTGGGGAGGGAAGAAGTTGGATGGCATTAACAGCAGAGCTTTGCCTATTATCTGTGACATCTGATCTCATTAAAAGTAGAGACCAGGGTGTCCCTGGTGGCGCAGTGGTTGAGAATCTGCCTGCCGATGCAGGGGACATGGGTTCGTGCCCCGGTCCGGGAGGATCCCACGTGCTGCGGAGCGGCTGGGCCCGTGAGCCATGGCCGCTGAGCCTGCGCGTCCGGAGCCTTGCGCTCCACAGCGGGACAGGCCACGACCGTGAGAGGCCCGCGTACCGCAAAAATAAATAAATAAATAAATAAATAAATAAATAAATAAATAAAAGTAGAGACCAAATCTTAAAAAAAAATAAATTGTAATATACTTTTGTACTCAGACTTGCAATTTTAAAGTAACTTATTGGGTTGTACAAGAATTATTGATCCAGTTTTCCATAGTGAGCACTAGGAAATTAAATACTCACAGGGAATTTAAATTTTCTTTTAATTCTTGACACTGTTAAAAAAGAAAAACAAAACTGGGACTTCCCTGGCAGTAGTTAAGACTCAGCACTTCCAATGCAGAGGGCGCGGGTTCGATCCCTGGTCTGGGAACTAAAATCCCACATGCCACGTGGTGCAGCCAAAAAAAAAAAAAAAAAAAAAAAAAAAACTGGGGACAAATTCTACCTCAATAAAGTTGTGTAAAAAAAACCTAGGGACAGGATGTAAACTCAAGATTTTTTGAAAAGCAAAGAACAATTAAACTACTAGGAATTTGCTATTACAGTAGTATGAAGATTTTGTGTGTATGATGACATAAAGATCCCAGGACCCATGATGTGTGTATAGGGGAGGATTTGAAAAAATATGGACACATGTTAACACTTTAACATATGTTAAATTGGAATGGTGGGCACTTGAGCATTTATGATTTTCTGTAATTTTGAAAGTTCATAATTTATAAACAAGCAAAAAGGGCAGGACAGTGCTTTTAAAACATATAAATGTTGATAATCGTTAAAGCTGGTCAGTGGTTATATAGGGGCTCATTATACTGCTTTTTTTTTTGTAAGTTTGACATTTTTGTGCAAGTTTGAAATTTTCCATAATAAAAAATATTGTTAAAAAGTAAAAATTAAGACTTGATACATTTTTGTGTGTAATTTGCATGTGCACAGAAAGTTGTTTGGAAGGGTGAAACAAGAAACTGTCAATAGATATAACTTCCTTGCTGCCTCAGATTATATCACTTTCACAGCTTTCATTTGGAGTTCTCAGATTGTCAGGGTCCTGGACCCTAAGCATGTTGCTTAAGGTTTGTGGGCAGACTGAGTGGGGTGGAAGATGGCAGGGAGAACAACAGTGAGACAGCTGCTGCCCTGGTCCAGGTAAGAACAGAACAGGGCTGGATTCATGACAGTAGCATTGGACTGGTGAGGAGGGGACTGATTCAAGAACTATTTCAGAGGCAGAATTGATAGGACCTGACAATCTCCTTCGAGGGCAAGAATTGTCCTTCTTTGCTTAACTTGGTTTCCTCCACAATGACGGAAGTGCAATTCCAAAGAGATCTTCTGTCATATTCCTTGCTAAAGGAAATAAAAATTTACATTTTAGGGACTTCCCTGGTGGCGCAGTGGTTAAGAATCCGCCTGCCAATTCAGGGGACATGGCTTCGAGCCCTGGTCCGGGAAGATCCCACATGCTGTGGAGCAACTAAGCCCGTGTGCCACGACTACTGAGCTGTGCTCTAGAGCCCGCTAGCCACAACTACTGGGCCCATGTGCCACAACTGCTGAAGCCAACGCACCTAGAGCCCATGCTCCACAACAAAGAAAAGCCATCGCAATGAGAAGCCCACGCACTACACTGGAGTAGCCCCCGTTCGCCGCAACTAGAGAAAGACTGCACGCAGCAATGAAGACCCAACCCCAGCCAAAAATTAAAAAAATAATAATTAAAAAAAATTTACATTTTAATTCTGGCATAGGCTACTTAATGAATGAATAATGCAGTCCCCTTCCTTTCTGCTCAGAGAAACTAAGAAACTATTTACGTTGGCTCACCAGTTAAGTGAAGCAATCGATACATTTCTTTTTTGTTTTGTTGTTGCCTAAGAGGATTTCTGTTACTTGCAACCAAGGATCCTAACTAAAGATCACACATACAGAAACTTCTGCATACAATTTTAGGTATTCACACATCTCCTTCCTCCCCTCCCCCCCACCCTGCCAAGCTCTTGGGCTCCAAGACCTTCAGATTTATTTATCTATTTACTATTTATTTATTGGCTTGTGGGATCTTAGTTCCCTGACCAGGGACTGAAGCCGGGTCTTCGGCAGTGAAAGCACAGAGTCCTAATCACTGGACAGCCAGGGAATTCCCCAAGACCTTCAGATTTAGAGTGAGGTCTATCTAAAGTGAATACTCATTTCCAATACTCCATGCTTAATAACCCTGTAGCTGAAGCTTTCAACAGTCAGGAGGTCGGCTTTGCTGACGGGAACCTCTTCTGCCCCTCCACCTCCCTGAAGATTCACCATGACTTCATGAATTAGGAAGACAAATGACCTAGAGGGAAGGCAACCACTTCCTGATGTAACCCACTACTTCTCAGGCCAACTCCAAGGAGCCTTGCAAATCACATGGTAGAAAGGGATCACATGGTAGAATGGGAAACTTCAGACCTGCCTTAGGACACAGTGAGGGCTTCTGGCCTATGCAATACTCCCGCTATGGTAAAGTCATTGAGCAATGGGATTTACACCCCCCCACCCCGAGGACAAATTCTGGGATCTAAAAAAAAAAATCATCCAGATTATTAGAAGTCTTTAACATTAACGAAAATAACCCATACAGGCATTGACAGTCCTCCAGACTTCCGATGACACTCCTCTGACAGGAGTTGCCTCACCAGGAGTAGAGCTGGCCCTGAATCTGCCCTTACTGTTAACCTTTGGTTGCTGAGTCCATGAAGGAGGGAGACAGCTGAATTGCCCAGTGTGGGTGTCAGCAGTGGGTCAAGGCCTATCGCACAGGTGGGTCTGCTGGGGCACTTTCTACTCTTTGCTGTGTTAGGGATGAAAAGATGTGGCTGAGAAGGGATGATGGACTTAAAGGACTGGAGGGATGAGGTAATAAGCGAGTCGAAATGCTGAAGTCGCAAATCTGGAAGATAGGGGAAAAGACCGGGCTAGATTTAGGCTATGCCAAGTTTAAGATCATAGTCAGAGCTGGCAAGCAAGGAGGAGCTAAGGAAGCGAGGCTGAAGGAGAGGTCAGGATAAAGACCCAGGTTTGGGGGCCCTTGTCCAGAAGGAAACAGTTTCCAGAGACAGCTTTAGAGTGCCCGCGGTTAAGGCGAATCGTCCAGAGCCTAGGCAGTTCATCACCAGCCTCGAGGTAGGTACGCTGGGCTTCTTTGCTTCCTCGGTGTCCCTGTTCCAGAGAGGGGCGAAAGCAGGGGTGGGGCAGGTGGCTGGAACGGTCTCTTCTGACCTTGAGGAGAGCGTCTCTTTGCGGGAGGAACTGGTCTCGGCTTACACAACCTCCAGCGCTGGGAAGACCCCAACAAATCCGACGCAGGAGTGCTGAGCCCTTCTCCTCCCTTCTAGCGCCCGGGGCCCCAGGCTGCTCAAACGAAAAGGGCGCTGTGCTCCCGGGTATCTGAGCAAGGATTCTGGGCGCCCAGCGCAGCCTTCCCGCCCCTAAGGTTCCCAGACTGCAGCTGCCGCCGCCATCATACCGCGCAGCACGCAACAAAATCCACAGCCGGCCTTCCTGGGACCCGAGGCCGGAAAACGGGCCACCCACTTCCGCCGCCAGGCGGAAGTAGAGGGACTTCCGGTGAACTTTACAGGTGCTTGTGGCTCACAATGGCGGCCTCCTTGTCCGGGAAGAAGATCGTGTTTGTCACGGGGAACGCCAAGAAGCTGGAGGAGGTGACGGGAGTGGTGGGAAGCCGACCAGGAGGCGGTTGGGGGGTAGCGTGTGGCAAGGTTGGCTGGGGAGAAGGCGGAGAAGTGGCTTCCAGGCGGAGGGAAGCACGCGGGTGGAAGAGCAGAGGGGGAACAGAGTCCGACCCGGAGGGATGGGTTGGATCGGGAAGGGGATGGGCCGCGTGGAATGGAGTAGCGCGTGTGCGGAGTGGGGGTGACCCGGGGTTGGACTCGATAGAATGAGGGCCTTGACAAATCCGGGCACAGGGGTTGTGAGCTTAGGGGCATCGGGAGCTGAAGGAGTGGTGGGGTCCTTAACACTTGTCCCAAAGGTCACCTCTTAAGCTAGGTCCCAAACCGGGACCCTGACACCCCTCTGGAGCGGATCCAGACCCCACTGCTGGCCTGGGGTTGGCAGGGGCCGGACAGGGTGTGGGGAGAGGCATCCAAACTGAGTTCCACACCCCACCACGGTCCAGAAATGTGGTCCTCAGCCTCTCCCAGCCTCTTTCCGCCATCTGTGAAATGGCCATTATGCAGGAGGTCTGCTTCACAGCGCAATGGAGAGGAGTGAAGGAGGCAGTGGATCCAAAGTTCCTGCCTACAGGGACTTTGTGGTCAGCTCTGAGAATTCTGGGGGTTGATGGAACCGCTTTGGCTGCAAATAGTAGAGAGACACAGGGAGCTCATGTAAACAGCCAGGTGACAATCGTGGGAATACAATGGTATGCTGTCCCACAGGACTTGAGAAGTCTTTCTCAGGAGTCCCTATCGAGGGGTTTATTTGTCCTTCTAGTTCTCTCTGGATGCTCATCCCTTTTCCTTTTGAGGTCTTTCTGCATTTTTCCCTTCTGATGGAGGGGGCAGTAAGGCTTCTGCCAGACATCAGCTCTGATTGGCCTTGCTTGGATCAAAGGTTTGCCCTTACTTAGTCAGCCATGGTCAAGGAGGTGGGTCATGTGTGCGGAGTCAGGATGACACCCACTAGATGTCTGAGGCAGACCAATGGGGTGCAGTCATTAGGGTCATTTGTCTACAGCATAGGGACCAATGACACTTGCGTGCTGTTACAGGGTGGCCTCAGAAGTCAGAGCCCTGTGCTGATAAAAGGTTTGGGATCTTGAGGCCAGACCAGACAAGCAGACAGGCAGTGCCACACTGAACAGAGCCCCATGCAAGATGGTGGGTGCCGGCTCCCAAGGCCATCTCTACTTCTGGTTGAGAATGTGGCCCTCCCACATTTAAAGAAGAGGGAGGGAATTCCCTGGAAGTCCAGTGGTTAGGATTCGAGCTTTCACTGCCGGGGCCCGGGTTCGATCCCTGGTCGGGAAACTAAGATCCTGTAAGCCATGTGGCACGGCCCCCCCAAAAAAGGAGAAAAAAAAAGAAGATGCTGGAGTGGCCAGAGGAGGCTCACTGGAGAAAATGGACTTGAAGTTGGCCTAAAATAGGGAGTTTTAACTCTTCATCTCATGGTACCCCATTGGCAGAGTGATGAAGCCTCTGGACCCTTTCTCAGGAAAATATTTTTAAATGTACAAAATAAAATACATAGGATTACAAAGGAAATCAATTCTATTGATTTACAATTCTCAAAATATTATAAATATTTGTGATCCAGTTACATATGCTTTATTAATGCATACCGAGCTGATCTCCCTGTGCTATGCCCCTGCTTCCCACTAGCTATTTTACATTTGGTAGTGTGTATATGTCGATGCTTCTGTCACTTCTCCCCAGCTTCCCCCTCCCCCGCTGCCGTGTCCTCAAGTCCATTCTGTATGTCTGCGTCTTTATTCCTGCCCTGCCACTAGGTTCATCGGTACCATTTTTTTTTTAGATTCCATATATATGCGTTAGCATACGGTATTTGTTTTTCTCTTTCTTTACTTTTTTTCTTTACTTCACTCTGTATGACAGACTCTAGGTCCATCCACCTCACTACAAAAAACTCTATTTCGTTTCTTTCTATGGCTGAGTAATATTCCATTGTATATATGTGCCACATCTTCTTTATCCATTCGTCTGTCAGTGGACATTTAGTTTGCTTCCATGTCCTGCCTATTGTAAATAGTGCTGCAATGAATATTGTGGTGCATATCTCTTTTTGAATTATGGTTTTCTCAGGGTATATGCCGAGTAGTGGGGTTTGCTGGGTCATGTGGTAGTTCTATTTTTAGTTTTTACGGCACCTCCATACTGCTCTCCATAGTGGTTGTATCAATTTACATTCCCACCAACAGTGCAGGAGGGTTCCCTTTTTACCACACCCTCTCCAGCATTTATTGTTTCTAGATTTTTTGATAATGGCCATTCTGACCAGTGTGAGGTGATACCTCATTGTGGTTTTGATTTGCATGTCTCTAATAGTGATGTTGAGCATCTTTTCATGTGCCTCTTGGCCATCTGTATGTCTTCTTTGGTGAAATGTCTATTTAGGTCTTCTGCCCATTTTTTAATTGGGTTGTTTCTTTTTTTTAATGTATTTTATTTTATTTTAATTTATTTTTGTTTTTGGCTGCGTTGGGTCTTCGTTGCTGTGCGCGGGCTTTTCTCTGATTGTGGTGAGCAGGGGCTACTCTTTGTTGCGGCGCGCAGGCTTCTCATTGCGGTGGCTTGTCTTGTTGTGGAGCTTGGGCTCTAGGTGCGCGGGCTTCAGTAGCTGTGGCACAGGGGGTCAGTAGTTGTGGCTTGCAGGCTCTAGAGCGCAGGCTCAGTAGCTCGGTAGTTGTGGCGCACAGGCTTAGTTGCTCCGCGGCATGTGGGATCTTCCCAGACCAGGGCTCAAACCTGTGTCCTCTGCATTGGCAGGCGGATTCTTAACCACTGCGCCACCAGGGAAGCCTGGGTTGTTTCTTTTTTTGATTTTGAGCTCCATGAGCTGTTTGTATATTTTGGAGATTAATCCTTTGCTCGTTGTTTCATTTGCAAATATTTTATCCCATTCTGAGGGTTGTCTTTTCGTCTTGTTTATGGTTTGCTTTGCTGTGCAAAGCTTTTAAGTTTAACTAGGTCCCATTTGTTTATTTTTGTTTTTATTTTCATTACTCTAGAAGGTGGGTCAAAAAACATCTTGCTGTCGTTTATGTCAGAGTGTTTTTCCTATGGTTTCCTCTAAGAGTTTTATAGTGTCTGGTTTTACATTTAGGTCTTTAATACATTTGGAGTTTATTTTTATTTTTTTATTTTTTGGAGTTTATTTTTGTGTGTGGTGTTAGGTGGTGTTCTAATTTCATTCTTTTACATGTAGCTGTCCAGTTTTCCCAGCACCACTTACTGAAGAGGCTGTCTTTTCTCCATTGTATGTTCTTGCCTCCTTTGTCGTAAATTAGGTGACCATATGTGCATGGGTTTATCTCTGGGCTTTCTATCCTGTACCTTGATCTATATTTCTGTTTTTGTGCCAGTACCATAATGTCTTGATTACTGTAGCTTTATAGTATAGTTTGAAATCAGGGAGCCTGATTCCTCCAGCTCCTTTTTTCTTTCTCAGTATTGCTTTGGCTATTCAGGATCTTTTGTGTTTCCATACAAATTGTAAAATTTTTTGTTCTAATTCTGTGAAGAATGCCATTGGTAGTTTGATAGGGATTGCATTGAATCTGTAGATTGCTTTGGGTAGTATAGTCATTTTCATAATATTGATTCTTCCAATCCAAGAATATGGTATATTTCTCCAACTGTTTATGACATCTTTGATTTCTTTCATCAGTGTTTTATAGTTTTCCAAGTATAAGTCTTTCACCTCCTTAGATAGGTTTATTCCTAGATATTTTATTATTTTTGTTGCGATGGTAAATGGGATTGTTTCCTTAATTTCTCTTTCTGATTTTTCGTTGTTAGTGTATAGGAATGCCAGAGATTTCTGTGCATTAACTTTGTATCCTGCAACCTTACCAAATTCGTTGATTAGTTCTAGTAGTTTTCTGGTGGCATCTTTAGGATTTTCTATGTATAGTATCATGTCATCTGCAAACAGTGACAGTTTTACTTATCCAATTTGTATACCTTTTATTTCTTTTTCTTCTCTGATTGCCATGGCTAGGACTTCGAAAACTATGTTGAGTAAGAGTGGTGAGAGAGGACATCCTTGTCTTTTTCCTGATCTTAGAGGAAATGCTTTCAGTTTTTCACCATTGAGTATGTTTGCTGTGGGTTTGTCATATATGACCTTTATTATGTTGAGGTAGGTTCCCTCTATGCCCATTTTCTGGAGAGTTTTTATCGGAAAAGAGTGTTGAATTTTTTCAAAACCTTTTTCTGCATCTATTGAGATGATCACATGGTTTTTATTCCTTAATTTGTTAACATGGTGTATCACATTGATTTGCGTATATTGAAGAATCCTTGCATCTGATGTATGATCCTTTTAATATGTTGTTGGATTCTGTTTGCTAGTATTTTGTTCAGGAGTTTTGCATCTATGTTCATCAGTGATATTGGACTATAATTTTCTTTTTTTGTGATACCTTATTCTGGTTTTGGTATCAGGGTGATGGTGGCTTCATAGAACGAATTTGGGAGCGTTCCTCTCTCTGCAGTTTTTTGGACGAGTTTGAAGAAGGATCGGTGTTAGCTCTTCTCTAAATGTTTGATAGAATTCACCTGTGAAGCCATCTGGTCCTGGACTTTTGTTTGTTGGAAGATTTTTTTTATATATAAATTTTTTTTTTTTTTTTTTTTTTGCGTTACGTGGGCCTCTCACTGTTGTGGCCTCTCTCGTTGCGGAGCACAGGCTCCGGACGCGCGGGCTCAGCAGCCATGGCTCACGGGCCCAGCCACTTCACAGCATGTGGGATCTTCCCGGACCGGGGCACGAACCCATGTCCCCTGCATCGGCAGGCGGACTCTCAACCACTGCGCCACCAGGGAAGCCCTATATATAAATTTATTTATTTTTACTTATTTACGTTTGGCTGCGCTGGGTCTTCGTGGCTGCGCGTGGGCTTTCTCTAGTTGCGGCAAGCCGGGGCTACTCTTCGTTATGGTGCACAGGCTTCTCACTGTGGTGGTTTCCCTTGTTGTGGAGCATGGGCTCTTGGCAGGCGGACTTCAGTAGTTGTGGCACATGGGCTCAGTAGTTGTGGCTCGTGGGCTCTAGAGCATAGGCTCAGTAGGTGCGGCACATGGGGTTAGTTGCTCCATGGCATATGGGGTCTTCTCGGACCAGGGATCAAACCTGTGTCCCCTGCATTGGCAGGCAGATTTTTAACCACTACGCCACCAGGGTAGTCCTGTTGGAAGATTCTTAATTACAGTTTCAATTTCATTACCTGTGATAGGTCTGTTTATATTTTCTAATTCTTCCTGGCTCAGTCTTGGAAAATTGTACGTTTCCAAGAATTTGTCCATTTCCTCATGGTTGTCCATTTTATTGGCATATAGTTGTCTGTAGTAGTCTCTTATAATCCTTTGTATTTCTGCAGTGTCAGTTGTGATTTCTCCTTTTTCATTTCTAATTTTATTGATCTGCACCCTTTTTTTCTTGATGAGTCTGGGTAAGGGTTTATCAATTTTGTTTATCTTCTCAAAGAACCAACTTTTAGTTTTATTGATTTTTGCTGTTGTTTTCATTTGTTTCATTTATTTCTGCTCTGATCTTTATGATTTCTTTCCTTCTACTGACTTTGGGTTTTCGTTGTTCTTCTTTCTCTAGTTGCTTTAGGTGTAGGGTTAGATTGTTTATTTGAGATTTTTCTTGTTTCTTGAGGTGCGATTGAATTGCTATAAACTTCCCTCTTAGAACTGCTTTTGCTGCATCCCATAGGTTTTGAATCATTGTGTTTTTGTTGTCATTTGTATCTATGTATTCTTTTATTTCTTTGATTTCTCTAGTGATCTCTTGGTTACTTAGTAGTGCACTGTTTAGCCTCCATGTATTTGTGTTTTTTACAGTTTTTTTCCTGTAATTGATTTACACATAGCAGTGTGGTCAGAAAAGATACTTGATACGATTTCAATTTTCTTAAATTTTCCAAGGCTTGATTTGTGAGCCAAGATGTGATCTGTCTTGGAGAATGTTCCGTGTGCACTTGAGAAGGAAGTGTACTGTGCCACTTTCGGGTGGAATGTTCTATAAATATCAGTTAAATCTTATCTGGTCTATTGTGTCATCTAAAGCTTGTGTTTGCTTATTTATTTTCTGTTTGGATGATCTGTCCATTGGGGTAAGTGAGGTGTTAAAGTCCCCTACTATTATAGTGTTACTGTTGATTTCTGCTTTCATGGTTGTTAGCATTTGCCTTATGTATTGAGGTGCTCCTATGTTGGGTGCATAAGCGATTATAATTGTTATATCTTCTTCTTGGATTGATCCCTTGATCATTATGTACTGTCCTTCCTTATCTCTTGTAACAGTCTTTATTTTAAAGTCTATTTTTTAAAATAAATTTATTTATTTTATTTTTGGCTGTGTTGGGTCTTTGTTGCTGTGCATGGGCTTTCTCTAGTTGCGGCAAGCAGGGGTTACTCTTCATTGCGGTGTGCAGTCTTCTCATTGAGGTGGCTTCTCTTGTTGCATAACACAGGCTCTAGGCATGCAGGCTTCAGTAGTTGTGGCACACGGGCTCAGTAGTTGTGGCTCACAGGCTCTAGAGAGCAGGCTCAGTAGTTGTGGTGCATGGGCTTAGTCGCTGCACAGCATGTGGGATCTTCCTGGAGGGATTGAACCTGTGTCCCCTGCATTGGCAGGCAGATTCTTAACCGCTGCACCACCAGGGAAGCCCTAAAGTCTATTTTATCTGATATGAGTATTGCTACTCCAACATTCTTTTGATTTCCATTTGCATGGAATATATTTTTCCATCCCTTCACTTTTAGTCTGTATGTGTTCCTAGGTCTGAAGTGGGTCTCTTGTAGACAGCATATATACAGGTCTTGTTTTTGTATCCATTCAGCCAGTCTGTGTCTTTTGGTTGGAGCATATAATCCATTTACATTCAAGGTTGTTATCGATTGTATGTACCTATTTTTATTTTCTTAATTGTTTTGGGTTCGTTTTTGTGGGTCTTTTTCTTCTCTTGTGTTTCCTGCCTAGAGAAGTTTTTTTAGCATTTGTTGTAAAGGTGGTTTGGTGGTGCTGAATTCTCTTACCTTTTGCTTGTCTGAAAAGCTTTTGATTTCTCTCTTGACTCTGAATGAGATCCTTGCTGGGTAGAGTAATCTTGGTTGTAGTTTTTTCTCTTTCATCATTTTAAGTATATCCTGCCACTCCCTTCTGGCCTGCAGAGTTTCTGCTGAAAAATCAGTTGATAATGTTATGGGGATTCCTTTGTATGTTATCTTTTGCTTTTCCCTTGCTGCTTTTAATATTTTTTCTTTGAACTCAATTTTTGTTAGTTTGATTAATATGTGTCTTGGTGTGTTTCTCTTAAGATTTATCCTGTATGGGACTCTGTGCTTCCTGGACTTGGGTGGCTATTTCCTTTCCCATGTTAGGGAAGTTTTCTGCTATGATCTCTTCAAATATTTTCTCAGACCCTTTTTTTTTCTCTTCTTATTTGGGACCCCTATAATTCGAATGTTGGTGTGTTTAGTATTGTCCCAGAGGTCTCTGAGATTGTCTTCGATTCTTTTCATTCTTTTTTCTTTATTCTGCTCCTTGGCAGTTATTTCCAGCAGTCTGTCTTCCAGCTCACTTATATTTGTTCTTCTGCCTCAGTTATCCTATTATTGATTCCTTCTAGTGTATTTTTCATTTCAGTTACTGTGTTTTCATCTCTGTTTGTCCTTCAATTCTTCTAGAACTTTGTTAAACATTTCTTGTATTTTCTTAGTCTGTGCCTCCATTCTACTTCTGAGATTCTGGATCATCTTTACTACCATTACTCTGAATTCTTTTTAGGTAGCTTGCCTATTTCCTCTTCATTTATTTGGTCTTATAGGTTTTTACCATGCTTCTTCATCTGTGACATACTTTATTACCCTCTCATTTTTTCTGATGGGTGGGATTGTGTTCCTGTAAACAGGAACTGGTTGTTTGGCCTGAGGCTTCCAACACTGGAGTTTGTAGGCTGTTGGGTAGAGCTGGGTCTTGGTGCTGAGATGAGGAACTCCAGGAGACCTCACTCCAATGAATATTTCCTGGGGTCTGAGGTTCTCTTATTAGTCCAGTGGTTCAGACTCAGAGCTCCCATCGCAGGAGCTGTTCACTTGGGGGTTCTTCCCGTCTCCTTGGGCGTCAAGGTCCCCCACCACCATCTGGCAGGCGCCCTAGTTGTAGGGAGACACAAACTCTGTGTCTTCCCACGCTGCCATCTTGACTCTGCCCCTTGTAAATGATATTTTGAGATATCTGCTACAACTGTAATGGGATATGACAACATCTGCGATTTTAATAGGTTTAAATATCACAGGAGATGCTAATGCTATTTGTGTTTGTTTTCTATATTCACTATTGAAAGGGACGCTAAATTTCAGGTAGGGGTTAGTGAAAATAAAGTGTTTTGTTTTGTTTTGTTTTGTTTTTCCTAATCCAAGTTCACAGATCTCCTGAATTCTGGGTAACCCCTGATAGAAAATTCTTGGCCCAAAGGATAGGTTTTGGGAGCACTGAGAAGGGAAGAGGGTGTTCTAGGTAGGTGGTTAGCATAAACAGAGACCTGAAGTAGGAGGGAGGGATTGGAGAGTGAGGAGATGGGGGAGCTGACCTGCTGGGGTGGGACCCTGAAGGCTGGGGTGAGGCTCATGGGCCTGACTTGGTGAGCTTTAGGGGACTGACAGGAGAGTTACCTGACGAGAAAGATGGGTGACAGCTTGTGTAGTAATGGGGAATAGTTAAACAAATGGTGATAAATGTTCTTTCGTTTTGGAACAGGTCATTCAGATTCTAGGAGATAAGTTTCCATGCACTTTGGTGGCACAGAAGATTGACCGTATGTCTCTGATTAGTTCTATTTTTAAAAGATGATTCAATTTCTCTCTCTCTCTGTGACCTGACTGTGTGTCTGTTTCTCTGATAAGTGCCAGAGTACCAAGGAGAGCCTGATGAGATTTCCATTCGGAAGTGTCAGGAGGCAGCTCGCCAGGTGCTTGCTCCACACATGTCCTGTACTTGCGCCTCTTGTCCTGGTGGCTCCTGGGGTCTGTGCCTGCTGGGGATGGGTAGAGAATATGGTGGGCACACTTTATAATGACTTGAAGGACGTTTCCAGGCTTAGCTAGGCTGGAGTCAGTTAATATTGGCTCTGGAATACTGCCTTCCTTTCTCAACCTTGACTGCATAGTATCCCCCTAGATGACCACACACACACATAATTCACTCTTCCCAATTCTCAGGTACATACATTCCACCCCTACATTCTCCCCACATACATCCACCCTGCACTCACACACCTCTGTGGAACTGAAAAAGAGTGCTTTGTAAACAGTCAGGCTGCTTGAGTATGAATCCCAGCTCTCCTGTCACTGTACCTGGAGCAAACTTTACAACCTGCCAAGGCTTTGATGTCCCTACCTTTAAAATGAAGATAAGACATTAGTCAACAGCTGTTACCCAGAGCAGATGGACCTCTATCTGCTGCTGCTGTTGCACATCCCAGCTAGCTGTGAGTGTGGCCCTGGCTTGGATGGCAGGGGAATTCAGGGTGGAGGTGGGGCCTGCTGCTGGACGCGGGTCTCAGGGCTGCATGTTCTTGTGCTGCAGGTGCAGGGCCCTGTACTGGTGGAGGACACCTGTCTGTGCTTCAACGCCCTTGGGGGCCTCCCTGGCCCCTACATGTGAGTGCTCCCCCACCCTTTTGCAGGGCCCTGGCCACAAAACCACTTGAACTTTGAAATGATTTGTTACTTGATACTGCGGGTCATTCACTGTCTTGGCATCAACACCAGTATGTCAGATTGTCTTGAGGGAGGATTAGGGATGGGGAAGAGGCATACCTTTCTTTTGTAAAGTATGAGAATGTGATTGTGTAAGTTGAGATGGGCAAGGGGAACTCACCCATTGGAGAGGTACATTTGTGGGCAGATCAGTTTCAGGAAAGAGGAAATAAGGAAGTTGAGATCTGCAGATGGATTTCCTTAAAGCTATCCAGTACCCTGGACCCCCTCAGAAGGTCTTTGTGTATCTCTAGGGTACAAATACCCCAATTTGTTAGGTCTTGGGTATGTATACAGTTGACCCTTGAACAACTTGGGGGGGGGTTAACCTGTGTTTAACTTACAGTTGGCCTTCCATATCAGTGAATTCAACTGTATATTACTGTAGTATTTACTACTGAAAAATATCCATGTATAAGTGAACACATGCAGTTCAAATTCATGTTGTTCAAGGGTTAACTGTATCTTTAACTTTTGGATTGCTAATTTGTTTGCCAAGGCAGTAGCACCCCTACACACTTATAGTGTACATTGCTCCATATTCTTACCAGCACTGTTTTATGACTTTTTAGTATTTTGTAATGGCGGGAGTGGGAAATGTTACCACATGCAATTTTAATTTGCATTTCCCTAATTACCAGTGAGATTGAGGGCTTCACTGGTTTATCAGTTCTTTTGTGGATTGCCTCTTTGTCTCCATTTCCTTTTTCCTATTGGATTATTTCTCTTCATTTTGAGTTGAGACATTCTTTGCTCTCCCAGGGCTCTAATCCCTGGGAGATGCAGCCCAGAAACAAGGTGGTAAGAACATCCATCTGATTGTGGTGTCTGACTCACCTTTATTTCTCTTGCAGAAAGTGGTTTCTGGAGAAGTTAAAGCCTGAAGGTATTATCCCCATGTCTCTTTCTTTAGACCTGTTTGAAATTAAGAATCTGTGGGTTCTACGAGAGGAGCTCCAACTAGTAATCAGGAATCTCGGGTTCCATCCCCTTCACGGAGTCTCCATTCACCTCAGTTTCCCCATCTATAATCTACAGCTCACACTCTCCCTATACACCCGGTGCCAGGGAGCACTGAGATTTGGGAGGAGTGGATGGGGTGGGGGTGGGTGGTGAGAGCTTTGTGTTTGAGGGACAAAGGGGCTCTAGTTGATTCTGGCTCAGAGGGACTGGCCCCACTTCTTGCTGTCCTTGCCTCAGTGGGGGGTGGGGAGAGGGACACCCTGCTGCTCCCCCTGGTCCCAGCAGCGCATACCCTGAAGCCCACAGTAGTAGAATAAGGAACCCCACATCCCCATCACCCAACTTCCTGGGTTATCAGCGCAGGGCCTATTTGGTGATAGGTATAACTCCCCTTCGCCACCTGGGCCCATTGAGTGCGGAGAGGGGGCTGGGGCCGGGCAGCGTAGAGTGCGCTGAGCCCTCACTGCACGTGCCCGCAGGTCTCCACCAGCTCCTGGCTGGGTTCCAAGACAAGTCGGCCTATGCACTCTGCACGTTCGCGCTCAGCACTGGGGACCCCAGCGAGCCTGTGCGCCTCTTCAGGGGCCGGACCTCGGTGCGTACCCATGCTCGTTCCCCAGAGTGCCGCCAGAGGGCGCTGTGACTCGCGATGATGCTGCAGGACTGTAGTGGGGAGGGCGCGCCCCTGGGTACCACAGCTAGAAGTGCTGTCAATCCCGAAACTTATTTGACCCCAGAGTCAGGTGTTTGGAAACGCACAGTGGCTTACAGCTGTTGGGGCCTGGTATACCCAGAGCTCTGCAGTGTATGCTGTCCTGAGAAGCAGATGTGGAAACTGAAGGTGACAACTCCTAGAGCTACATCTATAGCCCAGACTTCTCCAAGCTTGAATCTCCTCATCCCACTGCTGAGGCAACAGCTTCCCTTGAACATCTCACAGCCTTTCCAACTTTTTATGTTCATATAGAATCTTCCTTCTCCCCCCAACTCATTCCTTTCAAAACTGCCCTTCAGTGCCCCCATGCTTACCTATCAGACCGTAGGTTCAGCTGCTTCTCACAGGGTCCAGACCACCCTCTGGGCTGGCCTGCTTCCCCCACCCCACCCCCGCCCCAGCCCATCCATCCCCTCCCCGTGGCAGGAGTGTACCTTCAGGCACATCATTTCTCTGCTTTGTCCTTTCTGCTCAGGATAGAATCCAAAGTCCCACCATAGCTCACATAGCCCTATGCCAGTGGCTCCACCAGGGACTGTCCACAGATGTTTTACTTTACACTCCCTGATTAGATTTTTAATTTTTGTGGTGAAAAAACAGGTAACAGAAATTACCATCTTCATTTTTAAGTGTACAATACAATAGTGTACACTGTTGTGCACCAGATCTCTAGAACTTTCTCATCTTGCAGAATTGAAACTATGCCCATTGAATAATGACTCCATCTTCCCCTCCTCTCTCCAGCACCTGGCAACCACCATTCTACTTTGTGTTGCTAAGAGTTCGGCTACCTCAGATACATCATATAAGTGGAATCCTGCAGTGTTTGTTTTTTTGTGACTGGCTTATCTCACTTAGCATAATGTCCTCAAGTTTCATCCATGTTGTAGCATGTGATAGGATCTCCTTTTTTAAGACTGAATAATATTCCATTGTATATATATACCACTTTTTCCTTTATCCGTTTACAGGCATACCTCGTTTTATTGAGCTTCACAGATATTATGTTTTTACAAATTGAAAGTTTGTGGCAATCCTGCATTGTCAGATGATGGTTAGCATTTTTAGCAATTAAGTATTTTTAAATTAAGGTATGTACACTATTTTTTAGACATAATGCTATTGCACACTTAATAGATTACAATATAGTGTAAACATAACTTTTATATGCAGTAGGAAACCAAAAAATTCATGTGACTTGCTTTATTGCGATAATTGCTTAATTGCAGTGGTCTGGAACTGAACCCACAATATCTCCAAGGTCTGCCTGTATTCATTGATGAACACTTGCGTGGCTTCCACTTTTTGGCTTGTTCATATGCTGCTATGAACGTGGGTGTGCAAATATCTCTTCAAGATCCTGTTTTCATTCTTTTGGGTATATATCCAGAAATGGGATTGCTGGATCATATTGCCTGGTTACATTTTTAACAGTTAGTTTTAGTGGTCTGCTACTTTCACAGAAATGTTCTCTCAAAAATCAAAAGTATGAACAACCACAGGCCCAACTTCCTGCACCATGACTGACTAGCAGCTGTGCTGCTGATGGGGCCTGATCACTTTCATCCGACCATTCCCTATTGTCTCCCCAGCTTGGGCTGCTGTTTGTACTTTGTTGCTGCCAGCCCTGACTTTAACTGAGGTAGCCTTGTTTCTCCTTGTTCTGTTCTCCCCTGTGCTTTCGAAAAAACCCTAGCCACGTTGTCCTTTCAGCAGTGCGTATGATAAGCCTTTTCCATCTCTGGACCTCAGCACAGCTGTGTCCTCCACCTAGAATGTTCTTGCCCTAGTCCTTTATGTGGCCAAAGTGTCCCCTCCTCACTGAGGCCTTCCCTGAGCTCCCCATCTTGTTATTCTTGAGCCCAGCTCCCAGTGTGTTGCCTCTAAGACACTTTGCATTTGGTAATCATTAATGTGTTTACTGATGTAATGCTTGTTTTGCTTAAGAGTTCCATTCTGTGAAGGCAAGGCTACGATTTTCTGTTTTCCTGGTGCCTGCTTCGCTGAGGCATTCAAAAAACAGTTGTTGCATGGGTGAAGTTCAGAGTGGTTCAGTAACTGGCCTCAGTCACACAGCTCCCCATTAGCAGAAGCAAAATTTACCTTTGGTCTGAATGACTTGGAATTTATATGGCTAATCCCCATCCTCTACTACCTCCCTTGTATTTTATAAGTTTTTTTTTTTTTTTTTTTTTTTTGTGGAGCACAGGCTCTGGACGCGCAGGCTCAGTGGCCATGGCTCACGGGCCCAGTCACTCCACGGCATGTGGGATCTTCCCGGACCAGGGCACGAACCCATGTCCCCTGCATCAGTAGGCGGACTCTCAACCACTGTGCCACCAGGGAAGCCTGACACTGGTTATCTTTGTCACATTTTCCTTTTGGAATTTGCCTATTACAGCCAGTATTTACTGAGCTCATTTTTGTGTTGAACATTGTGCAAAGTAATTTCTATTTTGTTGTTTCATTTGTTAGAGCCTCCCTTGTATTTTGAGAAATGCAGTAATAGTAGCAGGCACAGGGCTTGGCTGCAAGGTTCAGGGCCCTCAAACTTCCTATTAGGAGAAAATGTTTTCTGTCAGTCTTTCAAAGTTGCTTCTCTTCTTCAGTGAGGTCACAGTTTGTCAAAGCTTCAGAGAGGGAGGCTGGTCCCAGGGGTATCTGTGGGCTAATCAAGCATGTGGTTCCTCCCTGTCTGTGGGGAGCGAGCCGTCCTGCTCTGCATTTTATCTGTGTTCAGCAAACATTTGCCGGCACCATGGACCCCTTGAAATAATATATTTTGAGTAAATAGGGTTTAACCAAATTCATAAACCAAACTCAGTCTGGCTACTGCCCTCCTCACAGTGCATCTCCTCCACACCCAGTGGCACACCTGTCCCCCTTTCCTCTGGCAGGGCCAGATTGTGGTGCCCCGTGGCTGCCGGGATTTTGGCTGGGACCCCTGCTTTCAGCCTGATGGATATGAGCAGACGTAAGGAGCCCCAGTTTCTTTCAGGGGTGTGGGGTGGGGATGGCCGTGGTCTGGGTTGGGTCAGTGCCCTGCCCAGGTGCAGGCACGCGGATACAGGCGGGGCAGGCTCTGAGGTGCCGTTCCGGCTGAAGGCAGCTCTGCTGGGGTGGATGCAAGGAATCTGGGTGGCCTGGTCCACAGCTGGGAGGCAGCTGGGCATAGCTGAAGTCCTGGGCTCTCGGGCTCAGCTCAGCGCAGAGCAGCTTTGTAGCTTCAGTGGCTTCCCCGCTCTGACCTGGGCTTGTCAGCTTTGTTGGATGATTATCTGACCCCCATTTAGTCTGGAAAAATGTTAGCACTTGGCCACCACGTTACACCCCCACAGTGCCAGGTGTTCTCAGTATTTCATGCTAGCCCCCGCTTATTTACACGGGACATGTTGGCCATTATTGGAATCGGGTTTGTCAAGCTGGAGGGGGGCCCTTAGGGAGTGTGGCCTGAGGCCTCACAACAGCCAGGCAGGGCTGAGGACAACATGAAGCAGCACTTTGGTGACACAAAGGCTCTATATCTGCACTGTGCAATCCGGTAGCCATTAGCCACGTGTGGCTGCGGAGCATCTGAAATGTGGTTAGAGCAACTGAGGAACAGAATTTATTTTTATTCAGTTGTAATTGGTTTAAATGGCCACAGTGGCTGGTAGCCACCATATTTGACAGCATAGATGTGAAAGTGACAACTGGAGTAGGGATTCTCACCTCACTGGAGTCCTGCCATGGATGGCAGGCCACTGGCTGGCTGTTCAAGGCTCATCTGCTGCCCCCTGCCCCCACCTGCCCGCCCCACAGTGCATTGGAGGAGATTGCTATGTTTGCTCTGTCAGGCCCCACTGCTTCCCGTCAACAGATGACAAAGCTGATAAAGCATGCAGCTCATCCCCCTGTCCCCAGCTTCCCTTTGATGACTTTTGGACACACTAGAACCAGTTTAAGATCCTTTCACACTCATTAATATGGGTTTCTACCTACAGGGGAATTTAAGACTGATTTTTTAAAAATTAACTCTGGTTGCCAGGAGCTGGTAGCCCCACTACCCTCTCCTAGGGACTTTTTGAGCTTTGGGCTCCAGGATGAGGTGAGGTGTACACACCCTCCCTGAATCTGGGCCCCCTCTTCTCTGAGCTGCTACTGTTGCCCCTTAGGTATGCAGAGATGCCCAAGGCTGAGAAGAACACCATCTCCCATCGCTTCCAGGCCCTGCTTGAGTTGCAAGAATACTTTGGCAACCTGACTCCACTTGGAGCTGGTGATGACCACTCTGGCTGAGGATCCGGGGAGGGCTAGCCTGAAACCGCCTCTATCAGGCAGGCACCCATCCAAGTACCGCCTTCAGGGTTACCACTTCCTGGGGGTGTTACCAGCCGTCAGGAGCAGCTGGCTCTGCTTGGAGAAACTTTGGCCAGAGGACACCATCCTCTTGTCCTCAGGGATTCAGTGGTCTCCTACAGCCTCCAGGCCTGGAATCCGGAAAGGACCTTGGGTGTTAAAACTGGCCTTGGCAGGGTTGAGGGTTTGGGGAAGAACCACACAAACAGCCTTAGATGTTTTTTAAATGCAGCAAATAAAAATTCCGGAGGGTACTTGCTTCCAAAATAAACTGGGTATATTTGCTCTGAAACCTGCCCCAGACAGGTGTCTGTCTCCTGAGTCCCCTTTGGCACGAGCAGGAAACCTCTCAGGTCGGGGGGGGCAAAACGGGTGTAGGGGGGTGGCTGGAGGAGGGCAGTGCTGTGTCGAGGCTGTTTGTGTGCTCTTGCTAGCTGGAGTATTATATCTTTCTTTTTGTCCTTGAAGTCTCTGATCATGGGCTGAACTTTTACATGCCACATCCCTGCTGCCCGCCCACCCAGCCACTGAGCAATGCCACCACCCAGCTGGCCTCTATTGTGTTTGCTGGGTTGGGGGGCGGGCAGTGTGGGATGCTGAGTGCTTTTGCTTTATTCTGGTGTACATTAGAGCAGCTAAAATGTTGGTTTATGGTTATAACGCCAGGTTCATTTTTATGGCAGGGAGGAGGGATGGAGTTCTTGACCCCAGTTGGGTTGACATGCCACGGTTCAGCCTGGGGGGCCAGCTGAGTTGAGCCCTTCAGGAGGCCCGGCTCAGCTACCCCAGACCCGTACTGAGTCCTGGTAAAGCCCTTCCCTGGGAGGGACTTCAGAGGCCCGGGGTGGCTCCCTTGCCTTCCTGCAGGTGTTACTCTGGTAAAGAGGAGGTGCCCAACCCCAAGGACAATCAGAAAAGCCCGTTGTGTGCAGCAGGTTGGGGGGTGGGGGTCCTTAATGCTGGTGTGTCGCTCCCAAGCTTAAGTTACATCCCCTCCTCAGTCCTAGCAGCACGGCCCAGGGCCTAGATTTAACAGTTGTTTCCTCCCCTAAAATTCATCAGCACCCGTGGGTGAGGACAGGACCTCATCCCTTTGCTCCCCTCTTGTCTGTGAAGCCCAGCTGGGTTGTTTCCTCAGGAAGTGCCGGTGGTGGTGCTCAGCCTCCTCTGAGTTGTCTGCTTGGCATGGGTGGTGTCCGGCTGGAACTCAGGTGTGGGGTGCTGGGGGGCCTGCCTACTCCTTGCCTGGTGATCCTGGACACAGCCCCACCTGCAGGAAACACAGGCTACTGGGGTGGGGGCCCCAAAGAAGGATCACTTGCCACGTGGCACTTGGAGCGGGGCACCCCTCTGTCTGCTCCTCAGCTGCTTCCTCAGAGTTCTGTCCTGGATGCACAGTACATTTTCTGTCCCCTTTAAACTTTACCCATCCTGCAAGCAGCACCGTGAATGTGCTTATCCCACCCTGCCAGCCACTGGGCTCTTCACTGGCCCCAAGCCCACTTTCCCTGCAGGTTCCTGGCAACAGCAAAGGCCTCCTGGACCTTCCGTGTTTCCCTGTTGAGCTACTGTGTGGAGTTGGAAGTAATAGCCCTTAGGCGGCACTCAACAAATCAGTCCCTTTTATCCCACCTCCCCTGGGATGGCTTCTCCCTCCTCAGGGCCCTCAGGTGGCCTTCAGAGGCTGGGGCAGGGCAGCATGGATGGAGGCGGTATGTAGAAGCATAGAAACAGAAGCTTTATTCTCTAATGTGCATACAGCAAGTTCCTTACACAATCAAGGAAATGGTTTCTCTTTCAGGCTCTTTTATCAAAAGAAAATCCGTCCTGCTTAGTCCCACCCTGGACAGAAGCTGCCCTGAGCAGAGTTCCGGACCCAAAGCAAAAGGCTAATGGGAAGAGGAGCTGACACACACCTTGGAGCCCCCTCAATGCCCAGACACCCTAGGCCAGTTGGGACAGCTGTGAGGGGGTGCAGTACAGAGCAGCACCCCAAGATACCCACACACAGCCACAGAGCCAGCCTGGGAAGACCCAGAGGGATGGGCGAATGGGGTGTGGCCAGGGCCTGGTAGTCAGGACCTCAGTGCTCAGCGTCCATGGCGTCCAGGTACTTGGCTTCAATGATTTGGGGCAGCAGGTTGTAGCTGAGGGGAGGGGGAACAGGCAGGAGGATAAGCATTGGGTCAGGGAGGAACAGGCTGAGGGTAGCCACTCCAGCCCACCGTCTCCCGCCCAGCCGAGTCCCTCCTGCCTGCTGGCCACCCTCCCGTACCGGATGGGGATCATGGCGATCATGATGAGGGGAAAGATCATCTTCATGTAGGGCAGGGTGCTCATGCCAAAGGCACAGAGCAGCAGCAGCTGCAGGACCTGCAGGCCTGTGAAGTAGTGGATCTTCCTCTGGGGCACCCTCCGGATGTAGTGGGTGGGTGGGTACGAGGTCTGTGGGTGGCAGGGACCAGGTGTGGGCAGGTCTGCAGCCATATCCCCCACCCCCACCCCTCACTCTCAGGGCCAGACACTCACTTGGTCCTTGAGCAGCAGGACCATGCGTGCAAACAGCTGGCTGCCGTCGATGGAGGTGAGCGCGATGTAGAGAAAGAGGCCGTAGAGCACAGGCTTGGGGATCCACTGTAGCGGGAAGGGCAGCAGCAGGAGGGAGAAGCCCACCAGGATGCTGGCGCCCAGGGAGGTCAACCGCGTCTCCTTCACACTCACAATCCTGCGAGGTTCCAGTGCACTGGGTCACCTCTGGCCTGGTCCACAGGGCCGTGTCCATCCCAGGTCACATGTGCTTCCTGGGCTCTGTTACTTCTGGGCCCTTATCCCCTGAACCATATCCTTCCTTAGGTCATATGTGGCCCAGGGCTACCCCCCACCTCAGGGTCCACGTGACTCTGGCCTCACGTCTCAAGGGGCCACTTTCACACTCACGTCTCGTAAATGTGCCCATTCTCCACACGCTCCTCCACCAAAGCTAGTGCCCGCACGTGCAACGGGGAGTGGGGGTAGGCAGCGTGGATCCAGGGCAGCCCAAACAGAGACAGCCCGGTGTTGATGATGGCGATGAGCAGGAGGTCCCAGTGGTAGGCAGTGCCCTTTACCAGCCTGCAGCAGGCAGGGTCACATGTGGACAAAGCCCCATGGCCCCTGGAGGGCTGGACACACGCTTACCCCTCCCTCCCCAGCCCTGCGAACCTGTTCTCCGGGGCATTAGCCAAGGCAGCCACCAGGTTCTGCTCGATGAAGAAGAGCATGGAGAGGAGGAAGCCGAGGCCCATGGCG
The DNA here is from genome assembly GCF_951394435.1 of Stenella coeruleoalba. NCBI lineage: Eukaryota > Metazoa > Chordata > Mammalia > Artiodactyla > Delphinidae > Stenella > Stenella coeruleoalba. The sequence continues at coordinate 29,575,177 of NC_137161.1, forward strand.
CCGCTGACGGCCACCAGGGATAGTGAGTGCATCTCGGCCATCTCGAACAGGCTCTTGCTTGGGTTGTAGCGGAACTTGCTCACTGCAGCCAGGTACAGGCCCCTGCTCAAGCCTTCCTCCCCCACAGAGCAACCCACCACACCCCACCACACCCCACGCCTAGTCCCAACTCACTCTTAATCTCCTGGAAGCCGTAGGAAGAGATGAGGGAGAAGGTAAGCACTGAGATGGGCAAGGCACAGTCTGACAGGATCTCACGCATGTAGGGGTGCAGGTAGGGGCTAGGAGGCAGGTGGGTGTCAGCGTGGCCTGCAGCTTGTGCTCCCTTTCCCTCACCCTGAATGGGCACCCCTCACCTCTTCTTGAACTGGTAGAGGGTGTAGCCCAGCCAGAGTGTCCCCAACATGATGAGGAGGCTGAGCACAGCTGTGTCCCGGGCCAGGGCCTCGGGGCCCTGGCTGCCCACTGAAGTCAGCTCTGGTGGGCCGGCCAGGAGGCTGGTGTTGAGGGCAGCGTGGAGGCTGCTGTTGAGGCTGGGGCTGAGGCCCAGCAGGCTCACCGGGGAAGACCTATCTTCGTAGTAGTTCCCGTGGTTGTGGCCACAGTAGTACTTCTGGAAGACTGTGGACACAGGCCAACAGGACTCAGCCATCTGGGCTCTGGGAGCCTGGTGCCCAGCAGCTTCCTCATGGATGTGGGAGTGAAGGAGCCCCGAGGGGAGGAAGGGATTCTGGGGGGAGGAGGGGAGAGAGCTGGCCTTCTGTCAGCCAGGACCCCTTGACCTGCCTGTCTACCCACCACCCCACACCCTGCCCTTGTCCATTTCTGACAGCAAATCCTGCTTGGCCCAGGGCCTCTGATCCTGCCTAGGGCAGCTCTGTCACCCTCTAGCACGTGGGCCTGCTGCTCTTTGCCAGTCATGGCTCCCAGAGCACCCTGGGCCATGGAAGCAACCTTAGCGCTTACATGCTTCTTGGTTGCTCTGGGCACAGTCCATAGCCCCCCATCTCAACTCAGCTTCCCCTACAGCAGGTGGCCGCCGGCAATACACTCACTTTTGACCATGCCCTTGACAGCATCCAGCACGAATGTGATGGAAATGAACAAAGCAATGATCTCCTCCGTTGACCTGCCAGCAGGGGATATGCCTCATAAGACGGGGTGAGTTGTTAGTAGCGGGGAGGCTTCCTCGAGCCTCAGCATGGCCCCCTACCTCCTGCCATGAAGAGGACCAGGGTCCTAGGCTTTCCCCTTGGAGCAGTGATATGGTGGGGGCACCCCATCTGCTCTAGGGTTAACAGGGCCTCAGAGGCTGGCATGGAAGCTGACCCAGGCCCCTGGCCTTGGTCCCCCTCCTGCTTGTGAGTCCCAGAAGCTTAGGGAAGGACCTGTCACCTCTTGAAGAGACTCATGACCAGGCTGAGGTTGAAGAGGGCATAAAGCGCGAGGAAGAAACTGTTCCACAGGCCTGTCCATGCATAGAAGGTACTGAAGTCCAGATTGTAGTCATCACAGATGCCACGGATCACTAAAGGCGGCGGAACAGGAGTGAGCAGTCAGGGCCAGGCTGGGACCAGGGACCTCAGGAAGCATCTCCCCGCTGCCGCCCCCACTGCACCGTGGATGTAGAGGGCCAGGGGTGCAGTCGTCAGCAGCACCACCAGCGGCTGCCCGGAGAAGAGTGCATACAAGAGGCCTCCAATGCTCTGCCCAGCTATGGTCTTCTGTACATCTGAGGAAGCGGGGTGGTCAGGGGGGAACCGTGGCCCTGGGCTCCACCCGGCATGACCCACCAGGCTCCAACCCCTCACCAATGGCCCCGTTCGTGTTCTCATCGTTGAGGGACCCAAAAGCGATCGTGGGCAGGAGGCAGGCAAAGTAGAGGAACAGGGTGGTGGTGATGTATTTGCCCACAGCTTTGTTTTTCCCGATAATGCCTAGGAATGGGAGACAGGGCGGAGGGTGTGTTGGGGACACAGGACAGGCCTGGGGCCTGAGCTACAGGCCGAGCTCCAGGAGGGCCATGGGCCACTTACCATCAGTGAAGTCCAGTGGGTACACAGGGAATCTGCGGGCGATGTCCTCCCGGATGCCCCTCCCGATGGGGAGAAAGTCCTTGTGCCGTAGGGGCTGGGAAGAGGACACGCACCCATCAGCCCTGTGTCCCTGCCCTGTGCTGCCCGCCCAGGCCACCTCTGCCCTGCACCTGCGGGGGTCTGTGGGTGCAGATGGAGCTCATGCTGTAGTCCTTCGTGCTGATGCTCGGACAGTGGCTCATTATGGTGAGCAGCTGTCTCTGATGTACCAGGGCCTCCTTGAATTCCTCCTCCGTGCGGGTCTTCAGGAGCTTTTGGCGGAAGGTGATGTCTAAGAACATCGTGGCAAACGTGCGTCCCACCTCTGTCGCTGTCTTGGTGCTTTTCTGGGGATGGGGCAAAAGAATCACATCTGTAGCCACTGTAGAGCGAAGGGTGCCCAACCCCAGCCTGGCCATTCATGGACAGACATTCCCAAGCACGTGGCAGGTGCTCTCCCCATGACCTGGGTGTAGTCCCCCAAAGTTCAAGCATAGTGGACCCTGCCACGATTTCCACCAGGTCAGCAGATCACTAGAACTACCATCAACCTAGTATTTTTTTTTTTAATAAACTCAGGTATTAAATCTGTGTAATTGTGGATAATGAAATCATGATGATGGAGAAAAATGTTCACCCAGCTACTTTTCACTGGTGGCATTTGCACGGTCGGCTGGTTTATGATTTTCAGAGGTGTTCCAGGCCCATCCAGCCTTCTGCCTCTTGCCTGGCCAAGCTCAGCCCCGTCCATGAACTCAATGTTCAACCTCCACCACAGCAGCCTGTCTCACCTCCCCATCCTAGGTCCCCTGGGAGCAGCATGCACCCCCACCCCCCACCCCGTGCTGCCCAAAGCTACAGTCCCGGGGCTGCACCGTGCACACTGTGCTTTCTGGTAGCTTTAGAACAGGCTTGTTCCCCCGAGGAGGAGCCAGGTGTCAGGATGGCTGGCGTGTCTCAAGGCACCAGTCTAGCCACTCAATCCTAGGGATTCTATTCCTTCCAGCTGTTCTGGCCACCTTGTCAGCTGTCACTCCCTCTGACCCATGAGCTGCCCGCTGCCCTAAATGCCCTTCCTCTCTCCCCAGCAAAGTAACAGCTGGAGAGATTCACAGCATGTCCATGAAAGCCCTGGGAGGGACGATCCCGTTAGCACCCCCTTTGCTTAGAGAAAGCCTGGGGAGGGGCCATCCGAAGCTCTGAGTCTACACCAGAGGCAGGGGCAGAATCATCAAGAAGCCAGTGGAATCTTAAGCATTAAGGCCCTTCCCAGGCCTGGGGAGGGGCCCTAGCCATTTTCTATTAATGACTTTAAAATCTTTTTCCATAAAAGAAGATTCCCCAAATATACGTATAAGTCTCAGCCCCCACAAACGCGAGATGCCCCTGGCCGGGGGGTAAATGCCCCAGGAAGGAGTGGGGATCTTTGGTCAACAAATCATAGCCAACTTTAGAGTTAGGGTTGGGCAGGCCAAAGAAAGGCCCCTATGTTTGAATAGTAATAATCTTAAAAAGTATCTCTTGGGCTTCCCTGGTGGCGCAGTGGTTGAGAGTCTGCCTGCTGATGCAGGGGACACGGGTTCGTGCCCTGGTCCGGGAAGATCCCACATGCCACGGAGCGGCTGGGCCCGTGAGCCATGGCTGCTGAGCCTGCACGTCCGGAGCCTGTGCTCCGCAACGGGAGAGGCCACAACAGTGAGAGGCCCGCGAACCGCAAAAAAAAAAAAAAAAAAAAAAAAAAAGTATCTCTTTTCAGTCAGGAAAGAAATAGAACCTTTTGGGCAACTTCTGGGGAAATTAGGCCTTGATGAAGACCTACCAAGTATGCTTCAGATAAACCCCAGTAGGGCAGAGATGAACAGAGAGGGTGAGAATGTGGCCTTCAGAGGCCAGGACTGTGGTGCCTCCAGCACTGGGAGAGATGCCCCCAAGAAGAGAGCAGGGTAACCTGGAACCCTCCTTCCTGGGAAACACAGCAGCCACCCGAAACCCCTCCTCACCATCTTGGGTGGGGCCAGCACTAGGATGACAAACCGCACCTCACAGGAATTCTCCCCCCAGTTCTGCGGGCGAACCAGGCGGCTGATGCACACGTGCCGCTTCAGCAGAGCCTTGGAGGTACAGCTGGCAGGGACAGAGAGGGCACACAGCACACAGTTGCCACCCTTGGGAGCTGGGGCTCCCCCCTCCCCGAGCCCCCAACTATGACCCCAGTGACCTCTGTTAGGGAGGAAAAAAAAGACCAAATGGGATGGATTCCTCACTCTCCCCGCAAACAGCGAGCCAGCCTCCACAGGGACTGGATGCCTGGCTCCAAGGTGACGTGGGGAGGCCAGTTGTGGCAGCCTGGCAACTCACATGATGCAGAGCCACGACTGCTGGTATTGCACCCCCGTTACTGTAGCAGTGACCCCTTGGATTGTATCTGACAGTAGGTGAACTGCTGACAGAGTGGAAGGAACAGGAGGGTCAGATGGCCCCACCTCCCTGACCTCCCGCCCAGGCAGAAGGACAGCCCTTACCTTTACCCTCCATGGGGGCCCCGGCATCAGTGAAAAGCATGGCCATGAGCAGGTCCAAGTTGCAGTCGGGCTCAGTGTTGTGGGAGTCTTGGGCTAAGCGGCACAGCATGGCCCGTAGCACGTCATCCAGGGAGGTGGCTGTCTCGTTCAGGATGATGCTGGCCCGTGCCAAGAAGCCGTCTAGGTCCCGGTGCGCCCGGATCTCTTCCTCAAAGTTCTTTAACTTCAGGTACTGTGGGGACCCCACACATCGAACCACACAGGTCCATAAATAAGAAGGACCTGTCGCTGTCTGGGTCCTTCCTCTGTGGTGGTCCCCAGCTGACCCTGCCCACCAGGACCCAACACCCGCTTCCCAGAGAGAAGACCAGCGAGGTTGGCCCCAGCAGCCGGGCCCTGGGCTAGTATGAGATCCAGCATCAGTGTGAGCTCTCTCAGGGAAGCAACCACCTCCACCCCCAGCTAGTGGCCCAGGACCAAATGTCTCCCATCCGGTCAATGGGCCACTTACCTTGCGGGAGGTGTGTAGGAGACCGTAGCCTCCAGGCGATTCACTCTCTGCTGGAGGAAAGCAGGAGGGCTCAGGGGGCGGCCCCAGCCCTTCAGGTCTCTCTTGGTGGAGCGGGGCCGTATCTGCCCAGTCCCCAGTCCCCTGCGTGCCTCCCCCGACCCGTCCCTGCTACAACCCCCATACCGGACTGGGTGGGCTGCACCTCGAGGTTGACGTTGACAAAGAAGCGGATGCTCTCGCCAGACACAATGGAGGAGTTGACCGTGTCGAAGGCCTCATCCCCCAGGCTCTCCTCACGGGTTTCAGAGGCATCATCCGCGTCACACTTGAGGTAGCCTGGAGCCCCAACCACCACCAAGAGAGACCCCCCCAAGAGGGCCTGGCTACACACAGGACAAAGGGGCTCCAAGCCAAAGGAGCGGGGGCCCCTGGGCTGTCCCACTTGGTGCAATCTCGGTGAGTGGTAAGGGAGGCCTCTAGCAGGCTAGGAAGGAAGCCTCAGCTAGGCCCAATATCTGGTCCTGGCCCAGCTCCCTGAGTATGGCAGCCAGCTGGCACCCCCCACCCAATGGTTTTCTCCAACATTCTCCAGCAGCGGGAACCCTGCACTGTTCTGTGCCACACATATCCTTTAGCTAGAGAAAGAACATGTTCATTCCACAGACACTGAGCCAGGCACATGGTACAATGATGTAGTTAAGACTGACTGGCCCCCGCCTTCTCAGAACCTCCAGGCTGTGGGACCTGGAGCTGTCTGGCTCCCCAGAAACGACTCAAGGAAAGCCAGAGCCCTGCAGTATCCGGACCTCACTGGCACAGGGAGGGCATGTGGAGCAAAGCATCAGGGCTGAGAGACCTTAGTCCAACATCAGACAAGGCCCAGGAAGCAAGAGAGCCAGACAAACAGAGCCAGAGACGGAGGTGACAGGACCCCAGAGGAGGCCTCATCTCAGGCCTCCACCCATGGTGGGCAAGGGGCATGTTATGGTACCTTGGGACTCCAGAGCACAGAACATGCTGCCCCTTTCTTTTGGTCTGCCTCTCAGTTCCTGCAACTGACCCCCAACACAGGCCCCCTCCTATAGGAAGCCTTCCTGATGACATGAAAAAGTTCCAATCTGCCCTGAGTCCTGCTGGGGCTCCCCACAGCCTCTGGGATGACAGCCTGAGCCAGACCTGCTACCCCTGGCCCCTCAGGCCCAGTCCCACACCACCCACCTCAATCTCTCACTCCTTAGGCCAGGCGGCCAGCACCCCAGGCATGCCAGCTCCTGTCCTCCAAGCTGAGGGCTTCCCTCCCTGGAGGGCCTTCTTCAAGGCTTGACAGACCCTTTCTTCTCTGGCAAGTCCACCTAGGGCCCTCCCTGCCTTACTCTTGGCCCAGCTGACACCTCTTCCTCACTGTCCTGTAGGTCCCCTGTGGTCCACCACTTGTGATTCACCCAGGAGCCCTTGTAGCTGAGACCCCACCAATGCCTGAAAAACACCTGTGCAGGAACAGGGACGGGTCAGCAGCATGCCTCCACCTGCCAGGCAGTGACTCACCCTGACTCACTTCCACTCCCTCCCACTGGTTTCCTCTGCACATCCCAGGCCCTGTTCCCCCAATGTCCTGTGCTCAGCCTGGGCCCTTTCTGGGTAGGAGGCACTAGGCCTCCACTGTCAAGGCCATCATGGACTGGTGACCCCTAACTCCAGGTCTGCACTGCACCCAGAGCCCAGAGAAGAACTATTAAGTCAAAAGATGTCATTCCCCCATTTGTCATGGAGCTCACGTCCATGAAAAACACCTTCCTCCCCAATTCTAGACCTGCTTTGCTTAGAATGCTTGGTTCCCCAGCCCCAAAGTGTCCCAACCTCCCTTCTGTCACCCCCACCAGCACCCACTATTCCCTGGCATGCCTCTCACACTGTCCCTCTTCTCCCCTATCCTGGGCTCTATCTAGGACCTACCCAGCAGACACTACCAGCTCCCTGCAAGGCTCCTGGGATGCCATGTGTGCCCTATCTCCACCCTACAGCCCAATCACATACCTAACCTGCCCACCAGCAGCCTGGCACATGCAGTCACCATGCCCTGGGGACCCTGGGTAGGAGCACATCACCACTGTGTCCAAGCACTGTCCCACTAAACACCCCTCTGAGGCCAGCTCTGGAATCTGGTCTCAGGAGAGGCAGCCCAGAGCCAGCCCAGAGATAAGGGGAGGGAGAGAGCTAGGCTGGTGCAAGCAGGGAAAGCTGAGGTGCAGAGAGGTTACAATTCTTTAGAGGGACAATGGCAGCCCCTCCCTCACAGGGCTGGGCGGGGTCTGAGGAATGTGGGCAAACACAACACTTAGCCTATAAGCTGGTCAGACAACCAGAGCATTGTAACAGCAAAACCATGGGCTATCAGATGGTCCACATAGTGCAGAATGGGAGCAGCCTGCCCTCCCAGGACCACAGGACCACCAGAGATCTGCCAGAGTCCAGGGCAGTGTCAGCTGCCCCTCTGACCACATCACAACCTTCTGGAGGGTAGAATCCAAAGGCATCCCAGCACCAGCAGAGGACCATGAGTACCCAGGTGGATGGACTAGGTCCCCTAGAGACTTTTGACCAAGGAGCTCTCTATATACACACACCCATACCTGAAATGTACTCACCTGCATCCTCAAAGTATCCATTCTGCGACATGATAGAAGAGTTTTCTGCAAGGCAAGCCAAAGAATTGTCACCAGCTCCATGCACCAGCCCTGGACAGTCTTCAGGGCACATCTGCTGCCCACCACACACAAACCCTGCTGAGTCTTTCTTACCCTTCCTAGAGACCCTGGGAGAAAAAGGAGCAGGGGACAGTACAAGACAGGGGCTCCTTGAGGAGCCAGAGGAAGCCAGGCCTGTTATTCTTCAGCCCATCTGCTAGGGGCTGCCCAGGTGGGAAAGGACCGAGGCAGACAGGGAGATGTTTTCAGCATGTTTTCTCCAGGAGTAATTAACAGTAGCCCGTGAAGGAAGGAAGGATTCGCTTGTTGCAGGAGTCTGGAGGGAGGAGACCCGTCTGGCCACCTTCCCTGTGGAAGCCGGCCTCCCTCTCTCAAGCCTTCGCTGCCAAGCCCACTAACTGGGCTGGGGCTCTTCCAGCACATTTCGGCTCTCACTCTCACGTCGGTCCCTGGTGCCATCAACCCCCATCACACGTGCAGTTGCCCCCAACCGCACGCGCCAGGGGTCACACTGGGGCGACCCGGCAACGGTCTCCTGCCCTCAGCACCACCCACTTTCTCCTGGGAGGCGGAGCCGTTGGTCCTCTTGGGAGATGCCGCGGGGTGGGGGGCGGGTGGTAGGGGAGGAAGAGAGCTGTCCGCGCTTTCAGCGCCGGGCCCCGGATGGATGGTCCGGACTGTTTGTGCCTCGCTGTGTGAGGAAGGAAGCGACAGGAAGGGCCGCGTGCACGAGAGGAAAGCGGCTCCAGACTCGGAGACCCTGGGGGTCGGGGGGCAGGATGCGGACGGACTCCCGGGGCGGGAGCCCGGGCGGCATAGAAGGGAGGGGCGGGGTCAGTAAAGCTAGCACCAGAGGCTGCAGGGATGGACAAAGGACGAGGATGACGATAGTATGGAAGGGTGGGGATGCTACTCCCATGCGGGGCGGTTCAAGTGCACGTAAATAGATGGCCGTATAAACCCCGGGCGTCAGAGCGGCGACGGAGAGACTGCTGCGGCCGCGCAGGGGACAGTCAGAGGCCCAAGGATCCCTAAGAGTGGGCAGGCTGCCGCGCTGCGCCAGGGGCGGGAAAGGTGTCGGGTAGAACGTAAAGTGAGGCTTTCCGAGGTGGCTGCACGCCCGGCTGCGAAGACCCTGGCGCTCCAGGTGCTAGGGACCCCGAAACTCCGCCCCGCCATTTGCAAGCCCCCCACCCCTCCACCAGCTACCTCGTAGGCTGAAAAACTGTTAAGAGTTTCAAAACGGTGTTAAGTCAAGCGCGCAGTGCCCACGAAGTCGTCCTGGGCTTCCCCCAGCCACCCGCGTACCCACCCGGGCTCCCACTCCCTCGTGGCTGAACTCACCCCGGGCACCCCCGTCCCTGTTGGGAAGCCCCCACGACCCTCTCGCCCACCACGCCGGGGGCCGGTGCAGGCCGGCGGCGTCCGCATTCCCCCCAGCGCCTCGACGGCTCCGCGTCCCAGCTTAGCACGCCTCTGCGACGGAGACCGGACGCCCTTCCAGCCGCAGGCACCCACCGCATGGCTGGAGATGGAACACGCGCCTGGTGGCCGCGGCCATGGCCCCAGTGATCAGCCGCGGGACGGCTGCACACCAGTGCGCACGCCCTGGCTCCTCACCAGGTGCCGCGGGAACGACCGCAACCTCGGCGTCCAGGGCGGGCCGGCGGCTGGAGCCGGTGACACAAGCCTGTGCCGCGCCTGGGTCCTAATGCCGCGCCAACGGTCCTCCCCAGCGCGGCCCGGGCGGGGTCCCGTCCGCCTGCCCCGCGCCCTCACCCGCGCTCCTGTTCAGCCCGGGCGGGCTACTCCCAGGAGCCCGCGGCGACTTAGCCAGAACGCGTAGACTGGGCTTCTTCGGGCCCGCGCGCTGAGCGTTAGGGGCTGAGCGGGGCTGCGAAGTTTCTGGGAAGAAGCTCGGTAAGCTCGGAGACCCTCGGAGTTGAGGCAGTGAGGCGGGTCTGGGAAGAGCCTCCCTGCAGTCGGCTTTAAGCTCTTGGCCGGGCCCCCTCACCCCCTCCTCTCGGCAGGGGGCCTCTGCTGGGCCCCGCCCTCCTGGGCCCCGCCCCCTCCATTCATCCCGGCTGCTCGAGCGGTAAATCCTCCTAGTCCTCCTCCAGGAAGCGCGCCCCGACTAACTACACGGGCCGGCGCGCGTTCTCTGGGCTACGCCCTGCCCCGCGGAGCCCGCTGCCCTCCCGGCTCGGCGGCGTCGGGTTTACTGGCAGCGCGCCTCGCGGTTTCTCTCCCGGCCTCGTTGCGCCCTCGGCCTTCTCTTGGGTCAAGGTCTTGGCTTGCGGCTTTTTTCCTTCTCAAGATGGCCCTGCCGCCCGGTTTTCCTTCCCGGACACGAGGGAGCCCGGCCCGGGGACGCGCCTTCTCCGGCGCCTGGTCCTCTGCAAGCAGTATGTGTTCGGGGGGAGGGGTGCGGGGTGGGGCGCGAGCTCCCTTGTGTAGGGAGGCGGTGGTACGCGCGGCCAGGCAAATCCAGCCCATGCGGTGAACCCCTGGTCTGACCCTTGGTGGCTTCTCAGCAAATGATCACACAGCCCTCAGGCACCGGATTGACCCAGGAACTCTCCCCATAACAAAGTGTTAACCCCCCATCCCCTCCACACTGGCCGCCAGCCTGAGGAATAGCAGCAATCCCCCCATCTGACATCCTACTGGAAAGGAGTTCTCCGCCTCTGTCCCCCAGGCATGGAAGAGGGCAGGTGAAGCAAGCCCAGGGTGAGCCCACTTCTACGGCGAGGGCTTCCCTGTGGCCCCCAAGGGTTCCTGGTGCGTTGGGGCAGCCCCATGCATAGATCAGGTGAGGCTGACCTGGTTTCGCCTCCCAGGGAGATAAGAGAGCATTAGGAGCAAAGCTTCATGGGGTGCCCTCCTTGGCAGATGAAGGCCTGGGGGTCAGGATGGCCCTGAGCAACCTGCTCCGTGCTACTACAGAAGATGCTGCAGAAGAGACCTGCGGGACTCTGACCACGACTGACTCGGGGCTGGCCACATGCTTCTCTGGTTGTGGTGAGCAGAGCTTGGTTGGAGACATGGGGTCACCTCCATTCATGGGTATCCCCTCAACTCAGCCTAGGGACCGTCTCTAGGTCACCGTTTAGGTAGACCCGCAGCCCATGGCACAGACTCCCCCAGACAGTGGGGTGGGGGATGGAGATTTGAAGAGGAGCTGAAGACAGGCAGGCTGATTACCCAGGAAGCAAAGTTCCATGTGGGAGGTGCAGGGGCTGGACCCCTGAAAAGACACCCATTTTGCCCTCAGCCCCTCTCATCTCAGAATGCCTAGGCTTCTACATCTGCCTCCCCATGTCATCAGCAGCTCCCAAACACCTGGACATTCCAAACCAACTGTTCCTGGAAGCCACCCTGTAATGGAGGGGACACCTCTCATCCCCTTACTGCAGCCTCCACCCTCATCTGAGGCCCTTATGACTGAGCTCACTGAGGAAACAGGAGCCCACAGACAAGATCTCCCGCAGTGGTCTATGGACCTGACTCTCACAGAAACTGACACCAACCCCTTCTGACCCCTTCCCCACTATAGCCTCCTGCACTCGGCCCCTGTGGTTTCTATTCCCCTGATTGTCCTGGAGAGAGCCCCTGACCCCCATACCCCTGCTGCAAAGTGAGAAGCTGTTTCCTTTAGTCCTCCCACCCACCACTAGCCCTCTGTGGACCAGAGGCTGAGGGCAAATACAGGTGCTCCAGGTCTCCCTCCCCCCACACTCCCCATCTTCCCCCCACCCTCCATGCCCCAGTGGGTCCTTACACAGGGGGTTTAGGGACCTGGACATAAACACACACATTCCCTCTCATTCCCATCCTTGAAGTCTCAGACTTTACTGGGCTGTGGACACAACCTTGAATTCTGGGGTCCACAAGGCGCTTAATGGCTTTCCGAAGTACTTTCAACTGAGTTTTCTCCTTTAGCCACTATGCCTATAGATTTTAGAATCTGGAGAAGTAACTCTATAGTATCTCATTAAAAAACAAAACCCAAAATACTCCCTTGAACTCCCCCCTCCAGGTACCACCCATTTCCTCAGCTGCACTTCAGAGCAAATTTCTCCAAAGAGTTGTCTCTAGTTCTCTGTATCCATGCCCCTCCTACCTCTCTTCCACCGATGCAGACCGATCTTTTGTCCCCACTACTCCACTGAAACTGCTCTCAAGATCATCCTGCCTCAGCTTTCTGCCAGCCCCTCCCCCACCCCCTAGCAGCACCCACCACCACCAATCCCTCCTTTTTAAAAAAAAATATTTATTTGTTTTGGCTGCACCAGGTCTTTGGTGCAGCATGCGTGAGGGATCTAGTCCCCCGACCAGGGAACAAACCCGGGCCCCCTGCGTTAGGGGAGCGGAGTCTTACCCACTGGACCACGTGGGAAGTACCCCTCCTTTTTTCTTGCAACATTTCCTTCTCTCTCTCTCACCTCCTCGGACCTAGGAGTGTTGGCCTGCCCTGGATCTTTCCCTGGATCCATGGCTCTCTACCAGCCACAGCTGGCCACCAGATTTCATGACACCTGTCACTGAGCTCCTGACTTCAACATGACATAGCCTACTTACACCCTCCCCGCTACCTGGATGGCTAATAGGGAATTCAGATGATATTCAGGCAAAATAGAGCTCCCGAGTCCACTATCCGCCACCATCCACCTGGCTGCTCTGGACCTGGGAGTCCCCCCGACTCATTCACATCTGATCCATGAGTAAATTTTGTTGGGTTTACCTTCAAAATAGAGCTCAGTTCTGCCCACTTGCATCCCCAGCCTGGTCCATCATCTGGCCCTCTGACTTGCCCCCACCCATCATCCATTCTCCACCTCCAATGGCTTCTTATGGCATTTAGGAAAAAAATAAAAGCAAACTCCCTGCTGTGGCCTAGGGGAGTAGGGGTGTGGGGTAGGGGGTGCTGTAGAACCTGGCACCTGCCTATTTCCCATCTCATCCCAGACCTCCTGCTCCCAGGGGAGAACTGTTCCAGCCATGTGGCTGCCAACAGTTCCTACAACACAACCGGCCCCCACCTGCCTCCAGGCCTGGAGAGTCTGAGTACTGGAAGGTGTGTCCACAGCTCTTATTGTGGCTCAGTTCATCCTTCAGCTCTCAGAGAGGCCTTCCCTGGTCACACCATCTAAAGTAGTTCCTGTTTTCTTCCATCACAGATCCCCATGTCCCCTAACTCTGCAGCACAGCCTTCTTACTTTACTGCCTGGGCTGTCTCCCAGGCTAGACTGGGATCTCCCTGAGAGCAAGGCTATGGTGTCTTTCACCAGCGCAGCACTGGTGTAGTAGGTGCTCAATAAATCCATGACATATTGAACACATGACCAACACCTCCATGTACAGTTCCTGGAGGCTTTCAAGCCATGAAGCCGCCCAGATGACCTCTTCAGCCACCATCCTCCACTCCCACTCAGGTTTTCCAGCCAGAATACTCCTGACTCCCTCTGCCTACTTCCTGTCACCTGGACTCTTCAGATGTCCAAGTCCCTGTATTTCTACTTCCAATCTGCCCTCTCCTACTGCCCTCACCTTCCTTGGACCCTTGGCAAGCATGGCTTTCCGCACCTTGCAGCCTTAGGCTTTCGCTGGAGTCACAAGCTTCTTGGGGCTCCTTGCTGCCCAGGGCAGGCAGCCTTGACCAACATTCCCAGCCGCTTAACAGCCCTTCTCCAGCTGCGGCTGTACCACCCCCTTGCTGTTCCTGGGAGGAGAGATGATGTTCCCACACTATCCCTCCAATGGTGCTGGAGGGGGCTGAGGGAGGGAACAGGGCCTCCACTGGCCTCTTTCCTGGGGGACACCTCCAGGCCCCCTGAGTAGGTGAGAGGAAGACCTTTTGGTGCTCAAATATCACAGCATGAAGCCTTCTCCCAGTTGCCATCTACCGCTACTGAGGGGAAGATCCAGGTTCCTATAAGGGCAGCCAGGAAGGCAAGGAGCCCTATGGAGGGCCAGAAGGACCTGCTCCGCTCAGGACAATATCCCTCTGTGCCCCCCATACTCAGAGTCAGAATCTAGTGCTAGACAGCCGGATATTGAGCAGGAAGGTTCCAGAGCTGCCCCACTGCCCTCATGCCTTCTGACCTGGGTTCCAGTTCCACAGCCCAGCTTCTCAGCAAAGAAACCCCTGGCAGACAGACACCACTGAACACTGACCTACTTTCACTCATCCTGCTCCAGGGTATCCCTATGAGGGGCCAGGAATCTACATTCCCAGCAGAGCTGGCCCCCAAACTTCCCCACCCTCATCTACCCCCAGGCCCCACTTCATTTGAACCCCATCACCAGCCACCTGAGTCCTTCCAAGTGGTGAGTCCAGGTGGCCTATCACCCTGCTGGTCATCACTGTCCTCCTTAGCCTTTATGTGTACCCCACATCCTCCTTATCCATGGCTCTCATTCTCACTGATCCCCCGTGTCAAGGAGCTGCCCAAGGTTCTGCTTCGAGCTCACTATTCAGGGCTGACACTGCCTGCCGCCCCACTTCAGCTGTCTTTCAAATGACCTCCAGCTCCTCCCAGCTCCTGCAAGGAAGCTGGATGCACAGAAAGGAAAAGTTAGTGGGGAAGGCATACAGGGCAACACCCTCGGGCAAATGTTCAGCCTCTTTGTGTCTCTGATCCTTTTTATCTATAAAACAAAGAGGTTGAAATCGAGTGCTTTTTTTCTTTTTAAATTTTTATTGGAGTATAGTTGACTTACAATGTTGTGTTAGTTTCTGCTGTGTAGCAAAGTGAATTGGTTTTACATATATATATATATATATATATATATATATATATATATATATATATATATATATATATATATACCCACTCTTTTTAAAATTCTATTCCCATATAGGTCATTACAGAGTATTGAGTAGAGTTCTCTGTGTTATACAGTAGGTTCCTATTAGTTATCTAGAAATAGTTTTTTTAGTTAAAAAATTCCATGAATTTTTGGTTATCAAACCATCCTTCCTCCTCCTGTTGTCCTTATTTTGCTATTATTTGTACATTCACCCAGGCATGAAATTTCAGAGTAAAGATGTAAAGTTTCTTAAAATTTTGAAGCTATGAAGGAAAAAAATTAAACCTGTTTATTGGTATGGAAAAACAGTAGTAATGGTAGGATAAAATGGAAATATAGTCACACTTCATTTGGTTAGCTTTTTTTTTTTTAACATATTTATAATCATTTATTAGTTTGACATAAAATTTGTCGACCCTGATGCAAGTTTTTTAACCAAATTATTTTGGCTAGTCAATTTAGCAATGCTGAGGCCTGGGCAAAACAGGAATAATTTGTGGATAAACAAATTTATTTTTCTTCAAATTTCTGGAGAATGAAACAAAAGAATTTTGGAATTGTTTCAAAATGTTGGGGTTTTTTCCACTTTGGCTTTTTCCACTTCTACCTTGAGGTCATTCATCCCTTTGGCTCTTGTTTAATTAGTCATTTCGTCTTGTCAATTGCTCCTTCAAGATCACTCTCTAGTTAGTTCAGTTCTCACTCCCACCAATGTGGAGTAGCATTACAGTCTACATGATCTGTTTTTTCTTTTGGTTGGGTCATTTCCCTGACCAGGGATTGAACCCGGCCACAGCAGTGGAAGTGCAGAATCCTAACCACTAGACCACCAGGGAATTCCTGATCCTTCTTTTATTTAGGAAAAAAAAAGTATCAAACAGGTTCCCATGGAACACTGGTGTCCCTGGGTATACAGAGGCAGTAGGGAGCCTTTTCTCTGTCTTCAGGGGGGCAATTATCTCAGTGAATAGAACATTTTCAAGTTAAAATTTTTCTTCCCTTGTTTAAAAGTCACTACTACCATCACCACCACCACAACAGAACAACTATGTTTGCTATCACTTGTACTAGAAAAGACTAGCAGAAAGCAAAAAAAATTAAATCAGATAGGTATCTGACTTTAACAGAAAAGCTCAGAAATGGCCTTCAGGTGGATGTGCAATGCTGATCCAGGGGAGCAAACCCTTCTTTGGGGAACTCAGCTCCCAAATGATGTTGAAGCGCCCTCATAAATGTGCAGTGACCCCTGGCCAGGCCAATCAGAATACTCCTGACCATTGTGACTGATTCAGGGATGAGAATGTGACCCCAGATTTTGGGCCTGCCTTTGGAGAGAGAGGTCGGGTCTTGCCTTTGGGGTGTTGGGGCTGTTGGGTGGCACAGAGGAAGCTTACTGCCAGGGGGCAGTGAAGCCATTAAGGACAGAGAGGGGGCTCTGATGACATCTGAGCTGAACTTGAAGCTGGTACTACCCTGGACTCCTCTTAGAGCAACGAAGCCATTCCCTTTCCGTCATGAGCTGGCAGTAGGACTGTGGTCAGATTTTCCTCGGGCATGACTGTTCCCTAGAATATATGATAGAAATTAATACATCAGCATTTCTCTGTGCTCCTCAGAGAGACTTGTGATTTTCAGCAGCTCCACCTTCTGCTTCAAATCACTTTTCACATGTCTATCCCACCAGGATTCCTTGATTCTGGGACTCTGGCTTGGTCAAGCATGCCCTCAGGGTTCAGTTCAGTAGTCCCTGGCCCCTACTGTGGGCCACTGGTGGGGAGGACCCCTTTCTCCATCCCTGGACTTCTTGGCCTCCAAGTCCTCCTGGCCCTCAAAGATCATCCAGTCCTGGAGCTCTTTGCCATTTACTGTCCCCCCTTCTCTCTGACAATTATTTGGGGGTAATCCCCAAACCCTGGCGGTTTCTGGCAAGTGCAAGCACAGGAGCTCCTTCAAGGTTCAAGCCCTGTAGGATGGCGCGTGTGGTGGTGTGTCGGGGGGTGGGGGGTCGAGGGCCGTAGCGGGGGTCGAGGGCCATAGGGGTCGTGTTGGGAGGCTCTGGGTAAGCTGGTGCTGAGGAGGGTGTATAGTACTGAGGCCAAGACCCCTCCCCCAATTCTCTCGGCTCCTCGCACAGTTTTGCGATCACATAGAGCCTCCAAACCCAAGACCACCTTCCCAACCATTTGAGGGAGGCTGCCTGTGAAGTCTCCACCCTACCCCTCGGGCCAGCTCCCAGATCTTCCCAGTGGGTCACTTCCTTCGTCCGGAGGCCCCTGCATTGAGGGTGGGATAGGAAGCAGGGTCTCTGTGGACGCCGGCGGTGCCCCTCCTTAGTCGGTCCTTTTTCCAAAACGACAGAAGCCCCTGCACGGGGTGGGTCCTTGAGAGCTCCGGGGGTTCCGGCCGACCTCTCCCTTAGACCGTGCAGTTCCAAGGCCCGCCTGACCTAGGGAGCGCCAGGAGGAGTGCTCGGATCTACCCCAGCGAGGGCAGTGACTCTGCCACCCGAGCCAACTACTGTCCCTTCACGCCTTGCTCATCCCCCAACTGTAAAGCGGGACCGAGTGGCCACCTGACGGAGCTTTGGCCGGGATTAAACCAAGCTACCAGCCTGTGAAGCAGTGGTTCCTAAGGCAGCCTGGCGCAGGAGGGGTGCCCCGCAGGCCAAGCGCTGGGACTGCGGATGCGGCTTCTCTGGGTGAGGGTGGGACAGCTTATCTCTGGGGCTCCGCGAGACCCCTGTGCCCACAGCCAGCTTCCTCGAGCCCCTCCTTGGGATCTGGGACTCCCAGAGAGTGCCCACCACAAGCCACGGTGGTCTCCTCATATGAACTGTATTCTCCGCGGTCGCGCAGGGGTCTGGGGAGGGGAGTGGAACTCCCAAGGATTCCTCCTGAAGCAGCCCCAGCAAAGAGGCGTCCCGGGGAAAATCTGCGGGGAGGTCCCCAGTCCCAGGGGGAAGGCCACCTCCTGAACCCCCAGGGACACTTTGGGAATACAACAGGCAACTACTGGAGGCCCTGCTTGTTCAGTGATAAGTTTATTGGTCCTCAGTATTACATCTCAGTTAACAAGATAAATTCACATACACAACTGCAGGTAAAAAACATGAAAATAATATAAAAATAAATTGAAGGCTACTTTTATATATTTACTGAATTAAGTAGTGTAATAAATACTATAATAAGCAAAAAGCTTCAATCACACAATTGTTTCACTGAAGTTACAGTAGTGTTTGTAAATATGAGTTTTAAAATTTAAGTTATGAATATTAAAGCACTGAAAAACTAGTATAAAAGTGAATTTTGGCACGTAAGTGAGCTCTTCTGTCATTAGTATTTGACAACCTGGAACAGTGAGGAAGCTATTTCTCACCTACTTTTTGAGGTACAACTATCCATCTAGGTCAGCAACATGGCTGGAATACTTAATAGCTTACAATCTTTGAGTTAACTTTTCCCTTTTGACAAGCCCAAAGAGCAAATCCAGAGCTTATTACTGTGCAAAAAATTTCTGAAATCCTAATAGAATTTAGGAGGGTACTTTTTTTTTGAGACCCACAGGGCCTGGTGTCCAGGCCTCAGGTCACAGCCCCCAGGACTCTGTGGGGCCAACTCCACTCCTTGCCAGTGACCCCTTCCTAGGGTGATCCCTTTTCTCCAATTTCTGCCTCCTTCCAATCAAAAACAGAAAAATCCCACATCAAAATGTAAAATAACCTATAACTTCAGCGACTTCAACACTATCACACTCACTCGGGGTGATATAAAACTGAAGCTGCTAATAGAAGAGTGGGCAGAAAGCATGTAAGACCCTGGAGGACTTCTGCCTATCCCTAGGAACCTGATGTCTTTGGCTGGATCTCTGGTATCCACTTCTAAGGTCAAAATTTCAAACACAGTGTCATGGCCCTTCCTCTAGAGACAGTCTAAGACCCCACACCTCCACCTGGAGTGTCCAGAGGAATCAAGTGGATATTAATCTTCACATCCAAGACCCAGAGGCCCCAAAGGTTACAGAAGGGGCAGTGTGAGGAGGAAGCATCCTCCCGGCCTCAGTCCTCAAAGAGCTCACACAGCGCACCGCTAGTGTGCCTCTTCACCAGGGGCACTGCAAGTACGCCCCAAGGAATGCCCTTTCGCCAGTGTGCCCTTCACACTCCCAAGCAGGCTGAGTGTCTATGGAAGCCTCAGCCAGTTTTGCCTTTTTGGCTTTGAAACTTAACATTTTGACTTTTTTCAATCACAGTTTCATATTCAAGTTGAGGTAATCACAGTTTCCCCTCTAACAGGAGAGGAATTGGGACAGTGGGGCAAGTTGGTGAGAGAGCATTTCTATGGACAATGGTCAGAAACCAAGACCATCAGGAGGTATAGCCCCATGCAGTGTTTAAGACCCACTTTTATGGGTGGGCTCCGACCCCTCTTTAAAAACTCTTTTGTGCAGCAGCCAGGAAATGGCTCAAGCTCCTAGAAAGAGAGCTTTCATTTAAATGTTCACAGCAACCCACCTGGAGGAGATGGCCTGTCATCTCCCCCCCACCCCGCCCCCCGCCCCCTCCCACCCCTGGCTCCCTTTTCTAAGGCTGCTTGAGTTTTTAAAAAGAGCTCGGTAGAGCTAAAGGAAGCTACAGTAACTCATTATTATTTCATCAATTGCACTTAAGATCTGTTATTGATTCTGAAGCAGAGGCAGGCCCGTTGTGGACCCAGCCTCTGGCCAGCTAGAAGTGAGGGGCTCCCAGATGGGGCTCCACACCTGAGCCCTTGTCACCAGCAGCTTTGGGAGCTGAGACTGGAGCACATGGGCCTTTTCAGAAGCCTTTCTTCAAGCAAGAGTTCTTATTAAATGGTATTTGGAGTATTGTTCATTTGGCTTCAAATGAAAAATTTTTTTCTAATATAAGTACATGTTACTAACAAGCCCTTAACAACTGCTTTACTACTTGTATGCAGGACTCTGTGTGACAGACTACATGTGCTCCATCGGTTTTCTGTCTCTCCTCTGTGCCAGGATCCTTTCTCAAAAACCCCTCTACGTTACTAGAAACTTTGCTGGTTTTGCCTATGTGCTCCTTCCTAAGGCATGCAAAAAAATACGTGAAATTCAGAAAGCATTTACAATCTAGGCAGCTGAGGCGCTGAAGTCCTAACAGACATCACCTAAGTATCTGTGCCTGCGACCTTCCTCTTCCCCACACTAATTCTGGAGGTCAGGCATGGGATACACTTGAAATTCCCCTCTGCTTTTTAATCCAGCTGAAAACAAAGCTACTAGAAGGAATTCTAACTTGGATTTGGAATTCTCCGAAATTCCTGGTCCCCTAGAGCCAAACAAATACAAGACTAGCAACGATGCTTGGAAACATGAGATTCCTGAAGGTTGGGCTGAAAACCAGGCCTTCCCTGGCAAGACTGAGGGGAGGTATGGGTGCTGAGACTGAACCCCCTTCAAGTGAAGATGCCCCATAAGCGACCAGAACCCTGGGCGTAAGACTATGCAGTTGCAGGACACTGACCTTAACAGTGAGGCAAAGTGTCACCAGGGAGGCCTGAGCAGCAGTTTTTCTCGTCCCCGAATGAGGTAAACCAGAGTGATGACATGAGGAGGCTCAAACCAGTCCCAAGGGGGGCTGCTTGTGTCAATTCAAAAGCCACATACTTCTGGAAAGCAACAAGTCTTTCCCCTCTGTTTAGTCCGTAAGGGAAATTCCCTCATTTTAGAATAAGCTGCTAATCTCCGCCCAAGCTGTTGGCTCTGTGGGTTGGGATTGGCCAGGGCTTGTGCTGTTCCCTCTAGGACTGGGCACAGGGTCAGCAGGGCCCAAACCTTCAGTGGAAGGGGCCTAAACAGGGAGGCAGGCACTCCACTGGGGTGAAAGGCTCTCCTGGGGTGGTGTCTGAGGCCCAAGGCCTGTGGTGGCCTAGGCCCCCAGGCATGGCCACAGTTTGGCAGCCAGGATTCTTTATGTCCCAGCAGCCACTCTGTGCAATCCAAATGCTCCTCCCACCCTCACACACTGCTGCAACAGCCCAAAGAAAATACTGTTATCAGAGACCCAGAGGTCCTGGACTGCCGGCTGCACACAAAGGGCAGCCCCTGTCTGCTCATCCTCCATAAGGACCCCCCTCCCCTGCCAAATCAGTGGTGCAGGTGATGCTCTTCAGCGCTGTATAGAGAATAAAGACAACATGCACTCAAGCCAGCACACAAAGGCCAAGGAGAACAAAGATAGCCCCTCTAGGGAGGGGCCTCTGGAAAAGCTGAGGTTAAGACACCCCGTTTCAAAACGTCCATCTCCAGGGTCTTCTTCCTCTAGGGCTTCTGCTCAAAGAGGTCATGATACTCCTGCTGCTCCAGCTCGCGGTTATACTTCTCGATTTCCCGGTTGGCTTCTTCCACGTAGTCATTCATGAACTGGTCCATGACTGGCACCTCATTAAGGAAGAAGGCCCTGAGCCTTGGGGCCAAGGGAGCTGCCCAGGCCAGAGGAATCTGTGGACAGGTGAAGTAGGGGACACTGAGGTAGTGAGTGCTCAGCCTGCACAGAAGGTACCTGACTGGCTTTTTTTTATATACTGGCAGCACCACAGCTGCAAAGAATGTGACAGGGGTTGACACAGGGCCCTTCATGAGCTCTTAGAACTGAGCCCTTCAGCTTTCACTAGCCTAGAGCAGCACCCCATCCACCTTTTCACAAATTAACTACTGTAATCAGACCCAGTCTCCAACTTGTAAATCATGACTCCCTGATGACCACAGGATGTCACCACAGCTGCATTTAAACTACAACCCCGAGAGTAACCTCAGCCATCACTGAATGAAGAATAAATGTAATTTTAATGACTCTAAGAGGACAAAATGAAAAGTCAGCCTCTGTGGCTTGCTGTGTATTCCCAAACCCAGCCGGCACCAGGGGCTAGGCTATGATGGCTCTAGCAGATACCCTCTTTACAGCCAGGTTTTCACACTCCCCCAGCCTCTCTGCCCCAGATTCCAAGGATACGTGGGTGAAAATCAGTCTTGTCACCAAAGAAGTTGACAAACTGGGTGCCATTATAAAAGTAACCTGCAGGTAGGGGGTCCAGGTGGCGTTTCACCTGTAGGAGAAGAGTCCTGTTAGAATTATCTGACCATTTTCTATTATTCACTCATTCATTAAAAACAAAAACAGGGACTTCCCTGGTGGTCCATTGGTTAAGACTCTGCACTTCCACTGCAGGGGGCGTGGGTTTGATCCCTGGTGGGGGAACTAAGATCCTGCATGCTGTGTGGTGCGGCCAAAAAAAAAACAACACCCCAAAACAAACAAGCCTATTACCCTAGCAAAATAGCCCACTTTGCCCTGTGGAAGGCTAGGTGTGCCAGGGAATTAACACCATCCTCACAACAGCCATCAAACAATGACTGACAGAGGTTCTCCCACCTCTCAGGGAGGAACTCTGGGATTATTAATGGGACCAAGCCCCAGGTGCCAACAGTGGAACTGGTTTGACAATACACGATTCCCTTCTCTTACTTTCCCATTTTCCTAATAGTGTTTTCTAGAATCACTTCCAAAATAAACTACCTGCGCTCAAATCCTTATTTAAGGTGTGCTTCTGGGGAAACACACACTGCCTGCCTTCTGAGGTGCCCATGGTGTCCTCAGCAGGAACACCCAGAGATGCCTAGGCCCTGGAGTCGGAATAAACGGGCCCTCCTCAAATCCACAGCAGGGGCTTCTGGAAGCCCAGAGTCCTGCCCCACCTGCTCATTACTGGGACTTGTGATGCAGCTCATGCTGAGACCTGGACTCTCTGTCCCTTTTAGTCTTTTCCCCCAAACTCATCAGGAAAAGGCCTCAATGGGTATGGGAACTGGGGTAGAGCCTGGGAGTCAGCCTGGAGTCTGAGGGCTCCTCAAAGGGCCTCTCGTCCTGGCCTCAGGATTTCACAACCTGCCCATGAGCAGCTTCAGGATCTAGAGTTTTTACCTGGGACCTCGCTGGTTTCTCTGTGGTTTATCTAGGACAGAGGAATGGGAGGAGGAAAGGACTTCTGTAGCTGCTTGAACACGGTGACAAAACAGACCTCCATGTCACCTGTTTCTCCCACAGGCACTAGTTCTCCTCAATTTCGTAACCACATCACACCAGAGGCCACCCCGTCCTTCTCACTGAGGCTGCAAGGCCAGGTGAGCTGAGGTTTCTCTTTACCCAGCTTCCCTCTGTGGCCTGAGAGAAGCAGGACCTCCAGCATGCCCTACAAACAGCCACCTCACTCAGGAATCCTAAAAGATAGAGCTGCACAAGAACATCCTTGGGACACTGAGGGGACTTAGGCCCCCAGGGCAGGGTACTCACATGGATGTTCCTGATCTCCTGCTGGGTCAGCATCCCCCTGGTCTTCAGGGCTTTCCTCTGAGGCTTCTGTGCAGAGATGTAAGGAGGTGTCAGTTTCCAACAGAGCTGATGGGTACATGGGAGGGTGAGGGCTCAGGGCTCTGGGGGCCAGTTACATGACTGAGATGCCAGAAAGGGAAGCACAAGCATCGTCATGGACTGGATACAATATCCTGCCTGTCTGTCCCTTGAGAAGACCACTTTCCCATCACAGAGTCCTGCGGGCCAGGGGGGAACAAACGGCAGAAGAGAGACTGATGCGTTTGCAAATAGGCATGTTTCTGCCTCTTTGCAGATTCTCAATCCTAGGCCCCACCAGTGACAGACATGCAGACAAAAGAACAATTGGAGGTCTCACAGTCAAATACCATTTAAGAGTTTATCCAGTGAGTCTGAGAAAGACCCTGTCTGCAAGCAGCCATTCCTTAGTATAAAAGACAGGTCCCAACTGAGCATGTACAGAAGACCCAGGCTCCAGCCAACTCTATTTCCAGAGCTCTAGAATAAGCTTAAGCTCAGACTGTGCTAAGAGGCTTAGAACCCAAAGCTAGCAGCATATGAGAGGATTTTAACTCCAGTCCGGATTTTTTTTCTTTGTAGTATTGGACTAAAGATGTTTGTGTGCATCTATAGGCAAGCCTCCTCTTCCCCTGTACCTCTCTCCAGGGCCTCCGGGCTCACTGCTGTCTATGCTTGGAGTCTTGGTTTGCAAAGGACTCTAAGGATATCTTTGTTGTTTTTCCTGTCTAGAGAGAGAACCAAAGTACAGGAGATGCTGGGCTCAGGAGACAGGAGAGCCTATGAATTAGGTTCAGCTAAGAAGACATTTTTGAGTTTAGAACACTAAGCTGATCCAGGGTCCACATGAAACAACTAAGTTTCACCTAGGTCCTGGTTAAGCCATCTGATAATAACTCCAGCCTGCCTTGGGAAGCAGGACTGGAAATGGCTTTCAGCGCCTGGGCTCGCAGGGTAGGCAGCAAAACAAGTCTGCCTGGAGTTTGCCCCAGGGGCTTCCTCCCACTCTCAGAGTCCCTGAAAACGCTGGCTGAGCCTGTGAGGGGTGAACCAGTGGGGAGAAAGCAGGGAGAAGGTGGAGGGGCTTCTGCCTCAGGTCCATCAACAACTCTGAAGTATCTGGTCATATCAGTGCCAGGTCTGTCTGGGCTTTGGAAACCACCTGCTTAGCTGACTGCCGCAGCCAGTCCTTGACACTTTCTTCCTTCAGGGAGCAGCCTATGAACACGAGGTAGCATTCCTGCTGCCCGCTGCTGCCTTGAGGTGTGCTTCTGGAGTCAGGCGGTGGCGTGGGTCCCTCCAAAACTGGCACGATGCTCAAGGAATTGGCCAGAGTGTTGTGGCAGACCTCCATGGTCCTCTCAGAGTCTGCAAGGAGAACACTTTAGTCCCTGAGACCCTGCCCCAAAAGGATAAGGCTACACTAAGACTGGATTAGTGCAGCTGTGGGGGACAGATTCACAAGACATGCAGGAGGGAGAACTGACATGACTGGCAGCAAATTAGAAAGGATGAAGTAAGAGAGGGAGGAACAATGTAAGTTTCTAGCTAAGCTGATTGGGTGATCAGGTGGACACCATTAACCCAGAAGGGGACTGACTACAAGAGGAAGAAAAGGTTTGCAAGTGGGAGAAGAAGAGTTTGACTCTGCATCTGTGGCATTTGAAAGACTGTAGGACCCTGAGTGGGAGACATCTACACAGTCATTAGAAGAAGAGAATGGCTGGGGTCACCCCTATGGAAGAGGTAGTTGAGGAGAAGCAAGGAAAGCTCCCTTGGTAGAGGTGGAGGGGGTGGGTCTCAGCTGAGGTCTGAGAGTCCATGGGAGGAGGGCAAGCTCAACAGTACAAGTGCTGCAGGAGGGACACGTGCATGGGAACAGGAAAGATGTAATCGGGTTTATAAGCTGAGGCACTGGGGGCTAAAATATACTGGAGACACAAGGGTAAGGTTCCCCAAAAAGGCATGATGAGAAAGAGATCTAAAACAAAGAAAGGTTTACCTTTAACAAGAAAAGGGTCAAGAGTCAGTCTAAATAAAAAAGAAAAGGAGGTGATGATAGGGGAGAGGGACGAGCAGGTGGGGGTCTGTCAGAGCCTGAGGGAAGCGGGCTTGAGTAAGGGGCTTGTAGAGTGGGGCCAAAGTTTCAGATTCAATAACATAAATTAAGCCAAAGGTTAAGGACCTTGAGAGATTCTTTTATAGAGGCTCTGCCACCTAATTCTCCTATCTGAACCCAGATGATTCCATGCTTACAACTCTCAGTGGCTCCCTGCTGCAGACACCCCCGGTTACCTGCCCAGCATCCCCCTCTTCCTCCAATACCAATTCCCCATGGGCAATGGCAACTCGATCCTGGCCAATGAGAGAAGTCTGCTGAGGAACTGATAAAGACACCCACAGGAAGAGCCAGCTTCTTCCATCAGCTAGCTGTTGTGTCTGAATGTGACACCTAGACCTGCAGCACTACCTGGCAACCATGAGGGGTGGGAACCTGAGGAAAAGCTGACACCAAGAATGTAAGAACACAAAAGCCATATATTACCTGGGTCTTCACTGGCTTTGCTATGCTGCCAGACCTCTTGACTTCTTGCTATGTAGCTAACACCTGCTAGTTGAGCTGGGGTTTTCTGCTATAACTGCCAAAGATGCCCTAACAGACACACTCCCTCACTTCCTCCCTTGGGACCCAGACACAGTAAACCCTTTTTGGTTCCTGAAACGCCTGTTTTTGCCTCACATCCACAGCACATGCTCTGCCTTTTCCCTGGAACATTCTGCTCTTTCTCAATGTTGAGTTAACTGGCTCCTTGTTTTCACACCTTCCCTGAACCCCAGCCCAGGACTGACATAATTCAGGTTGCAAGGGCTGCAGGGGTCAAAGGCTGATAAACAGGTTTACTGAACGGAGGGGAGGAGAAGGCAAGTGGAAGGCTTGAAGACTTTGGCAGAAACGGATCCAGAGCTGGAAGGCTCAGCATTGGGGTAGCTCCTGGTGACAGGTCTAGGAGGAGGCCATGGATGGCTCAAGAAGGGTGGAGTGTGAGTCTCTAGAACAAGGAAGTCAAGGAGCTGTGAGGAGAGGCCCTGGGCAGGTTCGTCCAGGGGCAGGAAAACAGATCCTCCACTGCAGAGCAGAAGGACCTGGAGAAAGATTGGGACCTTGACTGAAAGGGATGACTGGAGGAGCCTATGGTGTAAGATCCAGAGGGGAGGGTTTTTTGAGAGAGTCTAAGAGGCATCAGTGGTCTGTAAAGCACCAGCAGAGTCTATGAACTCACATCATGAGATGTGAGCACTCCACAGAGTAGCGCTCCCAAATCCAAGCGCCTAGTTACCTGAAAACTTCACTTTGCCCAGGATGTGGTAGATGTTTCCAGAGAAGGGACTTGGCTTGATAGAGGACTGAATTGCTGGTGGAGGAAGAGGATAGGGTTGTTACTCACCTGGGGGCAGAGGCCAAGTCCAGGGTGGCACAGCTGGGAGGGTTAGGGACTGGAAAGGCACCTCCTCTAGGGTCCAGGTTTCACAGGTACCCCCACCAGATCTTCCCCCAGTGGCTCTGCCACTATTCCCAGGGGTAAGGGACTCCTGGGTCCTCAAATTCTTCTGCCTGCTTTCAGACCCAAATGGTGAGAAGAGACAGCACACACAGAATACTAAAATGGTGCCAGGAAGCGGGGACAACTCTGGGGCATTCTTTTACCAGTGTCTGGGACATGTCCCAGTCAAGGCTTACCTTTACACTTGGCCACAAAGCGAGTCTTCTCCAAGGGACGACCAAACCATACACAAATCTGAACCATTAATGGAAAGACCGATCCAACATCAAATTTACCTTCATACCTTAAAAGGTTTAAAAAATTATAAATACAAGTAATTGGGGCTTTGACTGCTACTACATACTACATTGGAAAGAACTACATATCACTTATCATATTTGAATTCTCCCTTAATTGTACGTCATTTTGTGTACAAAGCACTTATTTGAAAGCATTTATGTCTCTTTCATCTTGAGACTGAGAAGCATGTTTGCCCCCTTAGAGCAGGAAGGTCTTACCTTCTTTGGACTAGCAATCCCTTAAAGTCAAAGACCCCCTCTACTTTTGAAGCTTGCCAGTATCCCAACTGGGATTAGGGGTCCGTCCTGGTACCTTTGGAGCTCTTCCTCAGGATCCCCTCCCACTCTCTTCAGGGCTCCCACTATGCCCCACCCTCACTGAGGGCAGTTTAACAGACTGTACATTTGGATGTGCAGTCTCTCCAGAAGGAACTAAAGGGCTGGGGCATCTCTGATCTATTTTCTCAGTTTTGAGTTCAGCAGACATACTGACTGCCACAGACTCATTAAGAATGCAGCATTTAAAAAATTTAACTTTTTATTATGGAAAATTTCAGAGATATGCAAAGATAGAAGGGTAGTGTAATGAATTCCTACCACCCAGCTTCCAAAGTTATGAAACTGTCATTCCTTCTTTTGAATGATTTCATTGAGATGAATCCCTTGATTGGAATCAGTCCAGGAGAGGGCATAACATCTCATGGGTAATTTATACCACCCCCAGCAGTAGATGAGTGTACTAGTTTCACAACAATTCCTCCAGCAATGAATTTTATAGATATTTTTGCCTAAATGTAACAGGTGTCGATCAAAGCAACAGTAAGACACCATTTTGCATTTGAGTACTACGTACATGGAATTCTGTTACCACAGTTGCCATTTATACTTGGTCTTAAGTGGACTGTTCACATCTATATAATATGGGTTACTTTTCTTAAATATCTAAACAAGCTTTCCAAATACTATATTAACCCTTCGTCACATTTGATGCAAACACTTCCCTCCAGTCTACTGTATTTTTGTATTAGTTTGCTTTGCTTGAAAACTGCACTGCAGTTTTGAATTTTACATTGTTCAAAGTATCTTACTCTTTAAAGCAACTTCTTTAAAGTAAGGTGGTGGCATAACATTTTTGCAAGACTGACATGTTCTTTTTGTTCTCTCCCCATCCAAACATGAGATTTGGAGACCACGGGCTTCTCAGGCTTCTGTGTTCAGAGGCTGTATCCTTAGGGGAATTTGGAGGGGCCAGGGGAATAGTACAAGGTTTCCTTACAGACTAGGAACAAGCCCTTCTACCAGGGGAGGTGGGGGTGGGGTCGATGACAACAGAGGGCTGTGGGAGGGGAATGGCTAAGAATCTGCACAGCACAAAGCTGAGCACATCCTGCAGCTAAGGCCTGTTCACTCTGAGGTGGTGGCCCTCACCCAAGGAGAGAGGGGAGTAATGTACAGCGATGAGCAGGAATGTGATGACTGCCATCTTGTTAAAAGAGTAAATCATCTGATTCCTAGGAATGAACTTGGAAGGGAGGGCCTGAAGGGTGATTCTGAGGCCCCTCCATCTCTGATCCTCTACAAGGACTGATCTTCCTGATAAAGGAAGATTTCAGACTCTAGATTCACAGAGCCTTCTAATGAACTCCCTCATACCTGTCTCTGTCCTAGATCAGTCTGCCTCCAGAAAAGTCTGTGCCCTGAGCTAGGTTAATGTATGCCATGCCCACAATGAGTTGGTATGGACTGGAGAATAGGTGCTTCCCTAGGCACCAGGTGGAGACGACAAAAGTCTCAGGACCAGGCCCAGAGGTGTGGGCAGCAAAAAGGTCAGTAGCTGCAGCCACTGGAGAGAAGAGTTTCACCCCAGAAGCTCCATCTTTTTCTTTTTAGCTAAGATATTATTGTCTTGTTCAGGCATAAGGAATGATCCACGTACTCACTGTTTAAGTATGATGTGACTCAAACCAGAGGTTCCTTCTAAAAATAAGCCTGAAAACCTTCAATTTTACATATTGACCTTTTTTTTTTTTAAACAGGATAGTACAATCAGTTTTTGCTGGTACAAAATACTGGTGATGTAAGGGGTGGTTGGAGGACTCACAGAGGTGGCTGAGGGAAGTGAGTGAGGATAATAAAGATGATCCAAATCAATATGAGGGATCAATTTTGGCTAAGCTTTAACAACTGTCTTCCCCTGAACCTTCAACAGAGCAAAACTAGTTATCCATTCCATACAGGGACAAGTGCAGCATGGTGGTTAAGAGTACAGGCTCTGCTGTACAGCAGAAATTAACACAACTTTGTAAATCTATTATACTTCAAAAAAAAAAAAAATACAGGCTCTGAAGCTACACAACCTGGGTTTGAAACCCAACTCTTTCATTTACTAGCTGTGGGACTTTGGACAAGACATTTAAGTCCTTGCTGCCTCAGCTACCTTATCTCTAGAATGAAGAAAAAAATGGAATCCACCTTGCAGGCTTGGTTTGAGGATGAATGAGATAACATAGGTTGAACTCTTAGAGTGGCACTGTGAACAGAACTTTCTGTGATGATGGAAATGTTCTGGATCTGAACTGTCCAAGACAGTAGCTGCTAGTCACAGGTAGCTGGTTAAGCACTTGAAATGTGGCTTGTGTGACTAAAAGGCTAAATTTTAAATTTTACTTTATTAATATACATTTACATTTTATTAACTAGCCACATGTGGCTAGTGGCTGCCGTACTGGAGAGCGAAGTCTTAGAACAACGTGTAGCACACAGTAAGTGCTCAAGTGATGCTGGAAATATGATTATAGTGCACTTCACACTCTCTTTTCTCTTCCTCTCCTCTCTGGAGGACAGGTTCAGGCTAGGAGGCCACCTGCAGAGCACAGAACATGCCCTGGGCCACAATAGCAGGGAACCTACCTGTCAGATGGGAACCTTAGAGGACTGACTATTCTCAGGAGAGACTCTCTCACCCGGGAGGGTCATAACTCCTTGGTTCCATGTCGGCCACCTCACTCTCACTAGAGGCTAGAGGAAACAAAGGATACCATTGTGCTTAAGGCCTATAAGATGACTCCTTAAGTCTCAACATCCAGCAAGGGTCTCAATTTGGACCCCAAGATGTGGATCACTGGGCTTCCAGCAAGGCCAGTGGTTACTGGGACATGGCAGGCTGTTGTAGCTGCCATTGTCACCCTCCTAGAGCACACCTGGTATTTTCACTTTCTCTTTTTCTTTCCTGTAAATAAATAAATCACTGAGTTTATAAAGAAATCTTAGCTACTTTTCAATGATGATACTTGCCAGCCAGGGTACATTAGATATCGAGATCGTAGCATCTGAGGACTCGAAAAACTATTTTCTGAGAGAATCAGTTCAATGTCTTCATTCCTTTGAAAACATACAGAAAACCCAGGTTAATTAGAACTATTAACCTTAACCTGTACATTCTGCTTACTCTCTACACCGCCATACACACATACAAGTACATGCATATATTTTTTTTCTGTTATTTCACCCCTAAATACTTTAGTATGCATCTCTAAGAACAAGCACATTCTCTTGAAGAACCACAACAGTATAATCACACTGAGGGAATTTAATACTGAGGACAAGCAGCATTGGTATCACATGGGAGCTTCATGGAAATGCAGGATCTCCAGCCTACTCCAGACCTACTGAATCAGAACCCTCATTTTAATAAGATCCCCAAGAGGTTAATATGCACATTAAAGTTGGAGAAGTATTGATATAATATACATCCATTTTCAAATTTCCCCTTTTTGGGGGGATAGGGCACTCAGGATCCAATCAAGGATTGCTCATTAATTTATAATCTTTATTTTCCTTCAGTCTGGAACAATTCCTCCAACTATTTTTGTTTGTTACTCATTTTTTTTTTTTTTTCCAGTACGTGGGCCTCTCACTGCCGTGGCCTCTCCTGCCATGGAGCACAGGTTCCGGACGCGCAGGCCCAGCGGCCATGGCCCATGGGCCCAGCCGCTCCGCAGCACGCGGGATCCTCCCTGACCGGGGCACGAACCCGTGTCCCCTGCATTGGCAGGCGGACTCCCAACCACTGCGCCACCAGGGAAGCCCGGAGTTGACATTTTTGAAGAGTACATGCCAGCTGTCTTGTGCCCCACAACCTGGATTTGTCTGGTTGCTCCTCATGATTAGATTCAGCTAAGCATTTCTGGCAAGATTAATGGCCAAGTGATGTTGTGTCCTTCCCACAGTGTCACGAAGGAGGCACATGATGTCAGTTTATCCCATTAGTGGTCTTGGTAAGTTTAATCATTTGGTCAATGTCATGTCTTCTAGATTAAACCTCTCCATTGTGAAGGTACTTTTCCCTCTTTGTAAGTAGTAAGCAGTCTGTGGAGTGACAGATACTTTTTATTTATTCATTTATTTATTTAATTTATTTATTTATGGTTGCACTGCATCTTCGTTGCTGTGCACAGGCTTTCTCTAGTTGCGGAACAGCGGGGGCTACTCTTCGTTGCAGTGTGCGGGCTTCTCAGTACAGTGGCTTCTCTTGTTGCGGAGCATAGGCTCTAGGTGTGCAGACTTCAGTAGTTGTGGCATATGGGCTCAGTAGCTGTGGCTCGTAGGCTCTAGAGAGCAGGCTCAGTAGTTGTGGTGCATGGGCTTAGTTGCTCTGTGGCATGTGGGATCTTCCCAGACCAGGGATTGAACCCGTGTCCCCTGCATTGACAGGCAGATTCTTAACCACTGCACCACCAGGGAAGTCCCGTGACAGATACTTTGAGACAAGTGAATATCCCTTTCCTCAACAATCTGTCATCCACTGCTTTTAGCATCCATTGATAATTCTTGCCTAAATCAAGTATTATATGAAAGGTTACAAAATAGTGACTTTCTAGTACTATAAATCCTTATTTATTTATTAGCTAGCATTCTTCTATAAAGAAGAGCTTTACTGATCTGTCCCTCTCCCTTTTTTTAGTATCACCAGACTCATTTTACTCCACGTGCTATATAATCCATTATTATCATGGTTCTCTCATATACTCAAGTCGTCCCAAATTTGCCTAGTGGGAGCTTCTTAAGCTAGCTTCTGTATCCTTTTGACGTATTTCCACTAATCTTTGAATACTTCCCTGCTTTTTTGTCACAAAATGTACTAGGCTCACCTTGTACTTTCACTCCCTAAACCTGCAATCAGCCAATTCTCCAAAGAGTCCTGATACTTTGTAGTGGGGATTGGTACTTAGAAATTAAGATCTAGAGGTAGAAGTATTAATTGCTATTATTATTTCTAGTCCCTTTTAATGGAAAGGGTATTATTTCTGGTCCCTTTTAATGGAAAGAGCTAGGGAATATACTTTTTTTTTGAAATAATGAATTTATATCGAGTCCCCCAATTCAACTCCAACATTTGTAGGGTTTTTCCTTACCTTTCCCATTTCATATTTATAATCTCCCTTCTCTAATCAGTGATGTTGTTTGGAATCAGGGTTCCAACAGAGGATTATGCTCAGAAGCTACTTGAATTATTTTGCATATGTACGGTTCTTATAACTTTGGTATACAGATGGATTCACGTTTTTGTTTGTATTTTTTCCCTCCTTGTTGACTTAATTTTTGAATGTGTAAAATATGTGCGTTGCTCAAAAGTCAAAACTATATGAAAAGTATACACCTTTTAGCACCTTATTGAGCAAACAAAACTGCTATATGACAAGACGTTTTCATACACACGAAGTCACTAATTCTCTATTTTTAGTTTGTAACTTGAACCCAGGTCTATGAAGTAAAGATATAATTTCCCCATGTTTCTATGCCATTTCTCTCACATCTTAACACAAAGAACATTGAGAGAGTCTTGACTTCCATCCTTTAATGATGAGAACGTGAATGCATCAAAACAGAACATCTCAAAACAGTACAGGAGGGCTTCCCTGGTGGCTCAGTGGTTGAGAATCTGCCTGCCAATGCAGGGGACACGGGTTCGAGCCCTGGTCTGGGAAGATCTCACATGCCACAGAACAACTAGGCCCATGAGCCACAACTACTGAGCCTGCGCGTCTGGAGCCTGTGCTCCGCAACAAGAGAGGCCGCGATAGTGAGAGGCCTGCGCACCGCGATGAAGAGTAGCCCCCGCTTGCCGCAATTAGAGAAAGCCCTCGCACAGAAACAAAGACCCAACACAGCCAAAAATAAATAAATTAATAAATTGCCAATTTGATACATGAAAAATTATATATATTAAAAAAAATTTAAAAATTAAAAAAAAAAAACCAGTACAGGATACTAACATGTGGGGTCCTCTTGGTGATTTTTACACAGCATCAAAAGCACTTCAAGGGTTTCCCTGGTGGCGCAGTGGTTAAGAATCCGCCTGCCAGTGCAGAGGACACAGGTTCAAGCCCTGGTCCGGGAAGGTCCCACATGCCGCGGAGCAACTAAGCCCATGAGCCACAACTACTGAGCCTGCACTCTGGAGCACGTGCTCCGCAACAAAAGAAGCCACCACAATGAAGAGTAGGCCCCACTCACCGCAACTAGAGAAAGCCCACCTGCAGCAACAAAGACCCAACACAGCCAAAAATAATAAAAATAAAATAAATAAATTAAAAAAAAAAAAGCACTTCAAGACCTGACTTTTATAAATGCTCAGGTCTTTGATACAGTAGAAAGACCCAGTGGGCCATAGACAGACTGCTGCATCTGAGAAAGTGGCTGGTCCTGCGGAGTGAAGTGAACTGGTAAGTTTACCTGGTGACAATCCCATTTTCTGCAAGAATGAAGGCTGCGGAAGGATTGGCAGCTCTGATGAGGCTCTGCAACTGAATCAGGAGAGGGTGCCTCTGCTCTGTGGTGTGACTGGTGAACACCACATTACTCACCAGGCCTGGGGAACAAAACCAAAAACAGTTCAGCCTTTATGAGTCCTGACTGGGGCTGAGGGTTTGCACAAATGTGAGCCCTTGCTCCCTCCCCTGATCATCCCTTCTAGCAGCCTCCTCATGTAGACACCCGCCACCCAACACTGATATACATAGCCATCATTCTGCTCCTCTTTCTGCCACTGCAACCTCTTGGAGTGAATGGCCTCAACTCTGTAGCTGCCTCACCTCCTAACCTCCTCTGTCTTCTTAATTCCGCTTTGATACCTGGAGCTTTTTCATCTAAGGGCCCTTTCTATATCCCATGTACTTAACCTCATCAGGAACTGGTGCCAGTGACTTTTCACCAGTTCAGAACACAGACATGTACCAAGCACAAACCGTATGTCAGGTGCTAATCATTCTCAAAGAGTGCACAGTCAAGAAGTCTCACCCGTGGACCCACAGTTCCAAGGTAAGTGCTAACAAAGATATTCACAGAGTGACACAGTAAGGAAGGGTGGCGCATGTAAAGAGAGGTTGTGGAGTGGGCCACAATCACTCTCAACCTTTCTGTGAAAATATAGAAGTAAAATCCACAGCACTACAGATAATTTTGAAATCAGAGAATTTGCCACATCCCATCATGCCAACACAATTGTAATACCTCTTCCATACTTATTTTTACATGGCTAGGATCACAGCATATACACCATTTCTGCTATAATGTCATTTGCATTTGTGTTATTCAACCGTTTTTATTCACTTAATATTGTGAAAATTTCAAACATATACAAAAGTAGAAAAAAATAGTATAATGAACGCCCACGAGCCCATCACTTGGCTTCAAGAAAGATTAACATTTGGCTAACTATTTCTTCTATATCATACCCCAACCTTTTCTCCTTTCCTCTCCTTCCCCACTGGATGATTCTGAAGCCAATAATAGACATCCTATTATTTCATCCAAAAATATTTCAGTATGTATTATCATAAGGACTCTTTAAAAAAATGAATGATTAACAATAAATTCTTTAATATAAAATATCTAGCCCACATTCAAACTTTTCTGTCTCAAGAATATTTTCTTAATTTTTTGGAAACAGGAACCAAACAAAGCCCATACATTATATTTCACTGATGCATCTCATAATTCTCTTTCAATCTATAGTTTTCTTCTTACTTCTTTGTGATTTATTTGTTGAAAAACTGCATCTTGTATATTTCTCTCAGTCTAGATTTTGCTGATTGCATCTCCATAGTGTTGCTTAACATGCTAGATATACCTGGTTTATAGATTCAATCTTTTTTATTATAATCTAGTTTTTAAAAAGTTCTTGTTCTTTTTCTAACTTAAGTTGAATGCTTAATTCATTATTTAAAAAAGCCACAATGAGATAGCATTTCATACCTGTTAGAATGGCTATTCTCAAAAAGACAAGAAATAAGTAGTGTTGGTGACGATGTGGAAAAAAGGGAAACTTGTACACTGTTGCTGGGAATGCCAATTCTATAGTGGTACAGACACTATGGAAAACAGGATGGAGATTCCTAAAAAAATTAAAAGTACCATATGATCCAACAATTCCACTTCTGGAATATACCAGAAGGAACTGAAATCACTATCTTGAAGAGCTATCTGCATAGCCATGTTCATTGCAGTATTATTCACAATAGCAAGATATGGAAACCTAAGTGTCCATTAGTGGATGAATGGATAAAGGAAATATAAGATAGATATATCTTATATATATCTATCTTATATATGATAATGATATATATATATAAATGTTACTCAGCCATAAAGAGAATGAAATCTTGTCATCTTGCCATGGATGGACCGCAAGGGCATTATGCTAAATGAAATAAGTCAGAGAGAGAAATACCATATGATCTCATTAATATGCAGAATCTAAAAACAAAAACAAAAACCAAGTCCATAGATACAGAGAACAAACTGGTGGTTGCCAGAAGCAGGGGGCAGGGGGTGAGAAAAATGGGAGGAGAGAGTCAAAAGGTACAAACTTCCAGTTATAAAATAAATAAGTCATGGAGATGTAATGTACAGCATGGTAACTATAGTTAATAATACTGTATTGAATAACTAAAAGCTGCTAAGAGAGTAGATCTTAAAAGTTCTCATCATAAGAAAAAATTGTTTTGTAACTAGGTAAGGCAATGCATGTTAACTAGACTTATTGTGGTTATCATTTTGCAATGTATACAAACATCAAATCATTCTGTTGTACACTTGAAACTAATACAATGTTATATGTCAATTATATCTCAATAAAAAGAAAAATTATTTCTTGTTTAGTAACATAGTAACTTAAAGGTATATGCTTTCTTTTGAATTATTTGGTTACAGAAATATTCATGACAGGTTGTAGATGGTGTCCTTTATCATTAAAAATTGCCCTTTTATTTATTTACTTATTAGCCGTGCTGTGCGGCATGTGGGATCTTAGTTCCCCGACCAGGGATTGAACCCGTGCACCTTGCAGTGGAAGCACGGAGTCTTAACCGCTGGACCACCAGGAAAGTCCCAAAACTGCCCTTTTTAGACTCTTCAATATTTTGCCTGGTATTCAACCCTGCTGTTATTAATATCAACCTCATTTCTTTTTGTTTGCATTCGTCTGTTATATCTTGTCCATTCTTTCATCACCATCCTTACTTAGTTTTAGATGCTTCTCTTGTACAGAACATCATATAATTAGATTCTACTTTTTGGTTTAATCTGAGATACTTTTCCTTTTAATAGGTGTTTATTCCATTTACATTTACTGACACTTTGTTTCTGTTACCTTGTTTATGTGGAATTCTATTTAAAAAAATTTTTTTTAACTTTTAGCAATATGATTTCTGCATTGTTTTCTGCTTTCCTTCTGATAAGTGGTGGGCTTATAGTCTGTTTTATGTTCTTATGATAGCTATCCTTATGTCACCTTTAGACAATGTCTTTTGACTTTTCCACATGACAGACAAGGAAGTTCATACACCCTTAAATTTGCCCCGCTTCTCCACTATCACGTTCTGGTTGGCTACATTAATAATTTTATAGTTCCTCTAGTGGATACTTTTTTTAAGTTTTACTGTTCTTATAAATTTATTTATTTATTTATTTATTTATGGCTGTGTTGGGTCTTCGTTGCTGCGTGCGGGCATTCTTTAGTTGTGGTGAGCGGGGGCTACTCTTCATTGCGGTGTGCGGGCTTCTCACTGCGGTGGCTTCTCTGGTTGTGGAGCACAGGGTCTAGGAGCGTGGGCTTCAGCAGTTGTGGCTCGTGGGCTCTAGAGCGCAGGCTCAGTAGTTGTGGCACCTGGGCTTAGCTGCTCCGCGGCACGTGGGATCTTCCCAGACCAGGGCTCAAACCTGTGTCCCCTGACTTGGCAGTTGGATTCCTAACCACCATGCCACCAGGGAAGCCCGAGTGGATAATTCTGTATCTTTAAAGAGTACAACTAACTCTTTACAAATTGACTTAACAGCTTTAAAATTTACTGATCTCCCACTTGAGAAGATGTAGAGGTAATCTCTCTCTCGTTGCCTCCTAATTTTTTATTAAATATAATTTCATTTATAGGGTTTTGAGATTTTCAACATTTATATTCTATCTTGTAATAGCATTCTCATAGGTGTTATAATTAATTCTATACCTAAGAATACTCAATGCTCATCATCAATCTTTTTACTAATAGAGACTAGTTTTTTGTTTGTTTGTTTGTTTTTGTGGTACGTGGCCTCTCACTGTTGTGGCCTCTCCCACTCAGGAACACAGGCTCTGGATGTGCAGGCTCAGCGGCCATGGCTCACGGGCTCAGCCGCTCCGCGGCATGTGGGATCTTCCCGGACCAGGGCACGAACCCGCAACCCCTGCATCATCAGGCAGACTCTCAATCACTGCGCCACCAGGGAAGCCCGAGACTAGTTTTGTAAACGATTAGTTCATAAGTGAATGTCTCTAAATTATGAGACTTCAGCTTTCCTAAGTAACCTTGTAATTGTAGGATCCTGAATAATGAATATTCAGTACAGAGGACTCTTACTGTTCACTTCAGTCAAGTGTTTTGTTTTTTAAAAAATTAGCTGTACTTAGTTTTTCAGGGCAAAACTCATAATGTACAGAA
The DNA here is from genome assembly GCF_951394435.1 of Stenella coeruleoalba. Classification (NCBI taxonomy): domain Eukaryota; kingdom Metazoa; phylum Chordata; class Mammalia; order Artiodactyla; family Delphinidae; genus Stenella; species Stenella coeruleoalba. The sequence goes on from NC_137161.1 coordinate 29,613,021, forward strand.
GAGTTCACAGACAAAGTAAATTCCCTTCCTACCCAGCAACCTACTTCTTTCCCTGGAGGCAACCATATTTATCAGAGTTTTCTTCCAGATATGTGCTGAGTATTTACAAGTAAATGTGTATGTATACATTTTTCCCACAAACAGTGGCATACTATACCATTCTGTACCTTGTTTTTTCACTTAAGCCTTTTAAAAAAATTTTTTGGTAAAGCTTACTTCTTCCTTACAATCTTCTCTAATACCGTTATCATTCCAATCCTCCCCTCATGCCACCTTGCTGTCTCCCTTTCTCTGAACTACGAGAGCTCCTTTGAATAACACAGGCAGTGCTTAAAATATAAGGCTTATATTTTTATTTATCTTCTTCATATATGTAAAAAGATAGCATAAGGTAAAGATTAAAGCGTGGGTTTTGGAGCCAAGCAAACCTGAGTCTGAATTTTCGGTTCCACTAATTATTCATGGGTGACATTAGGCAAATTGCTCAACTTTCTCTCTGAGCCCAAATTTCCTCCTCTGTCAGATGGGAACACATACCTCCAGGTTATCTGTGAAATGCTTTATCACAGGCTACAGAGAGTAAGAACTCATTAAATGCAACCTGACACTACTACCACCACCATCTCATCATTTGGAAATGGGACCCCTACATGTACACCAAGGAGCCTGGACCGATTCCTCAGACTGACAGAGGTGGCTGTGGCACGCCTTAGCCACAGCGACAAGCAGGAAGGTAAGTCACATGACTCTCACCAGCCTAGGCTGCTGAGCCCATGGTTTAGATGAGTGGCTATCACTGGTTTGAAGGCAACTTCCAGGACCCCTGGTCCCTGCCTCTGGTCTGAGGCAGAAGTTAGTGATACTTCCTTCCTCTCACCAATCATATTTATAAAAAGTGTTCCAAAACTCTGAAGACTGAATCTAACCTCATAACCACATTCCATTCGCAACCAGGGAACAGGGGTTAGGAGCTTCATGTCAATGGTCGTGTGTTACAATGGGGACAAGGCACACACAAAGGGTATACAATATGCCTAGGATCATAGATGTCAGGAGGTAGGGCTCGACTGCTGAGCACATAATCTGCTTCCTGAGTGCTTACACACTGTTTGGGAATCTATTGGTTCCTTGATTCTGAGACATGAGTCCTGCTCTTCACAGGTATCTGTTAGTGCTCCACAGCAAGTCAGTCGGCCTTAGGTAAATATGGCCTATATGCCTCTGCACAGTGCTTGAGAGACCTCTGAGGATTCAAAGGTGAGTTTCCTCAATGGCTTCCCCTGACATCCAAGCAGTCACTTGGTGAAAGGCACACCGACTGCCTAGTTCCCCAAACCTGGGCCATCGTCCATCCTCCACTCTCAGTCCCTGCTACCATTTGCCTGGTTTAGACCACTGCTCTCTCTTCACTAGGTTACTGCTCATTCTCTCTACTTCCAGGCTTCCTTTACTACAATTCATTCTTCCTATTGTAGTAAGAGTAATCTTTCAAAAACATAAATCTGATCAAGTCACTTCCCTACTTAAAATATTTAATGCATTCCAATTATTTTTAGGCTGATATCTAAACTTCTTGGCCTGCTTGACCTATCTGCATGATGCACTTCCTCAGGGCCCTAGTCGTACTCTAATCACCATCAGGCCTTCAATCTTGCTGTTTCTTCTGCCTGGAGCCATCCTTTCTCTCATTTTTTTGAAGGAGGGCCAACTCCTCCTTCAGGGTGTAGACAATTTGAATAGCACCTCTTCCAGAAGCCTTTCTTAATCCCCCAGGACTGGGTTACAGCAGGCGTTAGATAAAAATTTGCTGAATAAATGAACGAATAAATGAAGTGTAATAAAAGACACATGCAACCTGACCTCCGAGGCAGCTGCCTAAGAAACTAAGCCGTGGATACCCACATGCCAAAAATTCTCCCACTTGCAGGTCTGAGCAAGTACTATTCATCAGACAGCCATCTGGAAAGGTTTCTAAGATTTATTAGTATATACATATTTTTGGTGCAAAATTCGTAAGGTAAAAAAGGGTGTTCAAGTTTCTTCTTCCCTTCTCTGGCACCCTGAGCCCTATTTCTCCTCCGCAGAGGCAACCACTAATAACCAGGTTTTGGGTATGCCTCCTCAGATAGTCTATGCATATACAAGTATATAGGAATATACAGAACCACATTTTCTTAACAGCTTCTCCTACACTTAAAACTTCTATTCTCAAGGTCTTCAGGTATGGCCTAGATGTGGTAATAGCACAAGACTTAGGAATTCAAATGGAGAATATGTCTGCATTTTGTTTATTCTATTTTAAAAAGGTTTCTCACATGCCTTCCTTGTTCATAAGCTTTAACATTAAGATGGACCATCTGCAGTCAGAGTTTTAGGAAAGCCTCCTAACAAAGGTGACACTGGTAGTGCCTGTGCTTCCATTCCCATTTAGAAAGGTCACTCTGCAGGCTGTGGGGAGGCAGTGAGGACAGCCTGGTGAGCCTACTGCCAGAACCCCATGTCCTGGTGCAGCCACAGGAAGTGGCTGGGGCCTTTGGAAACTGAGTAAAGCAAGGCCAGGCAGCCAGGCCCAGAATGTGGCACAGTGGGGTGGCAGGCAGGGTTCTAGAAGGCTCAGCACATTCCAGAGATGGCAGTTATGAGAGCCGGCTCCTGCGAGAGGCCCATGACATTACCAGGGGTGGAAGACAAGAATAGCTGTGGTGGATCTTGCAGTGAGGAGTCAGGAAAGGCTGAGAGAAGATCTATAAAGGCCCTAGGACTCTACTTAGCATCTACTTGGGCAGAAGAAACTGGAGAGTCAGACTACTGCGAATGTGCCAACCTGAGTGGCATGCAGCAGGGTCACAAGCACAGGCTTGTCCTGCCTGAGAAAAGGCTAGGATCCGAGTCTCTGACAGATAACTTGCCCAAAGTCCTGTCTGCCCCATGAGTACCATGTAGACAAACACTGTGGGCTTTGGATTCTAGGTCAGGAATTGGACATATAAAAGGGGCTTTGCTTTGTGGAGAAACAAGCAAAAGGATTATCCCCAGCATTCCTTAGGCCAGCTATGCAATCTGCTTCCTGCCAAGAGGAAATGCCATCTTCAAGGCAAGGTACAGCAGTTATCTGGAGCACAGGGTGAAGAGGCCATCATGAGCGGTTTCATCTTGCTTGGGCCGGGAGCTTCCTTCTGCTCTGTTATCAAGGAGTGGATACTCTGATTTGGCCAACGCCTCACCAGTCTGGGTTGTGAGTGAGCAGGCAGCCTGGACTGGCCTGTTCCCAAGAGTGGAGAAACATCTCTGAGGTCTGTTTGACCATCCCAGTCTGGCTAAAGACTTCCAGCAACCCAGAAGAACACAAATCTCACTTCTTTTGTCTATCTACAGATACATCTAAAAGCAGATCATGGTAGTAAATTATCTGCGCTCTGTTTTAAAGCCAGCATTATAATGAGCCTTGCTTGCTGTTTAAGCATTGAGATTATTTCCTAATCCTTGGATCTCTGTAATACACATCATCTTGTGGCTGCAATACAGTGCTTTTCTCATTGTAAAATAATCCTTTGTTGTAAAAGCAATGAATCAGGGAGCTTAACTCATGAACAGGAGCGAAGGGAGGCAACTGCTCCCTTAGGACGTAAAATGTTTGTCTACCGGTGGCAGATTCTACCTCTAAGAGAGCCACCAAATCTCTGAGGAAGAAGAAATACTTGCATTTTATCTCCTCTCTCCCCAGAAGGTCCATGCCCATGGTGAATTAGGTCAGATCAGTCTATAGTGTCCTCTTGGCCCAGATGTAAGGGGAAGATGTCTACCAAGGCACTATCACTTAACAAGCCCTTTGCAGTTCAGAAAACAGCATATATGGCCTCAAGGTTATCTGTCTACATCTGATCACATTCCCAGCTTTCTTTTTTTTTTTTTACGCCTCCAACCAGGGACTGAACCCAGGCTGTGGGAGTGACTGTGGCACTGAACCCAGGCTGTGGCAGTCCTAACCACTGGACTGCCAGGGAATTCCCCTGGCTTTCTTTTTTTTTTTTTTTCTTTTAATTCTTTTCTTAAAAACATATTTATTTGGGCTTCCCTGGTGGTGCAGTGGTTGAGAGTCTGCCTGCCGATGCAGGGGACATGGGTTCGTGCCCTGGTCTGGGAGGATCCCACATGCCGCGGAGCGGCTGGGCCCGTGAGCCATGGCCACTGAACCTGAGCGTCCGGAGCCTGTGCTCCGCAACGGGAGAGGCCACAGCAGTGAGAGGCCCGCGTACCGCAAAAAAAAAAAAAAAAAAAAAAAAAAAATTTATTTAATTTTTGGCTGCGTTGGGTCTTAGTTGTGGCACATGAGATCTTTTGTGGTGGTGTACAGGCTTCTCTCTTCTTGTGGCATGCGGGCTCCAAAGCGTGTGGGCTCTGTAGTTGTGGCATGCAGGCTCTCTAGTTGTGGCTCGCATGCTCAGCAGTTGCAGTGCACGCGCTTAGTTGCCCCGCAGCATGTGGGATCTTAGTTCCCCGACCAGGGATCGAACCCGAGTTCCCTGCGTTGGAAGGCGGATTCTTAACCACTGGACCACCAGGGAAGTCCTCCCACCCCCACCCTAGCTTTCTTTATATAAGTACAGAATTGACACACATTACCTTTGAACAATGAGTTGGAAGGCAGTGCTAATGAAATATGCCTACAAAATCCCAGACAGAACTCATTCTGTCTTGGCCTAAAAGAGCTTTCCTCTTGCAATACTGGCCCAGGTTCATGGACAGTAAAGACAGAACACTTGCTTAAAAGGTTCTTTGCCAAGGTAGCCTGATCATCTTTTTCCCACATGCAAAAAAAGAAGAGGGGCACTGAAGGAGAAAGTGTCAAGAAGCCAAGGGGCACTAGGGTGGCAATCTTCATGTGATCAGTTATGTGATCGATCACTATATGATCGATCATATAGTCAGAGGGGCTTACTACAGCCCACACCGTTGGCTTTGATCATGACTTCCAAACATTTATCGAAGGACCAGACAGCTCTCTTTGGTTATCTCCTGGACCTATGTTTTCTCCTATGTAGTCTATTTCAAGGATAGGTACCACCAACCTTTCCAATCTCCCAAGCTAGAAACCTAGGAGTCACTCCAGATACCCCCTTTTTCAATGTCCCCCCATCTAGTCTGTTACCAGATCCTACTAACCCAGCCCCTATAAAATCTCTTTAATCTACCTGGGGTGGACACGGTGGATAGACCCAGCCAACCTCCATTCAACTCTGCTTCTGGGGTGCAGTGCCTAGAAAGCAACAGGGGCCTCTAAAAGCTAGACTTGAGACTCCCTGGTGCAGCAGTCCAACACACACATTCTTCTCTCCAGTGACCCGGCCTCCTGCCCTGCACAGCCTCCAGCTCAGCTCTTCCCCAAGACAACAGCTCTACGAATGCTCTGTTGTCTCCATTCCCTGTGGATTGGCAATGGCATCAGCAGGGCAAAACCGTGCGGGTGACACTGAGTTCTTTTCTTCCATCTGATTTCTACTTGCTGGGCTGTTTCAGGAAGCCCAGACCCCAGGCCTTCTGACAACAATAAGTATTTTATCACTAACTGTAGGAAATTTAGAATTTATTCTGGGTCTCCAGCCATCATAGCTAATATGACTAAAAAGTGCTGCTCCCAGGCTGCCAGAAGGTAGGACAATGCAAGGATGAGTGTAACCTACAGGATGTGTGGATTTTTCTAAATGTTATAAAGGAGACGTGGAAAATTTCAGTATATGTAGCAGGGGACTAAGGGAGGAGGTTCTACTCGGCCATATTCTCACTCATGGGACAGGAGAAATGCATCAAAATCTTGCTGATCCACAGGCTAGGAATACCTATTCAGTCCACTGACATTAGCTGGAAGGCCAGGGCAGACTTAAGGCCAGCTCAGAAGAGGTGTTGCCATGGCAATTTATTATCATTAAGAGACAAACTCTCGGAAGAAATCTGCCTATCAAATATGATAAAAGCAAAAAATGCCCAAGTCTTCCCTGGATCAGTTTTATTTGCTTTAGATTTCAGAATGGTAGGTGGGAGCATGAAGAAAAGTCTGTCGCATCTAAACATAATTTGAAAGGCTTGCAAGCGAAAACAGAGCATATTGCTTACCTTGTGAACACTGGTCGAGACATTTAGGAAAGAGAAATCTAGGGAGAAAAAAGAAATATTTTAAAACCATTAATCTCAGAATTTTCATTGGTTATTTCTCACAAAAATGTGAATATCACTAACATATAAGATGACTTACTCAGTGGGGCAACGGGCAGGCAACACTGAACATTAAGGATAGCCATGATTATACAAAAGGTTTTCATAGCTTTGAACCAAAGTCCCCTAAGCCAGAAACCCCACAGAAGTCCCAAAGTGGCCAACTCTTGGTGGAATGTTGAAGAGGGGATACTGAGGACAGGGCCAGCTCTCAAGACTATAAGAAATGGAGAAAGAGAACTTGGTCTTCTTTTCCACCCTCCCAAAGAGATACTGTCCTGACAGTAAAGGGGAAATTTCAAGGGAAAATGAGAATTATTTTACCTAACTGTGCCAAGGGCCTTCAGTACCAAAGTTGCCATATTTCCCTTTATGTGCACAACAGAATCCTGGTTTCCCTTTAATCCTATTCTGAGCTCAAACGGTGAATGAAATGTAGGAAACTGACTGATTGGATTGAGGGTGACTAATCCAAAGTGTGAGTTAACAACTGTAGCTCTGCAGTAAGCTCCAGAGAAAAGCCCATATTCTCAGTGCTTTAAAACTTCTAAAACACCACAGTGCTCTTCTTAGAGAAGAAAGCTAACACTAATGAGAATAGCTGCCTTTTATCAAGTTCTTACCATGGGCTGGGCACTGTGCAAGCAGTTCATATATACAATTTTATTCTCACATCCACCCTGTGCCTTGGCTACCTAAAAACCACAAAGAGTGGGTTTAGGTTGGCTAAGCAAGCTAAGCACTTGGCCCAAGGTCCCACATGCAGCTAGGAAATGGGAGAGCTTATACAGGGACCCGGGTTCATTTGGCACCACAGAGCTCCTGTGCTTTCTTCCCCTGCAAATAAGATGCTTGATGAAGCCACCCTCTGAATTGTTGCTGGTGTAGTTGGCAGGTATTAGTGCTGTTCAAAACACTGAGGGGAGTTTCTCTCCTGCAATTTTCTTGGTGGTGGCAAATCCTCATCTTTTAATTTGATTTCTGACAACAGCCAGACACACAGCATTTGGAACCAAATTTGGTGGATGAGTGTGCTGGATGAATACAGCTTTGGGCTGTGGATCTAGTTCACTTGTCTGACTCCTTCATGGTTTCTAAAGAATTCCATGGGAGAATCCCCATGTGCTCTGAGCAAGGTCAGGAGCCCTGGAGCAAAGGAAGAGACATCCGCACCAGAGTCTCCCAAGAATAGAGGTCACTGACTTCACTGCATTCATAGTCCACTGAATGGCCAGCCACACAGCAAATGCATTCTTAGAAAAATGACTGTCCCCATCAAGTAAGTACCTGTGACTTTAGAGTACATGCCCTTAAAAGCCCTTCTCAGTGCCCTGCTTGCTTTCTTGCAGTAGCCCACAGAAATTCACACCAGTGGCATCTTAGACAAGGCTGAGCAATGTTTCCCCTCAAGGCATCTTATACAATCACAGGTTGGATGCTCATGTTTTAAACCCCTGACAGGGTAGAGGGCCATTAAGCTGCTCACTTTAAACAGGTGCAAAGAAAATACTCAGAACACATGGACTTGCACATGCATGCAATTTCTTCTCATATCTTGGCATCTCTGGCATCCCTGTCCTTCAAATTCATATGCTGGCTTTCTTTACTAATCCAACTATGAGTTATTGCTTTTTTATAATTCTTATAAAATTACATGAATCTTTTATTACAGCACTTCCTACCCTATATCATGATTAATTGTGTACATGTCATGGGTGTGGCATTTGGAAAATTATTTAACTTTTCTGAGCAACAGCTTCCTCATGGTAAAACATGGTAATGATGCCTACCTTAAATGCCTCCCAAAATACCTAAAGGGGATTTTGAGGTTTGAAAGGGGTAAAGCATCACAGTGTCTAACAAACAGTGGAAAACAAATGTTGGCTCACTCCTTTCCTTCTCTGCATATCGTCCTCCCTACTAAACTGTAATATTATTATTATTATTTTTTTTTTTTGCGGTACGCGGGCCTCTCACTGCTGTGGCCTCTCCCGTTGCGGAGCACAGGCTCCGGACGCACAGGCCCAGCGGCCATGGCTCACGGGCCCAGCCGCTCCGGCATGTGGGATCCTCCCGGACCAGGGCACAAACCCGTGTACCCTGCATTGGCAGGCAGACTCTCAACCACTGCGCCACCAGGGAAGCCCTAAACTGTAATATTATTGAAGACAGACAAATAACAAGTATTGGTGAAGATGTGGAGAAATGGGAACCCTCATACATTGCTGATGAGGATGCAAATGGTATAGTGGCTTTGGGTAAGTTTGCAGTTCCTCAAAAAGTTAAATATAAAAAAAAAAAAAAAAAAAAAAGTTAAATATACAGTTACCATATGACCCAGTAATTCTACCCAAGAGAACAGAAAACATACAACCATATGAAAACTTAATACATAAACATTCATAGCAGTATATTTATGATAGCCAAAAGATGCAAATAACTCAAATGTCCATCAACTGATGAATGGATAAAAAAGATGTGATATATCCATACAATGAAATATTTGTCAATAAAAAGGAATGAAACACTGACACATGCTACAACATGGATGAACCCTGAAAGAAGCCAGACACAAAAGGCCACATATTATATGATTCCATTCATGAAATGTCCAGAATAAGTATATCCACAGAAACTTCAATAAAGCTGTTACATTAAAAGAAGCAATATACGTGATACTATAAAATATCAAATGGTTTTCCCATCATCCAACATTTGCCCCCAAGGAACTGGTCATTTCCCAGAAGGAACAACCATTTCACAGTCTGGCATGTATCCTTCTAGATATTTTCTATGCGTATACAAGTAAACATTTAAAAAATATACATTGTTTTGGTAATTTGTTTTTCTCACTTCATAAAATATTATGGCCATTTTCTATGTTAGAAGATAAAAATCTACTTGAATTTAAAAAATGCCTGCATAGCAGTCCATTATGAATATCCCCAAATTTAACCAGTCACTTACTAATTGAGCATTTGGATTATTTCCAGTTCTTTGATATTATTAATAGTGTTGTCTTGAACATTGCAGAGCACACCTGTCATATTTCAGACTGCCCAGTACCTTCTAAACACCTTTCCCAGACTTGGAATTGGGAAGCCCGTCCCTGGCGTAAATGGCAGAAAACTGCTTTTCCAGTCTTTCTTGCCGTCTGGTGCAGGCATATGGCTGAAGTTCTACCACCTAGACTCCAAGTGGCAATGAGCATGGTGAGTGAGGGAATGTATGGTAAGCAGACTCCATTTTCTGGTGGAAGAAGTGGTTGAGATATCCCCTTCACCGGGGCAGCCCTACAGGAAGTTTGAGTGTTCCACCTGGCTGCCTAGCCATTACAGCCTGACCCTCCTAGAGACTCTGCAAGCTATAATGTACATTAGTAAATTCCTCCCCAGCTAGACATGCTGGAGTGGGCTCTACTGTTTGGAATTAAAAATTCTGCCTGAAACAAACACCCCTATACCTATATATCTTTGCACATTTGTAAAAATATAACTGTATGATAAAATTTGAGCAATGGAATGGCCATATTTGTCTCCAAAGAGATTAAATCATTTTACATTCCTATCAACAGTGTATGGAAAAAAAAAAGAGTGTATATGTGTACCTATTTTCTTACACTGTTGCAGTATAAAAAATCACCCCAAAACTAAGTGGCTTAAAATAATGATGATTTATTATTTCTCATGATTCTATAGGTTGAATGGGCAGTTGTTTTGGCCTGGGGCAGCTCAGCTGGGGCTGATGATTATCTAAAATGGTCTCACTCACAGGCCCAACTGGGGTCTCAGTCCAAATGGTAGGAATGGATGGCTGGGCCTCTCTCTCCACATGGTCTTTCATCCTCAAGCAGCCTAGCCCAGGCTTCTTCATATGGTGGTCTTAGCTCCCAGAAGCAAGAGAGGGCAAACCCCAATGTGTAAATGCTTTTCAAGCCTTGGCTTGTTTCATGCTTCTTGATGTCCCACTGGCCAAAGCCTAGTCACAATGCCCAGGTGAGAAGTAGATTCGACTCTTCAGGTCTTGATGGGAGGGGCTGCTTCTGCTGTGGCCATAATTTTAATCTACCACAGTTGGCTATGTAAGGATGGATTCCTTCCTCCCTTCCTTCCTCCCTCCCTTCCTTCCTCCCTCCCTCCCTCCCTCCCTCCCTTCCTTCCTTCCTCCCTCCCTCCCTCCCCCTCCTTTGTTTCTTTCTTTCTTTTGGCCATGCAATGCAGCTTGCAGGATCTTAGTTCCCCAACCAGGGAGCGAACCCAGGCCACGGCAGTGAAAGCACCAAGTCCTAACCACTGGACTGCCAGGGAATTCCCAGATTGTTTTTGCTTTTTAAAAATTTATGGGCTGGGCTTCCCTGGTGGCACAGTGGTTGAGAATCTGCCTGCTAATGCAGGGGACACAGGTTTGAGCCCTGGTCTGGGAAGATCCCACATGCCGCGGAGCAACTAGGCCCGGGAGCCACAACTACTGAGCCTGCGCGTCTGGAGCCTGTGCTCCACAACAAGAGAGGCCGCGATAGTGAGAGGCCCGCGCACCACGATGAAGAGTGGCCCCCGCTTGCCACAACTAGAGAAAGCCCTCGCACAGAAACGAAGACCCAACACAGCAAAAATTAATTAATTAATTAATAAACTCCTACCCCCAACATCTTCTTTAAAAAAAAAAAAATTATGGGCTTAACACTGGCCCACTTAATTTTTTTCTTAATGGAATGGGATTAATGTTATTTAATAACTTTCTATTCTTTTTTTTTTAACCAAGTTTTTAAAAAAAATATATTTATTTATTTACTTGGCTGAGCCACCGGGTCTTAGTTGTGGCACATGGGATTTTCTAGTTAAGGCATGTGGGATCTAGTTCCCTGACCAGGGATTGAACCCCGGCCCCCTGTGCTGGGAGTGCAGAGTCTTAACTGCTGGACCACCAGGGAAGTCCCAATAACTTTCTATTCTTGATCATGAGTCCCGTAATTCTCTTATTCTATTCCACATGCACCCCCATGCACATGAAACAGAATAGCTCCACAGCCCATGCACAGGGGCTAATCATTAGTTTTCCAACAGAGCATTAGTAAACCACTATAGTAAATTACTTTCTGGAATGGATTCAAAAGTAAATTTGGAAATTTCTCATTAATATCTAAAAACTGAGCAAATCAGTAATTTTGATTTATTGACAAATATTATTTTTGATCTCTTATACTTTTTTTTTTTTGGCTGCATTGGGTCTTCATTGCTGCACACGGGCTTTCTCTAGTTGCGGTGAGCGGGGGCTACTCTTCTTTGCGGTGCGCTTGCTTCTCATTGCAGTGACTTCTCTTGTTGCGGAGCACGGGCTCTAGGTGCGTGGGCTTCAGTAGTTGTGGCTCACGGGCTCTAGAGCACAGGCTCAGTAGTTGTGGCGCATGGGCTTAGTTGCTCCGTGGCATGTGGGATATGCCCGGACCAGGGCTCAAACCCGTGTTCCCTGCATTGGCAGGCAGATTCTTAACCACTGCGCCACCAGGGAAGTCCTAATCTCTTATACTTTTTAACCCACCTGATTTTGTCATTTGTATTTTTATATTCCATAACTATAATTCATATACTTTACCCTTATTTCTATATTTAAAGAGATTATATGCTTATCTTTAGCTTGTTTATTGATTTACTTATTTAATTCTCTTCAAGGACACTTATTCCTCACATGCTGGCACACTCATTTATTCCACAGACACTTCATGAGCACTTACTATGTACTAAGCATTAAACAGAAATGATTTCTGTCCTCGCAAAAGCTAAATCTGTATTCTATAATTCCTCTCTTTTCTCTAATTGTCTTCATTTCTTTGTCTATTTCCTCTCAAAATTTTTTTTTGGCTGTGTGGCTTGTGGGATCTTAGTTCCCCGACCAGGGACTGGATCTGTGCCCCCTGCAGTAGAAGGGAGGAGTCCTAACCACTGGACCTCCCGGGAATTCTGCATTTCCTTTCCATTTTGTTTTAGCAGTGTCTACTTTTACTTCTCACTGCTTTGAGATTTTCATTTCTATAGTGAAATTTTTATTTTCTTTCTAGGACTCTAACAGTTTATCTTTCAGCTGCTTTTGTCAGCTAAATTCCTTTTCCCCGATCTTTTCTATTTAACTGCTTTATTTATAACCTGTACACCATAAAATTTACTCATTTAAAGTGTACAATTCAATGATTATTTTTAGTAAATTGTTTACAGAGTTGTGCAACCATTGCCACAATTCTGTTTTAGAACATTTCCAATACCCCAGGAAGATCCCTCCTCCCCATTTCCCCAGACCTTTTATATCTCTTCCTTGAGCTCTTCCCTCACCACCCTGTTAGTTTCTCTTCTCCTTAACTTTTTATTGACGGTGTAGAAGAGTGCTTGTCTAGAGTGTAACCTTTGTCTGTTCTTTGTTTATTACTATCTTTTCCTACCTTTCTATGTTAATATGTCTAGTAGTGTCTAGTCCCCTGTTAGACCCCTTTCTGCTTTCATTCATCTTTAAGTAAAAACTTCAGAAAAAGAAGAGACATGGATGGTAGAAAGAGTGGCATGTAAGACTCAATATGGCATTCTGAAGTACAATGGGGATGCTCAGCATTCACTACAATAACCTAACCTAAGGCAGAAGGAAAAATAGACCACCTTAGCTTTATTATGGGAGAGCAGAACCTAGGTCAGAGCTAAAGAGAAGGGAGAATGGTGAAGACATTTCTTGGGATCAGTTAAGGTGACTAGGGAAGTAACTTCTAATGTAAATTCTACGAGAAGTCTAAAGATATCAATTTGGGACTCGAGAAGGGAGCTTTTCCAGATGAAGATCTAAGGATAGATCAATCAGTTACCAGGAGATGATAATAATATGAACTAGCCAGAAAAACCACATGATTAAAGACCCTGGATACATTCTACTAGGCTAAAGGGAGAGGAAGTCAAATAGCTCTATGAAGGGACACTGTAATGTTTGACACTTCCCAGTGAGGATTTCTCTCATGATGAAATAGGTACTTCTAGATACCACTGAGGCAGTATAAACTGCAAAACCCACTCAGAAAGCCATTTGGAAATATGAATAAAGAGTAATAAAACTATCATACAATTAATTAATATCTTTGAGGAATCTATTCTAAGGAAATTATCTGAAATTTCAGAAATTTATATGGATAAAGATGTTCTCATAGCATTATTTATGATAGTGAAAAGCTGGAGACATCCTATGTGACTAACAATGCGGAGCTGGTTAAGACTATTATGTCCATATATGCACATAATGATTACATACCCAATCAAAATGTAATTACCACTGTAATTGCAGGAACATATATATGTTCACTTACATAACATGTCTATACGTTAACCTAAGAAGAAGGATATAAAATTATATGTATACCACAACTGTAAAAAAGCATGCACATAAAAGACCAGAAAGGAATTCACAAAAATTATAATAGTTAACATTGAGTGAGATTATGAGTGAATTATACTCAATTTTCTTTGTTATTACTTCCAAAGTAGAAAAAAAAGTTCACCTGTTTGTAATGAGAATAAGTGTCATTAACTGAGGTAAGATGCTTTAAGATGGCTTAACCACATGAAAAAGTATCTGTGAGGTACTCCAAGTGCCTTGGGACACAAAGCCCCTCCCCTGCAGTAAAGAGGAAAATAAAAGCCTGCCATAGGCATTCTTTTTTTCTGGGAGAAGCTATTTCAAGTCCCACTGTCCTAGAAGGGTGACTTTTCAGTGCACAAAGTGGTGAGAAGCTGCCAGTCCAAATGCTGGCTCTGAGGACCTAGCACTAATCAAATGACAACTGGGCATTTATTACATATAAGGCAGACTGATGCATTCCAAAACATAAGCACATGTAAAGATGTGTCTCCTACTGGGAGGTGGGAGAAAACTGCTTTCTGTACACTTAAACACAACACACCCTGTGGGCCAGAGGTGGTCCTAAGTATGTACCTGTGCTCCATGTAGCAGCTCAGGGGCTCCACACACACTGTGATGGCACCAATGGTGAAGGAGGACTTGACATTTGAATCTGGATGTATCTGCAGGGCCTGGACAACATCAATAACATCTGTGTAGCTGGGGGGGAAAAAGGGAATAATTAGTTTACCGATTGGCGCTTTAGAGTGCGGGAAGAGGGTTATGCTTGCCGAGTGGCTGAGTAAGGGTGGAAGGAAAACCAAAAGGGGGAGACTGTGACTAGGTTCCTTGGGGTCACCCCACTTCATGATTTAGAGCCCCTGGAGTCCACAGTGCTTCTGTATTTCCGAGTTCCATTAGTTCTAACCGCAAGAGTGAGTGGAAGAAAGAACCCTACTGCCCACTCCCCTTATGAGAAGCCTGCAGGTGACCCTGGGGCTCTGAGGGTGGGATTTGGTGTTTTCTAATCAAGTTAGGATCTCCCGCATTGGTATATTTTCTTTAATAGCTCTTTCCTCTCCTTTCATCTCACAGAACATGCAGGCAAGAGAAAGAGGGATTATGAGACATATCTCCAAGTCAGTAGACACATGTCAAACACCAACTGCATTTGTATCTCCTGCCTGGAACTCCCTCCAGGGCCAATTTGATGTTTTCAATTACAACTTAATATGTTCCTGATCCAACTCTCTCACATCTGCTCCTCTTGAGGTCTTGTCCTTCTCAGCAGAGGAGATTCCACTCTTTCAGCTGCGAGGCCAAAGGTTTGTTTGGCATCTTCTTTTACTCCATTTTTTCTTAATCTTTAAAATATAACTATGCTCATACTCCCATTCTACCACTGAGTCCAAACTGCTTCTGTCTTTGTATCTGTATCTTTTTTTTTTTTGTATTTTTTTGTGTGTGTTTTTTTTTTGTGTTTTTTTTGTTTTTTTTTGTATCTGTCTTTGTATCTCCCTATAACCTGTTTTCAACACAAAAGTTAGAGGGGTCATACTAACCCCATCAGGTAAGCCACTGAGTGAGTGGCTTCCATCCCCCCTTTGGCCTGAAAGCCAAAGCTCTTACAATGGCCCACACAGCCCTCTAAGATCTGACCCGCACTGCAGGGATGAGTTTAATTTCTTACTATTTCTTCCTGTATCTGAATCTAACTACTTTGACCTCCTGGCTCTTCCCTGAACGTGCCAGGTATAATTTCACCTTTGCACTCCCTGTCCCCTCTCCTGTAATGCTCTTTTCCTCAGATGTCTGCAAGCCTCACTGCCTCAACCCGCTTCGGGTCTCTGCTCAATTGGCATCTTATGAGAGAGGTGTCCTCTGACTTCATGCAGCCTATGGGATATAGCAATCCTCTCTCTTGAT
The DNA here is from genome assembly GCF_951394435.1 of Stenella coeruleoalba. NCBI lineage: Eukaryota > Metazoa > Chordata > Mammalia > Artiodactyla > Delphinidae > Stenella > Stenella coeruleoalba. The sequence goes on from NC_137161.1 coordinate 29,628,522, forward strand.
ACTCCCCACCCTCACCCCAATTCTTCTCCAAAGCACTGACTACAGCTACATACACTGTATTTTCTAATTTGCTTATTGTGTGTCTCTGCAATAAGAATGTAAGGTAGTTGCTGGGTGCTGTAATCAATGGTGCCTAAAGCAAGGCAGGTGAATGAACTGGACATTGAACTCCAGGCAGACCCCTGGCCACTCCAAGAACACTGTCCTGACTGACCCAGTCTATCACAAAAGGTCAGTTCTTACGGAGGAAAAGGCAAATCTGATGGGCAGCCTTGCTGATCATACAGACCTGGTCTTAGCCTGGGGCTGGGGGGATAGGTACAGCCTGCCTGGGCTATTTCCTGAGTTCCTACAAACAGTTCATTTGTACAACGGTACTTGACTTTACTCCACACAACAACATTAGCACCCCCAACCCCAGGTCTGCCTCAGTCCTGACCAAACAGCAGTGGGCGCTTCAGTAGAGAACATGGTGTGCTAGGTTCTACAAAGAGCGAGCCCTCTGCTCCCTGGTTTCTCTTGAAGGCTTCTCCCACTGCCTGGGCATGTGTGTATATGACCATGTAGAGTGCTTTCCACTGGTTCTGTAGTGTTTGGATGGTCCTAGATGCTAGGAGAGCCCCTCACACTGCAGTAACACTCTGGTAAGCAGGCCTGAAGCTTACAAACTGCCTTAAATCTCTTTGTAGTTGTGTTTAATGGCCTTAATGCTCATGGTGAAGTGCCCTAGCCTTGCTCCTCAGCATCAGCTTTTTCCTCTTCTTCTAAAGAAAAGTGTCTGGGGGCTTTTTACTTTCCATGTTTGGTACAAGCTGTAGAGACTCTCATTTCTTAGGGCTAAAAAGAACTGAAAGGGACTTCCCTGGTGGTGTAGTGGTTAAGAATCCACCTGCCAATGCAGGGGACATGGGTTTGATCCCTGGTCCAGGAAGATCCCACATGCCGCGGAGCAACTAAGCCTGTGCACCACAACTACTGAGCCTGCGCTCTAGAGCCCGCGAGCCACAACTACTGAAGCCCGCGCACCTAGAGCCCGTGCTCCACAGCAAGTGAAGCCACTGCAATGAGAAGCTGGCGCACCGCAATGAAGAGTAGCTCCCGCTCACCGCAACTAGAGAAAGCCCGTGTGCAGCAATGAAGACCCAACACAACCATAAATAAAAAATAATAATCATCTTAATTTAAAAAAAAAGAACTGAAACATTTATAAGTCAGTCCTGAGGATTTTGGCAATTTTAATACAATAGATTTCCCTTAGACAGGGTGACTGGGGAATTTCCAAGTTTTCAGAGGATTACATTAATTTTCACTGATTTTAATGGAAAAAAGTTAGAGCAAAAAACAGGCCCCAGGCTTCTTGGTGAGGCCAATGTATCTAGGTGAAGCATCTGGGCACTGCAGCCAGGAGCCACTGAAGCAGACAGCAGGTCTTTGGTGTCAATCACTCTACTTGTTAATGGTGTGCCTGCTAATGCCCTCCCTTACTGCCCAGCCCCTGCCTTATAACCATCCTGGGCATGGCTTCCAGACAGCAGGAGGCAGCCCTCACCTCAGAAGGATGCACACCGATCCAACTGATGAAGCCTGTACCTGGCCACTCTGGCTAAACTGCCCCAACTGCATGATGAAGGCAAAAAACTAACTCTTTGTATTGCCTCCTTCTTGTCAGTATTCTCTTTATTAAAAACAAAAACAAGGGCTTCCCTGGTGGCGCAGTGGTTGAGAGTCTGCCTGCCGATGCAGGGGACACAGGTTCATGCCCCGGTCCGGGAAGATCCCACGTGCCACGGAGCGGCTGGGCCCGTGAGCCATGGCTGCTGAGCCTGTGCGTCTGGAGGCTGTGCTCCGCAACGGGAGAGGCCACAACAGTGAGAGGCCCACGTACTGCAAAAAAAACACAAAACCCCCCAAAAAAACAGAAACGAAAAACCCAGCAGGGCTTTAACTTTCTTTCCTCTGAAACAACATATTCCATACAATTGTCTTTCGGGCTCTATTTTACATTTGCAATTTAAGCCTACAATTTTACCTCGTTTTACATTAATTCAATTTTTGTTTTGAGCAATACTGTTTTAAATGTAGATAATGTAAAGAATAATTTTACAATGTTCCAGAGTATAAACAAATACAGCCCCTCAAATTCCTTAAAATTATTAAAACTCAGATTTCCACAGTTTTACTTATTTGTGTATGTATTAAGTTCTATACAATTTTGTCACCTGTGTAGGCTCCACCACCACGATAAAGATACTGAACAGTTCCTCACCACAAAGCTTGCTTATGTTGCCCTTTTATAACCACACCCACCTCCCTCCTGCCCCCAACTCCCATCCCTAACTCCTGGCAACCACTAATCAGTCCTCCATTCCTAAAATTTTATCATTTCAAAATACATTAATTTTTAAAACAACAACCTAATAATCCACTTGATGTCAAAGCTCAGTACCACTGCCTACCTGCTGCAGTAAGTAGAATGGGACCAGGCCACTCTAGGGGCAAAAGAAAACTCTGCCCTACAGCACAGAATCCTGTAAATCAAAATAAAGGCCACATTCAAGGAATAAAATTCTCAACTTGAGAAGCCTCTGGGGTGTCCCCTCACCAACAACCTCAATACTGGGCTCTCAGGCCCAGCCCCAAGGAGATGGACATGCTACAAAGAGGCTGCCATGTGTTCCCTGCTGTGCCTCAAGAGAATGGGCCCAGCCTGTAATAACAATGTCATAGTGAGCACCACAGCAGGAAATACATCTGAGGTTCCTAGTGTCCTGGGGCTATGACTGGGCAAGAACTGGGTCTGAGAGTACAAGTGGGCTGGCCATACACTGTCACTGCAGTCCAGAGCAGCCAGGACAGCTAGCACTTTTGCAGACTTGCACAGTTAGAGACAAGCAGTCAACAATGCTTTCTGAAGTAATGGAAGATGGAAATGACCTCAGCTGCACAATGTCAAGCTACCAAATTTGACTCCAGGTCCACAGCCCCAATGACTCAACTCTGGAGAAGCAGCAGGAGGTGATGAAGCTAGGCCAACCCATTCCTTTGACCATTAGAAGCGATGGAAAACAAGTGGTTTCTAGCCTTCTGGCTCTGTGGCTTCCACAACCTCAGCCCACTAGTAGGACAAAAGGGTCAACAGAAGGGAAGCCCAAAGCAGGTGTAAGAACAAGATCTAAAGAAGAGGAAAGATGGCCTGGCAGGGCACATACTCCCACCTGCCTCCTGCAGCACCATCGGCCTGGCTTTCCTCCAGTCCTCACCATCACACCCCAGACACCAAACAGGGTTTTGGATCCGGGCCTATTCTCTACTGGAAATAATTAGCCAGTTGCAAATACTAATTATTATGAGCACAAAAAAACACAGCATAGCACAAAAGCACTTTGTGAGAACTGCCAAAAGCTTCTTTATCACCAACTATAATGACAGCAGCAAAGAGCACAGCCCATGTTTTCCTGATCTGACACGTTCTCCTCTGGGCCCAGGGGATGATGGGCCTGCTTCCTCCCTGGAAGCTCTTAGAACAGGTCAAGGGAAGCTCCTTGCAGCCAGGGCTCCCCAAGCAGTGGTACACACTCCGAAACTGTCCTCACAGGGAGCTCCTTGCCCAACTGGATTATTCATGCTCCTCACTGAGGGTCCAAGGAAACCCTCCTGCACTAGCCATTCCGTGGATGATGGGGCTCGAGACTAGAGTGTGGGGACTGTCGCTGCAACTCCACAGGAGGGAGGACTGAAAAAACTGAAGCTCCCTTGCCTCGGTGGCAAAGGAAGAAGCTTAGGGACCATTACTATTAGAAGAATTATCAAAGAATCTTGCCCAGAAAACCACCTCCCTAACTCTCTGCCTTCTGAGGATATTACGATGTTGAGGCCAAACTTAAAACTTGTGTGCAATCTTCACCAGTCACTCTGGGCCACAGGATGGCAACAGTTCTTGTTGAAGGCATATCTGTGTAACACAGACACTTCTCATGCATGTGTGTTTGTTCTGTGCCCCAAGTTAGCCACACATGAAATAACAATAATGGCAAGGTCACCACCCTACCCCACTATCCCCAAAAGGCTTCCAGCGCTCACCCTTGTAACACCACCAGTAGTCTGGTCTTCTTGCGTATGTAGGCTGACTGGCGGGCAGAGCAGTTCTGTTGGGCCTCCAGGGCACTGGAAAGGTATCTCTGGAAGTGGGCAGCGTGAAAACATTCGGAGCTGTCCATGACTTGACGGTATACCATCCACCTGGAAATGGCAAGTGTAATCTCAGCATGAGGACCAGGCCCATAGGCTCTGCCAGTGGATTCAAATGTGACCAGTACACCCACAGACTCTCTGTCCAGTGAACCCATACAGGAGAAAGCAATCCTGGCACCACAGAAATAGGCAGAGTGCACTGGCTGGGTGGGGAGCCCTGTATCCTGCGATCACTACCACTGGAGCTTTTGGCAGGAAATGCCTTGCCACAGGAAAAAAGGTCAGATAAGCACATGACCAACAGATTTCAGAGTTGAGAAAGACTCCTGAACAGGCAGTCACTTCCTGAAAGATCATTCAGTAAAATGGCTTCAGTCCAGTTTTCAGTAAAATTCTTGCTAAGAATAAGTAATGGAGGGAGGGGGAGTTCCCTAGGGGCCCAGTGGTTAGGATTCAGCACTTTCACTGCAGTGGCCCAGGTTCAATTCCTGGTTGGGGAACTGAGATCGCACATGCCACGTGGCACAGTCAAAAAAAAGAATAATGGGATAATGGGTAGGGTGAAGAATTCAGATTCTTTACAGAACAAAAGAAATGGAAATGAGGGAGGAACTCGTTAGCTATTAAGTACTCATGAAGGAGGCTCCCCACAGCGCCCCCCCCACAATCTCCCACTCTAAACTCCCAAACTTCTAGGTGATTTCAGTCTTCTCAATTCTGCTATATGGCCTCCTGCAGGACGCCTTGCCTTTTTTTTTTTTTAAATAAATTTATTTATTTAATTTATTTATTTTTGGTTGTGTTGGGTCTTTGCTGCTGTGTGCGGGCTTTCTCTAGTTGCAAGCGGGGGCTACTCTTTGTTGCGGTGCGCGAGCTTCTCACTGTGGTGGTTTCTCTTGTTGCAGAGCACGGGCTCTAGGCGCACAGGCTTCAGGAGTTGTGGCTCGCGGGCTCTAGAGAGCAGGCTCAGTAGTTGTGGCACATGGGCTTAGTTGCTCTGCAGCAACTAAGTGGGATCTTCCTGGACCAGGGCTCGAACCCATGTCCCCTACATTGGCAGGCGGATTCTTAACCACTGCACCACCAGGGAAGCCCAGGATCCCTTACTTTGAGGTAGACCAACTAGTTATTAAAAGCCTGGTCGGGGGGCTTCCCTGGTGGCGCAGTGGTTGAGAGTCCACCTGCCGATGCAGGGGACATGGGTTCGTGCCCCGGTCCGGGAAGATCCCACATGCCGTGGAGCGGCTAGGCCCGTGAGCCATGGCCGCTGAGCCTGCGCGTCCGGAGCCTGTGCTCCGCAACGGGAGAGGCCACAACAGTGAGAGGCCCGCGTACCGCAAAAAAAAAAAAAAAAAAGCCTGGTCGGCAAGGGTTGTTTAGCAATCTGCCAGCCAAATGGAAGTGATGGATGAATGATTTCCCCAATTTTGCCTAAGCCAGCATGTCCCAGTTCCACCTGAGCTCACGCAGTCCCCTTGTGGTCACGGAAGGATCACATCCACCAGCTCTCAAGTTCTAACCACCCTGGTCCTGAATTCCCCTGCTGACCAGGCACATTCCCAGGCCTCTGCCCATGCTGGTCCTGCTGCTACAGGGCTCTTGCCCAGATACCCAAGGGTTCATTCCCCCATTTCCTCAGGCCTTTGCTCAAATGTCACCTTCTCAGTGAGGTCTTCCCTGAGTACCCAATTTAAAACTGGAATCCCTCCCCCAGCCCAGCACTCCCTATAGCATTCTCTGCATTAATTGCTCCATAGCACTTTTCACTAGCTAATATACTATTTTCCTTATCTGGTTAACTGTCTATCTTGCCAAACTAGAATACAAGCCAAACTAGAATACAAGAAGGTTTCCCAGTGCCAAGGCAGACCCAGACATAGAATCCCTTTCCCCAAAGCAAAGGCAGCAGCCATACTAACCTGCCGTATTCCTTATGCAGAGTGACCAGAAAAGCACAGAGCTCGCTAGCATGACAGCCTGGGAGGCCAGTTACAATGCTGATAATTACCTACATGAAAGAAAAGCCATGTGGGTTTGTGATTCAACTGGGAGGCAGCGTTGTGCAAGAGGTTAAAAGAACTGACTTCTTGAGCCAGGTTCTATGGGTTTGAACCTCAGCACCAGCACTCACTAGCTATGTGACCTTGGGCTCACAACAGAATCTACCTTGCAGGGTGGATGTAATGATTAGCTAAGTTAATATATGTAAACAAAATGCATGCAACAGTGTCTGGCACATAGCAAACACCATATACAACAATGTAGCGTTACTATAATAATTTCCATGGAGCAGGCTGTGACTAGATCAGTCTATGTGTGGAACAGATAACTAGTGAGAGCCTGCTGTATAGCACAGGGAACTCTACTCAACGCTCTGTGGTGACCTAGATGGGAGGGAAATCCAGAAGTGAGGGGATATGTGCATAAATATGGCTGATTCACTTCGCTGTACAGCAGAAACTAGCACAACATTGTGAAGCAGCTATACCCAATAAGCTAAAAAAACAAAAAAAGTATAATGGAAAATACTGGGCAGAAAGGAGGTTTGGGACAAAAATGCCACAGGCTAAATTGGTGTCATAAACTCAGCGAAGGAGGGGAGTGGCCTGTGCCTTCCAAGCCACAGGGCCTGAGCTAAGGAAACAAACTGGGTGGAGGAAGCACTTCTCAATCTTGATGGGGAGAAGAGGTGCCAGGCTGCACTTTCCTAATCTTGGCACACGACCACATGAAAACAGGGCCCTCTGCAGGCAGACATTCCAAAGCAACTCAAGAAATTCACCAACAAAGAAGGGGTCAAGCAGAGGAAGAAAGGAACCATGCATTTGCTGAAGGATAACGATGTCAGTGACATAGCATGGCAAGGGCTTCTTTAAGTATGTTTTATTTCACAATACACAAGACTCACTGGGACAGGTCTGGAGTGAAGTTCAACTTGGTGGCACTCATCACTTGAGCTAGTCCCATCAGCACAGAGATGGCTATGGATGCCTCTTTTATGGGAAACAGTCCTCCCTCCTCCCCTCTGACCAGACCCTTAGTATGTATCCCTTTCTGTGCCTGTGGGCAGTACTCCATGTAACTGACTTTCTGTTTATACTCTTCCCATCCAAATTTCTCCATCTTGGTTCCCATTCCTCAGCACCTACGCCTCAGCCTCTCAAATCCCAGCAAACATGCTCACAGCCAGATACCTTCTTACTTTAAGGCCAGTCCTGTAGCACTTTGTTATATGAAATATCAATACATATATTAAAAAAATATGTAAAATATAACATTTTCATTTTTAAACTCTTGCTTAAGGGAAAGATGAGGCTTCTGACTGCTTAATGCTTCTATTTCCTTTTGCATCTGAGTGTCTTCTAGATTTGCACAGAAATAAATGCCCTCTTTGAGCATATTATGACATATGGTTCCAAAGAAATGGTGGGAGGAGTCAAAAGGAGAGGCGTGTGAAGCAGGAGCAGATTAAAATCCACTCTTGGGAAGACAGTGTTTATAAAGTGTCACCTTATCCTGGTGGTGCTAGCAAGGTCTTGCTAACACTTCCCCTTACGAAGCTCAATGTGTCAGGTAAGTCCTTGCAACCAGAAAGAGCTGATGGCATGAGAGTACTGAGCAGGAGTTTGGAAGACCTGGAGGAGCAAGGGGAAGGCACAGCAATATGCCAGGGTTTCATCATTGCTATGGGGCTCAGCTGGGGTTAATGTAGATGCCTGTACACAGTCATTATATAGAGCAGGTTTCATGTGTATCATTACATCAGTATCCAGGGAGGTGGAGAGTCTTATAAAAGGGACTCTGCCTGAGCTCCTTTTGTTAATTGACACTGAAGATTAAGGGCAGGCTATCAGGATTATCTTCCCATGAATTCCCAGCTTATTTGGTGAGCTGCTGTACCTTGTCATTTTCTACTGTGTGAGTAGGGTTGATTTCAGCTTGCTGCACCAGGACAGGGAGATGGGTCCTCATCATGGGTTCCCGACTAACGCTGCTGACGGCAAAATGCTGGAGAAACCTAGAAAAAGAAAGACAATGCTATTATGTTACCATCACCAGCCTTGCCTGAATGTGCCCATTCACATGATAAACTTTTTTAATTGCTGAAAAGAAACCTTAGTGAATATCTCTAGAGAATAAAATTGTATATGGTGTGTCACTACTACTTTTTATAATTATTCTTAAGAAGCTATAAAGAAAGAAAACGGAGCTTAGAAAGCACCAACTCTGAGGTTTCTGACATTTCAAAAGTCAGAAACAGAAAAACAGAGCTCACCCATCCAGCTCTGGGAGTTTGGCTGAGAGTAGCTTTAGAGGACTCCGTTTCTCCCCAGCAGAATGGCTCAGGACACTGAAGAGCTTCTGTGCACTGGAGTGTCTGGAATATCAAAGGCTCACAGATTAGAATTCCATCTCTCTACAGCAAACATACTTTACATAACTTGTTCTGATATTTTCAAGCCAAAGTCCCGTGACAGAGTCAATACTTCTAAAACAAGCATCTCACTGACTTAAGCAAAATTCGGCATTAATGCAAGATGACTGGTTTGCCCACATAGGAAGCCTGGCCTAAAACCTTTGGTAATACTACAGGTTTCTGATTCTTGGTGGATTTCATCTCTCTTGACTTTTGTTCCCCAAGGGCAGTGGCTACCTGCAAGTTGGCAGCACTGGAATGATTGTGTCGGCCCTTTCAGAAGCCAGGACCCCTGTGTTACATAACACAAGTCATCCTGCAGAGAGAGCAGACACACACAGCCTAGGGAAGCAAGCATAAACACTGAAGGCAGCCACTTACAATCTCTTTTGTTCCACAGATAATCCATCTTCCTGGATCACTTTTAAAGACAGCCCTGAGTTAGCCTGCTGTTGCCAGGGGGAGAAGACCTAAACAAAACAGAATTTGAGCAAAGAACACTTTAAACCCAACAACAGGATATGGAACCCACATGGGGATTTGATGGCTGTTGAAAATCTAGACTGTCAGTACAGAGAAAAACCATCATAACAAACAAGTTTGTTCCAAAAATAGAGGCCTGAAGCAATTCTGTTCTGTATTTTTAAAAACTAGAATTTCTTTCTGGGTTCTTCTCCCAGGGATTCTGCTCCTTAAGAGGCCAGGAAGCACAGAGGAATGTATCAGGTAATACTGTTCTGGCAGCAGGGGCATGTTTTCCCTGGTGATAGGGCCAGACAGAAGGAGTTCAAGCAACTCCTGCCTAGAGGCAGAGGAATAGCTGAAGAGAATCTCTAGGTTCCTAGACTGAAAGGACAAGCACAAGGAGGTAGAAGGACCAGCTGGCAGTAAGATGGAGACACAGACAGGCCCTAAAAGCCGCTCTGCAGCCAAGGCCAGTTCTTGCCTCCTCCCTGTTCTACGAATCTATCCTGAGGGAGGGACTGTCCTCTCAAAAGCTGTTGCACCACACCTTTCCAAGCATTTCCACCAGAATAAGACTGGCCATTTGTATGACTCTGGCTACTGCTTGGTCTCTAAGTAGGCTGTATAATTCTTGGTGAGCTCCCTCACTCGTGCAATCTGTGCTGAAAGCCTATGGTGTGCAGCCTGCCAGGTGGAACCACTTGCAAGGGCAGGGCCTATGAACCATGGGGAGCGAGAGTTTGGGGTGGGGTAGAGAGCTCTGACCCAGTAGGTTGGGCCTAACAACTCAATAAAGTAGCTAAAAGGAAAATGAGTCTAATTATGACTTATAAGGGACAAAGAATATTTTTCTTAGAAGTTAGAAAGCCTTTTGTTCAGTTCCTTTAGGTTCTCACCTTTCAATGGCAAGAGTCTATTCCAGAACCCAAAAAGATCAGAAGCAGCCACCCTCACACCAGCCCTCCCAACTCTCCCTCTCAGCACCTCACTGTTAGCCCTGAAACATTGCCTTACCAACTAAATTGCTAGGAAAAAGGGTAGTAATTGTTTTGCTGAATAATGGTTGATGTTACCTCTGAGTAAAATGTTTGGTATATCTTGGATTTGGGGAAAAGGGCAATCATCAGAAAATTGTTTGATCCACGGAAATGAACTGGAAGATGGGGAAGCAATGAACTTTTGAAGTCTATCAGAAGGGCAGCAACAATACTGGTGGAATCCTAAAGAGAAAAAGAGGGAGCATCACTGAGAAAAGCCATATGCATGATACAAGCCCTCACATCTACTGTCAGAACACATATGGTGAATGTCAGTCCAGTTATTTTCACATTACGTGGTTTACTGGGATTCAGTTATAGATGTGCTTACCCACACCCAGTTTTAGGAGATATAGGAAGTACAGGGTCTTTTCTCCTAAACTGAAAATATCATCTCTTCCTAGGATATTAATCCCTTATCGGATAAATGATTTGCAAATATTTTCTCCCATTCTGTGGGCTGCATTTCACATTCTTAATAGAGTCTTTTGATGCAGAGAAGTTTTAAAATTTGATGAAGTCCAACTTATATATTTTTTTCTTTTGTTGTCTATGCTTTTGGTGTCAAATCCAAGAAACTGCTGCCTAATCCAAGGTCACGAGGATTTACTCCTATGTTTTCTTCTAAGAATTTAATAGTTTTCGTTCCCACATTTAGGCTTATACTCCATTTTGAGTTTTTTTTTGTATACAGTGTAAGGTAAGAGTCTAACTTCATTCTTTTGCATGTGGATATCCAGTTTTTCCAGCACTGTTTGTTGAAAAGACTGTCCTCTTCTCATTGAATGATCTTGGCACCCTTGTTGAAAATCATTTGACCATATAAGCAAGACTTTCTTTTTAGGCTCTCTATTCTGCTCCATTGGTCTACATATCTAATCTTACACCAATACCACACTGTTACAATTATTGTAGCTCTGTAGCTAGTTTTGAAATTAGGAAGTGTGAGTCCTCCAACTTTCTTCTTTTTCAAGATCATTTTGGCTATTTTGGCAAGGGAGTCCCTTGAGATTCCATATGAGTTTCAGGATGGGTTTTTTCATTTCTGCAAAAAACGCCATTGGGGTTTTAACAGGAATTGCCCTGAATCTATTGATTGCTTTGGGTAGTACTATCATCTTATTTTAATATTAAGTTTTCCAGCCCATGAACGTGGGATGTCTTACCATTTATTTAGGTCTTCTTTAATTTCTTTCAGCAATGTTTTGTGGATTTTGGTGTTTTAAGTCTTTCAACTCCTTGGTTAAATTTACTGGAATTGTTTCCTTAAGAACCGTTTCGGATTATTCACAGTTTGGGTACAGAAATGCAACTGTTCTTTTATCTGTTTATTTCATATTCTGCAACGTTGGTGATTCGTTTGTTAATTCTAACAGTCTGTGTGTGTGTGTGTGTGTGTGTGTGTGTAATCTTTAGGAATTTCTACATATAAATCATGTCATCCATGAACAGAGCTACTTTTACTTCTTTCTTTCCAATTTAAATGCCTTTTATTTCTTTTGCTCGCCTAATTGCTCTGGCTAGGACTTCCAATACTATGTTGAATACACGTGGCAAAAGCAAGTATTTTCGTCTTGCTCCTGATCTTAGAGGAAAAGGTTTTTTTTTAAAGTTAGTTTATATATACTTTAAAATTTTTATTTATTGATTTTTGGCTGTGGGCTTCTCTAGTTGCAGCACATGGGCTTAGTTGTGTTATGTGGGATTTTAGTTCCCCAACCAGGGACCAAACCTGGGCCTGCTGCATTGGGAGCATGGGGTCTTAACCATTGGACGGCCAGGGAAGTCCCTTTTTTTTTTTTTTTTAATAATTTAAGATTTCATTATGAAAGTCGTATGTTCATTAAATAAAAATTTGAGAAAAATATAAAAATAGAATAGAGAATAAAGGTTAAAAAAATTAATCCAAGGTCCCATCACCCAACTCCAACTACAGCTAACATTTTAGTACTTTTCCTTCTAGTCTATTCTTCCTATTCATTCATTGACTTCCCTTTTTTATGTATTGGGAAATCATATTCACTTTTACAGTTTCATATCTTGCTTTTAAAACTTAATCTACCATTCGCATCTACCATGTTGTTGTAAACTATCTGTAAACGTTTTCAAAGGCTGCATCTGACTCCCCTCTTAACCCACCACTATGACTGGACATTCATATTATAAATTCCACTTCACCTTTTGTTTACTTCACTGTACCTTTTATCTACTCTTTACTAATTTACATTAGTGGTAATTTACATTAGTGGTAGCATGCATCTGATGTGCTTCCACGTATCTGTTAACTAACCTCACGTTCTCTGAACATCCATGACCTGGCACTCAGTGTTTTCATGTTGATAAAGTTAGAGCTCTTCATAGAAAAGAAACAGCAACTCATTTTTTTTTTAATCACCAAAAACAGTTTTCCTGGTTTGTGTTTTTGTCTTTTAATTCCCCTTTTGAATACTTTTTAGAGTTTTAAATTATTAGTGTGATAAATTTTATGCTACATCCATACAGTGGAATACTACTCATCAATAAAGCAATAAAAAGGAAAAACTATTGATACACACAACAACATGGATGACCTAAAAATCATGTTGAGTGAAAAATGCCAGGCTCAAAAGGGTACAGAATGTATCATGTCCATTTATATAACATTTTAGAAAATGCAAACTAATCTACAGTGACAGAAAGCTAGTAAGTGGTTGCCTAAAGCCAGAAGCTGGGGGAAAAGATGATCTGCAAAAAGGTATTAGAAAACTTTTGGGGGGTGACAAAAATCTGTATCTTGACTGTGCTGGTGGTTTCATGAATATATACATCTGTCAAAACTTTAAACAGATACAGTTAAACTGTATGTATGTATGTATTTATAATATATTTTATTCAATCGAACATATCCAAAATATTTTAAATGTAATCAATATAAAAATATTATGAGATATTTTACATGCTTTTTTTAGGTATAGCTGATGTACAATATTATATAAATTTCAGGTGTACAACATAGTGATTCACAATTTTTAAGGGTTATATTCCATTTATAGTTATTATAAAATATTGGCTATATTCCCTGTGTTGTACAATAAGTCCCTGTAGCCAGTTAATTGCACTTAGAGTATATTTCAATAAATTATCAGCAAAAAGTTAAAAAATCCTTAAGTGGTCAAATCTGATAAACTGTTTCTTTAGAATTTCTTGTATCATTTCTAAGCTTAGATTAGAAAGTCTTCCTGTCCCTAAAGATTTAATAAATATTCATTTTTATATTCTCCTTAACTGGACTTATTGTGGTGATCATTTAATAATATATATGTCTAAGACAGTAGATCTTAAAAGTTCTCATCAGAATCTGAAAAAGAATGGATATATGTAAATGTATAACTGAATCGCTTTGCTGTACACCTGAAACTAATACACTGTAAATCAACTACACCCCAATATAAAATAAAAATTAAATTTAAAAAAGTTCTCATAAGAAAAATAATTTGTAACTATACCCTTCTTTCTACTTATGAAATTTTAAAATATTTAATTTTCTCAGAAGTTTATTTTCATTTTTGATATGAGTTAAAAATCCATCCCCACCCACCCCAAAATTAGGTAACTTATCATTCCAGCCCTTAAGTTTCACCCTTTCCTTCCTGATGTTGGAAGACTCTTTAACCTAATTAATATCAAATATCAAAGCTTTCACCTAATATAGCCATCTAACCTGTCTGGTTGGTCTGTCTGCATTTTTGAACAGCCTTTAAGGAACCAGGTTCTATGTGGAAGAAAGACATAACTCTTTCTGACTTGCTCACATAATTCATTTTCAGAGCTATCTGACCAAACCACTTTACCCGGTCTCTGTCCCGGCTCCCAAACAAGCTGGTTTTGAGGCTGAGACCACACAGGGTGGAGAGCCTGCCCTCTGCTCTGGTGTCACACTGTGATGAGCTGTGCCCTGGCCAAAGGGTACAGGCTAGGAGAAACTCATAGCTACCCCTATGGCTCACAAGAGCCTCTCCATGACTTTCCTGCCTGCCTGCCTCAAGGGCAGTGCTGGTTCCTAACATCCTGCCCTGTGGTGGTAGAGGGAAGACAGGGAGTTATTTGATTTTCCCTCAGAAGTGTGAGTATCTTTCTGAACATCAAAACCATGGACTGTAAAACACCTACCCCATCATAAAACAAAACGGAATTCATGTGATCCTTGGAAATGATGATATTTCCGTGATGACGGTCAGAAAACAGAAGTCCACCAGAGAAGAAATGTACTTTCCCTGGAAGGAAAAGAGATCTGGTAAGAGCTGGAGGGCTGGATTCTGGGGGCCAGTATCACAGCGTTCTTCCTGCAGGTTCCAGGCCAAGACAGAGTGGTAACTAGAGACCATCTGAAGTGCTTAAGTTAAACAATCTTTATGCTGAGAACTGTGCTCTGAGAAAGCCAATGTACCCTCCTAGGGCCTCAGAGAGAAATGAGGCATCAGATACAGTCTTTGCATAAGAATTAGAAAAAGCAACAAGTGAGTAAGTTATCAGCTGATGGAGAGAGGCAAAATTCACATTCACTTATGGGTGTCTTCCAGGGAAATACACTAAAAAAGACTTTGGGTATATCTGCTCCATTACTGAGTTTATAGATGTTCCTTTCTACTGTTTTGGCAGAAGCTGGCTCAGCTCTGAAATGACCACATCTCTCACATAAGGCCCAAGAAAGGGCACTAAGGCATCAGTTGTTGAAAGAATGGTGAAGGGTGCTTAAGAGCCCCTTGCCAGGAAAGGAACATGTGAGTTAGGCAATAAGTGAATTCTACAGACACTGGAGGCTGCTGTTCTGTAGTTCCCAAAAGCAAGATGGATGGGACATGGACACTGAGTGTGGGTTCCTTAGAATAAGGATTCAGGTTTAAGGAGAGCTGCTTGTTTCCTGGGTGGCCAAGGTTACACAGCAGCTCAGTATGGGCCCTAGGGAGTAGATCATAGAAATGATGGACACTAAGGTGACAAGGGTTAAGGCTGGGCCTGGGCTTGCTTTGGAGACCCAAATGAAGCACCCAGGGCACCCATAAGACACCTAGGTGAAGCTGCTCTCTGGAACGGTCCAAGCTGGATCCATCCTATTACTGTAATAGCCTTTCTTTCCATGTTTTCACAAACAGAGAAGAGAGAGAGTATTTCTTAGAGCTCAAGGCACAGGCTTGGGGAAAACCGCCAGTATCTTACTGCTAAGGCGAGGACATGAGACCAAGAAGAGGGACTGATTCCTTGAGCTGTAGTTCTAAAAAGGCAGCCCCAAAGCTGTGTAAGTTGTAATGACAAGAAGAGCAAAGGCCAAGTTTTGAAGGTTTCCTGAAAAGGTGGGGTTTCAGGAGGCAGAGAGGGGCCTAGAGAGTATGTGTGCTTGTGTGTGTGCATGTTAATGGGGGGTGGGGAGAAGTGGGGGAGGTGGAGGCAGTTTTTAGGTACTAGAGGACGGTTTGAAGCCTGAATCTCAACAAAAGAACAAGACAACCAGTCAGCGGGAACTAATGCCAACCTTACCAGCCAACCCAGTTCAAGGCACTCAATGGTTCAAGTCCTGTAAGTCTCCTACCCTCTAACAAGTAAAACCTAGCCTCACCTACACACAGTCTTGCCCTATGGCCCTCTTGAGTGGAGGCTCCTCATGCCCCAGCCTCATCCTGCACCCATGCCAAGGTTCATCACTGCTGTTCCCAGACCATTCCCTCCCAAAATGGCACAATATTTTCATTCCCTCAGAGACTCATGCCCCTCCTTTCCTTCACTGCTCACATCTACTGCCCTCCTAATTATGCTACAACACTTCAAACAGCTTCTGAATGTGTTCACAGTCTTCTCTTCCAAAGCCGACACTTCCATTCCCTCTGAGAGATCAGGGGGTGGGCCATGCCATGCTCTGGCCTCGCTGCTCCTCAATGCCAGTTCCATACCAGTAAAGCAGCACCCAGAATGTCTTAACTTCTGAAATCTTCAGCTCCAGAACCTACTCTCTGACTACAAAATGCCATACTTTTAACTATCTCACTCCCCAAACCTCATCCCGTGATGTCACTGAGCCTTTGAAGCCTTCAGTTCCCCCATTTTCCCTTATTGCTCAGAAATTTCTGACTTTCCTCTCATCCACATTCAGGGCCAATCCCCAGGGACAAGACAAACTCTTTTTTTTTTTTTTTTTTTTTTTTTTTTTTTTTTAGTGGTACGCGGGCCTCTCACTGTTGCGGCCTCTCCCGTTGCGGAGTACAGGCTCTGGACGCACAGGCTCAGCGGCCATGGCTCACAGGCCCAGCCGCTCCGCGGCATGTGGGATCCTCCCGGACCGGGGCACGAACCCGCATCCCCTGCATCGGCAGGCGGGCTCTCAACAACTGCGCCACCAGGGAAGCCCCAAGACAAACTTTTGATCTCTGTTTTGTCAGGGAAAGGGATGGGAACAGATTTTATTTAGTATTTACTAAGCACCAACCATGTCATATACATTACAGTTTTCCATCTTTGCAACAACTGTAAGAGTTAGTATTATTTTTAGAGGACTGATGGGAAATTCAAGCTTAGAGAGATCTTCCCAAAAGTCATAGAACTGCTTGATAGTGGAGCCAAGTACAGAACACAGGTTTGTCTGATGCCAGGGCACTGTGCCATGCTAGCCACTTCAATTCTCTTTTTTCCTTTACTTCTGCTCTACCCACAGCCCATTTGTGGCTAATCTGATGAGGCACCTTCTCTGCTTGCTCAACCTCAACAAGCTCTCAGTGCTGCCTGGCAGTCCCACCACTGCCATCTCCTTCCATCAACTCCTCCAGGGCCCAACCAAAGCCCTTAACATGCTCCTAACACCACAACTTCTTAAACTGCAGCCACAAGATCACTCTACCTACTGTTAAAGAGGAAAGAGGGGTCAACAGGTGTAATCAGGTAGAAACTGCTCCCCTACCTACTGCTTAGTATCTGGACCCTTCCATGTCCTGGGCTCACCGTCTACCTGTATACCTCTAACATGAAGCTTCTCAGGAACAAGTACCACTCAAAGGCCTCCTGGACAAACCTCAGAATCACTCCAAAGCTTCCAGAAAACAGCACATATCTGAGAGTTGGTACATTCCAAGTAGTCACTGGGAAGATGGGAAAAGAAGTGGATCAGGATGGTCGTCTCCAGCACTTCTTCTCCCCCTAGATTCTAAAGCCTCAAAACAAAATGGAAAAGAGGCAGAGAGAAATTCACAAGGCAGTGCTGGAAAAGTACTCACTATGGGGCCTGGCCCAGGGCAAGAGCTGATTTTAGTACTGGTGCAGACTGTTCTGTGTTGCAACCACCCTTTGCTCTGGGAATAGTAACTCTGTTATTATTCTCAGGGCACACATGAGATAACTGAAGTCTCTCACTGGGTGGTCCAATGCCAGTGCCCCAGTCTCTTAGATCCTAATCCACTTGAAGTAGTAACACTTCCAGTATCTGTTCTGGACTTGTGACTGTCAAACTGTTATCTGATAGGACATGCCTTTGCAAGGGCTTCTCAGTGACTGGGGGAGCCAATTCCTGATGAGATCTCCCTGGCTCCTTAACCAATCCCTGGTGCCTTGCTTAATGGGCTCTTTCATTCCTTCTCCATTCTGTGAGTCTGAAAACCCAAGGTAAGAGGAAGTTCCCCCTCAGTACCCAAGAAGTAGCAGGGGACTACAGCAGGGCTGTCTTTGACTGACCTCTACATCCCCGGACATCTAACAGGAACGAGCCCTCAGGGCAAAATAAGACACCAAATGTTAATGAAGAATTTGGCTTTTCCTCCTTCAGACAACTGGCTGTACAAATAAAAACCCCTGGACTTCCCTGGTGGCGCAGTGGTTAAGAATTCGCCTGCCAATGTAGGGGACACGGGTTCGAGCTCTGGTCCAGGAAGATCCCACATGCTGCGGAGCAACTAAGCCCGTGCGCCACAACTACTGAGCCTGCACTTTAGAGCCCTTGAGCCACAGCTACTGAGCCCGCGTGCCTAGAGCCCATGCTCCGCAACAAGAGAAGCCACCGCAATGAGAAGCATGTGCACCACAACGAAGACTAGCCCCCACTCACCACAACTAGAGAAAACCCTCATGTAGCAAAGACCCAACACAGCCAAAAATAAATTAATTAATTAATTAAAAAATAAATAAATAAAATAAAAATCCTCCAATGGTCCAGCCTGTGTAAAGAGGGAACATTATCACTGCTGGGAAAATATTATGATGCAATGGCTGGATAATTTTCCTTCTGTGTGTGTGACAGTATGTGAAGTATACACATACGATTTAAAGAAAAAAACCTGGGCTTCCCTGGTGGCGCAGTGGTTGAGAGTCTGTCTGCCAATGCAGGGGACGCGGCTTTGTGCCCTGGTCCGGGAGGATCCCACATGCCGCGGAGCGGCTAGGCCCGTGAGCCATGGCCGCTGTGCCTGCGCGTCCGGAGCCTGTGCTCCGCAACGGGAGAGGCCACAACAGTGAGAGGCCTGCATACCGAAAAAAAAAAAAAAAAAAAGAAGAGAAAAACCTAAACAACAACAAACCCTGATGCCTGTATATGCACCACTCAGCTTAAGAAATCAAGTATTCCTAGTGCCTTTGAAGCCTCCTCAATGTCCTTCCTCAAAGGCCCTCTCTCTTCCACCCAGAGGGAACCAACATCCCAAATTTTATGTAGCTTTACCATACTTCAATGTATCTATAAACTATATATGATTTAGTCTTGTCTCTTTTACTTTCATACAAATGGAATCTTAATACATGTGTTCTTTTGTGACTTGCTTACTTCTTTCAGCATCCTGTTCCTGAGAGTCATCCACGCTGTAGGTAACACGCAACTGTGGGTAATATGTATGTTGTAGGTATATGCTATATAATTCATTCATGCTCAGTGCTGCGGAGAAATTTCTCTTTTAAAGTGTCCCTCAACAGTTTCATATCAGCACAAGGGAACACATGAGAGGGTGCAGAATGAAGCAGATGGCCACTGCCTGGGCCTTCCCATCACAGGAAGGTGAAACTCAGTTTGGTCACCAGAGTTCTCAGACTTTATGTGTCAATGGTACCAGCATCTCTGCTCCTCATTGCTAAAAAATCTCTGCCTGATGGAAAAAATACTCTGGAATCTGTAAATTGCTACAGGGATAATGAAGGTGCTGCCCGAGGGCCAACCATTCACTGAGGCTTGTAGGAAATAGTAGATATATGGTCAAACGATATTCAACAAAGGTGCAAAGACAATTCAAAGTAGAAAGGAGAGTCTTTTCAACAAATGGTGCTGGAAAAAATGGATATTCCCATGTAAAACAATGAACATCAATTCATACTTTGCACCAGATATTCTGCCCATTCGCACCAGCCACAGTGGAAAATCTCATACTTCATAGGGATGGCAGGTCGTGTTCTCAGAATGATTTTGCCTCACTACCGGGGTAAAATTAGTCCTAAACTAAATGCTGCTCTGCTTCTTCCCTAACAAAGCTTAAAAGACAGGCCCAGATGATAAGAGTAGAAGAGAAATAGACCAGTTATTATCACTGTATTCCCTATGTTCGCGGCTAGAGGAAAGACTGAACCATGTTAACCTGAGACATGAAAGATGTAAAAAATGTCTAAATTGAACTTCTAGAGATGAAAAATACAACTTCTGAGAAGAAAAAAACACTGGATAAGACTAATGACATGACAACTGTTGAGAGCTTAGCTACTCCGTGGTACTGCTACCTCAGCATCCATCTTGTTTGGCCAAGCGGCCTGCACAGGCCTTAAACTGACACTAGCCCCCTCATGCAAGCGCATGCCCTAGACAACAGCCTGCAGAGTCACAAGCAAATATAAGTTCCTGATATGACTTTCCCAGAAGCCCTTGTCATCAACAGTCTCCCCTGCCTCCTTAGTGCCTTCCCCTTGTATGCCCCTTATATAAGACCTCCATGGAGCTTACCAAAATTCCACTCTTTTTGGTTTGAATTGACCAGTTTGGCCTTAGCCAAAAGGCTAAGGAATCCCAGAGCACTCCAACCCACAGACCCTAATAAAGGCAGGTACCCAGGTCCAGCCTGCACCTTGCCTTGACCACCGCCCCCTGCCCCCCACACCTCCGTGTAGCCCCTCAAGGCATGCCATTTCAATTTCTTTTGTGGTCTTTTGTTGAACCTGGCTCACCATCCAGCAGCCTGTGTTCCGTTCAACAAATGTTAATTTAACAAACTCATAACAACAATGCAGAACAAAAGATTAGTAAATCAGAATATGTAGAAACTATGCAAAATAAAACATAAAGAGAAAAAAGACTAAAAATAATTGTACAGAGCATCAGGGAGCTGTGGGACAACTTTAGGCAGCCAAATGTATGTAATTGGAATCGTTGAAGGAGAGGGGAAAAACTGAAGAAATAATGGCCAAAAAATTTCCAAATTTGAGGAAAACTCTAAATCCATCAATGCAAGAAACTAAATGAATCCCCAGCATAAGCAACATGAAGAAAACCACACCAGTCACATAAAGATCAGACTGCTTAAAATCTGTGATAAAAAGAAAGAAAATCTTAAAAGCAGCTGGTAATAAAAGACACCTTACATAGAAAGGAACAAAGATAAGAATGACAGTAGATTTCTGCTCAGAAATAATGTTAGTAAGAAGACAGTGGAGTGGAGCAACATCTTTAAAGCACAGAAAGAAATGGTCAACCTACAGTTCTTTACCAAGTGAAAATATCTTTCAAAAGCCTCAGGGTTGGGACTTCTGAAATGGCTGTGAGGAGTCTGGAAAATTCTCTCCCCAGGAAGCAGCCATAAAACTGGACTGTCAAAAACAACTAGTTAAGGACTCTGGAAACGGACCAAAGTTATACAACAAAACTGAGAAGTATTTAAGGAATTCTACTGAAGCTTGGTAAGAACAGTGGAAATCTATGGTATTTTAGCTTGGGGCTATTCACATTACCTCCCCTCCAGCTCTGTGGTGCAGAAGTCTTATGAAGGAGAGAGGCTGGCCTGCTGGAGTGGTTGACTTTATCTGGGGGCAAAGCACAGAAAATTCCATACGTAGGGATATCAAAAACCAAAGCAATCCAAATGGCAAACATGGGACTTCTCTGGTGACGTGGTGGATAAGACTCTGCGCTCCCAATGCAGGGGGCCCAGGTTTGATCCCTGGTCAGGGAACTAGATCCCACATGCATGTCACAACTAAGAGTTCATATGCTACAACTAAGGAGCCGGTGAGCCTCAACTAAGGAGCCCGAGAACCGCAAATAAGGAGCCCGCCTGCCGCAATTAAGACCTGGTACAACAACAACAACAACAAAATAAATATTAAACAACAACAACAAGTGGCAAACATTCAGGGAAGACCAACGTACCAGAGATCTCAATGCTGGCTGGTACAATCAGCCAGAAATGTAACAGGAAAATCAGAGGATTGAGACCATAGATGGCAATTATGTCTTTACATACCACAAGAAAGATGTGTTGTAAGGCACTGTCCTGGTGCCAGGTGCACCAAGAGACAAGTACAGGAATGCTCATGAGAGCACTGTCTGCAATAGCAAAAAACTATAAACAACCCAAATGTCCATCAAGAGTCAAAAGGATAAACAGCGTATTTTCATACAAAGCAATCCTATGGAACCATGAAAACGAATGAGCCTTACGGCTACACACAACAATCTGGATGAATCTTAGGACCAGAACACTGAGTGAAAAAAGCAAGTCCCAGAAGAACACGATAGAGTATGATCCTAATTTGTATTAAATTCAAAAATAAGACATTGTTTAGAGATATAGGCATATGTGGTAAAACTCTAAAGCAGGCTCCTGAGGATTAGGTACTGGGCAGCTTGCCTGATCAAGGTCAGCAGGGTAGGGAAGAGAAGGGCACATAAAGGAAATGAATGAAAAGGAGGCTGCATAACAAAAAGTCTTTTGATAGCAGAAGTCACTAACTGGGAAAGGGAAAAGATACCAGAGCTGGAAACATTTCAAGGTAAAGCAGGTACTATTCTTTTTGTCTGTAAGTAGTTCACTGGGCCATCCCTAGACCAAAAATCAAAAGACCTGGACCACCCCCCGAGATGTCACCACTAACTTGTACTATAACCTCAGACCCATTTTTCACCTTCTATGGGGCTCAAGATACGAAGATCAATCAAGATAATGCATGCTGATGAGCTCTTTAAATGCCTTCAGAGGATGGGAACAGATAAATCTCAGTCTCAACTCCAGGCATATTTACCTAGATCCAAATGACATTTAAGCTTCAGGACCCCTCACCTGCTCAAGCCCCTTTTCAAGGCCCAGAGAAGAGACTTAACCCTTCTGTATGTACTATTTTTCCTTAAGAGAGCCCTGAAGTGGTATAAACTTCAAACCCTATAAAATTGACCTGAGCCCTGAAGTGGTGAAATGCTAAATACACAGCCAGAGGATACTCCTATTTAAATTCTCTGCTCTACTGAAATTTCCTGCCTCAGAAAACCATCTCCTAAATTCAAACTACATTTTCCTCAGGAACTAAGAAAGTGTGAAATCTAAGCTCTCAAGTGTGTGACTAACAAGGCCCCAGAAATTCCTGGCTTTATTCGTGTGTAGAGACCTCAGGATACACTGAATCTTGCTGGATAACTCAATACAGTGTAAGGTTATTTTTCTAACAAGGACTTTTGCTAAGAAGGTGCAAACTAATTTTGGCAAATATCCTTGCTAAATATTATAACTGGCTCAACTATGACACAGCACAACCACCTCTGTGTTGTGTCTACAAGCTGATTTTAAAACATTATGCGACTTTGCCTCAAGGCTGGGGGTACTGTCACACACTCTCCTGTCTTTGGCAAATGTTCCTAACTTCCTGGTTTTTTGCACCAGGATCTGGAGAGGCAGAAATGCAGGGGGCACAGCATGATAAAAAATGCTACCTGGCATTTTGTGGATCGAAAACCAGGACTCCTTGTGCTTTATCTTCTATGACAACGGAGGAGCCAAGTTTAACCAGTGATCTGAGAACATGGAGAGCAACCTGTCACTGGAGAGAATATTTTCAAGAAGAACAAATTATCTAGAGAGGGAATTTGCTTAGTAAAGGATGAGGAATTTGTGGAGTAAGTCATAACTCCTCTTCCACAAAAAAGGCTTATCTAACAGGGAAAGAATAGGACTCATAAGAAAATGTTATTTTGAGGAAACCAAAAAGGAGCATGGAATGAATCCCCAGGAAATCCACGTAAGACCAACACAGTTCTTGAGAATTCTACATCAGCAGAAACACTGCCAGCTTGGACTGAAAGGGATAGAGAGAATAGAAAAATGAAAGGAGACTGTTGGACCCCCAAAATTCTAGCGGCAAGAAGCAGGCTGATAAAACTAGTCAGCTACAAAGTGCCACCTTCATGAAAAGGAAGGACGACAGAGGTATAGCCACAGACCAGAGGGCAGAGTCATGAGCCTAGAGGGCAAAACTAAGAGTTTAGAGGGTAGAACCAAGAGCCCAGGGGGCAGAACTAAGGGCCATGGAGGACTATTCCTAGGCCTTGAAACCTAATCTAGGAACTGGAGTTTGTCTAGCTGAATTTCAAAGCTGCCTTGGGGTTGGGACTCCTTTTTACCTTTCATTTTCCCCCCTTTTTAATATGAATGTCTATAACTGTTATCCTATGCCAGTCCTACCTTGTATGTTGTGAGGGCAGGGGCAGATAACTTGCCTCTAATTTCACAGGGCTACAGATGGAAAGGAATTGTGTTCCGGACCTGTACTTTATGAATTAGCTCCAGAGCCTCACGTACAGCTGATTTAAATAATCTTGATGATGAGATTATGGATTTTTCAGTTGGTGAGATTTAAGACTGAATTGTTACCATAATGGAATGAGGCTTGTGGGTGGGGGTGATTATATCTTGCATGTGAGAATCGTGGGGCCCAGAGGGCACACTGTGATAGGCAGAAATTTAAAACAGCCCCCATGATCTTCATCCTCTTAGGTTACTCCTGTATTCATGTAACATTATATGGCAAAAGGGAGATTATCTGATTGGGCCTCCTCTAATCACATGAGCCCTTTATAAGCAGACTTTTCTCTGCCTGGTAGAGGAGGAGTTCAGAGAGATTCAAAGTGTGAAAGAGATTCAACACAATTAAGGTTCTTTGTTGCTGAGATGGAGGGGGTCACAGGGCAAGGACTCCTGGGAGGAGGAGTTAAGAGTGGTCCCAGTTGATAGCCAGCAATGAAAGAGGCCCCTCAGTCCTACAGTCTGAAGGAAATGCACTCTGCAAACAACCTGGATGAGCTTGGGAGCAGGTTCTTTCCCAGAGCCTCCAGATATAAGCCTGGTTAATGCCCTGACTTCAGTCTTACGAAACCCTAAACATGAATCCAGCAAAGCCTTCCTGGACTTCTGACCACAGAACTGTGAGAAAATAAATGCATGTTGTTTTAAGTTACCGAATTTGTGGTAATTTGCTACACAGCAGTAAAAAACTAACCCAGGTTTTGTTTTGGCCCAACAGAACCTATTTCTGGACATGTTGCTGCTTTAGCCCATTCTAAGAGCAATCCTCAGGCAGCAGCAAGAGGACCAGGTGCAGTTCTGGCACCAGTCCTTTCTAGCACAAGTTTCCTCATCTGGAAAATGGACAGATCAAAAGAGAAAGCTTTTGTAAGTAAGAAAGAAAGTAAGTAAGTAAGTAAGAAAACACTTCTACACCAGTAAGTTTTTTCAGATATCAGATGTATTATTAATTACAACACTCATGTTGAAACCTGTGAAAGAGGTACCCAGACAGAGTCAAAAACAGAAATGTCAGAGCCGCTCACCTTCCTCAGGCCAAGACTGTTGATTACTAGAATAAAGATACGCCCCTTCTCCTCTAGTTAGAAAAGTGCCCAGGAAACACTCATCTCCCTTTAAAAAACAAACACAAAGAGCAGGTGATTTACAGCATAAACATTCAGAGAATCAAAAGTCCTGCCCAAGTTAGTCCATCTACAGAGGCTGCTAAGTCAGCCTCAGATTTACCCAGCTTCTTTCATGGCCTTTGGCACTGCTTGGCTCTTTGCCATGTTACTGGTATTCGTGACTCGTGCTGAGAAAAAGAATGTTAAGGTCCTCTCTGAGTCTAGGCACCATGGTCTACAATGCTTGTTCATGTTCCCGTAGATTTATATCCTCTGATAAAAGAGGCAGCTTCTCCTTGGCCTAAAGCCTTGACCTCTTAGCTCTACATGTCTAGGCCAATTTGAGATCTGCATGTATGTAATTTATTTATGCCACACCACGTGGCATGTGGGATCTTAGTTCCCCGACCAGGGATTGAACCCGCATCCCCTTCACTGGAAGCGGGAAGTCTTAACCACTGGACAGCTAGGCAAGTCCCTGAGATTTGCTTTTAAAAGTACTGGGAGATTTTGAAAAAACACCTAAAGGTTTAAGTGGCAGAAAGAATCCCTCTAGTTTGTACCTCATACATGGTTATTTCTAGAGCTCTACTGGGAAGGGGAAGAATACAAAAAGGAATTGAGACAAGAAGGTACAGAACATTTAGATTAGCAGTAAGAGGAAATATTTTAAGTTGTTTTATAAACTGTTTACATTTCATTTTGATATGATGTTAACATTAAGAATAAGAAGGCTGCTTACCATAACCGATTGCTGGGTTTTCTCAGAAAATTTTACTTCTATATCTTCTACCTGTGTCCAAAAGGAGTGCAGATTTTCAGTTTACTACTTCAAAGGCAAAACTCTGCTAGGTCTCCCTTGTGTTCACATATTTCTAAGAGAGCAGTCCCTCCACCAAATCCAGTGTTCTCAGGCCCTGATGGCTGGCAGAGCTGGCTGCTGGTCACAAAGCTCAGAGCACCAGGCCATGATGGGCTCTCTCATGGGGACCTAAAGTCCAGCTAAATGAGCCTACGATATGTGGAGAGGATATGTTAGTCTCCACTTACATTTCACTTCGGAGAAAACTATTTTTAGGGGTGAAGGAAAGAGAACATTTTAAAGTATTTTGAATGTGTTCTCATTTAAACATGTTCACATTAGAGGATGACTCTTGCTCTCCTCTATTCATGTCAGGATTGTAGAAACAGAATATAAACAGATTCTGAAATAGGTACTCAGACCATTACTAGACTCACTGCTGTCATATTTTCTGTGTCCCAAGGCACCAGAGTTTCAGATCAAGTCCCACAGATGAAGATGGGACGATTCCACATGTAGAGACGTGGTTGTAAAAATTCAGCAGCAACTATTCTGACCAGAAAAGGGAGCACATGATCCACTTCTCACTTTCCCTGTGACCTTGGACAGGTTGGTCAATTTCTAAACCTCAGTCTCCTCATCTGTAAAATGAGGGTGTTAATTTTTCCCTTTCACAATTTAACAGGACCCAGATAACTGAGTTCCTTTCTTTTGGAACTTTTCCAAGATTATAAGAAAGTTAAAGAAACTAGATTCGTCTGTATAAAGAAAAAGAGCAGAGATAAAAACTTCTATTCCTGAAAAGTGGCTAGGTAAGGATCTGACATCCCACCAGGACCCAATGAAGAGGCTCTTTCTTAAACGTTCTCCCCAGTTTCTCCACGTTTATGTCCACTTTCACCTGATGAATGACACTAACCAGCCAGGAGCAGAATCTGGGTATGGCAGCTGTCAGGATTATGAAGCTGGTTTCTGTGGTAACAGTGCCATCTGCAGGAAGACCATAGATATGCCGGTTACTGCCCACCACCAGAGCCCACCTTGCAGGCCCCAGACTGCTTCCCCTTCTCAGGAGTGAGGGCTCCTCTTATTAGTATACAGAGTCTGAGGCCTTCAGAAAATGAAAACCTCCTCATCTGGGTACAGGGAGTCTAATGAGGGGATGGAGAAAGGCTTCCCCATGTGATTAACTCTGTTCTTTTTACACCAAATAGAAATACATATTTAAATAAAGAGTCCATTTTATCTACACTTTTAATTTTTGTCAAGGTAGTACAGATGTACATATTAAAAACCAAACAAAACATTATCAAGCTCATCCTACTAGCACTGGATATTATCATTCTCTAGAATTTTTTGCTAACATAATGGGTAAAAAAAAAATTATTTTTGCTAACATAATTTGCTAATTATTATTTCAAATTGCTTTTTTCCTGACTACTAGTAAGGCTGTACATATTCATATATATATATATACATATACATACAGTGGACCCTTGAACAATGTGAGGGCTAGGGGTACTGATCCTCTGCACAGTTGAAAATCCATGTGTAACTTTACAGTCAGCCCTCTGTATCCACAGTTCACATCCACGGATTCAACCAACCATGGAACATGTAGTTCTGTAGTATGTACTTACTGAAAAAAATTTGTGTATACGTGGACCTGTGTAGTTTAAACCTGTGTTCAGGGGTCAATTATGTGTGTCTGTGTATGTATAAACATTAAAATATATATATTTTTAAAATATTAAAATTTTTTTTTTGTTTTCCACTCTGGTAAACTGCCTGCTCATATTTTTTGCCCATTTACCACGGGGTAGCTTGTCTTTTTCTTATCAATTTATAAAAGCTCTTCATAAATTAGGAAATATACCCTTTGTTTATTTTAAGTATTCTAATCTTTTCACCAGTTTATTGCTGGTCTTTTGATTTAGTTTATGGTTTATTTTGCCAAAAATATATATATACATATAAACAAGTTCAAGTTTTGCTTTCCAAAGATGACATACACTTACCCTTTTCTTTAACCAAGATCTGAGATGTCAAAAATGATTCTGAGAAGACCACAGATCCTAAGCACCCACTTCCTCCCAGCAAGTCAGGAATGTCATAGATGGTCATACAAGCCTGTATCAAATAAGAAACCAGAGCTAGTCCAATTGTCAGTCCTAAACATACAGGGAAAAATCCATAAGAAACAGACCACAAAATACTAAGGCACATGGCAAAAGAATACTGGAGAATTTCTAAGGAAAACTCAAGTATATCTTGAAATACATCTCAAACTGGGAGAGGACTTCAGGATCACCCAGGCTTTTGCTCCTTGGTCAGAGGCAGACTTGGGCTAGATGAAGAATATCTTTAAGTTTCTGTAAATTCCCTCAAATTGCTTATCCTCCCTAAATGGCAATGCAACAGCCTTCCTTCTTAATCATGACCAGTGTCACATCCCAGTGTGTCTACATGTTCATCCACTCCTTCTTTGGTTTGGGCTCGAGTTCTGAACAAATCTGGAAAGGGGGATACATGTCTTCATGGATATTTCTGGATACCTGCCAAAACATGCAAATGCTCCTTTCAGTACCAAAAAATTAAAAGAAAGCTGTTCGAGCTTTAATGGCCAACACAAATAAAAATAGAGGCTTCAGCAGGCCAGAAAAAAACTAGAGCAACCCAGAGAAAGCTCCTGAATGGCTGGTAAGAAGGCTATAATTTAGTTAAAAACCACTGAAAATGACATAATTCTGAGATGAATCTAGCAGAGGAAATGCAGAAATTGGTACAAGCCAGAGTTAGAGTTTGAGATGACCGTGAAGATCTGGTGAAGGACATAGGATAAGCTGCACGATGAGCACTTCCTGGCCTTCCTGGCCTGACGATGCTGAATGGCCAGGTACAGAGCTCCTAAAGCCAGAGCTCATTTTCACACCTAGTTGTCCTCATATGGGATCCCTGCTTTATCCTCAGTACAGAGACAAAAGACCTAGGCCTCTTGAAGGGACTGTTAGATTCTCAAATAGATGGCAGGGGACTTCCCTGGTGGTGCAGTGGTTAAGAATCTGCCTGCAAATGCAGGGGACACGGGTTCGAGCCCTCGTCTGGGAAGATCCCACATGCCGCAGAGCAACTAAGCCCATGTGTCACAACTACTGAAGCCTGTGCGCCTACAGCCTGAGCTCTGCAACAAGAGAAGCCACTGCAATGAGAAGCCCGTGCAGCACCACGATGAAGAGTAGCCCCCGCTCTTCGCAACTAGAGAAAGCCCGCGCAGCAATGAAGACCCAACGCGGCCAAAAATAAATAAATAAAAAATAAATAAATTTATAAAGAAGAAAACAAAAAGATGGCAGAAGAGTTGAAAGGAAAAAAACCATAGTTAAAGTCCTTAATCATCCATGTCGTTGTGATAAAGGAATGTACAAAGTGACAGACAGGCTTTATATTTCAGTTAACTTTCTCATTAGGCATGACAACTGGAAGGTTTATCTAAATTTGTTTCAAAGAATTTTTAATATCTGAAGACACAGAACCTTCCTGGGCTACATGGTTCCTCTTAAGTGACAATGATCAGTTAGGTTCCCAAATCAATTAGGAAGACAAATCCTGTGGTTTCCTAATCCCCCACTTCCCTATTTGGCCTCTGGTGTTGAGGAAGGGGAGAGAGGACATTAAAAAGAATACATGTAGTATTTTTTAGACACTTGCTATGTACTTCCCACATGTGGCATGGGGAGAGAAAAAATATGAAGCATCGTTCCTATCTTCAGGAAACCTATAAAGTATAGCTGGAGAGACAAGAGCATTCTTACATAGAAGTCATCATGTGACACATTACTATAGAATTACTCCCTAATTTATGTAATTTATTCCCTAATTATGTATTCCTATAGGAATACAGTACTTGTAGGGAGAAATCAGTAGGGTAGGCTTGGAGGAGGAGACAGAACTTCATCTTTGCCTGGAAGGGAGGATAGGATTTGGACAGAAAGCACCAACATCCTATCTTTTCTTTCCTATTTCATTAGCTGCTGCTGAATGTGTACTTAACACAGTAGTATGATTCTACTGGACTGCTAATCACCTACTCCAGTGCAAAGCATCTTCCAGAGCACTGCACGAGAGTCTAAGAAGAGAAGTCAGGGAAACTAAAGTCCAGCAAGGAGACAAAGTATTATTACCTAAATATCAGAAAATATTTCCCAGTGTCTTAATAATGTCACAAAAAAGTCTCCATTAGCTCTAAAAGAACATCACCACAAAATACTGACAGAAACAGGGAGCAGGTATGTTATATATACAGAAACTACTCACAACCTTAAAAAATTACCCATGTTGTATCACTCTCTGTAGATGAGATAACACTATGCTTGTCCCCTGGTGATGGCAGTGGGCATGCATTTGCACCAAGTCATCCACATCTGCCCACCCACTTCCCTATGACCAAAAGCTCACTGAAATTAAGGTTCAGGCAGTAGCCACAGAATGGACTGAAGGTACAACTTGTACCCATATATACTACAACCAGAATCTTGGCTGGATGTCCACCATCCTCTTATGCATTGCTTGCCAATTTTCTTCATATCAGGATACACTGGGGTAAACAGAGGATTTGGATGTGGCTGGAAGCAACTGGTTTAGAAACCCTGGCTCCCCAAGACCACGCCAGCTCACCTCAGGGACCAATATTTCTGCACCTCTACACCCATTCCCTTGGCCCATTAGTTCTGCCTTCAGCACATAGGTCAGAAAGCTCTGTTCTCACTATCCCACTTCATAGGAGCCTCAGGCCCAGTTTTTTTTTTTTTTAACGTTAGTTTGTTTTTATTTTCATAAGCGCCTGTTAAATAAGGGCATAAGGACTTCCCCTGGTGGGGCAGTGGTTAAGAATCTGCCTGCCAATGCAGGGGACACGGGTTCAAGCCCTGGTCCAGGAAGATCCCACATGCTGCGGAGCAACTAAGCCCGTGTAACTACTGAGTCTATGCTCTAGAGCCCACGAGCCACAACTATTGAGCCCACGCGCCACAACTACTGAAGCCAGCGTGCCTAGAGCCTGTGCTCCACAACAAGAGAAGCCACCGCAATGAGAAGCCCGTGCACCGCAATGAAGAGCAGCCCTCGCTCGCCCCAACTAGAGAAAGCTCGCGGGCAGCAACGAAGACCCAATGCAGCCATAAATAAATAAATTAATTAATTAATTTTTTTTAAAAAAAGGGCATCAACACAGGCCTTGGAACACAGAGAAGCCACTGAAAACTTGGTCTGTGTTGAGGTAGGCTTGTCATCAGCTCCCATTTCCATGTGAGGTCAGAGAAACCTCAGCCACTTGGAGGAAGCCTTCCTAATCTCAGGAAGAGGTGTCTACCACCCCCACACCCTCACCCCCCCCTTCCCCAGCTAAGACTCTGCACCCAAGGGGCACCTAGACATGGGAGTGTGGATGTGGTAAGCCTTGTACAGCTGCTGGACACCCTCAGAAAGCACAGGCTCACCACCACTGCAGCTGGAACAGTCCTGAAAGTAGACTAGTTTTCTCAGGTAAGGGGTGGGCTGCCTAAGACTCCCACCCACTCCTACCTCACCCCTTGTAGATGGTCCTCTACAGGCCATTCCCTGCCAGCTGACCTGTAACAGCTCTGCTTACCGTCTTCACAAAGTATAAGCTATCTTCACTGTCCAGAGGCACAATTCTACAAGAGGAAATTGATGGGAGAGACATATATTAAATTTACAGTGTTCTCTTTTTTTCAACTTGGAAGCAACTCACACTCAGATCTCTCTCAGGGATTTTCAAAACACTGGGTTGCATGTATGCAGAATTCCACTTGGAGGGAACTAGGTTCAGCCCCCAACCCACCCTAGTCTTTCAGTGGAAAGCATTCAGGGCAAAGGGCCTCAGCTGAGCACAGCCACCTCCAAGCCCAGCCCTGGAGTGATGCCACTGCCAGGTGTAGAAGGGTGAAAAGATCATCCATGCCAGCAGTTACAAGGTAGTTGCTCTTCATTTTGCTCCTAAAACTTGCCCCCAGTGAGGACACACCATAAACATATACTTACCTTCCCTGATTATTCACAGCATGTATATGAAAAGCCATCTTGGAGCTGTAGACCCAAAACAAAATAAAACAAAAGTCAGTCTGCTTTTGTGACCACTGTGTTGGCATCCTCCCCAGACACCTGCCACTGCAATGCACCTGTGCTGGGCTCTCACAGCCACCAGTGAGTTGTGCGTCGTCCTTACCTGCCTTAGGGTATCATGCCATCAGCAAACATGGGGTCAGTGTCTGACTCCAGTCACGGCCCTGCCTCTGTGCAGATTCTCAGGGCTATCTTGACTCTTGGACAGAGCAGGAGAGAACTATGTGATTGCCATCCATGGCAGATTGAGAGTAAACCTCTACTTGCCCCAGGCCTCTGGCCCACAGCTTGACATATTCTCCTGCTCCTCCTCCTCTTCACCACCTTTGAAGTCAAGCTGCCAGCCCTGGTCGGAGTCAGACTGCTACTCACAGTCAACTGCTATGTAATAATGGGCATGGTCAGGCCTTCAGAACTGAGGAATAACCAGAAAACCCTTTTGGCATCAACTCTTTTTGTAAAAGAAAGTTTCTAAATTGAATTAAATTTAATTTTTTTGCCTTAACAAGTACTAGTCAGTCATATGCTAACTTTCCGTGTCCCTCTTGGGAGAAGATTTGCTAATTTGGTGCAGTTTGAGGGAAGTGACCATGTGAAGAGAAGGAAGTGGGGCTCTTGGGTGGAGGGCTGGCCCTGGAAGACTCTCCTCCTATTGCCTGGAATGTATTCTCTCCTTGTTCTTTCCTCCAGCCAGGGTGGTACACCCCATGCACAGGAGGCCATGGGATTGAGAGTGTGGCCTGCCCTAGAAAGGCAGAGTGGGCTAGGCAAGGCCCCGAGGACAGGAGGAATGGAATGACTTTGTCAGCCATGCCGATGATAGGAGAGGAGAACCCACTGAGACAGCAGCTCCCATTCACTTGCCCAATCACTCTACAGGGCAGGAAGATGATGAAACAGATGCACAGAGAGCACCCTATCTTGCCCAAGGTCACACAGCTGGAAAGCAAAGAAGCTTCCTTAAACTCAGGTCTGCCAGGAACAGACAGTTCAGGTCAGCACACAGCCTTAAGGGACCAAATTTCCTCTAGCCCTCCCCTCTCGTGGTCAGAGCTACAAGATTCAGAAGACCCAGAAGAAAGGAAAAGAAACCTGAAGCAAGCCTACAGCTTTGCACCAAAGAGTTCTGGTTCTTTCCTACACTCCTGGAGCTATAGCAATAGAATTCTTCTTGTTAGATCATTAACTAACTTAGTTTTCCAAATGTTCCTTCTCACTACCCAGGGCTGCAGATGTAAGAAAATGTGGGGTATGGAACTGAGGTACCACAGGGCACATCCCAGAAGTGTCCTTAAAGAAACTCTCTGGTATTGGTGTCTTTTGTCTCCTTCACAAAAAAGTACACCAAGTTGTCCTCATATGGGACAGAAGCTTGAGTGGACTGCGTTCAAGAAGGTTTAGCTATGGACAAAGACTACACAGAGATCCACTGTGATATGCCAGGACATGTGTGATGGGAAGACTGCCAGGAAGCCAAATTCCCAGACCTTCTAGACCCTGAGACATAGCCAGGCTCAGGGGTTTCTACCATCTGAGAGGCAGATGAGGCTCAGGGCAACTCTCTTCTAAGCAGTGACCATCTTCATGTGCCCAGGGCCCCTAATCCTAACAAACCTCACCACTCATGTCCCCAGCTTCATCTTTCTAACCTCTGAACCCAGGTCTGTCAGTTCTAATACTGATCTGCTTCCCATTCCAGCCTCAGGCAGTGTGTCTGACTCTCAAACAGTTCCTCCATCCTTGGCTCCTTGGCCTCTCAAATAAAACCCTGATCATGAATGACTCTCCTTCACATATCTTATTGATTTACTGGAACATTTCTCAAAGGGGAGACAGAATATCAAATACAAAGGAGAAAAGGGTTTTTAAAACACAAACATTAAAGAAAAGCTTTTATAGACAATATCAGTTATTGCTTACTGTAGCGCTGCCTTAAACTGCATCAACTCAAAGGAATTTAACCCAGATCCAAAGGTCTGCTCAGCTACCTCCTTGGCCTGTAAAATCAGTAACAAAACAGAGACAATTAGCTTTCACAGCAGGAAAGAATACACTTAGAAGGGCCCTTCTCACATATGGCCAGGAGAACACTTCCCATCCCCTCTAAGTGACTACTTTGTATACATCAATAGATTAAAGTGAAAACATCTTGTTAGGGGAAACAGGAGCCTGCTTTCTTCGGTCTGGGTTCACATGAAAACACTTCATTCAGGCAGGTGGGCACTGGAACCTGATCTGGTGACCTGTAACCAGCTGGGACGGTGCCATTGTGAGGCCTGGAAAAGCGCTTTCTCCTCCCCTCAAGATATCACTGCCCTCAGTGTTTCTGCCCAGATGCTAAGCACATTCAAATAACTAAAGTTATAAAAAATCAGTTAAAAAACAAAGGTGCAGAACTGATACTGAAGAATAACCTACTGTTTTGCATAAGCTTTCAGCTAAAGGGCTGAGAAATCCCAAGTACAGGGGGAATCAAGTTCAGTGAGGAGGGAAGATGGCAAGGAACTGGTGACAAGGAACTGGTGACTAGGCGATAGTCTCTTTGATATCTACAACACAACCTTTCCAATGTCAAATGGTTTGCTTCAGGAAAGGTCCTATTGGCACTGGGAGGCATCAAGCCAACTCGTTCTCATCTGTCACTGGGTCAGATATAGAATCCAACTCAGCACAGCAGGTTAACCACAAAACAGCAAGGAAGTAAACGGTCAGAGAAAGGGAACACATGTGCCTGTCTAGGAAAGACAAGTTAGAATTTCTAATCTTTAGTTAATTTTTTAAAACACAGAATTATAGGAAATAAAACTATGTAGCTCAAAATCAACTTATCTAACTTTATTAAAATTCACAGAACAATCTATATTTTTCTTTATTTTTTAACTTTTGAAAGACTTTTAAAAAACTGCTAAGTAAAACAATATACTACAGAATGATTTTTTTTTAACACAACCAGATATCTACAAAGAAGTGCTGATTAGCTGTCATTCATAAGACAAGCTCAGCACACTAAAGGCAACTCTTTGGTGCCCAAGTTCACACACAAAATTAAGTACTATAAGGTGTCCAAATTAAAAACAGATCGATAAAAAGTTTCACATTAAAATAACTACTAAGGAAAAAGAAATGCGGTATTTAAATTACCTTTGTTAGACTGGAAGTTTTAGCATAACATGCAATGGCAGCCAAAACAGCCTCAATAACAGCAGCATATACCTGTGACAAGAGCCTACTTTAAAAACAAAAAATAAGGGTTAACTACAGCATCACAAGGTTTCATCAAAAGCTGCGTGCACATAAATGACATTCTCTAAGAAACAGATTTTTAAACAGAATGAGAAAAGTATAATAACAGAACTTGTTGATTTCTAGACCTTTTAAAAGCTATATGCCCCGTTCCAATTTTTACTTTGCTCTTGTTAAACCATGATAAGAACCACCTTTTCTTAATTCTGCTCAAAAGACCAACCTTCCCTGTTTGTGATCCAACAGAAGAAAACTATGTAGACTCCCTGACCCTCTACGAGGACCCGAAAGGTATCATGACACAGACTTGCTGTTTTTCCAGGAACCAACCACAGCACACCTTCAAGTCGTCTCCTCCCCAGGCCTGCTAAGGGCTGGCTGCTACTGGAACCTCAGGGTGGGACCCCTCAGGGGGCAAAAGAGATTATCCAATTGAAGAGAAGACTCGCTCCACTTAAATGAAAAAAATTTTTTTTTAAATTGGGGTATAGTTGCTTTACAATGTTCTGTTAGTTTCTGCTGTACAGTGAAGTGAATCAGCTATACATATACATATATCCCCTCTTTTTTGGATTTCCTTCCCATTTAGGTCACCACAGAGCACTGAGTAGACTTCCCTGTGCTATACAGCAGGTTCTCATTAGTTACCTGTTTTGTTTTGTTTTGTTTTAATTTTATTTATTTATTTTTGACTGTGTTGGGCCTTTGTTGCTGCACACGGGCTTTCTCTAGTTGCGGCGAGTGGGGGCTACTCTTCGCTGCAGTGTGCGGGCTTCTCATTGTGGTGGCTTCTCTTGTTGCAGAGCACGGGCCCTAGGTGGGCAGGCTTCAGTAGTTGTGGCACATGGGCTCATTAGTTGTGGCTCGCAAGCTCAGTAGTTGTGGCTCATGGGCTCTAGAGCACAGGCTCAATAGTTGTGGCACATGGGCTTAGTTGCTCTGCGGCATGTGGGATCTTCCTGGACCAGGGCTTGAACCCGTGTCCCCTGCACTGGCAGGCAGATTCTTAACCACTGCGCCACCAGGGAAGCCCTAGTTATCTGTTTTATACATATTAGTGTATATATGTCAATCCCAATCATCCAGTTCATCCCCCACCTTTCCCCACCCCCGCCTTCATGTCCATATGTTTGTTCTCTATGTCTGTGTCTCTTTTTCTGCCTTGCAAACGGGTTCATCTGTACCATTTTTCTAGATTCCACATACACGTGTTAATATATATTTGCTTTTCTCTGAGTTACTTCACTCTGTATGACAGTCTCTAAATGCAAATTAATAGCCGGAGACCACTTTCTAAATAGCTCACCTGATCTACAGAATAGAGTATGCTTTTGAGGGGAAGCATCCCCTGCTCCTGCCCAACTTTGTGCTTCCTATCTGACTTCACACTTCCCAAAGACATTATAAGGTTTTTTTCTTGGGACTTCCCTAGTGGCGCAGTGGTTAAGAATCCGCCTGCCAATGCAGGGGACACGGGTTCGAGCCCTGGTCCGGGAAGATCCCACATGCCGCGGAGCAACTAAGCCCGTGGGCCACAACTACTGATGCTGCACTCTAGAGCCTGTGAGCCACAACTACTGAGCCTGCGAGCCACAACTACTGAGCCCGCGTGCCACAACTACTGAGCCCGCGTGCCACAACTACTGAAGCCTGACTGCCTAGAGCTCGTGCTCGGCAACAAGAGAAGCCACCACAATGAGAAGCCCACACACCACAGCGAAGAGTAGCCCCTTATCGCCGCAACTATAGAAAGCCAGTGAGCAGCAATGAAGACCCAACACAGCCAAAAATAAATAATAGGGCTTCCCTGGTGGCGCAGTGGTTGAGAGTCCACCTGCCGATGCAGGGGACACGGGTTCGTGCCCCGGTCCGGGAAGATCCCACATGCCGCGGAGCGGCTGGGCCCGCGAGCCATGGCCGCTGAGCCTGCGCGTCCGGAGCCTCTGCTCCACAACGGGAGAGGCCACAACGGTGAGAGGCCCGCGTACCGCAAAAAAAAAAAAAAAAAAAAAAAAATTAATAAATAAATTTATTTAAAAAGGAAGGTTTTTTTCTTTGCCAGACAGGGAATGCCATGAAGATTCCCAGAAAATCCAAGTCTGGTTCCCTTTTGGGCAGGGTTTCTCAATCTCTGCATTTTGGGCCAGCTAATTCTTTGTTGAGAGGTCTTCCCTGTGCATTATAGGATGTTGAGAAGCATTCCTGGCCTCTCAGTAGTAACCTCAGTTGTGACAAGCAAAAATGTCTCCAGACACTGCCAAACATCCCTGGGGATGGGGGGTTGGGGAGGGACTGGTGGGAGTAATGTGGTAGAACTGCCCTCGGTTGAGAACCATTGCCTTAGGGGAAGGAGACCCAGGGTCTTATTAGGAAAATTACAGAGAGAAGGGGCTCATCCACAAGGCCTCAAAGGCAAGGGAGGGGTTTGGCAAGTAACTGCCTTATCTAAGAATATGTTTATTTTTAAGCCTGAGAATCTTGTAACAGGTAAAGGAAGGCGAAAGGAGTTTTGTAACAGGGAAGAGCAAATTCTGACTCCACGTTGGTTCTGTTTCTTTTACTTTAACCTTTGCTTTTCATTGCTTTTGTTATTATTATAATCACTATCTATAGCTGTAAGCATACACAATGGCCTGCCACAGGGAACCCTGACCCTCTGCCTGACTGTTAAACTAAAAGGCCTTTGTTCAGCTCACAGAGAGACATCCTGACCCTGCCCACCTGTGAATGGCTGCAGAAAAGAAGAAATTAACACAACCCCTTCCCAGTGCAGGAGATATTCTGCAAGACAAACGGCCTTTTTACTTTACTGCTTCACCACCTCTCCCTCTGATTCTATAAAAGAAACTGGCATCCAAACCCCGGTAAGATGGTTATTTGGCCACCTTCTTGGTCTGCCGAATAAAGTCTCTACTCCTTGCCTCAACACCTCGTCTCCCGATTTATTGGCCTGTTGTGTGGCGAGCAGAGCGAGCTTGGACTCGTCAACAGTTTGATAGCAGGAAGAACACAGAAATGATCTGGTCTAACACTCTCATCTTACAGAAGAAACAAGTAGGGCCTGTAGAGGAACTCAGGTCTGCTCTCAGCCTGGTGCCTTTCCATTGTGCCACATCACACTGCCAACACCTTCAATTTCCTCCTTGGCTCTCACACCACACCTCTGCATTGCAGGTAAGAGATTTGAATAAGGTAGAAGAAAAAGAGAAACAACACATAACAAAATGACAGCTCCAAGGTTCAAC
Organism: Stenella coeruleoalba; assembly: GCF_951394435.1. NCBI lineage: Eukaryota > Metazoa > Chordata > Mammalia > Artiodactyla > Delphinidae > Stenella > Stenella coeruleoalba. The sequence continues at coordinate 29,666,941 of NC_137161.1, forward strand.
GTATCCTGAAGATTGTTGACCAGGCCATGGCAGAGGGGTATGTCCTGGTAGGTAGGTAAGTGCCCGTCAGGGACACTGCCAAACAGCTTGGCCACTTCCAGGTATGACAAGAATCCTCCACATCTCAACACTAAGGGCAAAGATTTATAGAGGCCAAAGACATATAAAGATATCCTTACTCCCTCCCTCACCCAGCTTAATTCAAACATCACTCAGTACCAACACTGGTTCAGGCCAACCCCCTGCTTGGCCTTGTCCTATACAGACCCTCAAGGCATGAGTTCAGTACAAAGCTATCTGGCTTCTGACTCATAGAAAGGCCTGGACAGGAGGCCTGAGACCCATGATTAGGGAAGGGCCTGCTCTGTGCATGGATGGTGCTGCTGTTGCCTTCAGTAGACTCCATTAGGCCCCAATTCCACCAGCCCTGTGACTTAAACAAGTCTCCTGATGTGGGCCCAAGCACCTCTCAACACCAGTCCCTGAAGTAGAGCACCAGTGACTTTGGTTTAAGCAAAATGTCTACGGGTCTAGAATGAGGGTCCAGGGCAATGGCTAAGCACAGCTGGCATGGAAACACAAACAAGTGCAAAGTAAGACTATACATATCCACCAACACGTGAGAATGTGGTTGACTTGCTGCTAACGTAAAGAAAACCCACACACAAAAATTGTATGCACACTACAATTACAGCTACACAAAACCTATATGTATAATTAAAAAAAAACAACAAAAAGATACACATTAAGATACTAATGTGTGGGGCTTCCCTGGTGGTGCAGTGGTTAAGAATCCACCTGCCAATGCAGGGGACACAGGTTTAAACCCTGGTCCGCAGGGGACACGGGTTTGAGCCCTGGTCCAAGAAGGTCCCACATGCCATGGAGCAACTAAGCCCATGTGCCACAACTACTGAAGCCTGCGTGCCTAGAGCCCATGCTCTGCAACAAGAGAAGCCACCGCAATGAGAAGCCCACTCATTGAAGCCTGCTCAAATGAGATTGCCCACTGCAATGAGGAGTAGCTCCCGCTCACCGCAACGAAAGAAAGCCCATGCGCAGCAACAAAGACTCAACGCAGCAATCAATCAATCAATGTATTAAAAAAAAGAGATACTAACGGGTCATGTCTAAGAAGAGGAATTATGGTTAATCTTATTTTTTTCCCCTCATTTCTCAAATTTTCAAGTGTGATTATATTACTTTATATTTTTCCAACAGAGCCTTATGGGTTCTACCCTAGAGATTCTGATTCAGTAGTTCTGAGAACTACTATAGCCTGAGAAATGTATCTTTTAAAAAAGATCCTTAAATGATTCTCTGTGGCCTGTCACTGTTAGCCTTTGGGAAGCACAGACCTAACTAATTTATGCTAGGATATTTAATTAGGTAATAACAGAACTCTATTACCTTCATAATTCTGAAAGAAAATCCCTTTATGGAATTCAGAAATTCCTGCATTATTATGGACTGATTACATCCTCCCAAAATTCATATGGAACCTGTAATCCCCAATGTGACTATATGTGGAGATAGGGCCGGGCCTTTAAAAGGTAATTAAAGTTAAAGGAGGTCATAAAGTGTGGGCTCCTAATCCATAGGATTGGTATCCTTATAAAAGGAAGAGATGCCAGGGACTTCCCTGGTGGTCCAGTGGTTAAGAATCCGTCTTGCAATGCAGGGGACATGGGTTCTATCCCTGGTCGGGAAACTAAAATCCCACATGCCATGGGGCAACTAAGCCCACGTGCCACAATCAGAGAGCCCGTGTGCCACAACTAGAGAGAGAGAAGCCCACATGCCACAACTAGAGAGAAGCCCGTGCACCTCAACGAAAGATCCCATGTGCCAATGCAGCTAAAATATAAATAAATATTTTTTTTTTTTAAAAAAAGGAAAAGGCACCAGAGATCTTTCTCTCTCTCCATGTAAGCACAACACTAAGAAGGTGGTGGTCTGCAACTCAAGGAGAGAAGCCTCACCAGAAAGCAACTCTGCTAGTACCTAGATCTTGGACTTCTAGTCCCCAGAATTGTGAGAAAATAAATTCTGTTGTTTAAGCCACACAGTCTGTGGTAATTTTTTACGGTAGCCCAAGCAGACAAGCATTAATGAGTTTACTTCTTGTCTTTGGTTTCCTGCTATACTGGGGGGCGGGGGGCAGGAGAGAAGTCAACACTAGGCCCTTTCTAGAGAGTTGCATGGCCTGAGTTGAGATCCTAGCTCTGTTCCATAAGTCTCAGTGTCAAATTCAGAGGAAACACCTCTCAGACCAGATGTGGTTTCACACAGGTTCTACCAATGGGTTTCAGGATGTTTTATTTTTTGGAAAGCCCTATTAAAAAATGCACTATATAGAAAATATATTAAGAAGCGTTATGCCACTTAAATGCATGGGTGTGCAGGCAGGAAGTCTCTGAGTCTGGAGAGAGGAGCAGATGGCAAACCTGGCAGTGTCTCTAGCCTAGACTTCAAGATGAAAGACAGGGGCTGGGACATTCTGGGAGACTACACAGCTCTACTTTACTTACTTATTTTACTTATTTATTTATTTATTTACTTATTTGGCTGCATTGGGTCTTAGGTGCAGCAACGTGGACTCCAGAGAGCACAGCCTCGGTAGTTGTGGTGCGGGCTTATTTGCCCTGCAGCATGTGGGGATCTTAGTTCCACAACCAGGGATAGAACCCACGTCCTCTGCATTGGAAGGTGGATTCTTAACCACTGGGCCACCAGGAACGTCCCTCTGCTCACCTCTTAAGCCAAATGTCCTACCCAATGCTGATCTCAAAAGGAGGTAAATGGGACAATCTCAACATCTGAGTAACTCAATGTGAGAAAGAAAAAAATGTAATAGAAATGAAGACTTACATTTGTTCAGTTTTCTTGGGCAGCTTGTTGTCATCTCCTGTGAAAGAGGACCATGTATTAAGAATGTGACAAGATTACAGGAGATGCAAACACTTTCACAAGGAGGCTAGAATTTCTTAATTTGAAGATGTCAAGAACTTTTTTTCTTTTGAGTTAAATACTGTACAAGCACAAACAACAGTGAAACCTAGTTTCTGCCAGTATCCTCCCAGACCATCATCCCTGACACTGACCTTGACAACCAATCAGCATCACCACTAAACACCAGAGAAGACATGTAGAATCTTCATCTCTGGAATGTTTTTGCTTTTATTTTATTTATTTATTTATTTATTTTTTAACATCTTTATTGGGGTATAATTGCTTTACAATGGTGTGTTAGTTTCTGCTTTATAACAAAGTGAATCAGTCATACATAAACATATGTTCCCACATGTCTTCCCTGTTGCGTCTCCCTCCCTCCCACCCTCCCCATCCCACCCCTCCAGGCTGTCACAAAGCACCGAGCCAATATCCCTGTGCCATGCGGCTGCTTCCCACTAGCTATCTACCTTACTGCGTTTGTTACTGTGTATATGCCCATGACTCTCTCTCGCCCTGTCACAGCTCACCCTTCCCCCTCCCCATAACCTCAAGTCCATTCTCTAAGAGGTCTGCGTCTTTATTCCTGCTTTACCCCTAGGTTCTTCATGACATTTTTTTCTTAAATTCCATATATATGTGTTAGCATACGGTATTTGTCTTTTTCTTTCTGACTTACTTCACTCTGTATGACAGACTCTAGGTCTATCCACCTCATTACAAATAGCTCAATTTCGTTTCTTTTTATGGCTGAGTAATATTCCATTGTATATATGTGCCACATCTTCTTTATCCATTCATCCGATGATGGGCACTTAGGTTGTTTCCATCTCCGGGCTATTGTAAATAGAGCTGCAATGAACATTTTGGTACATGACTCTTTTTGAATTTTGGTTTTCTCAGGGTATATGCCCAGTAGTGGGATTGCTGGGTCATATGGTATTGCTTTTATTTTTAAATTTTTAAATTAGGAGGTATAAGTAAGCAGGCTCAGTTCTGCCTCTTTCTTCACCTCCTTAATTATCCAACCCAAGTCATGCTTCTTTCAGAGTTTCCCGGCTTATATAACAATGCTCAGGAGAAAACCTGGTTTCTGATGTACTCTCCTCTGTGGAACAGTGCTGGGACCCTCATTCATTCAAGAGTTCTTCTCTCTGTCTCTTTGGATGTCTGCAGCTTCTGGTTACCCCAGCAAAGAGGATAGCCTCAGTCAGCCTAGCCTTTCTGAATGGCTCCTCAGCATAGAGCACTTGCTCCTGTCAATGTTCCCAGCTTATGGGTACCCTTCTACCATGGCTCTTCCTCACCTTCCTCACTAGAACAACAGGCACCTGGCTGAGTCATCCAAACTCCCATTGCAGCCCATATCTCCTCCTGCTATCTCCAACTACAGCTGACGCATCTTTGCCTTCCCTCTGATACCAAGCACTTGGTCTCACACATGATTGGACCTAATATATATTGAGCTGATAATTATTCCTCCTGAAATACATTGTGAGAAATGTGTTAGGCACATCAACAAGGAATTACAGGCTACAAAATGAGTTTCTGAGGAAAGTAGTAAATCTCAAGTCCACTTCTAGTTCATGGGAGAAAATTTTCATTAGATAAGTTGATGAGATGACAACTTATATGGACTTACCCAAGTAAGGAACATGAGTAGCTCCAAAAAAGTATGTTCTTGAACAAGCAAGGGGTCCCTTTGGTGAAACACACTGTACTACCTGGATATCAGGAAAAAAAAAAAAGTAAAAAAGGAGCAGGGACTTAAGTGTGTACTGTTAGAGAAACAAAAAGTGTATAGTTAATAGAAATCCATTTTATTTTACCAACAGCTGATTTATTATTTTTTAAACGCATAGGGGAAAAGGTCACCTTTTTTTTTTTTTTTTTTTTTTTGTGGTACGCGGGCCTCTCACTGTTGTGGCCTCTCCCGTTGTGGAGCACAGCCTCCGGACGCGCAGGCTCGGCAGCCATGGCTCACGGGCCCAGCCGCTCTGCGGCATGTGGGACCCTCCCGGACCGGGGCACGAACCCATGTCCCCTGCATCAGTGGGGGGACTCTCAACCACTGCGCTACCAGGGAAGCCCAAAAGGTCACCTTTAATTGTTGTTTTTCCAAAGGTATCTTGTGTGTGTTTTATAACTTTGGCTACATTGTGAGGCTGCTGTTGGGTCAGCCCAGGATGCTAAAGAATTAACAGCTTAGAAAGAAAAGAAGACAAAATGTGCTTGGGTTTTGACTGTCATTAATGTTTAGTGCAGAACTTTCACAGTTTGGACCTTGGCTGACATGATATGCATATATGGGAAGGCAGCTACAAATTCAGGAAAGGAGGTGATACCCAGGTTCCCACCTTCACTTGTATTTTATCTCTGTACACAGGCCATCCAGAAGAGAAAATAAGTTCTCTAGATTTTTAAATTCTTATTTTTCTTCCCTGCTTAGTTGTTCATTTATACAGATGGAAATGGATGTCCTTTTCTTTTTTGAAAATCCAACAATCTCATCAGGGTTCCTAGGATAGTAGGTACAAAATGCAAAAATGCTACCACAAGAAATAGAGGAAAGGAAATTACCACAGTATCTTATTTTTTTTTAATTAATTAATTAATTAATTTATGGTTGCATTGGGTCTTTGTTGCTGCGCGAGGGCTTTCTCTAGTTGCGGTGAGCGGGGGCTACTCTTCGTGAGGTGTGCAGGTTTCTCATTGCGGTGGCTTCTCTTGTTGCACAGCACTGGCTTTAGGTGTGCAGGCTTCAGTAGTTGTGGCTCACGGGCTCTAGAGCGCAGGCTCAGTAGTTGTGGCGCATGGGCTTAGTTGCTCCGTGGCATGTGGGATCTTCCTGGACCAGGGCTCAAACCCGTGTCCCCTGCATTGTCAGGCAGACTCTCAAGCACTGTGCCATTAGGGAAGCCTAGCACAGTATCTTAAAAACAGCTAAATATGACACAAATATTCATTCCTTCTATTTTACTCCATTAAGGAAGTCACAAGAGAATATATGGCATTTTTCTGTAATCCAAGTTGTAGATTTGAAATAAAAATTTAATTCTGACTAATCTAAACTATACCATAGTGAATATGATCAATACTGCCATGATCCTAAATGAAAAATCATGTATATAATTCTAATTGTTGGTTAATAGGCTTATTTCCTCAAAACATGTTCCTTGGATTTCTAAATTTTCCCTAACTAAAGGTTTTTTTTTAAGGTGCCATGTATTTCAAACCTGCTTCCTTAGATGAGGTCACAAATTTATGTAAGCCTATATAAACATCAAATTTATTGATGTTTAGATGCAACTGACAAGGGATTAATCTCCAAAATATACAAACAGCTCATACAGCTCAATATCAAAAAAACAAACAACACAATCCAAAAATGGGCAGAAGACCTAAATAGACATTTCTTCAAAGAAGACATACAGATGGCCAAAGGGCACATGAAAAGATGCTCAACATCACTAATTATTAGAGAAATGTAAATCAAAACTACAATGAGGTATCATCTCACACTGGTCAGAATGGCATCATCAAAAAGTCTACAGGGGCTTCCCTGGTGGCACAGGGGTTGAGAGTCTGCCTGCTGGGGCACGGGGCGCGGGTTCGTGCCCCGATCTGGGAGGATCCTGCGTGCCGCGGAGCGGCTGGGCCCGTGGGCCGTGGCCGCTGGGCCTGTGCGTACGGTGCCTGTGCTCCGCAACGGGAGAGGCCACAGCAGTGAGAGGCCTGCGTACCGCAAAAAAAAAAGTCTACAAATAATAAATACTGGAGAGGGTGTGGAGAAAAGGGAACCCTCCTACACTGTTGGTGGGAATGTAAATTGGTGCAGCCACTATGGAGAACAGTATGGAGGTTCCCCAAAAAACTAAAAATAGAGCTAGCATGTGATCCAGGAATCCCACCCCTGGGCACATACTGGAGAAAACCATAATTTGAAAAGATACAATGCACCCCAATGTCCACTGCAGCACTATTTACTGTAGCTAACACATGGAACAACCTAAATGTCCATCAACAGATGAATGGATAAAGAAGATGTGGTATATATATACAGTGGAATACTACTCAGCCAAAAAAAGGATGAAATAATGCCATTTGCAGCAACATGGGTGGACCTAGAGATGATCATACTAAGTGAAGTAAACCAGAGAGAGAAAAAGATAAATACATATGATATTATATGTGGAATCTAAAAAAAAAAAAGATACAAATGAACTTATTTCCAAAACAGAAAGAGACTCACAGGCATAGAAAACAAATTCATGGTTATCAAAGGGAAAAGGGCGTGAGGGGAGGGATAAATTAGGAGGCTGGGGTTAACATATACACACTACCATATATAAAATAGATAACCAACAAGGACCTACTGTATAGCACAGGGAACTATACTCAGTATTTTGTAATAACCTATAAGGGAAAAGAATCTGAAGAATATGTGTGTGTGTGTGTGTGTGTGTGTGTATATATACACACACACACACACATATATATGTATAACTGAATCACTGTGCTATACACCTGAAACTAACACAATATTGTAAATCGACTATACTGGAAAAAAAATGTTATTGACATGTACATTAAAAAGGAAATTGGTACAACAGAATTTGCATGTGTAATGTAAAATTGCTCAGATAATCTGGATTTTCAGATTTAATATCACCTGTTAATTTGTAAATTATTCACAAATGGCACAGAAATGGAAAAGATAAGTATGTCACCTTGAAACAGAGCTGAATGAAGATGAAAGTTCATAACTAGGCCCCCTACCACCCCAGGACCAGGTCTCAGTAAGTTCCTTGACTTCATTAGGTTTTCACGTTTGTAAAATAAAGAACCCCAATTATTACAGAAAGTTGTATAAATAACCTGCTACATTTTTGTTTTGGTAATAGACTATTTTTTTTTAGAGCAGTTTTAGGTTGACAGAAAGACTGATCCGAAAGCACAAAGAGTTCCCACATTATCTCCTGTCCTTCCCTCTGCCTCCACAATTTCCCCTATTATTTGTCTTGTAATATTATATTTGTTACAACTGATGAACTAATATTGATAAATTATTATTAACTAGAGTCCATAGTTTACATTTGGGTTCGCTCTTTGTATTGTACATTCTATGGGTTATGACAAATGTATAATGACATGTGCCCATCATGACAATATCATACAGAATAGTTTCACTTCCCTAAAAATCCACTAAGATCCATCTATTCTCCCTTCCTCCCAAACTCCAGGCAACAACTGATCTTTTTACTGTCTCCATTTTTTTTTTTTTTTTTGGCTGCACTGCGTGGCTTGTAGGATCTTAGTTCCCCCGACCAGGGATTGAACCCAGGCCCTCGGCAGTGACAGTGGCAGTGAGAGCGTGGAATCCTTAACCACTGGACCGCCAGGGAATTCCCTTTACTGCCTCCACTGTTGTACCTTTTCCAGAATGTCATATAGTGGGAGTCATATACTATGTAGCCATTAAAGATTGCCTTCTTTAACTTAGCAATATACATTTTAGGTTCCTCCACGTCTTTTTGTGGCTTGATAGCTCTTTTTATCACTGAAACACAGTCCACTGTATGGATGTAACACAGTTTATTTATCCAGTCACCTGCTGAAGGACATCTTGGCTGCTTCCAAGTTTCCAAGTTTTGGCAATTATGAAAAGTGATGTTATAAGAAAAAATTCCTTATGTAGGTTTTTGTGTGGACCTAAGTTTTCAGCTCATTTGGGTAAATACCAAAGAGCATGACTGATGTTGAAAGTATGTTTAGTTTTGCAAGAAACTGCCAAACTGTCCTCCAAAGTGGCTGTACCATTTTGCATTCTCACCAGTAATGAATGAGAGTTTCTGTTGCTCCACATTTGGTGTTGTCAGTGTTTCAGCCATTCTAAGGTGTGTAATGGATGGCTAAATTATTGCTCCAAACATTTCACAGCACCATCCTCACTGACTCTTCTACTAGTCTGTAAGATCCTTCGAGGCAAAGACCATGACTATATTTTCCTTGCACCTAGCACAGTGACTGGCACATAGTAGACACTCAATAATGATTACTGAGTTAATGACTGAAAGCCCTTTGGCTTTGGAGTCATACAGACCTAAAAACAGAAATTGGCTAAGTCATCCACAATGTGGGTGTGCACTGGGGTTGGTTTCTTTTTTTGCAATTTTTTTGAGATAAAATTCACTATTTTAAAGTATACAAAAAAATGTTCTGGTTTTATCATTGTGTTCTTTTGTCCTCCTTATTGTTCCAAGATTCCTTCTTTTTTTTTAAATTTTTTTATCATTTCTTCTTTGTTTTGACCAAACTTCCTTTAGTCATTCTTTTAGGGTAGGTCTGCTGGCAACAAATTCTCTTAGTTTTCTTTCATCTGAGCATGTCTTGATTACCCCTTCATTACTGAAGGAGGTTGTCACTGGATATAGATTTCTAGATGATAGTTCTCTTTTAACACTTGAAATGTAACAGTCAAGACATAGCAAATTTAGGCTTGGAATGACTGTCTATTTTCAAGTTAATTTAAAATTCTTATTCTACTGTTGATACTACTTGGATAACTGAAAGTTTGGTTCGTGAAAGTATTTTTTTAACCTTTACCCTTCAATATTTAAAAATTAAATATGATACTTTCAAATCATATCTAGTACTTATATAAAAATACACAGTTTTTAATCACTTTTCACACCAAAACAACTTCAAGTTCAAGGTTAAATCAATACACTAGTTGGAAAGGTTCCATTTATCCAGCTCCCCTCCTCCCTATTTGATAATAAAACCAATTAAGCACCAGGTAGTCAAGCCACTCACCATGTGTTTGGCAAAGCTCCCGCTGGGACCAGTGCTGCGTACCAGGTGCCCTTCAGAAGGGAAGTTAAAGTTGCCAGCATTCAGGTTTTCTCGTGTGGAATGATTACCAAAGAGAACAAATGGCTGCCTATTAGGGCTAGAGTGGCAAATCAAAAACATGTAATTAGTGAAGAGAGTACTGGCTAGGGAAACTTCCAAATGAGTGAGTTCTTGGGCTTCTCTGACTGTCATCCTGCGGTTTGAGCAAGGTGATTAGTACAGTCCACCTAATGCTCCCTGCTGGTTGGGAAGAGATACCAGATTATCTTTGACTCCTCCTACTGACCCATAGGGACATACCTAAACCCAAGCCATGTTTATATTTTTAGCTTGTCCTGCTGCTTAAGGAGAAAGTTCTGTAAGTTTGCTGTCCACGATACAGAGATGGAGCAAAATCCCAGTTTTATACAATAGCATTTTGATAGAAATATACATTTTCAAGAATGATAGCAGTTGTGATACTCACACTGTAGACAAACAATAGAGCTGTTAACCATTCCCAAGTAGCTTTAGGAGGGAAGGAGGAAAGTAGGGTTGCAAATGTTCTCACCACCACACCTACCCGTCCCTGCACCCATCCCTCTCTTCCCTCTTTCCTCTTGGCTGCAATGCTTCCTCAGAGTTTCCCTACTTTCCACTCTGCTTCCACTCTGCCCTCCTATAATCCATTCTCCACATTGCAGAGAAGATAATCTTTTAAACATTCAAAGCCTTTATTTTCAGGAGAAGGGCTGAAATCTTTCACATGGCCAACAAAGACTAACATGGTCTGGCCTGGCCAACTTCTTTAGCTCCATATAAGACCACTCTCTCCCAACTTCCACACTCCAGCCAAACTCATCTTCTTTATGTTCCTCGACACACATTTCTTTTATGTTCCTTACGTTCTCATCTCAGGACCACTGCTTTTATCCCTTAATTATCTTTACTCATCATTCACATCTCATCTCCCCCCAGAGGTCAGCTCTCCAGTGTGGTCTTCACAGTACCATGTTCTTTTTTCCTTCAAGGCGTCAATCAGAGTTTGCAATTACATATTTCTTTGTGAGGTTGCTTGATTAACGTCTTATTTCTCCACCACACTATTCACTCCATGAGGGAAGAGACTGTGTCTGGTTTATTTTTAAATCATGTATCTCTTGCTTAGTATGTCACACCTATTTGTCAACAAATAGTCAATGACTAAAGGATATTTTAAAAAGATAGTTTCTGCTATGGATTGAATGTTGTGTTCTCCCAAAATTCAACATGTTAAAATCCTAACCCCCAAAGTGATGGTATTAGGGGGTAGGGATTTGGGGAGGTGATTAGGTCATAAGGATAGAGCCTTCATGAACAAGATTATAAAAGAAACTCTTATAAAAGAGGTTCCAGAGAGATCCCCCTTGCCCCTCCTGTTATGTGAGGTTAGAGTGAAATGACACCCATCTATGAGAAAGTGGGCCCTCACCAGACACCAAATCTGCCAGTGCCATGATCCTGGACTTCCCAGTCTCCAGAACTATAATGGAGAAATAAATGTTTGTTGTTTATAAGCTACCCAGTCTATGGTATTTTTGTTACAGGAGCTAAAACAGACTAAGACAGCTTTCTTTATCCCATACCCTTTCCTTAAATTGCCCTTAGAGTATGTCATGTGGAAAATCCTTTGTATTTCTTCTCATTGTTCGTAAACATACTTCCTTAAGCTTCAGACAAACTGGGGCTGTTAAAAGTAAAAATGACCCTGATTCTATTCTGATGCTTAATTCAAGTTAAGTGAGACTCTGTGCAGAAAAAGATGACTCTGAGTCCCAGCCAGGGTAGTCTGTCTCATTACCAGATTGGACTGCAATTGGGGAAGAAAAGAAAGGAAAGATCTACTCGCATTTATCCATCAGAGGAACTATCCGCTGCTGGGCCCTCCTGATTATCATTGCAAAAGAGGTACTGAAGGAAACACTTCAAGAAAACAAATGCAGCAACCCTCATTGCTCCCATGTCTTCCTGGGGCTGGACCTTTATGCCCAATCCCTTTTACTCCCCAACAAGCCACTGTTGATCACTGCCCAGCCCTTGGACACTCTGCTTCCTCTAGCTTTGCTGGGTTACTGATGGAATAAAAAATTCCTTTCTTTAGATTTTAGCAAGTTACAATGTTTTAAAAGCCACCTTAACATAAAACTTTAATACAAAAGCAGTGAAACAGACAATTTTATAGAGTATGGATTTCTTACTCTGTGATGATTAAAGTCAACCCATATTTTCCTGACTCCAGCTTCTGTACTTAGATTCTCTCCCATTTCCACCCCCTTGTCAACCCCATTTTCTCTATTACCATTCAATTTCTTTCCCAAGAATCTTACCTATTTTCAGTTATATGACTGGAAATCATTCCATGACTAAAGTAACTTCTGAATGGCTAAAAAAGAAGTCAACATTATATATATTAAGATCACAGTTTTATAAAACAATCACAAACCCATCATATATGCATGTATGTGTGCTTATAGTGTGTGTGTGCGTGCGTGTGTGTGTGTGTGTGTGTGAGAGAGAGAGAGAGAGAGAGAGAGAGAAAGAGGGAGAGATACATGTTTATAGATTGTTATAAGAACATGGGAGGACATATGTGGTGGATAACAACATGAATTTTGGGGATAGAAAGCAAACAAACAACAATTAGCAAAGAAAAAAGATAAAAGGCTGCAAAAGAAAAAGAAAGGAAAAGGAAGGTAAAGAAAAATCCTTGTCAAATTTTACAGTTTTTAACTACTGAAAGGAAATTGGACAAACCACCATCTGTGTTCTAAGTTACTAACCATATAGGAATCTTTTTCTTCTATTAAATTTTTTTCTACATTTCCAATAATTAGAATTATTTTAATTCTATAAATTATAATATATATTAATTCTAGTATACTAATTTAAAATGAGTAATGAGGGAGAATCCAAGTGACTTAGAAGTACTGACAGAAGTTTCCCAGGAAACCACAGAAGTACTTCTCAGCTTTGATGTGCATAGTGCTAGGCTAAACACTAATCAAACACTGATATGCAGGGTCTTTGTCAAGAGTTCAAAACTTCAAAAGGCAATTCTAATCCCCTTAAATAATACTGATTGTTTCCCCCCCCATTAAATAAATAATATATGCTTATTTTAGAATACAATAAAAACCACCTACAATCTCTAAGAACTATTAACGTTCTGGTACATTTTCTTCAAATCTTTCTTCTATGGTATATTCATAGAATATATATAGATTGTACCAAAGTTTATTAAATAGTCCTTTATTCTTGGAAATTTATATTGCTACTAACTCTTATATCATAAATAATACTGTAATGAATAACTTCTCATAAATTTTATCTACAGCTCTGATTATTTCCTTAAGGCAAATCTGGAAATGAAATTATAGGGTAAGAAGGCAAAACTATATTGCCAAATTGTTTTTCAAAAAAGTCTGATCAATGTACACTTCCACTTACAATATCTGAGTGTGCCTATCTCAGGGTAAGCACTGTCCAATAAATGTCCTTTTAAAAATATATTTGTCAAGTTGACAAACGAAAAATGGTACCTCGTTGTTGTTTTTATTTTATACCCCTTTGATTTTTAATGAAGTAGAATATTTCAGATATGTTCAATGGCCATTTGGACTTCCCTTTGGTAATTAACTGTTTATTTACATCCTCTGTATGTTTATCAATTGGAGTTTTGGAGTTTGTCTTACTGATTTGTAAAAACTCTTTATATATTAAAGGAATAACAGCTAAAGTTTATTGAGGGTTTACCATGTGAACTGTGACAGGCATTTAAATGTATTATCTCAAGTACAGTTGACCCTTGAACAACACATTTTAACTGCACAGGTCCACTTATATGTGGATCTTTTAAAATAGTAAATACCACAGTAATATATGACAGGCAGTTGGCTGAATCTGTGGATGTGGAACCGCGGATGCCAAGGAACCGCAAATATGGAAGGACTGCGTATAAGGAGGCGTTGTGTACACAAAGGGCTGGCTATAAGTTAAATGCAGATTGTCGACTGTGTGGAGGGTCTGGAGGGTCTGGGTCTCTAATGCCAGTGCTGTTCAAGGGTCAACTGTAGTCCTAGTAACAACCTACGCAATTCATTCTATCATGATCCCCTCTTTACAGATGAGTTAGCTAATTTAATTAACTTGTCCCAGGTCACAGAGCTAGTGAGCTGCATAGTCAGGATTCTAACTGGATTTGGGAAAAAAAGATAAAATTAGATCCATATCTCACAACATATCCATATCTCACATCATATACACAAAAAATCCCAAGTGAATTACGGATCTAAATTAAAAAAATTAAACCATACAAGTACTAAAAGGGTAAATTCCTCTTTAACCTTAGATTTATAAGCCTTTCTGTATATGACTGAAAATCCAGAGGCAATAAAAGAAAATATTAATACATTTACATAAAGATAAAAAGTTTGCATGGCAAAAAACCACCATAAACAAAGCAATTGATAAATAAGGAAGAAATATTTGGAATATATATCACAGACAAAAAGGTAATACCCTAAATATATAAAGAACTCGTAAAAAACAAGGAACAAAAGACCTAAAACCTGTGCTCTATAGCTCAGTTAATAGTATTGTACCAATATTAAAATGGGAAAAAGACATGAAAATAAAATATAAAATGGCCTTCAAACATATGAAAAAGTGTTCAAGCTTAGTCATAATTAGAAAAACACAAACTAAAATAATACCAAGATACCATTTCTCATCGATGAGACTGTCAAAAATTAAAAAGTATGACAACACATTCTATTGGTGAGGCTGTGGTAAAACAGGCACTCTCATATGTTGCTAGTGGGAATGCAAATCAGGACAACCTTTCTGAAGAGAAATTTGGCAATAGCTAACACAACTACATATGCACTTACCTTTTGACCCAGCAATCCCATTACTAGGTATACAAACCTCCAACAATATGAAAATACATAAGCACAGAGTTATTTACTATGGCACTCTTTGCAACGGCAAAATAACCTAAATACACATACATAAGACAGGGGTTATTCTGCATATAACTTATAGTTGGCCCTCTGAATTCGCGGCTCCTCTGCATCCATGAATTCAACCAATCCTGAACCATGTAGTACTGTAGTATTTACTACTGAAAAATATGCAAGTGGACCCAGGTAGTTCAAGCCTGTGTTGTTCAAGGGTCAACTGTATTATGAATTATAATAAAGAATGAACTGACCTAGAAAGAGTTCCAGGATACACTGTTAAGTGAAAAGAGCAAAGTGGAAATGACTACATATGGTATGCTACTCTTCAATGAAAGAAAGGATATAAGAAAATAACCTATGTATCTGATCATTTGTGCAAAAGAGACAGAAAACATAAACCACAAACTGAAGAGATTTGTTACCTACTGGTAATGGAATGGGTGGAAAAAGGGTGGGAAGAAAGTGGGAATCAGAATATGGTAGTAAGAACCCAGGAGTGACACGTCACCGAGTATATCTTTTTTTTGCGGTAGGCGGGCCTCTCACTGTTGGAGCCTCTCCCGTTGTGGAGCACAGGCTCCAGACGCACAGGCTCAGCGGCCATGGCTCACGGGCCTAGCCACTCCGCGGCATATGGGATCTTCCCAGACTGGGGCACGAACCTGTGTCCCCTGCATCAGCAGGCAGACTGTCAACCACTGCGCCACCAGGGAAGCCCTCACTGAGTATATCTTTTTGAATATTTTTTACTCTTAGAATCAGTAATAAGAAAAAAAGAATTAAAAAAAATAAAAAACTGAAATGGGCATCAGTGAGAGGTGGGACAACTTCAAGTGGCCTAATATAGAAGTAATTGGAGTCTCTGAAGGAAAAGAGAACAGAAAAAATAATGGCCAAAAACTTTCCAAACTTGATGAAACTAAAAATCCAGATCCAAAAAGCTCAACAAAACCCAAGCATAGGAAATATGATCAAAATTACAGTGAGACATACCATAATCAAATTACTCAAAACCAGTAATGAAAGAGAAAATCATAAAAGCTACCAGAGGGAAAAATGACAAGTTACGTACAGAAGAATCAAGATAAAGATCAATGACTTTTCATCAGAAATAATGCAAGTGAGAAAGAGTGGAACATCTTTCAGGTACTGTAAGGAAAAAACTGTCAACCTAGAATTCTATACACAGCAAAAATACTTTCAAAAATGAAAGTGAAGGATTTCCTTGGTGGCATAGTGGTTAAGAATCTGCCTGCAAATGCAGGAGACACAGGTTCAACCCCTGGTCCGGCAAGATCCCACATGCCGCCGAGCAACTAAGTCCATGTGCCACAACTACTGAGCCTGTGCTCTACAGCCCGTGAGCCACAACTACTGAGGCCCAAGTGCCTAGAGCCCATGCTCCGTGACAAGAGAAGCCACCGCAATAAGAAGCCTGCACAGTGCAACGAAGAGTAGCCCCCACTTGCCACAACTAGAGAAAGCCTGCGTACAGCAAATAAAGACTCAATGCAGCCAAAAATAAATAAATAATTAATTAGAAAAAAACGAAAGTGAAATAAAATTTTTTTTCAGACATACAAAAGCTGGAAGAATTAATCATCAGAAGATTCACACTACAAAAAATGTTAAATGATATCCTTCGGGGCAAAGGAAATCATACCAAATGGATATCTGTGTCTACACAAAGAAATGAACAGCACCAGAAATTTTAACTACATGGGCAGATATGTAAGATTTTTGAATTATTTAAATCTTTAAAAAATACTGTTAAAGATTTTTAAAAGACAAAAAAGACAACTGTTTAAACAAAGATAACCCCAAAATATTGTGGGGTTTATAACATAATGTAAAAGTAAAATGCACAGCAACAAAGATCAACTCCAGTTCCAAAGGGCAGGAGTAGGGCCTGTTCTGGGTCACAGTGGAACACAGCAGAACTGAGGACGGGCAGTGCAAGCCCAAAGTAAGCTCAAGTGCAAGCTCAAGATCACTCTTTTAATCCTTCCTGTTGACTAGTTTTGGGGAATAGTTTGGGAACCAGTTTTGTGCCTTACTTACTTTATTTATTTATTTATTTTATTTATTTTTGGCTGCATCTGGTCTTAGTTGTGGCACGCGGGATGTTCGTTGAGGCACGCAGGATCTTTTGTTGCAGCGCGCGGGCTCTTTGCTGTGGTGCGCGGGCTTCTCTCCAGTTGTGGCCTGCAGGTTTTCTCTTCTCTAGTTGTGGCGCACAGTCCCCAGAGCACATGGGCTCTATAGTTTGCAGCACACGGGCTCTAGTTGAGGCGTGTGAGCTCAGTAGTTGTGGTAAGTGGGCTTAGCTGTCCCACGGCATGTGGGATCTTAGTTCCCTGACCAAGAACCGAACCCATGTACCCTGCATTGGAAGGCGGATTCTTTACCACTGGACCACCAGGGAAGCCCCTGTGCCTTAGTTCTTGATTTACATACCTCAGTTTACTCATGGAGTGGGTCTTATCCTGAACCTAGTAACTTCACTACTGTTGTCTGCCTAGAAAGAAAGCTTGGCATTACCTAGAGGTTCGACTGACAAAGGTGTGCTATTCACATGTGGAGAATTATTCCTAGGCTTATTAACTGGTGCCCAACAGAATTCCTGGCTGACAGGGGCACCACCTCTGACAAATGAGTATCTTTCTTGTAGAGAAACTGGCACAGAAAAAAAAAAAACCTTCTTATATAGGGGTTGGCATGGGAGTTAAAAACTTCTTTATAGCATGCAACAAATCTTAAGGAAATGATAGCCAAATTCAGATTGGTAGTGCTGTATTCTGAGAACTTTTTTTTTTTTTTTTTTTGCGGTACGCGGCCCTCTCACTGCTGTGGCCTCTCCCGTCGTGCAGCACAGGCTCCGGACGCACAGGCTCAGCGGCCATAGCTCACGGGCCCAGCAGCTCCGCGGAATGTGGGATCCTTCCGGACTGGGGCACGAACCCGTGTCCCCTGCAACCGCAGGCGGACTCTCAACCACTGCGCCACCAGGGAAGCCCTGAGAAAATTTTTAATAAAAATAAAAACAATAAATAAACTAGCCAATTTCTTCTTTCTCTTTAACCCTTCCTTTACATACCTCACCCGCCTGAGATTCAGACAATTCCAGCAAGAAGGGAATTTCTGTGTCAAAACTGGCGAAGAAGCTAGTCCACTGACGTTCAAAAGCCACCAAATCCTAGAAAGAAAATGAAAAGACAATGTGTTCATTCAAGGAGGTACTTTAGAAAACCAGAATCATGAAACTGCATCTGATCTCAAAATACCAGACCGTTTAAATATGTTGTTTAAAAGGTAGTAGCAAACTACTGATACATGTTACCACATGGATGGACCTCAAAAACATTATGCCCAATGAAAGAGGCCATATATAAAAGACTACAGTATATGAAATACTCAGAAAAGACAAATCTAGAGACAGAAAGTAGATCAGTGGTTTGCTTAGGGCTGACAGTGGGAATGGAGGTTGACTGCAAGTGAGGACAAGGGAACTTTCTGGGTTGATGAAATGTTCTAAAATTCAAATTGTGGTGATAGTTGCACACCTCTGTAAACTTACTAAAAATCACCAAACTGTACACTTAAAATGGGTAAATTTTTTTTTTAAATGGGTAAATTTTATGGTATATAAATTATATTCCAATAAAGCTGTTTTTTTTGTTTTTTTTAAAAGGGCAGTAAATGGGCTTCCCTGGTGGCGCAGTGGTTGAGAGTCCGCTTGCCGATGCAGGGTACACGGGTTCGAGCCCCGGTCCGGGAAGATCCCACATGCCGCGGAGCGGCTGGGCCCGTGAGCCATGGCCGCTGAGCCTGCGGTCCGGAGCCTGTGCTCCGCAACAGGAGAGGCCACAACAGTGAGAGGCCCGCATAACGGGGAAAAAAAAAAAAAAGGGCAGTAATGTCCTTTAAAAGCTGTTTTTAAAAAGGACAGTTAGCAACGCTTGTTGAAGAGGGAGTTATTTATGAGTCACCTAAAGCTATTTATGAGACACTACACCTAGTACCATAAGCTCACAGAGTGAAGCTTTGTTTAAGGACAAATTAGTTGACTTTAGTTAGAAGTTCAGTGGGGCCAGAGGTGGCCCAGAGCCCTTTCCTCCCTCATCCTCTCCTCCAAGTATGAGGAACTCTGCACCTTCCCAGCTGACTCTCCTCTACATACAGCCTGCCTCCCTCCCCCATCCCAGCTGCTTTTCAGCCTCCTCTCTGAACTCATTCCTGTTCCCAACCACTACACATTGCTTTGTGTTCCTGGCTTTTTTTTAAGGCATCATCAGTTAACCCAAAATATCAGCTATGACTTGCTTGATTGAGATACTCAAGTGACATCTTTGTCCTTATTTGGAAGTTGCTGTTAATTTGTACTCAAATTGGATAGTTCTCTTTACTGTCCATCTCACACTGTGTAAGTGTACATGACAAGCACCCAGCCTAGTGCCTTGCTTACAGCAGGCATCCTGTTTGCTGCACTAAAACTGGCTGTCTGGATCTATGCTCTTCCCTACTGTTCTCTTTAAGGATACACAAGTACTCATACCTATGAACTCTGTGTTAGACATGCAATGGTCCTAGGCATAAAGCATAATGGATCTCTGCTGGGAATACTTAGTGTAAACAACATTCTCAAGTGACTTCACTATTTGCTGCCTAGACAATCTATATTTTGTTTATTATATATATATATATTTATATACACCCACATGTATTACATTACATATATGTCAATATATGTCTAAAATTATTTTCAGTAATACGTAGGACACAGTGCTGATATTGTTTTCTGAGTATGTTTTATATATAACATAGGATAAAAATCAGGTATATATGTGTGTACCTATGTATGTATATACATGTGCATGTATATATAAGTATGTATATGTGTATACACACATACACACACACAAGGAGAGAAAAGGCGAGGGAACAGGGAGAGAGAGAAGAGAATTTCCTAGTTTCGTCCACTGAAGAGATCTAGAAACAATGACCAAACCAGGAGCAAGGAAAATTTCTAGCACCCAGACTGTGGGTGACTTACCACAGTCTGGGTGCTAACTTACTAGAGAAATGACCAATTCCAGGTCTGAGACAGGAAACGTACAAGATAAGCCTGGAATATCTTGTCACAGTATATAGCAGAGAAGTTATTGAGGACTATTAAGATTGTGTTAAAAGGATTTGTAACCAACTTGAAGTGAGACCACAGCCCAAAGATGGAACAATTTAGAGCATCGGTAAAGATGATAACTGCAATGGACAGAAACATATCAAACATATTTAAATCTATGAGTTCAAAATTAGATATATTTTAAAAAACTATTTTTTTTTTACTGGTTACTTTTGGAAAACGGTTGGGAACCAACCTTATTTTGAAAACTTCAAAAGCAAGAATTCAAGAATTCAAGCATTTAAAAGCAAGAATTCAAGCATTTATCTTGCTTTTCCTACATGAACGTCATGTAGGAAAGCAAGAATTCAAGCATTTATCTTGCTTTTCCTACATGAACGTCACCACTGCATAAACAATATTAGCAAGCTGAATATTTCTCTTTAGAGAATATAAATGAAGAAGGAATTATAGAATTGGAATACCACCATTTTGCAATAGTGAATTAAGACTAATTAATGAAGTAAAGATCTGAAGATTGCATATCAATGGCTGTTCACAAAATAAAGAGAATCAATTCGATACACATACTTCTTGGTAAGGAACACAATACCCTCTATGAAGTAATCTTCCCTCTAAAAATCAACCCTGAAACTGATTAAACCTCTAGATTCAATTACTAATAATCAGGAAATACAGAAGACAGGGAAACTGTTAAACTACATCATGGGAATGCAATCAACAAAATCCCAGTAAGGGGCTTCCCTGGTGGCACGGGGGTTAAGAATCTGCCTGCCAAGGCAGAGGACACAGATTCGAGCCCTGGTTCTGGAAGATCCCAAATGTTGTGGAGCAACTAAGCCCGTGGGCCACAACTACTGAGCCTGCGCTCTACAGCCCACAAGCCACAGCTACTGATCCCGTGGGCCACAATTACTGAGGCCCGCGCACCTAGAGCCAGTGCTCCGCTACAAGAGAAGCCACCGCGATGAGAAGCCCATGCACCACAACAAAGAGTAGCTCTCACTTGCTGCAACTAAAGAAAGCCCGAGCGCAGCAAAGACCCAAAGCAGCCAAAAATAAAATAAATTAAAAAAAAAAATCCCAGCAAGGACAACCGTATGACAATGATCTGGTTTCTTCAACAGACAGTTAGCGAGGGATGGGTGGGAACAAAGAGAAGGAGGGGGAATCCATACATGAGAAGAAACCTAAAACACACACAAGCAGGCAAAGCTAAACTATGATTAGATTCAGAAAGACCTGTGCTGGAAACTTTGCTTTGCCTCTTACTGGCTGTGTGACCTCGGGCAAGGGAGCTAATCTCTCTGAGCCGCAAATGCCTTATGTGCATAATGGCGGGGGCTATTATTTACCTTACAGAGATATTATAGGAATTAAATGAAATAACCTGTAGAAAGTGCTTATTACCAGGCCTTACACACTAGATGTCTGCAGTACTTGTCAATTTCTCTGCTTCTACTGTTGGCTAGCTGGAGTTGGCTAAGAACATCTGAGCCTCCACCTTGATTTCCTGGAACTTGTCTGCTCTACCTCTCAGACACCCATAATGCATATCACTGGCCTCAGGTAAGTCACATCTGAGGCTGTGCAACCCATTGTGGGTCTGTGCTTTCCTTGATTGGCTCTGTCCAATCCCTTGGGCTATACCAGAATGCTTCACTTTGTGAGGCTTAGGAAAACAAAAAGAACCAATATAGCTATTAGTACAGAATACACTTTATTCTGTTTTCCAATTCTATTTAGAAACAAACTCAAAAGTATGTTTCTATTTTAATGGCCTACATGGTGACACTCACCTTGGTTTGGGTCTACGATAAGAAGTAGAGTTATACAGTTGGGCAGTCACCATTTTCTGGCTATCTTCTACGGAAAAACACTGCGCGCTTTGGGGGATACACAGAAAAGATAGGCACTTTGCTCCCAAAAAAGTTCCCTGAAGAGGTGGATATGTCAGTACTAATTACAGAATAAGGTGGAATGAATCATTAAATACTGCCTTCAGCTCCATGCTATGACCAACAGTGACAAATCCTAACCACTAGACCATTGGGAATCCATGCTATGACTGAAATGGAAGATTTCACGTGTGTGTGTGTGTGTGTGTGTGTGTGTGTCTGTGTGTGTGTGTGTGTGTGTGTGTGTCTGTGTGTGTGTCTGTGTGTGTTTGTATTCAAATCTTCCTAATATCCTTGTGTACTTCTCTATGCCCACTTTATAGATGAGGAGACTGAGGTACTCAATGGTAAAGTGACCTAAGGATGCAATACTAACAACTAGCAAAAGTGAAAATATATCTAGGTAAGGGATACCCAGAGCCTGTGTGGTTTCCACTAGACACACTATTCTCCAATTTTTCCCCAGCACAAACAGTGCATTTGTGGAAATGGATACTGTGTATGGAGGTAGAATTGGTTCGTTGGATCTGATGATGAAGAAGAGAAAGTCTCTCTGCTCAGACTCCTGAAGGCCGAATCCAGAAGACAGGCCCAGATGGATATCAAAATCAGATAAGCAGCAGAAGTCTGCAAACCCCAAGAAACATGCCAGTGTGCCTTGGCCCTTGGCCACCAGGAAAGGACCCTGAACTTAAGACAGAACTCTTGCCCCTATGCTGGCATCCGGCAGTGTCTGATCTCAGGTGACTCAAAGGGGGAAAAGAAGCTTAATTTCAATATTTAAAAGTATTTTTAAGAATTACACGAGGTAGGACTTCCCTGGTGGTGCAGTGGTTAAGAATCCGCCTGCCAATGCAGGGGACACAGATTTGAGCCCTGGTCCAGGAAGATCCCACATGCTGCAGAGCAGCTAAGCCCATGTCCCACAACTACTGAGCCTGCGCTCTAGAGCCCGTGCACCACAACTACTGAGCCCACGTGCCACAACTACTGAAGCCCATGCACCTAGAGCCTGTGCTTCACAACAAGAGAAGCCACTGCAATGAGAAGCCCGTGCACCACAATGAAGAGCCCCCGCTTGCTGCAACTAGAGAAAGCCCATGCACAGCAATGAAGACCCAACGCAGGGAGGGAGGGAGGGAGGAAGAAAAAGATTTAAAAGAAAAGAATTACATGATGTAATAAATACAAGAAAATGAAAATAAGTAAAATAGTAACAACCACCAGTGAGACTACCATCTTTAGTTTCTAAGACACTGAACACAAATTATTTTACAAAGATGGAAATACACTCTTCTCACCAAACATATTTTGAACATCTTTCTAAATCAAATCTCAGAGCAGTATGCATTTTCTCTTTGCAGGATCTGACCAAGAAGCATGGAGCTGTAGGATCCCTGGCCATCAAAGAGCTGCCAGTAGTGACTGACCAGTAAAAATTAAGGCCTAGATGCTAATTCTGACTATAAGATTACCAGTCTTAGCAAAGAGAAAATACATGTGAACAGAAAAGTATCTGGATATTGAAGAGAAAAAGAGTTTTTAAAGAGAACTTTGGAGGCTATGAAGCAGCTAAGCAAGAGAAGAGAGAAGAAAAAAAAGTAGATTTTAAGAAGTAATATGGGTACAGATTGGCTCCCTTTTTAAAAATTTTTTATAGGCACAAGTAACGACTAGAATTGTATTTTAACTTCTTTTGGTTGTTGGATTTGAATTTTATTAACACTTGTAGACTCAACACAGAGATCCTGCACAAATTTATAGTCATTTTCATACATATTTATTTTACCCTACTTAGGGTTTACTGAGCTTCTTGATCTGTGGATTGATGTATTTTATTTCATCAATTTGGAAAGTTCTCAGACATTATCAACTTAAATTTCCAGCCCCATTTTCTCTCTATTCTCCCTTCTGGGACTCCAATGATCTACTATGCTAGATCATTTGACACTGGCAGATACTGGATGCTCTGTTCCACCCCTTTTGCTCTTTTTCTCTTTGTCCTTCAGTTTGGAAACTTCCTATTGACTTATCTTCAAGTTCACTGAACTTTTCTTCATTTGTGTCTAATCTGATAAATTAGCCAACCTAATAAATCCTCCATTTCTATACCATATATTTTTCATTTCTAGCATTTCCATTTGGTTCTTTTTATAGTTTTCAGGTCTCTGCTAAAATTCCTCAACTCTTCACACATGTTGTCCCATTTTCTTCCAGATTCTTTAGCATTTTTATCAGTTACTTAAACAGATCAAATTTTCTTGTTTCTTCTGGTCTTATAATTTTTAAAAAATCATATGCCAGACATTTTGTATAAAAGACCAGTAAAAACAGAGGTAAACAGTACCATTTACCTCTAGGAAAGGGCCACTAGATCCCTTTCTTTTGTTAGGCCACTAAAGCAGGGATCTAAGTCAACTTGATCTATAATTGATCAGGGTCTGCATTTTGTAGCATTTGTAGTTTGGTTTACTTCATCACTAAATTCAAGTATTTCGAGGGTGGGGTGTGAACTTTGATAAAGATTTTGCTCAGAGTACTGGGACAGGATTCTGGAAGTCTCTTTGCATTTTATAGCTGAGCCACCAGCTTGCGGAATCATGGACAATCTCTCCCTGCTTTACAAGCTGGCTACCACTTTTCTGGGTGGCTAACGAGTTCTCTTTGCTCTCTAGTCCCCTTGGCTCTGTCTGTGTAGAGAGATCCTTGCCTTGCTACCTCGCATCCAGCCTTAAGAGGGCAGCTGCTTATACTCTGTAAAGACCTGGAATGCCTCCAAATGACTGCTCTCAGCTCTCCTGCGCTAATCCAGGTTATAGCTGAGTGTCAAGTACCTCAGTGGGGATGGTTCTCAGTGCTCCTGCCTGGCTCCTAATCTTTGGTGGACTACCCTGAGCGCTTGTGAAGACCTATGGTTTAGAGTTCAGGGGTAGGTGCTGACTCACTCACATACAGCCATTAAAAGCGCTTTAAAAGGTCAACTGATTTTTTCTTATCTCTGTCTGTGATAGATTTCTCTTCCTCCTGCTGTTCTACTGGAAATGAGAACAGTGTCCTATGAAGGGCCCTACTTTTTTAGAAAACAGAGTTCTTTGAGGTTTCCTTGCATCTTCAGCTCTCTAATGATTTTACACTATTATTCTGTTGCATATTCAGATTGTTTTGGTTATTAGGGTGAGAATAATGGTCTCTTTTGACTTTCTATATCCCTAACTGGGAGTGGAAAACCATGGTCATTTTTATTTCTTATTTTGTGAACAGCCAATTCCGGTTGTCTCCTAGTTCCCCACTGTTGTTATTTTTCTTATCAATTTGTAAGAGCTCTCCATAGTGTAGTGGGTATAAATGTGCTCAATCATATTTTGGTATAAGAAATATCACCTTACTTTATTCTTTCTAAATAAAATTAAATCTGGCCCTGAGTCCTCCTCACTCTTCCTGTGAGATGGGAAGTCCACTATCAGACATTAAAAGGGCTTCCTTTCTACTTCTTCATGGTATCACTTAAGAATACCAAGCTCACTGGAAGTCAGAAAACCAGGAAATGGCCTGGTCTACAGCCCATGATGATTACCACTGTTGCTTCTTCAGTTGCATGATGTCACTGCTCTTCTAGGTGTAACTAAAGATGCTCTCCTGAGTGGTCCCATTCCATTGACTCCAGAGATGCTTGTGATGTTCTCAAAACTACAATGCTATGTCTAGCTTCCATGTGTGACCTGAAGCATCCTCACGTTCAGGGCACTGCATGCAAGTGGGGCATGGGTCCCAGATACTGTGCAGAAACTCCTAAACTACTTATCTCTCTTATTTGTCTCTGGTTAAATTTTATTTAACATTCTTACACTCTTTTTTCCTTTTTTTTTTTCTTGTGGCCATGCCACGCAGCTTGCGGGATCTTAGTTCCCCAACCAGGAATTGAACCTGGGCCCTCAGCAGTAGAAGCATGGAGTCCTAGCCACTAGACCGCCAGGGAATTACCATCATTCTTACACTCTTAATGTTGTCATTTTTGCATTTTCACTTTTTCCCATAATTAGGCAAGCCATGGATTGATGATGATGATTAGGTCTTTTTAAAGAACAAAAAGTTCAGGTTTTAATTTTCTTTTATATTCCTATTTTATTAGAAATGTTTAACAGAATGGATGTTCAATTTCATCAAATGCCTTTTCAGCATCTATGGAGTTATCATAAATGGTTCCAAGGAGAAAAATCAGTAGTGATTACACTAATAGATTTCCTGATATTAAACTAAATATTAAGCCCTTAATAAACTCTGCTTCATCACAGAATGTTCTTTTAATATGATACTGTTTGCTACCATTTTACTTAAAGTATAGGCATTAATATTTGTGAGACTGATGTGCAGTCTTCATTTTTTGAATTATTTTTGTTGGGTCTTGATTTCACAGCTCATTTCATTAAAAGGCTACATACAAGCTGTTCTTTTTCCATGCATATCCATCCATGACCCCTGAGAGACACTACTGAGCTGTTTAAACAAAGTACCTATACCTTAGTTTTGTTTGTTGCTCCTCATTGCAAATTGCTCTGCGCACTGTGAATTTTTTCTTCAAAGTTCAGATGAAAAATTAATGCCTGACCCTTTAATCCAGGAGTCAGTAAATTATGGCCTTTCCTTGGAACACAGACACACTCATTTGTTAAAGCACTGTCTATAATGGCATTGCTGAGTAGTTCGAACAGAGACACAGGGCCCACAAGGCCTAAAATGTTACTGTCTACCCCTTTACAGAAAAACGTTGCCAACCCCTGCCTAATCCTTGATTCTTTTAAGGCATACACCAACTTTTTAATCTTTTCATGCCAGAGAAAGAGTGCAAAAAGACACCCTCTTTATTGTTTTTCTAAAGTCCAGCCCAACGGAAAGAATGTCTTTAGGTCAAAACCTAAATCTTGGACCAGGCAGGCAGCCTTGGTCTCATCTCAGGTGAGGTTTCCTCAGAGTGGAAGAGGTCCCCTTCCACCCCCCAAGAAGTTTAAGATAATAATTGGGGGAGAAACTGTTCAATTCTTTGACTAAAGCAAACTAAAATATATCCTGAGTTTCTACAAGTTAAATACCATTAGTGGATAATTGAGCTGGTTGTAATATTTATAAGTTAAATACAGTATAGCTCCTTACTTCTGAAAGCAAAGTCTCCAGAGACATAGGATCCATCTTGCTGTAGACATTCCATAGATTCAAACTCACATCCTGCAACTGCAACACAAGGGGAAAAACATTGAAATAACTGAGTCAGTATCATTAGGATGATCAGAATTATTTCCTGACATTTAGAAATGACTATCTTGGTGAAAACTCAGTGATTAGAATAATAAATAAAAATTTTGTATTATACTAGAACCTATACATATTAATAAATGTGTCCCATTCAAGGAAACTATCTGTTCAGAGACTTTGGTATATCTTCTGAATATCTTCAATGATGGGCATATATATATTTATATACATATACAGACAAAAATATTTTGTCTTTGTTTAGAATAAAATTTTAATTAAAATAATACATTCCTATAGTTTTAAAAAATCAAATACTAGTCCTAAAGGCTTGTAATAAAAAAATTTTAATCCCAACTCCAACCTTTCACAAACCTCCACTAGTCTTAATCCTCAGAGGCAACCACTTTGAAGTCTTTTAACATTTTCTTTTTGGTAATTACCTCCATATTTTGATATAAGCTTCTATCACTATTTCTTGATTTATCAATTTAGAAATTAAATACTGACTTATGGCAAAGATGTAGCTCTGCTACGACTATCCCCATTCTCATACGTTTTCTCACATATACACCTTAACATTATCTAATATCATGACTTTTTTGGTTATACCAGTAGTTATTGTTTATAATATTAAGGATATATATATATAAATATATATATTAAAAATATATAAAATTTACTGCAGGCCAAGTGCATACCATACTCATATTTGCTTTCTTAAACAAATTTTGTTTTTCCAAGAGCTACCAACAGCTTCATTCTTTTCACTTGTGTAACTTAAAAACTCAATCCTAAAATTTTTTCTACCTTTCCCACTTAATTTGCTAGTATGCTTACACTAGGGTTTCTCAATAGCAACACTACTGTCATTTTGGGCCAGTTATTCCTTTGTTGTGAGGGGCTGCCCTGTGCATTGCCTTGTGCAAAATCCCTGACCTCTACTCACTAGATGCCTACAACCCATCTCCCAGCCCCGGACCAGGCAAATCAAAAGCATGTCCAAATATTGCCAAGTGACCTGGGGGGAGGGGGAAGAAGGGACAGCGAAATCACCCCAATTGAGAACCACTGGCTTAAAGATATCAGATAATCTATCATTGCTTTTTCTTCTTGCTTCATTCTGGTATGCATGTTATGTAAGCTTGCTGTGCAACTGCAACTTTCACTATGAGACTTCTCTTTGCTATCATCCTGGTGCTCTCACGTGATGGATCTGATTCCATGACTTAATTTGTCACCTGTTCCTTGGTTAACTTGTTTGCTGGAGAACATCCTCCAACAGCTTTCTAAGAAAAGATTAATGGGAGGAAATTTTTTTCAGTTTTAAAATGTCTTTATTCTGTCCTTACGACTAATTTGGCAATCACTGATGCTCTTTCATTCTTCTGTATTCTTTAGTCTCTCTGTGCTTCATCTTGGATAGTTTCTACTGCTATGGCTTCAAATTCACTAATCTTTTCCTTGGCAGAGTCTAATTTAATGTTACTGCCATCCAGTATATTTTTTCATCTTAGATATTGCAATTTTCACTTCTAGAAGTTCAATCTGAGTCTTTTTTATATTTTCTGTTTCTGTTCAACAGTCTTTCCTCTAGCTTCTTGAACATATGGAACAGTGAGAATAACTTTTAATGTCCTTGTCTGCTAATTCTAACATTTCTGTCAATGTTAGGTCAATTTTGATGGACTGATTACCTTATTATCAGTCATATTCCCACTTCTTTGTAAACTGATAATCTTTGGATGCCAGACACTGTGAATTTTACCTTGTTGGGTGCTAGATATTTTTGTATTCCTATAAATATTCTTGTGATTTGTTCTGGAATGCAGTTACTTGGAAACAGTTCGATCCTTTCAGTTCTTGCTTTTATAAATTGTTAGGAAGGTCCAGATTGGTGCTCAGACAAGGGCTGATTATTCCCCACAGGAGACAAAACCTTCCTGAGGACTCTATCCAATGCCCCTTGTGAATTATGCATTTTTTGAGTCAAACTGGTGGGAACAGGTACTATTCCCAGCTCTGAGCATGCATCAGACACTGTTCTGGAATACTTTCAGATATTTTTTTCTTCCTCCACTTTCAGTAGTTACATCACACATGAACACATAGATCAATAGGCTGTTGAACACTTGGGATGTGGGGGTGGGGAGAAAGAGGAATCTTGGCAGATCTTGGGAGTTCTGTTCCTCTTTAGTACTCTAGCCGTCTTGGTCTCACCAGACTCTCAGCTGCATCTACTCAGCTCAGGAAGTGCACTGGGATCGACCTGGGTACCCCCTTCCTGTGCCATGGCCTGGAAATTTTCTCAAAGTACAGTTGACCCTTGAATAAGGGGGTTTGGGGAACTGACCCTCTGTGCAGTCGAAAATCCAAGTATAACTTATAGTCAGCCTTCTGTAAATGCAATTCTGCATCCATGGATTCCACCAACTGTGGATCGTGTAGTATTATAGTATTTACTACTGAAAAAAATCTGCATATAAGTGGACCTATGCAGTTCAAACTCCTGTTGTTTAAGGGTCAACTGTAGTAAGCTAGGACATTCATGGGGCTCACCTTGTTTATTTCTCTCTCTCAAGGCAATCACTATTCCTCATTGCCTGATGTCTAGTGTCTTGACAATCAATGCCTCACATGTTTTGTTTAATGTTTCTTTTGGTTGGGGAAGGAGAGAAATCAAGTTTCTGTTGTCTTATTGCATAAGACTTATTTTTTCTGATTTTTATGATATTCTTTAATCCTCAGTGTTCAAAAAAGGCATAGATAGATTTAAGGTTTTTCTACTCTCACTGATGCTTGCTAAAAGCTTTTATTTCTCTTTATCACTGGAAATGTTTACTCTTTTTTTTTTTAATTTCCTCCCTTCTGATATCTCTGCTCTATTTTTCTAGAACTCCTACTTAATGGTTATCAAACCTCATGGATAAGTTCTCTATTACTTTTAAGTTTTTTCTCATATTTTCTACCTCTTTTATTTCTAAACTTACATATTTTGAGATTTTCCTAACTTTACCTCCCAACTTCTCTGTTAATTTTATCAATTATCATTTTCCAGAGCTCATATTTTCCTTATATTCATTTATCACAAAATAACACTTATTCTAATAAGTCACCAAATCTTACATTTCTCTGGGCATCCTAAGGAGAGTTTTGTATCTTAACTTTTCCTCTATATCATAAATCATCTTTGGTCTTAATCAATCAGAGTTTCAAAAAAATCTTGATCTTTTTCTTTCAAGTTACAGTTATTTAATCAAATGTGTGGTGAGCTTCACTGCCTGTTTATATTTTCAAATGAAAAGGCTGATTGGACGCTTTCTGCTCTCAGCAGAGCTTGTCAACTACCAGGAAGTTTTATAGGGAGAGCAGACAGGCAGGAGGCAGTTATTATAGGATCTCTACTCCCTCATATTGTAAGTGTGAAAGTGTAGATAGAGAGCTTTACTCTCAGCCATCAAAAGCTACACTACCCAATGAGTTCTGTTTTGTTTTTCAGTTTCTATAGAGAAACCCCACCCATCCACTCACCTTGTTCCTTGTTTTTCCTAGTGGGAGGTGGCAGTTGGTAAATGTCCAGTTGTTTATCACTTGGGAGGTGGGGAGGACGACACAGACTACTACATAACCTTCAGTTAATTCATTTTTGATATCACCTATTTCCATTCTCTATCCTCCATTTTATTACCTTCTTCCTCACTGATTTAACATACTTGGCTCCTTCCTCTGTACTGTGGAACAGGTTTACAGGTGTGTCAACTGATTAGATTTTTGAGGTACTGAATTGATTTCTATTTTAAAAATTTATTTATTTATATTGAAGTATAGTTGATGTGCAAAATCATGTAAGTTGCAAGTGTACAATACAGTGATTCACAATTTTTAAAGCTTATACTGCGTTTATAGCTATAATAAAATATTGGCTATATTCCCTGTGCTGTACAATATATCCTTGTAGCTTATTTTATACATAATAGTTTGTACCTCTTATTCCCCTACCCCTAATATTGCTCCTCCCCACTTCCCTCTCCCCACTGGTAACGACTAGTTAGTTCTTTATATCTGTGAGTCTATTTCTTTTTCATTTTATTCACTAGTTTGTTGTATTTTTTTAGATTCCACATAAAATATATTTGTGTTTCTCTGACTTATTTCACTTAGCATACCATCCAAATCCATCCATGTTGTTGCAAATGGCAAGTTTTTATTCTTTTTTTATGGCTGAGCAGTATTCCATTGTATATATATACACCATATCTTCTTTATCCATTCATCTACTGATGAACACTTAGGTTGCGTCCATATATTGGCAACTGTAAATAATGTTGCTGTGAACACTGGGGTGCATGTATCTTGTTGAGTTAGAGTTTTGGGGTTTTTTTTTTGAATGTATACCCAGGAGTGGAATTGCTGGGATATAAGATAGTTATATTTTCAGTTTTTTGAGGAATCTCCATACTGTTTTCCACAGTAGCTCTACCAATTTACATTTCCACCAACAGTGTATGATGGCTTCCCTTTTCTCCACATCCTTATCAACATTTATTTGTGTTCTTTTCGATGACAGTCATTCTGACAAATGTGAGGTGATATCTCATTGTGGTTTTGAGTTGCATTTCCCTGATGATAGCGATGTTGAGCATCTTTTCACATGCCTGTTGGCCATCTGCATGTCTTCTTTGGAGAAATGTCTGTTTAGGACTTCTGCCCATTTTTTGATTGGGTTGTTTTTTGGATGTGGAGTTGTATGAGCTTTTTATATATTCTGGATATTAATTCTTATCAGTTGTATCATTTGCAAATATCTTCTCCCATTCAGTAGGCTGTCTTCATTTTGTTGATGGTCTCTTTTGCTGTGCGAAAGCTTTTAAGTTTAATCAGGTCTGACTTGTTTATTTTTAATTTATTTAATTTGCATTAGGAGGAAGATCCAAAAAACTATTGCTCCAATTTATGTCAGAGTGTTCTGCCTAGGTTTTCCTCTAGTTTTATGGTTTCCAGCCTTACACTTAGGTCTTTAATCCACTTTGAGTTTATTTTTGTATATGGTGTTAGACAATGTTCTAATTTCATTCTTTTACATGTAGCTGTCTAGTTTTCCCAGCACCACTTATTGGAGACTGTCTTCTCTCCATTGTATATTCTTGCCTCTTTTGTTGTAGATTAATTGACCATAAGTGCATGGGTTTATTGCTGGGCTCTCTATTCTGTTCCATTGATCTATGTGTCTGTGTGCCAGTACCATACTGCTGTTATTACTGCAGCTTTGTAGTATAGGCTAAAGTCAGGGACTGCGATTCCTCCAGCTCTGTCGTTCTTCTTTCTCAAGACTGTTTTGGTTCTTTGGGGTCTTTTGTGTTTCCATACAAATTTTAAAATTATTTGCTCTAGTTCCATGAAAAATGCCATTGGTATTTTGATAGGGATTGAACCGAATCTGTAGATTGCCTCGGGTAGTATGGTCATTTTAACAATATTACTTCTTCCAATCCAAGACCACGGTATATATCTTTCCATTTGTGTCATCTTTAATTTCTTTCATCAGTGTCATACAGTTTTCTGAGAATAGGTCTTTTAACTCTTTAGGCAGATTTATTCCTAGGTATTTTATTCTTTTTGATGCAATGGTAGATGGGATTGTTTCCTTAATTTCTCTTTGTGATAGTTCATTGTTAGTGTATAGAAATGCAACAGATTTCTGTATATTAATTTTATAACCTGCAACTTCACCAAATTCATTGATTAGCTCTAGCAGTTTCCCGGTAGTGTCTTTAGGATTTTCTATGTATAGTATTATGTCATCCACAAACAGTGAAAGCTTTACTTCTTCCTTTCCAATTTGGATTCCTTTTTTGTCATAAATTGCTTTTATTATGTTGAGGTATGCTCTCTCTATGCCCACTTTTTGGAGGGTTTTTAATCATAAATGGGTATTGAATTTTGCCTTTTCTGCATCTGTTGAGATGATCATATGGTTTTTAGTCTTCAACTTGTTAATGTGATGTATCACACTGATTGATCTGCAGACACTGCAAATTTCCATTGATAGATCCCACTTGATCATGATGTATGATCCTTTTAATGTGCTGTTGGATTCAGTTGATGATTTTGTTGATGGTTTTTGCATCTATGCTCATCAGTGATACTGGCCTGTTATTTTCTTTTTTTATGGTATCTTAGTCTGGTTTTGGTATCAGGTGATGTTGGCCTCAAAGAATGATTTTGGAAGTGTTCCTTCTCTGCAGTTTTCTGGAACAGTTTCAGAAGGACAGGTGTTAATTCTTCTCTAAATGTTTGGTAGAACTCACCTGTAAAGCCATCTGGTCCTGGACTATTGTTTTCTGGGAGTGTTTTTGTTTTGTTTTGTTTTTTGTTTGTTTTTGATTCAATTTTAGTACTGGTAATTGGTCTGTTCATATTTTTTATTTCTTCCTGGTTCAGTCTTGGGAGATTGTACCTTTTTAAGAATTGGTCCATTTCTTCTAGTTTGTCCATTTTATTGATGTATAGTTGCTCGTAGTGGTCTCTTATGATCCTTTGTATTCCTGTGGTGTCAGCTGTAACTTCTCCTTTTTCATTTCCGGTATTATTGATTTAGGCTCTCTCCCTTTCTTCTTTATGCGGCTGGCTAAAGACTCATCAATTTTATCTTTTCAGAGAACCAGCTTTTAGTTTCATCTATCTTTTCTATTTTTTTAAAAATCTCTATTTCATTTATTTCTGCCATCTTTATGACTTTTTCCCTTCCACTAACTTTGGGTTTTGTTTGTTCTTCTTTCTCTAGCTCCTTTAGGTGTAAGGTTAGGTTGTTTATTTGAGATTTTTCTTGTTTCCTAAGGTAAGCTTGTATTGCTATAAACTTCCCCCTTAGAACTGCTTTTGCTGTGTCCCATAGGTTTTGGATCATCATGTTTTCATTTTCATTTGTCTCTAGGTAATTTTTTATTTCCTTTTTGATTTCTTCAGTGATCCATTCATTGTTTAGTAGCATATTGTTAACTCTCCATGTGTTTTGTGGTTTTTGCAGTTTTTTTCCTTGTAGTTGGTTTCTAGTCAGTGTTGTGGTTGGAAAAGATGCTTGATATGATTTCAATTTTTAAAAAATTTACCAAGACTTGTTTTGTGGCCTAGTATGTGACCTATCCTGGAGAATGTTCCATGGGCACTTGAAAAGAATGTGTATTCTGCTGCTTTTGGATGGAATGCTCTATATCAATTAAGTCTATTTGGTCTAATGTGTCATTTAAGGCCAGTGCTTCCTTACTGATTTTCTGTCTGGATGATCTGTCCATTGATGTAAACGGGGTGTTAAAGTCCTCTACTGTTATTGTGTTACTGTTGATTTCTCCCTTTATGCCCATTAATATTTGCTTTATGTATTTAGGTGCTCCTATGTTGGGTGCATATATATTTATAATTGTTATATCTTCTCCTTGGATTGATTCCTTGATTATTATGTAGTGTCCTTCTTTGTCTCTTATAACAGCCTTTATTTTAGGATCTATTTTGTCTGATATAAGTATTGCTACCCTGGCTTTCTGTTAATTTCCATTTGCATGGAATACCTTTATCCATCCCCTCACTTTCAGTTTGTGTGTGTCTTTAGACCTGAAGTGAAGTCTCTTGTAGTCAGCATATACAAAGGTCTTGTTTTTGTATCCATTCAGCTACTCTGTGTCTTCTGATTGGAGCCGTCAGTCCATTTACATTTAAGGTAATTATTGATATATATGTTCTTATTGTCATTTTAATTGTTTTGGGGTTGCTTTTGTAGGTCCTTTTTCTTCTTTTGTTCTCTTGTGACTATCTTTAGTGTTTTGTTTGGATTTTTCTTTTTTGTGTACATCTATTACAGTCTTTTGGTTTGTGGTTACCATGAGGTTTTTATATAGCAATCTATATACATACTTGATTGTTTAAAGTTGTTGATCTCTTAATTTCAAATGCATTTTAACAATCCCACAGTTTGCACTCTCCTCCCCTCACTATGACTGTTTTTGATATCTGTTGGGAAAATTAATAAAGTAGTCTTGTTCAGGCTTCAGATGCAGAAGCAGGCCTCTGACTGACCCGTGACCCAGCCTGGACTGCACGCTTGCTTGCACACCTAACAATGCTGCTAGCAAGGCAAGCAGCACTCACAATAAGAAAGGGAGTGGGTCTTGGAATTTCTTGAGCCCCGGGTACCTGGCCAGTCCCCTGGGGTCTGGAAAATCTTGTGACCCACATGGTGAAACAAACAGCATTGCTAAAGTAAATCCAGAGCTGCATTTTGGCATGCAAACTGATATCAGTTTGTGGCCTGGAATTACAAATGGAAGCCCCTGGAACTCTGATCTGAAGTCTCACCCATGAGGTGGAGGCACCGCCCAGGACCCTTCCCAACTGGGGCTCCAGACTGGTGTTACTCAGGACTTCCCAGCTGCTGTTTGGATCTGGAAGTAGGCGTTGGCCCAATTCCGTGATGTATATATACCGTGTTATGTTTCTCTAATATTCTTATTCCTTTCCTTCTAATGATTGTATATTAAAATTAAGCTAAATCATCTTTCATTAAAGGATTAAAGCTGTTTATTTGTGTGAAACAAGTGGTTATTTTGCCAGCGAATCCAACAAACCTTAAAACAGAAAGCAGGCTTTCGGCAAAACACCACCACATTTTACATCTAATTCTTCTGTGTATCCCTTAAGTGCTTATTGTGTATATTTGTGGATATTGTGGATTTTACTACTTTTGCCTTTTCACCTTTCTACTAGGTTTGTGCATGGATGATTTCCTATCTTTACTGTATGTTCTCCTTACTGATGAGCTTTTTCATTTCATAATTTTCATGTTTCTAGTTGTGGCCTTTTCTTTTTCACCTAGAGAAGTTCCTTTAACATTGGTTATAAAGCTGGTTTGGTGGTGAACTCTTTCAGCTTTTGCTTGTCTATAAAGCTTTTGCTCTCATCAACAAATATGCATGAAAGCCTTACTGAGTAGTGCATTTGTGCTTGTAGGTTTTTCCCTTTTGTCACTTTAAATTTATCATGGTACTCCCTTCTGGCCTGCAGAGTTTCTGCTGAAAAATCAGCTCACAGCCTTATGGGAGTTCCCTTGTATGTTATTTGTTCCTTTTGTCTTGCCTCTTTTAATATTCTCTCTTTAATTTTTGCCATTTTAATTATAACGTGTCTTGGTGTGTTCCTCTTTGGGTTAATCCTGTATGGGACTCTGCATTTCCTGGATGTGAATAACTGTAACCTATTCCAGGTTAGGGAAGTTTTCAGCTATTATGTCTTCAAGTATGTTCTTAGCACCTTTCTCTCTTCTCCTTCTAAGACCCCTATAATGCAAATATTAGTGCGCTTGATGTTGTCCCAGAGGTCTCTTACACTGTCCTCATTTCATTCTTTTTTCTGTTCAGCATCAGTGATTTCCACTACTTTGTCTTCCAGCTCACTGATTCATTCTTCTGTATCATTTAATATACTGATGATTCCTTCTAATGTATTTTTCATTTCCGTTACTGTATTCTTCATCTCTAGCTGTTCTTTATATTTTCAAACTCTTTGTTAAAAACTTCTAATTTCTCGCTCTGTGCATCCATTCTTCACCCACATTCTTTTTTTTTTTTAATTTATTTTTTTGGTTGTGTTGGGTCTTCGTTGCCGCACATGGGCTTTCTTTAGTTGTGGCGAGTGAGGGCTACTCTTCGTTGCGGTGCGCAGGCTTCTCATTGTGGTGGCTTCTCTTGTTGAGGAGCATGGGCTCTAGGTGCGTGGGCTTCAGCAGTTGTGGCACGCGGGCTTCAGTAGTTGTGGCTCGCGGGCTCTAGAGCACAGGCTCAGTAGCTGTGGCCCATGGGCTTAGATGCTCCGCAGCATATGGGATCTTCCTGGACCGGGGATCGAACCCGTGTCCCCTGCATTGGCAGGAGGATTCTTAACCACTGAGCCACCAGGGAAGCCCCACCCACATTCTTTGATCATCTTTATGATCACCACCCTGCACTCTTTCTTGGGAAGATTGCCTTTTTCACTTAATTCATCTTCTGGGGTTTTATCTAATTCCCTTGACTGGAACATGTTCCTCTGTCCCCTCATTTTGTCTAAGTTGCTGTTTGGATTTTTATTTATCTGGTAGGTTAATTATGTTTCCCAACTTTGGAGAAGTGGTCTTCTGTAGGAGACATCCTATGCATCCCGGCAGTGCACCCCCCCTTGTCACCCAAGCTATACGCTCTAGGGGTTCTCCCATGAGGGCTGTGTGGGTCCTTCTTTTGTAGAGGGCTATTTGCGTGATGTGGTAGGCTTTGTTGGCGCCTGGTCCAGTTGGTTGCCAGGCCCTGCCTTGTGCAGAGGCTGCCGGCTGCTGGTTGGTGGGGCTGGAAAACCTCAGGGAGCCCCAGAAGACTCCAGGGTTGTTGCCTGTCCACTGGTGGGTGAAGCCAGGTCCTGGAGTTAGTACCAGACTACTGGCAGGCAGACCTGGGTCTTGGAGTCTGGTTTCTAGGCCTAGGGATCCCAGAGCTGGTGTCAGATCACTGGTGTGTGTGTGTGTGTGTGTGTGTGTGTGTGTGTGTGTGTGTGTGTGTGTGTCCGTCCTGACATGTGTCCTGACACAGTTGGGTTTGGGGTCCAGGGTGTCCTGAAGCTTGTATTTGGCTGCTAGTGGGCAGGGGGCCAGGGCCAAAGTGGTCTCAGGGCAGGGTCTGGCCTGCTTTGGGCAGGCTGGATTCACAGGCTGTGGGAGTCTGGTTTTCTTGCAGCTAGCATCTGCCCCTTGGTTGGTGAGACTGGTCCAAAGGCCGCAGCAGGCTTCCGGGAGGGCAGGGCTGGGGCCCAGAGGATTCTGGGACTGGTGCCTTCCCACAGGTAGGTGGAGCTGGGTCCTGAGCCTCTGGTGGGCAGGGCCATGTCTAAAGGCAGCTGTGGGTTCAGGAAGTCTTCAGGCAGCCAGCCTGCTGATGGGTGGGGCTGTTCCCCTGCCTAGTTAGTTTGGCCTGAGGCATCCCAGCACTGGCCCCTACAGGCTACTGAAGCCAGGTCTTGGTGCTAATGAGCTAGAGGGAGGATTCCACAATGGCGACCACTAGCATCAATGTCCACGTGATAGAAGGGAGCTCCCAAGGAATGGCTGCCATCAGCGTCTATGTCCCCAGGGTGAGCTGCAGTTGCCTCTTGCCTCTCTGGGAGACTCCCCAAGACCAGCAGGTAAGCCTGGCCCGGGGTCCTATCAAATTACTGCTTTCGCCCTGAGTCCCAGGGCGTGTGATATTTTGTGCACGCCCTTTAAGAATGAAGTCTCTGTTTCCCCCAGTCCTGTGGGACTCCTGATATTAAGCCCTGCTGGCCTTAAAAGTCAAATGCTCTGGGAGCTCAGTTTCCCAGTGCAGGGCCCTCAGGCTGGGGAGCCTGATGTGGGGCTCAGAACTCTCACTGCTGTGGGAGAACCTCTGCAATGTAATTATCCTCCAGTTGTGGGTCACCCACCTGGGGGAAAAGGACCTGACTATATTGCAAGTCTGCCCTTCCTACCTGTCTTGTTGTGGTTCGTTCCTTATGTCTTTAGTTGTAGAAGGTCTTTCTGGTAGGTTGTGGTCTTTTTTCATCGATGGTTGCTCTGCAAATAATTCTGATTTTGGTGTGCTTGTGACAGAAGGTGGGCTCAGGGTCTTTCTACTCTGCCATTTGGCCAATCTCCCTGATTTCTATTTTGAAATTCAAATCTTAATTCTACTAATGAATTTGGAGACATAACAATATTTCCTCATGTCATCCACCTCCCTTTTTAATTCTGCTTGCTCTACCTATCTCATTTCTCTTTTTACAAACTGCATTCTTAAAAAGTACAAAGAGATATTTTTCTCAATTTTTATTTTATTTCCTGGAGAAAATATTTTTTAAAAGCATGCCAATCTATCCCTGCATCTACTATGCTATGGTCTCTTTCTTACCTTTTGAATTTTTTCATAG
The DNA here is from genome assembly GCF_951394435.1 of Stenella coeruleoalba. Taxonomy (NCBI): domain Eukaryota; kingdom Metazoa; phylum Chordata; class Mammalia; order Artiodactyla; family Delphinidae; genus Stenella; species Stenella coeruleoalba. The sequence goes on from NC_137161.1 coordinate 29,705,970, forward strand.
GGTTTATCCTACCTTTCAGTGCAAAAATGTTATGTTTGTCCATAAAAAGGTGAATGAATGTTTACTCTGTAGTTATTCTCATTATTCAGAGGATTATTTTAGAATCCTCCCCTTGGGGAGCTAGTTAATGTAAATTTACATTACCAGGTCATACAGTTCCAGCAGCTGGAGAGTAAGAAGGAAGTTGGAGGCAGGGAAAGCCCTAGCAGAGGAACTTCCCTGTACTGCTTCCAGGAAGAAAGAGTTCCCTATATCCATAACTTAGTTTGGCTCAGCCTAAATACCAAGTAAATGCTATATGGGTCTGGCTTCCTTTCTCATGCTGGCACCTACCACATCAGGGATGAAAACATCCTCTGAATTAAGGATTTTCTTCTGGGTATGAGCATGTGATAAAAAAGTAGTTTGAAAAATTAAGTTGTAAGTATCCGTAGTTCTCCTCCTAGCTTTCAAAGAAGGCAAGAACTTTTCTGGCTCAGGCAGTTATCAGGCCTTTAATATGTGAATCAGAGAGAAGTACAGTATAATGGCAGAGCTGATCAGTAGGCCAAACTACTCCATACCTTAAACGACCAGGAAGGACAGGGTAAGGAAGAGAAGTGAGGTCAAGGGAAATGAGATGGAGACGAAAGGAAAGTATCTGAGAGAATGAAAATTAGTGGCTACAGAGAAGGGCAGGATCTGAAGAAAGGGATCTTGAGAGAAGACTTATAGTAATAACTCTTACAATATGATGTGTGCTGTTTCCTCCTCACTGCCCATCCCATCCCCTAAAAACACCACCCTACAGGAAAAATCTACATTGCCTGGATTTGACTTCATGGTATGATGCACCTTAAGGCAGAAGCCAGAGGTCTGCCCCATTTGAGCTGCATGAATTGTATAGCCTCCTAGTGCACTGCTTTCTAATTCTAATCTAGTGGCAGTCCAGGGGTTAGGAGCACAGGCTCTGAAGCCAGACTCTCTTGACTGGGCCCTAGCCCTGCCACTCACAGGCTACTAGCTCTGTGACTTTGAGAAATTCATTTAAACTTTCCATAAAACAGGGATGGTAACAGTACCTACTTCAGAGGGTTATTGTAAGAATTAAAGTTAATTCATGCAAAATGCTTAGAACAGTGCCTGGAGTATACGAGACAGTATAAATGCCTAGTTTATACAATTAATTAAAAATAAACATTATCATTATCACTAAAAATTTTAAGCTTCCTCTCTACCTCCTATGGCTTGCCTCCTTTCAAGCCCCTCTTCTTCTAAATTAGAGGGCATTAGGTGCTATCAGGGGCAGCTCCCACAGCCTTGTTGATGTTCTGCTACCTGTGGTCAATGTGAGAAAACTGGTTTGGAGCAAGAAGAGTAGGGCTGATGTGGTGTTGTGTCTCTTCATCCCTACAGCCCACGTTCCTCTACATTACAGGGTTTGCCAGGTGAGCCTCCGAACATTTCTTAGGGACACTGCTACTTCTCAGAAGGGGGTAGGACTTAGCCCTGGGTCTTGCTTCCAAAGGTCTCACTTACTTCTATCCCTAAGAGTATGTCCCCATTTCTAGCATGTCAATGTTCCCTCTCCCTGGTTTCCTGTACTGGGGGCAGGTCATTTCAGTGTGGATCCTATGGAGGCAGGTGGATACCAGGTCATCCTCCCTAATATGTACCCTGGATGATCCCCTCTCCCAGTCTCATTCATTAATTCACTTAACAAATATTTATTTGTCATCTAGATGCAAAGAATACTGAAATAAAAGATACTGTTCTTACCATAAAATCTAACCCTTTTATTCCTCTAGTACACAGTACTTATACAAAATTCTCATTGCTCCTTTCATTGCTCTTGAACAGTTAAATTATACGAACTTCTGAGCTACAAACAACAAGAATGCTTTTGTTCTCAAGGAGCTTCTAATCCAGAGATCAGGGGTGGGTGAATGGGTGAGTGGGTGTGACAAATATGGGTGACAGAGGAGTCAGCCTAGGGTGCTACAGTGAACTTAGAATGGGGAAAGGAGAGGAAGGAGGACAGAGAGGAACTCCAAGAATAAAGGGCACAGGAGCTCAGTTTGGGGACTAGCCTTAAATAGCAACTATTTTCCATTTCAAGTCTTTTAACTTGCTCCATGCCCTTTGGAGTCACTGCCAGCTTTTCAGAGTGTTATACACCTACATTGTGGGCCTTCATAAAAACAGCCCAGTGGTAGACAAAAACCAGGCACACTGCTTTTCATACATACCTCGTATTTCATGGTAAAAAATCCATCCCCTCCAATGCCCTCAAGTGCAAAGGCCTGTACAATTGGCCATTTCTCCACTACAAACATATCAAATATCTGCAAGTGACCTAGAGGAATCAAGTACAACATGTATCAAATACCGTCCTGGATATAGCAGTCTAAACCTGATCTAATGTGGTCATTAGACATCATTTCTCACAAGTTCACCACAGCCTCATCAAGCAAAATAAAACTGAAACAGATACACAAACAAGTTACAAAAATTCAGATTTCTCTACAGTATTTTTTCATATTCTGGTTTCCTAACTAAGTAAATAAATAAATAGTGGCCTACTACATCTGACTTGTATCACTAAGTGGATATATTTATTAATAGACAAATTTATTAAAACTTGGCTCCTTTCCCTTAAGAAACACAGCTAACCAACTTCCTCAAGGGAAAAATACCAAATCAAAATTTTTCTTTTCTTATAACAACAAGCTTCAATGTGCAAAGTTTTTTTTTTTTTTTTTTTTATAAATAAGATACAAGCACTGCTAAGCTTGTTCATTTTTTCCCTCTGTTTTCACACGTTTTTTTTCGGCCATGCCGTGTTGGCACGTGGGATCTTAGTTCCCAGACCAGGGATCGAACCCGTGCCCCTGCACTGGAAGCACAGAGTCTTAACCACTGGACCACCAGGGAAGTCCCCTACACATTATTTTTGAGTCTCACTGTCAGCATATTTTTAACAGCTACCCAAATTACTATTTCTTATTAGCAAGAGGCCCCACATCTACACTTCAAGTATAATAAGTGGTATAGCATAGATGGCAACTATGGTAAATCCCTTATCAGTTCTTCTGACTGCTGCTGGTAGCATGCTGTGTTGCTGCAGAACCTTCAGTTACGAATACAAGCTTGCATAGGAAAGTTCCCAAATTTCATTCTGCTTGATCCTCTCTGCCTTTAGTGAAAACAGATCAACAGGTTTCCCAGCTGAATGCCTCCACTGAAAGGAGAAGTAAGGACATTCGATTCACACACCATCCCAGCAAGGTTCTAAAATGACTGACTGTCAGATACGCACCTTGGGAGCTGTAAGGAATGCCAATTCTACTACAGTCTCGAACCATGTCCACAAAACTGGCAATTTTAAATTCTTCTGCAGCTTCCTCATCTTCATACTAAAGAAGGAAATAGAAAGGGAACAGGCTCTAATGAGACATCATACAAAATCCCATATTTTCTGTGCATTTTTATTACTTGTCCCAAATGTCCCAAGAGGGTTTTTTTGTTTGTTTTTGTTTTGTTTTGTTTTGCTTGGCCGCATTGCGTGGCTTGCGGGATCTTAGTTCCCTGACTAGGGACTGAACCCATTCCTTGGCAGTAAAAGCACAGAGTCCTAACCACTGGAACGCTAGGGAATTCCCATCAAGAGGGTTTTTTTCTTTTTTTCGGTACGCAGGCCTCTCACTGCTGTGGCCTCTCCCGTTGCGGAGCACAGCCTCCGGACACGCAGGCCCAGCAGCCATGGCTCACGGGCCCAGCCGCTCCGCGGCACGCGGGATCCTCCCGAACCGGGGCACGAACCCACGTCCCCTGCATCGGCAGGCGGACTGCCAACCACTGCGCCACCAGGGAAGCCCAAGAGGGTATTTTTAAAGGCAACTTTCAGTGTTCCCTTACCTTACACCACACACAAAAATCAACTCAAAATGGATCAGAGACCTAAATGCAAGAGATAAAACTTGTCCTCGAAAGTCCCCCAAATGCTCATATGGCAAGAAACGTTCTGGACCTACACTGGGTCACAATTTCCATGAAATCCTAAATCTTAAGTCCCAATTTGATTTCTAGCCAAATCTTTGAAAAGGGTCTAAAGGGAAATAGAAACAAATACCAAGAAATCCAAACATGGAAATGTCACAGAGCTTATCAAATTCTCCTGGGGCAGTTCCTAGGCCCGAGAGAATGGACCCAGGCCGGGGATAAAGAAGCAGGGTAGGAAGGCAGGTTCACAAGCCCATTATTAGGTCCCAATTTTAATAGTCCTTTTTGTCTCTTTCAGGCATATAATTTATTGCTAGGGTAGCCTCATAATGAAATATGAAAAGTTCCACTAAAAAAAATAACCTTTTTTTGTGTAACCACATTTCACAAATTTTTATTTTTTGTGGGGGCCATGTTGCACGGCATGCGGGATCTTAGTTCCACAACCAGGGATCAAACCCATGCCCCCTGCAGTGGAAGCTTGGAGTCCTAACCACTGGACCACCAGGGAACTCCCCAATTTGATTTCTTTAAGGACCTCCTGTTCCCATTCTATCAATACATTTTCCTGAACGAATATCCTCAGAGTGTCTCTAAGCGCCTATTTTATCGTTTCTCCTCACCTCATTTTCGGTCATGCAGTGGAAATGCAGATTTCTCCAATGTGCCACATAGGGTAAAAGATAGCGATAATTTATAGGATTACAGTACAGATGGACACTATCTGATTTAATCAATATAATCACATCTGTAAGAAAAACAAAATTAAAACACAAGATTGTCAAAGGCATTTCCTTTACACATCTTCTGCCCACATAATCAGTAAAACCATTAAAACTACAGAAACAATGTAACAAAACTCTAAACCGAAAATTCTTTAATTAGGCAACGTGCTTCAAAGTGACTATAGAACACTCAAGTGTGGACAGCAAGCATTTCCTCATCCCCATGCTATGCTTCCACTACTGTGGCCCTCTGGTTGTGGTAGAAAAGTCAAAAGAACAGCCTTCAGGGTGTTTCACAAAGTTCAACACAGCAAAATTTGTTGTACCAAACTCAACTGTGTACTTCACTGTGGAGATAGATAGCAATTGGAAACTCTACAGGTAAAAGCCACTGAGGCAGGAAAACAGCACCAAATATGGCCAGTGACTGGTTCTCCTGCAGACATCAGTGTATAAAGCTCTTGGCTGCTGGCTCACCTGGCTCAAGGCAAATCGTGGGCCCGAGGATACCCTTTGCCTTGCAACCTGGGAAGGGTTATTGTATACAGATGTAAACTCTGTACACAGGAAAGGCTGGGAGGAAGGAAGTAGAGGCAAGTGATCAGCAGCTCACAGATTTAGGGAATAACCATCGATGCTGCTGGGTCAAATAAATAAAGCAATCCCAAAGGTGCAAATAAAACCAAGTAAACTAACAAACAAGCCATGGAACGGGGCAGGAATGTTAAAACAGTTTGAACACTGAGAAAGAAAGCAGTCACACTTCCAGAAGAAAAGCAGAGGCTCCATTCTACGGCTCCTCAGAAACCAAAGTCATTAGGCCTCTTTCTAACAAGATGACACTAGGGAAGGGGCTAGAGGAGATGGCTGGAAGTGAGAGAGGAGCATGGGGGCAGGAAGCAACTAAGGCAGCAGGTTTAGGGCAATGCCAACACAGTAACACAGTGTGATGGACCATAATCTACAAAAACATAAGCCCAGTGAATACTGATCTCAGCTGTCTGCACAGCTGGGTGGCCCCATGAAATAAAGCTCCATGATGGTGGCCTTTTAAGCCACTCTGAGCTCCACACCTGGTCAGACCCTAGGTGTTCTAGGCAACACAGTATGGAGCAGGCTCTTCACTGCTGACTCTCAGCTAAGTGCTAGAGTTAAAAGGTAGCAAGGGATGGGAAAGAAGCCCCGTCTCATTCTGCTGGGAGACCCACCCTGAATCTCCTGTAGGTCACCTGCTCAATAGTGAGAGTTTGATGTCACGGAGGGCTTCCTGTATAGACTGTACTCTGTACTAATGTGTAACATACTTCGAAGAATTAGGATCCAATAAAAGAAATAATGCAACAGCTACTAAACCTAATGAAGCATGCTCAGGATCTCACAAGACTGATGTCATCACTACAAATAAATTTTAACAGAGTACACAGTCAGGTAAAAGAAGAAAGCATAGAGCACGTAAACTATTTTAAAAGTTTCTTTTTAAAATAAATCCTTTGTGTTTGCCTCTTCTTCTCTCAGATAATTAGGGACTGTAATGTAGAAGATAAATCTGGTGAACTCAGCTTTCTAGTTACTTGGATTTAAAAAATGAATTTATTAATTTGGAAGAAAACGCTCACTTTATAAGCACTCATTGTGCTAGGTGACAGGATAAAGATAAGCAAAAAGGAACACCTCTGAGGATTTAAACTACTTCCTTAATTTCAGTACTGCAATGTCCTTAGCAACCTTGACTACAGTGAAATGTGTGGTTGATGCAAGTATCTGCCTTTTTGTAACTGTCTAAATGAGCTGCCAAGATGAATTCTTTCCAAACCAGTATGTTTTACAGTCTAAGAAAGCATTTTTTTAAATCAAAATCTGAAACTAAATTTGAATTGAAAAAAAATTAACAGAAGGAATAATTTCACCCTGCTTTCTGTACTTCCTAATAAAAAGAAAATCTTTCACCAATCTATAAGGATAGATACTATTAAGGACTTTACTACAGAAGAATTTTCACATACACTAGGCCAGGGTTCTTCACCTTCAGCACTACTGACAGTTTAGACCAGATCATTCTTTGTTGTGGGGAGCTGTCCTGTGTATGCATTGTAGGATGTTTAGCAGCATCTCTGGCCTCTATCCACTCTGCCCAGTTGTGACAATCAAAAATGTCTTCAGATATTGCCAAATGTCCCCTGGGGGATAAAACTGCCCCCAGTTGAGAACCACTGTACTAGATCCACAGCAAGATTATTTCAACATCAGATGTTTGCTTTCACACGTCCCCCAGCTGCTTCACAAGAGCTGTCTCTCATCCATTTTGACTTGTCTATTCCTGTGTCTCCTGATCCATCTGGCAGACAAGTCATAATGCTAAGTATGTGATATCAGAGATAGCTCCTGGGCATCACCCCATAGCAGCATGAACACAGGGTGAGTGTCTCAGAGCCAAGGAAAGGGGAATGTAAGCAGAAAGTCTGCATTGTAGTCACAGGCATCGTCATAAATTACAGCTCACAGAAAACAATTCCCAAAGACAGAGCAGGACAAAGAGCCTTTGTTCCTAAGCTGAAGATCCACATGAAGTCCTCCTTGCAGGAGTAGCCTGCAGGCTTATCCTTGAATCACAGCTGAGAGTGCTTTCATAGGACAATGGCACATAATATGAACCTCCCAGCATGTAGAGGCAATGGAAAATTCAGAGGAAAACTAGTACCTTGCCAAGAAGATATAAAGCCAAATATTAATGTTTACTTTTTTCCTCTAAAACCAATTGATCTAGTAAACATACTCTGAAAACTACTTGTCACTAGTCTCTTATAATCCAGCAGGTAACCTACAGAGCATATTACTTAACATATCAGCAAAGAAGAAATGTCGTTTTTCATTAATAAAAAAAGCAAAAATATACTGGATCTTCAGGCTATTTTAAATTTGATATTTTTCCATAAAAAGTCCATGAAATAAGAATCCAAAGTACTATATCACTTACTCCTCTCTCACACAGAGTTCACCAATATATACTTACCATCTAGAACCTCTTCAGAAAACCCTGTTTTCTCAAAATCACTGGTATTCTGATTGTACAAACCAAACAGAAGATAATTTGCCAGCTCTCTGCAGCCTTCATTGTACCTGCTATCGATTCCTGCAAGGCAAAAAAGGTTTTGATCAGCTGTACTGTACTACGGGGAACATATGAGTCCCAACGGTTTGCCCCTGCTCAGCAAAACCCTAGTGGTTAAGTTAAAGGCAGCACCTCAGACCAGTTTTGTGCCAGAAGCCAAACTAAACAACTCTGAAAGAAGCAGGCCTCAGCATCAAGTACTCTTACATGGATTCAAGATCTATATAGTTGAGACAGTCAAACAGCACAGAACATAGAAGCTGTTAATTTAATCAAAAGCAATTCTTGAGGATAGAAGGAACCAGAAAATATAGTCCAAGTCCTGCCATAGTTGGTTAAAATTTTTTAATACTTTCAGTTAGAATAGGAATAGGCATCAGAAAAGTATTCTCTTCTCAAAGAGACCTTTACCAAAACACGTGGAATTAAATAAAGGAGGATTAAGGTGGTTTGAAAAGAACTCAAAGAAGTAAAAAGAGGACAAGTGAATGAAACCTCAGACATCCATCATTTCACAAATATTTATCAGGCCCAAGGCCTAGCACTCTGCTGGGTGCTGAAGCATGTAGTAAACATGCCTACAGATGGTCTTCACAAAGCTTACAGTCTAGTAGGGCTGGGTCAGAGACTAATAAAAAGGAAATTAAATACTGCCTTCACAACTGCCTTTCAATGCCACAGGCACATATACTACCTGGTTCCTGGATATCTGTGAAGGCCCAGAGCTATGACTCTGGACAAGAGGGACATGTCAAGGGCAGGAGGCAGCTGGCTACGTGAGGCTAAAAGGAAGGGGCTGGGGCAGAAGAAGCTCCAAGAATGGAAATATGGCTGGAGCCTGGGAAACAGGACTGTCAGTTGTTATTCAGACCAGTGAAAAGTAATGGGCATTCAGACCAGAGGGGCTTAGAGACCACCTGTGGCAGGGAACTTCAAATATGGGAAGACTTCTTTCTGAGCAAGATCAAAGCAGCACACCCTCTTTTATGCCATCCAACACTTTAGTGAAGAAAGAGATGAAAAAGATTCAAAAGCAGAAATTACCTGGCCTACATAAGGCCTGAAGTAGAAAGGGCTACAGAGTTAAAAATAACCAGTGGACTGGGCAGCATGTCCTCTTCTAAGGATTCCAGCTACATAAACTGCCACAAAAAATGCTAACATTAAAAAGACTGACCATGTAAAATTAAAGGTAAAAGATACTATATGTAACCACTTTAGTTAATAAAGTTGTTTCCCATGGGGGAATTTTGGGCTACAAATCTGATACTGCTAAACATGCATACTGGAATTAAACAAGTAAATGGATGGTAGACGGTAGGTGCCAAGTTTCTCACTGGTGGAGTGGAAGTTTACAGATAAGCAAGAGAAGGAGGCTAGAATGATCCATGTAGTAATGGGTTAGAGCTAGAAACACTAATATGAATTCATGTTTAGCTTAATACAGTAGAGACAGTTATATAACATTTACAGATGTGTATATATACACCACTTAAGGTACACACATATATTTCCTTACTTTGTCAGCTGAGAGGGCCTAAAAGCAATGACATCCCAGTAGCAAAGAGCATACCCAGTGCCCAGATCTTGGTTTCTAATACCATTCTCCAATAAAAGAAATCAGGGCTTCTTAGAGAAATAGCTGATTCTAGGACTGAAGCAGGTAATATACAAAATAAGACTGAAGCATCTTATAGTGTCAGAAAGTACAGAAGTACTAAATAAACTAAAACTTTTATGGAGATATATCAAAGGGAGGGATGTAGGAACCAACTGAAAGAGCCCCAAACGGCCAAGGCTGGAACAATCTGAAGTAGTAGTAGGTTATAACCTAAGGTATAAATGAAGTAGTACTGGATTTTAACTCAAAGTATAAAATAAATCTCCATGAAGACATACAAACAAACGATTGAATAAATAAATAAATGGGGGAGAAGAGACAAATATCCCATGCAGAAGAATTTCAAATAATTTATGTAGACACTACCCTCCTCAAGGCAATGGAGCATAATCCCTGCTCCTTAAGTGTGGGCTCATAGTGACTTCCTTCCAAAGAGGACAATATGGAAGGAGGGGTGGGGAGAGTACTTTACAATGCAGAACCTGACAAATATTATCTTAGTCAAGTGATCAAAGTCAATATAAACAGTGAAAAGTCTTGTTAGTATGTATCCTTGATATGTGATGAAAATGGCATGTTGCTTCATTGGTCTTGCACTCCAAAATCCATAACCCCAGTCTAAGCATGAGAAAAACATACGAAAAATCCCAAAAGAGGGATTTCACATATGTCAAAACTTATCACATTGTACACTTGAAATATATGCAGTTTACTATACATGAATTATACCACCATAAAGCTGTTTTAAAAAAAAGGTTAGCAGAAATTCAGTGAGAACATCTCCTACACCCTAATAACTAAATGAAAAATGCCAAAGTGGAAGGAGTTGAGTCAGAGTTGCTCAGAAGGATACTGTAGAGGCTAGAGGACAGATTAAACCAACCAAACAACCAACCATGAGATGCTATGATAACTCTAATTACTCAAAAAAGCAGAATTCACTAAACCCCAGAAGCTGTTTAAAAACACACAAGTGGTTATAAAGCAGAAACTAATACACCATTGTAAAGCAATTATACCCCAATAAAGATGTTAAAAAAAAAAAAAAACACACAAGTGCCTCATTGATTTCTTGCTTCACATTCACATACAGCTGTTTGTCCTGAAGGTTTTTTTTGGCTGCACCACGCAGCATGTGGGATCCTAGTTCCCTGACTAGGGATCGAACCCACAGCCCCTGCATCAGAAGCACATAGTCTTAACCGCTGGACCGCCAGGGAAGTCCCTGTCCTGAAGGTTTATTAAGTTTTTACCTCAATCTTCACACCCAACTTCAAACATCAATTTCTGCAACATTTGTGTTTTCATTGAAAAAATATATATAAATATGTGTGTATATATATATAAATATATAGAGAGAGTCTCGTGATATTTTTATAAGTAGACTTTTTTCTCGATCCTTTAGTATTCTATATTCAAGTAGCCCACATGATTTTATGCTGCCTATATTTACTAGGCTGAGCCTTAACTAACAGAAATAACAGTAACAAACAGGTGATTTTATTCATAAGTAAATTCATGGCAAAGACAGCCCCCACAACCTTGATGGCTGCAGCTGGAAAGAGAATCCAGTGAGTGTTGTTTCAGCATTTGACTGGAATTCTAGGGCCACCATAAACTATGTCTCTTAGCTAAGTGAGTGATGAAGCCAAGATTCAAACCCAAAACCTGCCTGGCTCCAGAGTGCACGTTTTTAACCACTCTGCCCACTGCCTATCGTAAGTTTAAATGCAAGTGCTATTAAGTGAAAAAATAAAATTATGCATAGACTATCTGAGGAAGGACAAACAAGAAAGTGGTTCGCTTCTGGGAAGGAAATTGGGTGATTGACAGACAAACACCTGACCTAAGCAAGTTTTATGACTCAATACTGTGAATGTAAATGAAAGTGAGATAAAGAAGGAGATTGACCTGACATAGGAAAATCTCCAAGATATACTTATCAAGTGAAAAATTTTCAATTAGATTAACAACAATATACATAAAATGTTTCCTTTTATGTTAAAAAAAATATGGTTGATATTATCTCTGGGGAGTGGGACTGGGTAACTGGGATGATTAGAAAATTTTGTTCATTATTATTTGTGTAATGTCTTAATTTTTAAATTATATGATGTGTTTTCATAATAAAAACAGTGTTAAAGAACAAATAAATGCCGAATTCTGCCACTCCATGGCCCTGAGCAAGTCTGTTTGATCTCCCAGAGTCTCAGTTTCCTCCTCTGTAAAAAAGGGACAACACTGCTTCTTGTAAGGTTGCTGTGAGCAGAAATGAGGTAACATGTACAAAGTGCCTGCTCTGTGGTACAGGCTCCCTATCTCACTGATATCTCACCTGACCTCATTAAAACAGCAACAGATCTCAGGGGAACAAAAGCTGGGAGAAGAATACTAACTCACAGCTTATCTCACAGTGATGATACTATTATTAATATCTTCCTGTGAACAGAAGCCAAGTTGTCCCAGCCCTGAGTCCCACCTTGTTAAAAGCACTGACCTAGGATGCAGAGGATTCCATCGGGTTGAGACTTGCTGCTCTGGGTCAGGATGCTCTGAACCTGGCGGAGTCGACTGCAGCTGCAATAAGAACAGAAATCAGCTTCCTGAGTGCCAGCATATGAAGGCATGAGGAAGGGAACGACTGCTAGGGATGGAAACTGGTCCTTATCTGACTTTGGTATCAGAATCATAACAAGAAATTAGGGAGTATTCTTTTTTCTTCTATTTTTTGGAAGAGATTAGGCAGAAGTGGTCTGAAGACTAAGTCTGAACTGCTGATTACAAACTGATGGTCAGTGGCTCTCTGGCTCAACAAAGGATGGAGCCAAAGGCCCTCTCATGATGAATGCTGGACAGGACTAGAACTGAGCAGCTGACCAGAAGGACTTCCAATGACTTCTCAATTTTGAAGTTTAATCAAAGAAGAGTTTCTACACTTACCTGTGCTAACTGTGGTCATCATTGGTCTGTTAAAAACGAAACAAATAACAAACAGATGAAAACTAAAAACTGGCCTAAGGACCTAAAGGAAGCTCTGATGTATCATCATAACTACCCCCACAGAGAGTGTCAGTAGATGGTACTTGCTCCCATTTCTGTGCAGATCTCTGATTCCATTGGTTTTAGGCATATGCCCTTCCTCCCAAACAAAGCATAAGGAGAGACATGACCAGATGTTAATATCACTTCTAAGGACCCCATGCTTTCCATATCAATCCCTCCTCCTTCCCAGAAGTCCGAGAGAGAGCTGGTCACTTTCCTGCTTGAGACTGATCTTTCCATAAGGTCTGTCCACATCACCTTCAGGTCCAAGATCTGTCTCCAGTATTCATTCCCTAACACTCCTATATTAATTTTTTTCCCTACAGTCAACATATTCCCAGCCCTACCACATCATTATTATCTAAGATCCTCCATAAACCAACTACAGTAACTGTTCCATCCATAACAATCAGATTTCATCCTCACCCCTCTGTTCCGGTACACTGCCCTACACTCACCCGAGCAACAGTGTATCCAGCCAAACAACACCACTTCCCTTCCTTGGATTCTCTTTCCCTGCCTGGATTCTTTCTGATGTTCCCATACCCCAAGTCCATGACTTAGTGGTCATTATCACTGTCTTCCCTCAAGATGTTCACAATCTTCCACCTAATACCGAAACCAAAGATAGTACCAAAAAATAGAAACCTACAGATCAATATCTACCATGAATATAGATATAAAAATCCTCAATAAAATATTAGCAAATAGGGTGGGAGGGAGGGAGACGCAAGCGGGAAGAGACATGGGAACATATGTGTATATATAACTGATTCATTTTGTTGTGAAGCTGAAACTAACATACCATTGTAAAGCAATTATACTCCAATAAAGATGTTTAAAAAAAAAAAATATTAGCAAATAGAATTCAAAAACATACAAAAAGAATTGTACACCATGACCAAGATGGATGCAAGGCTGTTTCACTACTGGTAAATCAATCAATATAATCCACAATCTAATAGGCTAAAGAAGAAAAAAAAAATCACACAACCATATAATTGATGCAGAAAAATCATCTAACAGAATTCAACACCCATTCATAATAAAAACACTTAGAAAACTAGAAATAGAGTTTCCTCAACTTGATAAAGAACATCTACAAAAAACCTCCAAAGCAAAGTTTGGAATATACTTAATGGTGAAAGAACTAAATGAGGAACAAGAAAAATATGTCTGCTCTCATTACTCCGATTCAACATAATACTGGAAGTTCTAGCCAATGCGATAAGGCAAAAAAAAAAAAAAGGAAATAAAAGGCATAAAGATAGAAAAGGAAGACATAAAACTATTGCTATTTGCAGATGACATAATGACCTATGCAGGGAATCTCACAGAATCTACAAAAAACAAAATCTGAGAACTAATAAGTGAATTCAACAAAGTCACAAGATCAACATATAAAAACCAACCGTATAAATGAACACACAGAAACCAAAATTAAAAATACAGTATCATTTAAATATAAATCTAACAAAACATGCACAGGACTTACAAGCTAAAAACTACAAAACACTGATAAAGGAAACCAAAAAAGATATAAGTAAGTGGAGAGACATATTTTATTTACAGACTGGAAGACTCAACATAATATAGATGTCAATTCTCCTTAAATTAATGTACAAGTTTAACACAATTCCTATCATAATCGCAGCAAGCTTTTTTGTAGATACAGAAAAGATTACTCTAAAACTTACATGGAATGGCAAAGGAACATTCTAAAATAGCTAAAACTTTTCTGAAAATGAATAAAGTGGGAGGAATCACTCTACCTGATGTCAAGACTTATTAGAGAGGCAGGTTCAAGATGGTGGAGTAAAAGGACGTGCACTCACTCCATCTTGCGAGAGCACTGGAATCACAACTAACTGCTGAACAGTCATCGACAGGAAGACACTTGAACTCACCAAAAAAGATACCCCAAAACCAAAGACAAAGGAGAAGCCATAATGAGACAGTAGGACGGGCACAATCACAATAAAATCAAATCCCATAACTGCTGGGTGGGTGACTCACAAACTGGAGAACAATTGTACCACAGAAGTCCACTCACTGGAATGAAGTTTCTGAGTACCACGTCAGGCTTCCCAACCTGGGGGTCTGGCAAAGGAAGGAGGAATTCCCAGAGATTCAGATTTTGACGGCTAACGGGATTTGTTTGCAGGATATTGACAGGACTGGGGGAAACAGAGACTCCACTCTTGAAGGGCACATACAAAGTAGTGTGTGTGTCAGGGCTCAGGGGGAAGGAGCAGTGACCCCATAGGAGGCTGAACCAGACCCACCTGCTATTCTTGGAGGGTCTCCTGAAGATGTGGGGGATGGCTGTGGCTCACTGGTGGGACACGGACACTGGCAGCAGAAGTTCTGGGAAGTAATCCTTGGCATGAGCCCCACCCCACCCCCGGAATCTAACATTAGCCCCACCAAAGAGCCTGTAGTCTCCAGTGCTCGGTCGCCTCAGGCCAAACAACCAACAGGGAGGGAACCCCGCCCCACCCATCAGCAGACAAACAGATGAAAGTTTTACTGAGCTCTGCCCACCAAAGCAACACCCAGCTCTACCCACCACCAGTCCCTCCCATCAGAAAATTTGCACAAGCCTCTTAGATAGCCTCATCTACCAGAAGGCAGACAACAGAAGCAAGAAAACCTACAATCCTGCAGCCTGTGGAACAAAAAATACATTCACAGAAAGACAGACAAAATGAAAAGGCAGAGGGCTAGGTACCAGATGAAGGAACAAGATAAAACCCCAGGAACACAACTAAATGAAGTGGAGACAGGCAACCTTCCAGAAAAAGAATTCAGAATAATAACAGTGAAGATGATCCAGGACCTTGAAAAAGAATGGAGGCAAAGATTGAGAAGATGCAAGAAATGTTTAACAAAGACCTAGAAGAATGAAAGAAAAAAACACCTAGAAGAATTAAAGAACAAACAAACAGAGGTGAACAATACAATAAATGAAATGAAAAATACACTAGAAGGAATCAATAGCAAAATAACTGAGGGAGAAGAACGGATGAGCGACCTGGAAGACAGAATGGTGGAATTCACTGCTGCAGAACAGAATAAAGAAAAAAGAATGAAAAGAAATGAAGACAGCCTAAGAGACCTCTGGGACAACATTAAACGCATCAACATACACATTATAGGGGTCCCAGAAGGAAAACAGAAAGGACCCAAGAAAATATCTGAAGAGATTATAGTCGAAAACTTCCCTAACACGGGAAAGGAAATAGCCACCCAAGTCCAGGAAGCGCAGAGAGTCCCAGGCAGGCTAAACCCAAGGAGAAACACACCGAGACACATAGTAACCAAATTGGCAAAAATTAAAGACAAAGAAAAATTATTAAAAGCAACAAGGGAAAAACAACAAATAACATACAAGGGAACTCCCATAAGGTTAATAGCTGATTTCTCAGCAGAAATTCTACAAGCCAGAAGGGAGTGGCATGATGTATTTAAAGTGATGAAAGGGAAGAACCTACAACCAAGATTACTCTACCCAGAAAGGATCTCATTCAGCTTCGATGGAGAAATCAAAAGATTTACAGACAAGAAAAGCTAAGAGAATTCAGCACCACCAAACCAGCTCTACAACAAATGCTAAAGGAACTTCTCTAAGTGGGAAACACAAGAGAAGAAAAGGACCTACAAAAACAAACCCAAGGGCTTCCCTAGTGGCACAGTGGTTGAGAGTCCGCCTGCCGATGCAGGGGACACGGGTTCGTGCCCTGGTCTGGGAAGATCCCACATGCCGCGGAGCGGCTGGGCCCATGGGCCATGGCTGCTGAGCCTGCGTGTCCGGAGCCTGTGCTCCACAAAGGGAGAGGCCACGACAGTGAGAGGCCCGCGTACCGCAAAAAAAACAAAACAAATGAAAAAAAAACAATTAAGAAAATGGTAACAGGAACATACATACTGATAATTACCTTAAAGGTGAATGGATTAAATGCTCCAGCCAAAAGACACAAGCTCTCTGAATGGATATAAAAACAAGACCCATATATATGCTGTCTAAAAGTAACCCACTTCAGACCTAAGGACACATACAGACTGAAAGTGAGGGGATGGAAAAAGAAAGAAAAAAATCAAAAGAAAGCTGGAGTAGCAATACTCATATCAGATAAAATAGACTTTAAAATAAAGAATGTTACAAAAGACAAAGAAGCACACTACATACTGATCAAGGGATCAATCCAAGAAGAATATATAACAATTATAAATATATATGCCCTCAACATAGGAGCACCTCAATACGTATGGCAAATGCTAACAGCTATAAAAGAGGAAATCGACAGTAACACAATAATAGTGGGGGACTTTAACACCTCACTTACACCAATGGACAGATCATACAAAATGAAAATAAATAAGGAAACAGAAGCTTTAAATGACACAATAGACCAGATAGATTTAATTGATATTTATAGGACATTCCATCCAAAACCAGCAGATTACACTTTCTTCTCAGGTGCGCATGGAACATTCTCCAAGATAGATTACATCTTGGGTCACAAATCAAGCCTCACTAAATTTAAGAAAATTGCAATCATATCAAGCATCTTTTCTGACCACAACACTATGAGATTAGAAATGAATTACAGGGAGAAAAACGTAAAAAATGCAAACACATGGAGGCTAAACAATAAGTTACTAAATAACCAAGAGATCACTGAAGAAATCAAAGAGGAAATCAAAAAATACCTAGAGACAAATGACAATGAAAACACGATGATCCAAAACCTATGGGATGCAGCAAAAGCAGTTCTAAGAGTGAAGTTTATAGCTATACAAGCCTACCTCAAGAAACAAGAAAAATCTCAAATAAACAATCTAACCTTACACCTAAAGGAACTAGAGAAAGAAGAACAAACAAAACCCAAAGTTAGCAGAAGGAAAGAAATCATAAAGATCAGAGCAGAAATAAATGAAATAGAAACAAAGAAAACAATAGCAAAGATCAATAAAACTAAAAACTGGTTCTTTGAGAAGATAAACAAAATTGATAAACCTTTAACCAGACTCATCAAGAAAAAAAGGGAGAGGACTCAAATCAGTAAAATTAGAAATGAAAAAGGAGAAATTACAATGGACACCACAGAAATACAAAGCATCATAAGAGACTACAAGAAACTCTATGCCAATAAAATGGACAACCTGGAAGAAATGGACAAATTCTCAGAAAGGTATAACCTTCCAAGACTGAACCAGGAAGACATAGAAAATAAGAACAGAACAATCACAAGTAATGAAGTTGAAACTGATTAAAATTCTTCCAACAAACAAAAGTCCAGGACCAGATGGCTTCACAGGTGAATTCTATCAAACATTTAGAGAAGAGCTTCTCAAACTCTTTCAAAAAACTGCAGAGGAAGGAACACTCCCAAACTCATTCTACGAGGCCAGCATCACCCTGATACCAAAACCAGACAGATAGTACAAAAAAAGAAAATTACAGACCAAGACTACTGATGAATATAGATGCAAAAATCCTCAAAAAAATAATAACAAGCAGAATCCAACAACACATTAAAAGGATCATACACCATGATCAAGTGGGATTTATCGCAGGGATGCAAGGATTCTTCAATATACACAAATCAATGTGATACACCATATTAACAAATTGAAGAAGAAAAACCATATGATCATCTCAATAGATGCAGAAAAAGCTTTTGACAAAACTCAACACCCATTCATGATAACACCTCTCCAGAAAGTGGGAATAGAGAGAACCTACCTCAACATAATAAAGGCCACATACGACAAACCCACAGCAAACATCATTCTCAGTGGTGAAAAACTGAAAGCATTTCATCTAAGATCAGGAACAAGACAAGGATGTCCACTCTCGCCACTATTATTCAACATAGTTTCAGAAGTCCTAGCCACAGCAATCAGAGAAGAAAAAGAAACAAAAGGAATACAAATTGGAAAAGAAGAAGTAAAACTGTCACTGTTTGCAGGTGACATGAAACTATATATAGAAAATCCTAAAGATGTCACCCCGAATAACCAAAGCAATCTTGAGGGAAAAAAAAGGAGCTGGAGGAATCAGACTCCCTGACTTCAGACTATACTACAAAGCTACAGTAGTCAAGACAATATGGTACTGGCACAAAAACAGAAATATAGATCAATGGAACAGAACAGAAAGCCCAGAGATAAACCCACACAAGTAATCTATGACAAAGGAGGGCAAGGATATACAATGGAGAAAAGACAGTCTCTTCTAAAAGTGGTGCTGGGAAAACTGGACAGCCACATGTAGAAGAATGAAATTAGAACACTCCCTAACACCATACACAAAAATAATCTCAAAATGGATTAAAGACCTAAATATAAGACCGAACACTATAGAACTCTTAGAGAAAAACATAGGAAGAACACTCTTTGACATAAATCACAGCAAGATCTTTTTTGACCCACCTCCTAGAATAATGGAAATAAAAACAAAAATAAACAAATGGGACCTAATGAAATTTAGAAGCTGTTGCAGAGCAAAGAAAAGTATAAACAAGACAAAAAGACAACCCTCAGAATGGGAGAAAATATTTGCAAATGAATCAACAGACAAAGGATTAATCTCCAAAATATATATAAGCTCATGCAGCTCAATAATAAAAAAACAAACAACCTAATCAAAAAATGGGCAGAAGACCTAAATAGACATTTCTCCAAAGAAGACATACAGATGGCCAAGAGGCACATGAAAAGCTGCTCAACATCACTATTAGAGAAATGCAAATCAAAACTACAAAGAGGGGACTTCCCTGGCGGTCCAGTGGTTAAGACTTCGCCTTCCAATGCAGGGGATGTGGGTTCAATCCCTGGCTGGGAAACTAAGATCCTACATGCCTCGCAGGCAAAAAACCAAAAACATAAAAACTGAAGCAATATTGTAAAAAATTCAACAAAGACTAAAAACAGTACACATCAAAAAAACAAAAACAAAATCTTAAAAAAAAAAAAAACGACAATGAGGTATCACCTCACACCGGTTAGAATGGGCATCATCAGAAAATCTACAAACAACAAAGGCTGGAGACGGTGTGGAGAAAAGGGAACTCCCTTGCACTGTTGGTGGGAATGTAAATTGATACAGCCACTATGGAGAACAGTATGGACATTCCTTAAAAAACTAAAAATAGAATTATCATAAGACCCAGCAATCCCACTACTGGGCATATACCCAGAGAAAACCATAATTCAAAAAGACACATGCACCTCAATGTTCACTGCAGCACTATTTACAAAGCCAGGTCATGGACGCAACCTAAATGCCCATAGACAGATAAATGGATAAAGAAAATGTGGTACATATATGCAATGGAATATTACTCAGCCATAAAATGAATGAAACTGGGTCATTTGCAGAGACTTGGATGGACCTATAGACTGTCATACAGAGTGAAGCAAGTCAGAAAAAGAAAAACAAATATTTTATATTAACGCATATATGTGGAATCTAGAAAAATGGTACAGATGAACCAGTTTGCAAGGCAGAAATAGAGACAGAGAGGTAGAGGACATAAGTATGGACACCAAGAGGGGGAAAGCAGGGTGGTGGGGGTGGTGGGATGAATTGGGATGATTGGGATTGACATATATACACTAACACGTATAAAACAGGTAACTAATAAGAACCTGCTATATAAAAAAATAAAATAAAATTCAAAAAAATTTAAAAAACTTATTATATAGCTAAAGTAATCAAGACTGTGGTTCTGGCTGAGAGACAGACACATAGATCAATGGAACGGAAAGCCAGAAATAGGCCCACAAAAATATAGCCAATTAATATTTGACAAAGGGTGGAAAGTGATTCAATAGAGGAAAAATAGTCTCTTCAATAAATGGTGCTGAAACAACTGGATATCCATAGACAAAAACATGAACCTCAACATAAACTTTATAACTTTCACAAAAATTAAGATAGATCATAGATTTAAAAATTTTGATATAAAACTATAAAATCTTTAGAAGAAAAAAGAATAAATATTCAGGGCTTAGGATTTAATGAAGTTCTTAGGCTTGATACCAAAAGTATGATCCATTAAAAATTTGATAAATTAGACTTCAGCAAAATTTTAAACTTTGCTTTGTGAAAGAACCTGTTGGGAGAATGAAAAGACAAGCTACAGATTGGGAGAACATATTTGCAAATCACTTACCTAACCAAGCAGCATACATAAGAAACTCTCCAAACTCAACAGTAAAAAAACAATCCAATTAGAAAACAGGCCAAAGGCATGAAAAAACATTTTCTCAAAGAGGATACAGAGATGGCACATAAGCACATGAAAACATGTTCAACATCATTATCCATTAGGGAAATCCAAGTTAAAACCACAATGAGGTATTACTACACATCTATTAGAAACGCTAAAATATCCGTAACAAATGGTGACGATACCGAAATGCTGGTGAGGATTCAGAGAAACTGAATCATTCACAGATTTCTGAAGTAAATTAAAGAAGACACCAATAATGGAAATACATTCACGTTCATGCATTGGAAGACTTAATACTGTTAAGCTATCAATACTACACAAAACAATCTACAGATTCAATATAATCTCCATCACAATTCCAGGAACTTATATATATAGTTTTATATATATATATATATATATATAAATTTTTATTGGGTCATAAGTGATTTACAATGTTGTGTTAGTTTCAGGTGTACAGCAAAGTGAATCTGTTATACAAATACACATATCCACTCTTTTTATTAGATTCCTTTCCCTTATAGGCCATTACAAAGTATTGAGTAGAGTTCCCTGTGCTATACAGTAGGTCCTTATTAGTTATCTATTTTATATATAGTAGTGTATATGTGTCAATCCCAATTTTCCAATTTATCCCTCCCCTCCACTCCAGAAACTTTTTTTGAAGAAACAGAAAAATCCATCCTAAAATTCATAGTAATTTCAAGGAACCCAGAATAGACAAAACAATAATGAAAAAGGATAAAGCTGGAGGAAACACTTCCTGATTTCAAAAGTTATTACAAAGCTAACCATAACAGTTTGGTACTGGCATAAAGATAGACATATAGAACAGGGGTCCCCAATCCCGGGCTGTGGACCGGTAAGGGTCTGCAGCCTGTTAGGAACCCAACCACACAGCAGGAGGTGAGCGGCGGGCGAGTGAGCAAAGCGTCATCTGCAGCTCCCCATCACTCACATTAATTACCCCCTGAACCATCCCCCCCACACCTGGTCCGTGGAAAAACTGTCTTCCACGAAACCTGTCCGTGGTGCCAAAAAGGCTGGGGACCACTGATTATAGAACAATGGAATAGAATAGAGAGCCCAGTAATAAACTCTTTTTGTGACTGGCTTATTTCACTTACTATAATGTGCTCATGATCAAATGATTTTTGACAAGGGTACCAGGATTGAGAAAGGAGAGTTTTTTTCAACAAATGGTTTTGGGAAAACTGTATAGTCACATGCAAATTAAAAAAAAAAAAAAAAAAGGATTCAAACTCTGACTTTACACCATATACAAAATTTAACTCAGAATAAAGACCTCAATGTAAACCTAAAACTATAAAATTTTTAGAAGAAAACATATGGGAAAAGCGTCATGACATTAGAGTTGGCAATGATTTTTTGTCATTTTCCAATGACACCAAAAGCACAGATGACAAATGGAAAGATACATAAATTAGACTTTATCAAAATTAAAAACTTATGTTCATTAAAGGACACAATTAACAGAGTGAAAAGACAACCCACAGAATGAGAGAAAATATTTGCAAATCATATATCTATTAAGAGGCTAATATCCAGAATACATAAAGAACCTCTATAACTCAACAACAACAAACAATTCAAAATGGGCAGAGAACATGAATAGACATTTCTCCAGAGAAGATACATAAATGGCCAATAAGCACATGAAAAGATAAAAGATGCTCAATATCACTAATCATCAGGGAAATGCAAATCAAAACCACAACGAGGTATTACTGCCATGCAAATTAACATGGCTACTATCAAAAAAGCAGAAAATATAAAGTTTAGCAAGGATGAGGAGAAATCAGAACCTTTGTGCACTGTTGGTGAGAATGTAAAATATTGCAATTGCTGTGGAAAACAGCACAGTGATCCTCAGAAAATTAAACACAGAATTACCATATGATCCAGCAATTCCACTTCTGGGTATACACCCCAAAGAAATGAAAGCAAGACTCAAAGAGATATCTGTACACCCAAGTTCATAGCAGCATTATTTGCAATAGTCAAAAGGTAGAAGCAACCCATATGTCTATGGACACAGATAAACTGTGGTATATACATAATACAATGGAATATCATTCAATCTTAAAAAAGGACAGAAATTCTGACATATGCTAAAACATGGATGAACTTTAAGGACATTATAATAAGTGAAATAAGCCAGTCACAAAAGGACAAATATTATATGATTCCGTTTTTATGAGGTACCTACAACAGCCAAATTCACAAAGACAGAAAGTAGAAAGATGGTTGCCACGGGCCAGAGGGAACGAGTGAGGAGTTACTGTTTAAGAGGTACCAGTTTCAGTTTTGCAAGATGAAGAATTCTGTGGATAGATACTGGTGAATGTAGCACAACAATGTGAATGTACTTAATACCACTAAATTGTACACTTAAAACAGTTAAGATGGTAAATTTCATGTGTATTTTACCATAATTAAAAAAATTTTAAGTTAAATTTTAAGTTAAAAGCCAATGTGATGTAAAACAGAAAGAAGAGAGGGAGAACTCTTCTTATGTAAAAGAGATTAAAGAATAATAAGACAATGCAATTTATGAACCTTAATTCGATTTAAACAAACAAACAAAAACCCAGGGAAACATCTATGAGACATCTGAGGAAATCTGAATATGCCTTGTATAATAGGTAATAATTATATATTATTATATTATTATCTATTATCCAGGGCATATTCAAATTGACTATTAATTTTCTTAGCTGAGATAATATTATGGTGGTTACAAAGTAGAATGTCCTTTTTCTTAGCAGATGCATGAGGCAGTACTCAGGAGCAAAGTGTCATTATATCCGCAAATTGAAAACCGTTTAACAGAAAAGAAGAATGAAAAGAAAAGAAAAAGTAAAGAATGCACATAAGGTAAAAAGTTAAAATTGGTGAATCTAAGCGATGGGCATAGAGTATTCACTGTACCATGTTTTCAACTTTTCTGTGTTGTTCAAACATTTTCATAATAAAAATTTGGAGCTGGAGGTAAGGAGATGTGGAGTAACTCAGGGTTTGGAAGTAGCAGAATTTAAGCTGCAAGATGACTAAGATTAAAGTAAGAAAACTTCTTTCCCTGGGAAATGGTTGCCTGTCCCTCCCCACTTTCTCATGTTTAATATAAGATTCATTTTGCAATCATTCTCTACATGACAAATATTTCATTAAGTTGGTCCTTTGGTCCACTGCGCAACCCTAGCTGACTACCACGGTTACCAAGAGCTCTTGGGCTTTCAAACTTAGAATCAGCCAGTGACAAAAAGCATTAACAGGTCATGTGACCAGGAAACAAACAGCTCCCCAACTACTGCGGTGGGAAGCCAAGACAATACTGAAGACAGGAGCAAAAAGAGGATTTTTTTCCCTGCAAGTGTTTTGGGAAATAAAGAAAGGGAAAAGTAAAACAAAGTGAAAGCATATAAAATGTAGAAAGACCTTCCTCTTCCCAGAGTAAAACATTATCATAGTATTTTCTTGTCTAATGGGTAGAACTACATTTAGTTTTTTTCCTTTGAATATTTTCTTGCTTCCTAAATTTAGTTTTTAACCAGAACATAGCCTATTATTTGTCACTGAACCATTAAACTTTTCACTTACTGAAGTATTTCCCTATTAAAAAACACCTGGTAGGGCTTCCCTGGTGGCGCAGTGGTTCAGAGTCTGCCTGCCGATGCAGGGGACGTGGGTTCGTGCCCCGGTCTGGGAAGATCCCACATGCCACGGAGCGGCTAGGCCCTGAGCCATGGCCACTGAGCCTGCGCGTCCGGAGCCTGTGCTCCGCAACGGGAGAGGCCACAACAGTGAGAGGCCCGCGTACCGAAAAAAAAACAAAAAACAAAAAAATACCTGGTAAGTATAAAGAAAACCACAATCACTCATATTTACAGCACCCAGAATTAACCTATGTTAGTGCCTTTTTGAATTATGTAAAATATTAATTTATCATCCTTTTTTATTTAAAAAAATGGAATATGACATATAAAACTAAAGTCTTCACTGTTCCCCGGAGGTCACCACTATGAGTTTGTTGTGTAACCACCCACTCTTTTTTTCCTTTTTTTCAATAGAAACTTTCAAACACACACCAAGCCCAGCAATAGCACTGCCCTGTAGCTTCCAGGTCTACCTGAGCACAGGTGGCACATCCTGGGTAGATGGCCTGTGGTCACCCACGACTTTACAAAGTTCCTCCTTTAGAATACCTGTAGACTCAACATATACCCAGTAATACTATTTATATCAAACATGCTGCTTGTATACTATACTGTATTTCTCACTTTCCTTGGATTCAGGCTCAAAATCTAGACATGACAGATGACAAGACAAAAACAAGACCCAAAGAGAAGCAGTTTGCCCAAGATCACAAGGCTGAGTAAAGATTAACAGCCCCAGGACCTGAGTGACCAGGCACCCTGACTCTGAACTTCTCCTGATATATCTCACTGATTTCCTGACAATAAAGTTAGCCTCAGATACAATATTTCTGAATTCTAAACAATCATCTCTGTTCTCCCCATCTTCCATTTTATATATAATAGTTAATTCACTGCTCACTGCTTTTATAACAATTACTGTATACACAGCCAGATATATTTTCTTGTTTGTTTGTGTTTCATTATCCTGGTTCCCTGGAAATGAAGGAGAAAATTTGAAAATTTTATTTCTGCCTGTTTTTCCTCCATAATTTATGCTTTTTGATTTTCAAATTAAACAATTAAAACATGAATAATCCTCCTTATATTCTATATGCTTTGTGCTTTGAATGTTTTACAAAGTGAATCCTCATACCAATCTGAATCACTTTATCTTATGAAACTGCTGTGAACAATGTGATGTGAATCTCTCAGTAATACATAGTTTGGGTGAGTTTTTTGGGGAAAGAGTTGTTTTACATATAATCATAATAACGACATATGTAACTGCTCTGCAACGTGTTTTCACTTAACATTGTACCTTAAGATCTTTCCAAGCTAGTAAATAGAACACAACCTCATTTTTAAAACTGTTGTACTATGTTCTTTTGTGCTTATTTAACCAGACACTATAATTGAACATTCAGGATTTTTATTATTTTTGCAAATAGCAAACAATGCTTCATTGAACAACCTTATATAGCCATCTTTGGCACAAGTACTAAAGTTTCTGCAAGGTAGAGACTAGCATTGCCAGGTTAAGAGGTATCTGCATTTAAAACTTTGATAGATCTTGCCAAATCGTCTCCTTAAAACGTTCACCTACAATATAACAGAGTACCTGTTTCCCCATAACTTCTAAACCATGTGTGGTTAGAATTTTCATTGTTATACAGTTGTCCCTTGTTATCCATGGAGGATTGGTTCCAGGACCCCCTCAGATACCAAAATCTGCAGATGCTTAAGTCCCTTATATAAAATGGCATAGTATTTGCATATAACCTATGTACATCCTCTGGTACACTTTAAATCATCTCTAGGGACCTCCCTGGCAGTCCAGTGGTTAAGACTCTGGCTTCCAATGCAGGGGGCATGGTTCGATCCCTGTTCGGGGAACTAAGATCCTACATGCCACACAGTGCAGCCGAAAATTAGAAAAAAAAATCATCTCTAGATTACTTATACCTAATATAAGTGCTAAGTGAACAGTTGTAAACACAGTGTAAATGCTATATAAATAGTTGCTTGTGTGCAGCAAATTCAAGTTTTGCTTTTTGGAACTTTCTCAAATTAAAAATATATATTTTTCCCCCATTTATTCATTTATTTATTTATGGCTGCATCGGGTCTCTGTTGCTGTGCCTGGGCTTTCTCTAGTTGCGGCGAATGGGGGGCTACTCTTCGTTGTGGTGTGAGGGCTTCTCATTGCGGTGGCCTCTCCTGTTGTGGAGCATGGGCTCTAGGTGTGCGTGCTTCAGTAGTTGTGGCACGTGGGCTTAGTAGTTGTGGCTCATGGTCTCTAGAGCGCAGGCTCAGTAGCTGTGGCGCATAGGCTTAGTCACTCCGCGGCATGTGGGATCTTCCTGGACCAGGGCTCGAACCCGTGTCCCCTGCATTGGCAGGCGGATTCTTAACCACTGCGCCACCAGGGAAGCCCAAAAAATATATTTTTGATTGGGGTGGTTGAATCCATGGATGAAGAACCTGTGGATATGAAGGGCTAGCTGTAATATTAT
Organism: Stenella coeruleoalba; assembly: GCF_951394435.1. Classification (NCBI taxonomy): domain Eukaryota; kingdom Metazoa; phylum Chordata; class Mammalia; order Artiodactyla; family Delphinidae; genus Stenella; species Stenella coeruleoalba. Next base: position 29,732,863 of record NC_137161.1, read on the forward strand.
TTTATTTAGGACTTTTGCATTTGTAGTTCTCCTTTGTACTCTCCTAGTCAAACACCAGCATTATGCCAGCATGAGAGAACAAATGGAAAGCTTTCTGAGGCATATACTTCACTTAGCATGCTTTCCATTTTCATTTCCCTTGGTAACATACACTGTGCCCCTTCTCTGCCACAGCATCCAATCATGACTCACCCAGAAGCAAGCCAGGTCAGCTGGAGTCCTTTCCAGGGATTTCCTATTTTAGAGGTAGAAGAGAAATGGCCTCTAGGGTCACAGTGCAGGAAGAATGTGGATTTCAGGTTATTATGGATAGAGGCAACTATTTTGATAGCAGAGTCTTGGTTCCAGTTCCTGAGGCCCTAGTTCTTACAGGTCTTCCTACAAGTCTTATCCCCTCACTATTCCTTCCAGCCAAGTAAGCCAATACATTCACTCCCTTTTTTACTTTAATCTTTTGAGTTGGGTTTCTGTCACTTGAAATAGAGAGCATTCTTCTTATTATGAAATCAAATCCAGGAAATGTTTAGGGTTGAAGCATACCAATGTCTGTAACTTACTTTGAAAAGCATTAAAACATAGGATGGATTGATGCATGGATAGCAGGATGACTATATGATAAGGCAAACAGAGCAAATACATTAAGCAGAGAATCTAGGTATGAATATACATGAATGTCCACTGAACAATTCTTTCAACTTTTCTGTACTTCCAAACAGTTTTCATAATAAAATATTGGGGGGAAAATCAACAGCAGGAGTAATACAACATATTATCATATCAGCATTAATTCAGACTTCAGGTACTGATTACAAGGAGCTACTGCAGGACTGCTAAGAAAAGGGTTTAAGGGCTTAAGAAAGCTGGCCCTGCATTAAAGTGGCAACTATTTATTCCCTCCATAAAACAGACTTGGAAGAAAGCCAAGAAGGCAGGCTGTGTCTCAAGTCAATAAATGTCCTTTCCCACTGATGTCCTTTCTGGAGCAACAACTTGCAATGTAAAAAGCAAAGGCAACATTACTGCTATCATGACCAGCATGGTTAACCAGTGACCATAAAGTGACTCAAACTGAAGGGATACACACACACACACACACACACACACACACACACACACACACACACACACACACACACACACACGACTGAAAATGTGTTGGCATCATTTAACTAGTCCATGACTTGAATTTTCTCCCAGCATTTTCATGTAGCTCATCACAGCCATTAGTAATCCTAAGCAATATAACTTTCATTCCACACAGCTACCTCTCTGTGGTAGGGACAAACAGGTGCCTAATCCATATCCATTCTCCCCCTTTTTTTTTTAACTAATAATGGGTTGGCCAAAAAGTGCCTTCGGTTTTTAAGTGAAAATAAAAGACACATTTTTCATTTTCGCCAAGAACTTTATTGAACAACATAGTCACCGTTTTGTTCCACTACCTTCTGTCATTTTTCAGGCAACTTCATAATTCCATCTTCCCAAAACTTTTTGAGCAAAGGTTCCCGGTGTCTGTTACAGTCTTCCAGGGAACTGAAATTTTTTCCATTAAGAGAATTTTGTAAAGACCAAAATAAATGGAAATCTGAAGGTGCAATGTCTGGTGAATACGGTGGATGAATCAAAAATTCCCACCCAAGCTGTAACAGTTTTTGCCTGGTCATCAAAGAAACATGAGGTCTTGCGTTATCCTGATGGAAGATTATGCATTTTCTGTTGACTAATTCCGGACGCTTTTTGTCGAGTGCTGCTTTCAGTTGGTCTAACTGGGAGCAGTACTTGTTGGAATTAATCATTTGGTTTTCTAGAAGGAGCTCATAATAGAGGACTCCCTTCCAACCCCACCTTATACACAACATCACTTCTTTGGATGAAGACTGGCCTTTGGTGTGGCTGATGGTGGTTCATTTCACTTGCCCCACGATCCCTTCCATTCCACATTATTGTACAGTATCCACTTTTCATCGCCCGTCACAATTTGTTTTAAAAACAGAATGTTTTCGTTACGTTTAAGTAGAGAATCGCATGCAGAAATACAGTCAAGAAGATTATTTTCACTTAACTTGTGTGGAACCCAATCAAAGCGACGAACGTAACCAAGCTGGTGCAAATGATTTTCAACACTTGATTTGGATATTTTGAGTATGTCAGCTATCTCCTGCGTGGTATGATGTTGACTGTTCTCAATTAAAGTCTTGATTTGATTGCTATCAACTTCAACTGGTCTACCCGACTGTGGAGCATTGTCCAGTGAGAAATCTCCAGCAGGAAACTTCACAAACCACTTTTGACACATTTGATCAGTCACAGCACCTTCTCCATACACTGCACAATCTTTTTTTTGCGTTTCAGCTGCATTTCCACCTTTCTTGAAATAATAAAGCATAATATGCTGAAAATATTGTTTTTCTTCCATCTTCAATATTAAAGTGGCTACAAAAAAATTCACAAATTTTGATACATTTTTTATTTACTTAAATAAAATTTATTTATCTATCTATCTATCTATCTATGGGTACGTTGGGTCTTCATTGCTGTGCATGGGCTTTCTCTAGTTGCAGCGAGCAGGGGCTACTCTTCGTTGAGGTGCACGGGCTTCTCATTGCGGTGGCTTCTCTTGTTGTGGAGCACGGGCTCTAGGCGTGCGGGCTTCAGTAGTTGTGGCTGGCACACGGGCTTAGCTGCTCCATGGCATGTGGGATCTTCCGGGACCAGGGCTCAAACCCGTGTCCCCTGCACTGGCAGGTGGATTCTTAACTACTGTGCCACCAGGGAAGTCCTGATAAGTTTTTTTTTTTAAATACATGCTGATATGATAGCTGTCATAATACAATCTAACAAAATTGTTTCGAATGAAGTTAAGGACAACTAAGCACTACTAGAGCCACTTACGGAAAAAACCGAATGAACCTTTTGGCCAACCCAATAGTATCCCAATTTTATTTGGAGCAGCAATAGGCACAGCTCCTTTGCTTCTAGAGCTGACCAATGAGACATGCAAAAGCGATCAGGTGGAGGCTTCTGGGAAAGCTTGCTGAAGGGAAAGAACTGACTCAACTAGGAAAGCTGCTGCTTTTCTTTCCCCTTCTTGCCTGACAGACCTGATAGCTAGAGTTCCTGCAGCCATTTTGTGACCATGAAGCTATGAAGAAAGTGGAATCCATTTGCTAAATACAAACACAGAAGTGGCCTGGTTCCCTGATGACTTCATACCAGGACTAGCCTGCCCTCCTCTAGATAGACATCTTTTCCAAGAGAGAGTAAACCTCAGTTAAGTCATTGTTAAGCATCTTCTACCAGCTGCCAAACATGGCTCCTGACAGGTCACCTTATCTAAAATAGTTAAAACTTGTACCCAATTGCAATTCATGTCTATGCATATTTCACAAATTGGAGTATATAAGACTCTCTACAAACTAAATCTGAGAACTTCAGAAAATGCTCCCCACCACAAATGGAAAATGTTATTTCAAAGTCTGTCACTATGTTCCACTGTAACAATATATTATTTTCCATTTTCTTCCTTTTCTCCAGATTTCTCTGAGCATTTCCACACACAATCTGCTCTTTGTAAAGTCAGTTTCACAGGTCTTCATTCAAAAGGCATCCACAAGTACTTTCCCTCACTTCTTTGACTATTAAAAGCATGCCAAATATAAATGCACTGTGGAATCCTGGATGGATCTTGGAATAGAAAAAAGACATTAGTGGAAAGACTGGGCAAAGAAAGTCTGGAGTAATAAACTCCAAATAAAAACAAATTTACTAAGTAAACAAAGTTTACAGTAAACTAATGTACAGTACAAATATTAATTTCTTAGTTTTGATAAATACACCATGTTAACGTTAGAGGAAGCAGAGTGAAGGCCTTATAGGAACCCTATGTACCATATTTGCAACTCATCTATAAACCTAATATTATTTCAAACAAGTTGAAAGCAAAAAGCATGCCAAATTAGCTAACTTTCCATTGAACTAGGTTCAAAATCACAGAAAACAGTTTTAAATACCCAAGTAGCAAACTCTGCTTTTTCTTTTCTTTTTTATTTCAGGGCAAAACAATATTTAAGCTGTGGAACTCTTGAGGGCATCTGCATCTCATCTACTCCCCCTCTCCAAAAATTAGAATATCACAGAAGAGCCCAAGAGCTAGGAAACACTGTTACAATATTGTGCACTATTAATGCAACTATACTCACTAAATAAGAGTCCTCAGAACACAGTCATCCCAGACATATGTGAAAATGCAGACAGGGGCATCCCCTGCTTTTCAAAGTTCACTTTTACATAAGACCTACCTGTTTTCACTAACTGAAAGAAATCTGAAGAGGGTTTTTGCTTTTATGAAAAAAGGTGAAAAGCAAAGATAGCCAGCATCTGTTTTGCAGTGGAGCAATGAGAGTGGCACTGTCAAGCTCCTTCGCTGGTAACTACACTCAGCATTACAGCAACAAGCCTCCATAGCTTTGAACTGTGTCTGTGAGCATCTGTGCTTTATCCTGATTTATTTTGTGCCTCTGTTAGCAAGATGTGTTCTAAGGTAATTGCTCCTTCACTTTAGGCTGTTTCACCTTACAAAAGGTTTCCTAGGAAGGCTCTACTTTCTGATAGCAGGGGGAAACCCATACTTAGACCTCCACCCCGGGCCAGAAATAAGGTCATAAAAACGTAACTAAGCAAACCCTTTTTACTTCTATAAGCACCAAACCAAGCCTCCCTGGCCAGAATCCAAGCAAGTATACTGAAGGTGAAACTTCACATTTTCAGACACACAAGGTCATAGTCTTGCTCTGTATTTTGAGTTTTCTTAAAGCAGGGACAATTACCACTTCTGTAGATCTGTAAACCCAAAAGAGAACCACGGGTATTGGTACCTGACCAATAAACATCACCTGAAGAGATAACCTGTCTCTGTGAGGCTTTATGTAAGCGCTCTCTATAGAAAATCACTATGGTGACCCACCTTCCCACCATCTAGCTTACAACTGTGATTCTTCATTCTCTGAACACCCTTAGCCCAGAGTTTCACCTGTAATTATTCTTTATTCATTCAATAAATAATTAGTGCAAGCAGTGTTTCATAATGGCTAACAACAGCAGTTCACATTTAGTGAGTACTGACTATGTGCCAGACACTGACCTAAGCACTAGGGCAAGCAATATGGGAAATGGCAATAAAAAATGGTCCCAGCCCGGGGCTTCCCTGGTGGCGCAGCGGTTAGCAATCCGCCTGCCAGTGCAGGGGACATGGGTTCGAGCCCTGGTCTGGGAAGATCCCACATGCCACGAAGCAACTAAGCACGTGAGCCACAACTACTGAGCCCACGTGCCACAACTACTGAAGCCCGCGTGCCTAGAGCCTGTGCTCCGCAACAAGAGAAGCCACCACAATGAGAAGCCCGCACACCGCAACGAAGAGCAGCCCCTGCTCACCCCAACTAGAGAAAGCCCGCACGTAGCAACGAAGACCCAACGCAGCCATAAATAAATTAATTAATTAATTTTTTTAAAAAAAGGTTCCAGCCCTTTGGTAATTTCCAGAAGCAACAAAGAAGGTCCTTTCTTATGAGTCCCTTAACAAGGAAAAAATTCCACCTATACATGGTATAGAAGAAGACCAGCACAGGAACTCCTCGGTCAGAATTTTTTGCTAGAGCACACGCCACCCAGTGAGTTCTTAAAGGGCGCATGGCAAGTCAAACTATGAGACCTCGCATGTGTGAAATGTCTTTATTGTTCCCTCACACCTGCCTGAGAGTTTGGCTGGATACAGAATTCTGGGTGGGAACTCATTTTCTTTTAGAAGGTACTCCTTGCTCCATTATCTTCTAGTGTCCATTCTTGCTACAATCTAATGATTCATGACTCTATGTGATTTATAGATATTCTTCTGTCTTCATAGTGCTCAAAAATTTCATTATGTGGGGACTTCCCAGGTGGCACAGTGGTAAGAATCCTCCTGCCAATGCAGGGGACACGGGTTCAAGCCCTGGTCCGGGAAGATCCCACATGCCACAGAGCAACTAAGCCTGTGCGCCACAACTACTGAGCCTGTGCTCTAGAGCCTGCGAGCCACAACTACTGAGCCCACACGCCACAACTACTGAAGCACACGCACCTAGAGCCCGTGCTCCACAACAAGAGAAGCCACCACAATGAGGAGCCGGTGCACTGCAACAAAGAGTAGCCCCCGCTGGCTGCAACCACAGAAAGCCCACGTGTAGCAACGAAGACCCAATGCAGCCAAAAATAAACAAATAAAAAATAAATTTCTAAAAAAAAAAAAAAATTTCATGATGATGTGCCTTGGCATGGATATTTTTAAATTAATTGTGCTGGATTCTTGGAGGGTCCTTTTAATCTAGAAACACACCTTTATTTGTGAGAAACTATTTTATTTTGGATGATTTCTTCATGCCAACAAACAATAACCACCCACTATCCCTCCTTGTTACAGACATCTACAAACCTGTAGGTCACTCAGTCCTCCAAATTCCCTCAAGATTTAGCTTCTGGATCATTGTCTCTTTGCTATTACTACTCCCATCTTAATTCACGATGATCTCAATATGCACTGAGATAACCCTTCCACTATCCTTACCTCTCAGTTCCTTTACTCCTATTTTCCAATTACGTCCTCTATCCTACCTCAGCCACTCCCTCCCACAGTGCCCACATCCAAGCAGCTCAACACAGCTGAAGGGGAAGCATTCAACCATGCTAACTGGGTCTCACCCACCTTAAATTTATGACTACAAATGCCAAATGGGCACCTGGTGCCCTAAAATATTTCCTTATTCAACTCATTTTTTCCCACTCTCCTGGATGAATTTTACACCTTCTTTCTCTTCAAACTTCCAACACCTCCCCCACTCTTCATTTTTAGCTAAAGACCTTCCTTCTTATTTAACTGAGAATATGGAAGTAATCAGAAGTGAACATTCACTCTGTCTCACTACCAAGCTACCAATTCACCAGTATTTGGGTCAATATAATCACCACAGATGAACTGTCCATGTAGCTATTGAGCTTAAGGCCAACATATCCATTTATATCCTAGATGCCATTCCCTCTCATCTACTCAAGGACTTCACCCCTGCAACTGTCCCTTCTCTCTCTTTAATCATCAATTTGTCTCTCTATACTCCACCATTCCCATTAACTTACAAACATGCTATCTGCCCACCTAAAAACAAAAAGAACTCTAACACTTCGTGCCCTTCCAGCCACAGCCCTATTACTCTGCTCTCCCTTATAGAAATCCTTGAAACAACATCACTGTGACTATCTATACTCACTGTCTTCAATTCCTCTTCTATATCCTCTTGAACCCACTGCACCAAAACTGTTCTTGTCAAGGTTGCCAATGACCTCCACATTACCAAATCTAATAGTCTATTCTTGCATTTATCATTTGACTATCCTTGATTCTTCCCCTATCTCAGAGGTAGGAAACCATTTCCCCTCAGAATTTGGAAGACATTGCTACACTGCCTTTTTTACATGGGATATCCCAGGGCTTGGATGTTGGTCCTCCTCTCTATCTACATTTACTCCCTGGGTCTCTATCTAGTCTCATAGCTTTAAAATAAAATTCTGGAGTCACCAGTAATATGGATGGTATTTCCAGTTTCAATCTCTCTCCTGAACTACAGACTAATATATCCAACTGCTAATCCAATATCTCCACTTGGCTATCTATTATCTATTAGGAAACTCAAATGAACAAGGTCAAAATTGAACTCTATTTTCTCCACAAATCTGCTCTTATTCCAATGCTCCCAATATCAGTAAATGGCAACTCCATTCTTCCAACTGCTGAGCCCCAAATTGACTATGCTTTCTTACATTATTGTTCCTTCAGCCCTATTTCCTCCCCAATATTTACTTCTCACCACTCTGTATTATGATTTTTACCTCTCTCCACTTACAAAGGAGCTCTTGGAGGGCAGAGGCCTGCCTTATTGCTCTGAATCCACAGCACCTAGCACAGTGTATGTTGGATTATTTGCATAAAGAGGGAGTGAAATTTAAACTGTTAAACAAGTCCTGAGCAGGATCAGATTCCTCTGCAGGAAAAGATCTGAAGTAGGAAAGCATATTTCAACTATTTCCACTGGTTCCTTAGTACAAGTAAAGATAGTTATTTGGTAATAACTCCAAAATCTCAGAGGCTTGAAACAAAGGCTTACTTCTTGCTCACTCTACATGTCAAACATAGGTCACCTGGAAGCTTGCTCTGGTTCCCAGACTGAGACTAGCCACCATCCGGAGCACCAACAATCACCAAAACAGAGGGAAAGAGTGGCAAATCACACACCAGAAGTTTTTACCATGAAGGGATACACATCATTCCTGTGCACATTTCACTGACCAAAAGCAACTAACAACGCCATATCCATCTTCAAGGGTGCAAGCAAGTACAATGGTACCACATGCCCAGGAGACAAAAACCAAAGATATTTGATGGACAGCACTGATGACTACCATATCATTAAAAAGAAGCTTTTAGGTCTAAGCAACAATATTTTAACTCCTGATCTCTACTGCTCATCTGTGAAAATGAACTCCATTGCTAGAAGAGAACCACTCACTTGCAAAGTACTATCTATGGGTCTCTAGGAATGCAGCTTCATCAGTTAGGCCCGCCTCTTTCATCACTCAGGTGTCAGAGTGCAGCAAAGAAGCCAAATATGGGTGACAGGAAAGTGCTGAGCACAAACCTTCTAGAAACGTTCAATGTCAAAATCTGGGAAAGGCTTAACTGAATGAGTAAGAAAAACACGTTCAGTTAAAAACGGCAGGGAAAGGAGGGAAACTTTCACAAAATTTCTTTTACCAAAGGTATACAACCCCCAGGCCTTCGGGTTCCTTGCACTACCCCATGTCTGAAGACTAACAAGTTTCACTCAAACCACGTGATGGAAAATTCGGAGTTTGAGTATGATTAGTAAAGTTAGCCAACATTGATCTTTTTAACATAAAAACACTACTTACAAAAAAAAAATGTATACCAGAAGCTATATGTGCTACCAGAAGCAAAATGTGCTACCAGAAGCAAGGAAGGAAGCAGTTATTTTAGAGATGGATTTTATTCAGAAGCTCTTTTTTCCCTAAAAGTCTCAAAGACTCCAGACTTCAAAGCTCAAGATGATATGGGATGAACCCCAAGTCTACATAGACCCTGGATTTAAAGTGTGGCTGCTTCAAGTTCTAAAGTATCCTGTGCAGTTTCTATTTTATTCAAAGTTTAAACACTTTCTAACAGTGAAACTGGCTGCCAGAAACGTTAGGACAGACTGGAGATGGTTACCATAAGCTGCTAAACACTTGGAACTGTAAAGCCCACTGAAATTCCACTGAAGAGCAGAACAGGAGTCCAAATATGTCACCTAACGTCACCTGCCAAATCAGAAGCAAATCAGGACTCCCAAATGCAACTAAGGGTATCTAGTCCCACCTCCCCATCCTTTATTTACTCAACCAATATGTGTTAGTAACTGAGGTGAAAGAAGGAATGTCGGTAAGTAAGAGAGGGACTGGATTTTAAGATTCAGTTCTTGTTCTCCATGAATCTGGTGGAGTTAAAATAAAAACAAAACAAAACAAAGAAAAAAAACAGATTTGAGAGCAAAAATTCCAATACAATGCCTTAAATACCATAACAAGGATACAGGAAAGACCATTCTCACACGTTAAGCTGACAACCTTCGTTCAAGGAAACAACACCGTATTTGCTTTGTTAAGTAGCTAGAATAAAGAAAAAGCAAACAAAACAAATAAAAACCCTCTTCTGGTTTAATGACAGTTTAGCAGAACCAAAGCCCATTTCTCTCTCTTCCTCCCTTCCTCTCAATGGTCTCTGCCACAACCCCTCCATCATTCCAACCTCCACACTCCACTGGCGGCCCCAAACCAGCTCCATCACGAATAATACCGAGACTATCAAGGTCAGCTCCAAAGGCACAGGAAGCAGACAGCAGAAACAAATCTTCATATATCGAAAGCGGGCGGGGACCCTCCCTATACTGAGGCACCCGGGGGCTCTATCTCTAGGCTCTGTGGCCTGGGATCCGCAGCTTTCGGGGATTCTGGTCCCTTTTTCCTTATCCAGGCCCCTAATGACCTCCACCTGTCCTCAACCTGAGCTCCCCATCGTGGAGTGAGGGAGCCTCGGGCTGGGGCAGGGGGAGGTGGGGAAACGCGCAACAGGGAAGATGCTGTCCGTGTGGGTGTTTCTATGGGGCGGGAGGGGGGTACTCTCTAGGGAAGGCGCAGTGAGAGGTAAAGGCTCTAAAGGAGACGTACTGTAGGGGAGCATGAGAGGTAAGCCATTTCGAGGGAAACCCATTTGGGGGTTCTACAAGGGGAGCTATTGTGAGGGGACGTCTCCATAGATGGCCGTTTCTGGGGAAAATATCCTATGGGAAAGGCAAGTGAATTAATCATACAGAAGGCACTGTGGAGGTTCTCGATAGGCGAATCTTTCCGGGGGGAAATGTTCTATGGGGTTGGGGATGTCATAATAGGGGGTCTTCACAGAGGAGCCGTTGTGGGGTTGTCGATACAGGAGCCATTGTGGGAGCCTCTGCACCGAGAGCCGCTCCTCGGGAAACGTTCGTCAGGGAACCGTTCAGGAAAAAAACGTCCGCAAGGAAGCCATATCGGGCCACGCCCTTCGGCGGGAGGCGTCTCAGACCCCAACAGCCCGCAACCGCCTGCCCGCCCGCCAGCCCCTCTGCTGCCTCAGCCCCGCGTACCTGACGGAGGGCGACCCGCGGCCAGGGCCGCCGGGGGACCGTGCGCGGGGCAGTCCCAGCCGGTGTGGGGGGTACACGTCCATGGCTGCGAGAGGCGGAGGAGGACGGCGCCGCTGCGAGGGTCACTGAGGCCTGCGGGGCGTCTCCTGGCCCGCTACGGCCGGGTGGGGCGGCTGGGCGTGCCGGGTGGGCGGGGGGCGCAGTGCGCGGGGGCACGTCGGGGGCGGGGGCACGTCGGGGGGCGGGGGCGGAGCCGGGGGAGGGGGCGGAGCTGGACGCGCGCAAAGAGGGCGGATGGGGGCGTCGGGACGGGTTGGGGGTGGGGGCAAGCGCACGGCTGCGGGTCGAGTCTTCCTTAGGCTTCGAGGCGGCCGGGTTGGACGTTGGGAGCGTGGGTGCCCAGAGTGAAAGCTACCGCGCCGCCGCTCTGGCCTGTCCTCAGGCTTCGCATCGTGGAGTGGGGCCCTGCGGCGCCCCCAGCCACGCACACGGGCGCGCCTGGGGGCGGGGCCTCGTTCAGCCCCGCCCAGTCCACTTCGGCCTCCAGCAAAGCCTTCTGCTGCCGCAGCAGGTCCCTGGCGCGGAGATCTGAACCGCCCTGGTGCTCGGCTTTCGTGACCCGGTCTCCCAGGCCGGTTCCTTGCTACTGTTTTCTCACCCGCTGCTAGTCAATTGTGCACCCTCCCTTCAGACGTTCAGCCGATTTCTAGCCGACCTAAGGTTAGCGGTGCGCGCCCAGCCTTGCGCAGACGTTAGGGGCTCACAGGGGCCCAGAGGATCCCTGCCCTTTACAGTTCAGATTCTGACTCGACCCGTTTCTGACTGCAGAGCCGTATGCAAGAAACCTAATCCCAGCGAGCGTCAGTCTTCTGTGTAATTGACAGTTTCCAGGCATCCTGTATATACAGGACGTATTTAATGATTTTGTCCTGCGTCGTATACTGACTTTGTCAGGATGCCTTAAATGTCCTGTATTTATCTTTTTATAATCAATTAAAAACTATTAGAGCTATTTTTCCGCCACAGTAATTGGTGCTTAAATCACTGAAAATCCTACCTTTACAAATAAAAGATCTGTACAGTGTCTACGGTGTCTCCAGCGAGTTTAGCTGAGGAAAGACCAAAAGAAGGAACTAGAAATTAAAAGTACTTATTTTTCATATTCAAGAAAGGAAAGGACTTTTTTGCTCAAGTTCTAAGTCCTGATCAAGTAACCACCATTATTTAGAGATAACTTCACATCAGTACACAGGCTCTACAAACCAGCCAATCAGCGACAGCCTCACTCCAGTGGCTTCTGAAAATCAGCCAGTCAACAACAGCTTCACTCCGGTAGCTAGGCTTCTGAAAGTTTGTAAATCAACGACAGTCCAGAGCTTCTGAAAGTCAGCCAATCATTGACAGCGCCATGCTTCTAGACAACAACCAATCAGCAAGTGCCTCACTCCAGGGACCAGGCTTCTGGTAGTTAACAGGTACTCAGCTTCCTTACTCCAGTAACCACACTAACAAAGCTGGAAGCCCGTCAATCGCTAGACGCTCACGCTTCTGAAATACTGCCAGTCCCGGAACGCTAGCTTCCCAAAACATTGGATTGGGTTGGCTCAGCTCCGACTTTGTTAAGGTAGACTGTTCCTTACAAGTACAGCTCTCCTTTGCAGGCAGACTAGATATTCACCTTTGAGTTCAATTTGCTTTTCGTAAAATTTAAGTTCGCAACCCTTTCACGACTCAACTCCCACCTTACCGTTAGATATGAATTTGGGCTTGTGACAGATGCAATGATGCAGCCATGAGATTTATTAAATACAACTTTTTCAGTTCTTGCGTTGGTCGCTATTACCAATTTTTTTCTTTTATAATTCAATGGGTGTATTCACAAAGTTGTGCGATCACCACTACTGTCATTTTAGAACATTTTCAGCACGCCCAAAAGAAACCCTATACCTTTTAGTAGTCATTCCCCCATTTCTTCCCAACCATCCCAGCCATAGGCAACCACTAATCTACCTTTCTCTCTCTCTCTCTTCCCGCCCCCCTTCTATGGATTTGCCAATTCTGAACGTTTCACATAAATGGAATCATACAGTATGTGGTCCTTTGTTACTGACATTTCATTTAGCATAATGTTTGCAAGGCTCATCCGTGTTGTAGGATGTACAAGGATTTCATTTTTTATGGTTGAATAATATTCTATTGCATGGTTATCTCACATATTTCTTATCCATTTCTCAGGTGATGGACATTTGTGTTGCTTCCACTTTTTTACTTTTTTTTTTTTTTTTTTTTTAGCTAATGGTGCTGTGAACATTCGTGTACAAGTTCTCCTGTGGGCACATGTTTTCAAGTCTCTTGGGTATATAACTTAGGAATGGAATTGCTGGGTAACTCTATCTTTTGAGGAACTTCCAAACTGTTTTCCAAAGCAGTTGGACCATTCACAGTCCCACCAGCAATGTATGAGACTTCCAGTTTCTCCACCTCCTTACCAACACTTACTATCTGTCTTTTTGTTCATAGCCATCCTAGTAGCTGTGAAGTGGTATCTCACTGTGGCTTTGATTTGCATTTCCCTGACAGCTAATGATGTTGAGCATCTTTTCCTATACCTACTAGACATTTTTATGTTTTTTTGGAGAAACGTCTGTTCAGATCTTTTGCCCATGTTTTAATTGGGTTGTCTTTTTATTAAGTTGTAATAGTTCTTTATATAGCCTAAATACAAGTCCCTTATCAGGTATACAACTTGCAAAATTTTTCTCGCACTCTGTGGGTTTTCTTTTCACATCCTTGATAGTGTCCTATGAAGCACACAATTTTTAATTTTGATGGTATCCAATTTATTTTTTTCTTTTGTTGCTTGTGCTTTTGGTGTCATATGTAAGAAACCATTGCCTAATCCAGGGATTTACCCCTACATTTTCTTCTAAGAGTTTAGTAGTTTTGGCTCTTACATATAGGTATTTGATCTATTTGAGTTAAATTTTGTACTTGATATGAGGTAGAAGTTCAGCTTCATTCTTTTGCATGTGGCTATCCAGTTGTCTCAGCACCATTTCTTTTCCCATTAAGTTGTCTTGGCACCCTTGTTGAAAATAAATTGTTACCTCGTTTTTATTTGCTATATTTGAACCCCTAAATGCCAAAATGCAAGTGTGAATTTCATGATACATTTTCTGAATTAAATGAGGAAAATTCCTTTTGAAGCTCTTTGTGCAGTATGCAAGTGTTCATTCAGTATTGAAAATGGTGGAAAGTCAGATATAAACGAGCATATACTATCAGCTTAGAGTAAAAGATGTGTGATTTCTTCAACTTGTATCAAAGAAAGTGATAAAATAAAATTTTGATTAAAAGAAATCTAGATGAAGAACATAAAATAATCACAGCAGAAGTTGTAACAGTCTCCCACATTGTATATTGTCATCAGTCTTTCAGCTCAAATGACTCTTTGAATGTACTGCTACCAGGAGGATTTTCTAATTCCAAAACTGGAAGCAAAATTTCAAATGCCAGGACAAAACCTACTGCAATAATTAAAAATATAATAACTCCATTTACTATTGCAGTGATTATCAAAGCCCTAAATGCCTCATCTTTTTATGGATTCAAGTAATGACAAAGCAGAAAAATTTGCTTGTGCAATAACCTTCTTGTGAAAAGGCTCACTTGTAAGGTTATTTTAAGTAAAGACTCTTCCAGGTGAGACTTCAGAAACAAGAGCAAATTTTTGCAGAGACTCTCTTATTGACTTAGGAGTTAACGAAGAAAATTGTACTGCTTTTGGTGGAGATGATACCAATACAAATGTTGGTAGATGTTCGCATAAAAGTGCAGACATTGTTTATTCAAAGCTGAAGTAAAGCACGAATGTTTCTTCAGAAACCGTTTGGCTATCTGGTTCATATTCTACATGGTGCTGCTCTTACAACATCTGATGTCTTTCCTGTTGACTTTGATGTAATTGTCATGAAATTGTTTTCTTAAGCGCCAACTGAACAACTGAGGAATTTTTGTGATTTTGTTGGCATTCAGTACTGTTCATTTCTCTTGCATTCAGAAACTTGTTAGCTTGCTTTAATAAATGGAGAATCCTCAGTTTATTTGAAGTACTGAATCATACTTTAATCCTAAAGAAAACGACCCTCAAATTCTTATTGACTTTAAGGGAAGCTTAGTTACCTCTTGTTGATAGTTTATAATACCTCTTTAGCAATAGATTATGCAAAGTGAAAGAAGAGAAACCAGTGTTGTTGAAGCACTCCATTGCTTAAGGGAAGTGTAAAATGCACTAAAGAATGATTTTTTTTAAACATCTTTATTGGAGTATAATTGCTTTACAATGGTGTGTTAGTTTCTGCTTTATAACAAAGTGAATCAGCTATACATATACATATATCCCCATATCTCCTCCCTCTTGCCTCTCCCTCTCACCCTCCCTATCCCACCTCTCTAGGTGGTCACAAAGCACTGAGCTGATCTCCCTGTGCTATGTGGCTGCTTCCCACTAGCTATCTGTTTTACATTTAGTAGTGTATATATGTCCATGACACTCTCTCACTTTGTCCCAGCTTACCCTTCCCACTCTCCGTGTCCTCAAGTCCATTCGCTACGTCTGTGTCTTTATTCCTGTCCTACCCCTAGGTTCTTCAGAACCTTTTTTTTTTAGATTCCATATATATGTGTTAGTTTATGGTATTTGTTTTTCTCTTTCTGACTTACTTCACTCTGTATGACAGACTCTAGGTCCATCCACCTCACTACAGATAACTCAATTTCATTTCTTTTTATGGCTGAGTAATATCCCATTGTATATATGTGCCACATCTTCTTTATCCATTCATCTGTTGATGGACACTTAAGTTGCTTCCATGTGCTGGCTATTGTAAATAGAGCTGCAATGAACATTATGGTACATGACTCTTTTTGAATTATGGTTTTCTTAGGGTATATGCCCAGTAGTGGGGTTGCTGGGTCGTATGGTAGTTCTATTTTTCATGACTACCATCTCATGAAGAATTTGATTCTTGTACAAGAACTAAATACTCTTCCGGTATGGGAACCAGTGGAATCATCATGTATAGTGTTGAAGAAGAAAGGAAGAAAAATTGATGACAATGTTCTTTTTCTGTTACTGGATAACATTTTAAAAAGTTATTGATCAGGGGCTTCCCTGGTGGCGCAGTGGGTGAGAATCCGCCTGCCCATGCAGGGGATGCAAGTTCGAGCCCTGGTGCGGGAAGATCCCACATGCCACGGAGCAACTAAACCCGTGCGCCACAACTACTGAACCTGTGCTCTAGAGCCCATGAGCCACAACTACTGAGACTGCATGCCACAACTACTGGATCCCCTGCTCCACAACGAGAGAAGCCACCACAATGAGAAGCCCACACACTGCAACAAACAGTAGTCCCTGCTCGCCCCAACTAGAGAAAGCCTGCGCACAGCAATGAAGACCCAATACAGCCAAAAATAAATAAATTTATAAAAAATAAATAAAAAGTTATTTATCAAGAGATGCAACATAATACTGAAAAATGAAAAACCATCTCATTCCATGAAAGATGGTATTTGCTTCAACAAGCCATATTTGAAGAGCAATTATCAGGGTTGTTAACTTCATCCTAGTATATGTTCAATATATTGGCTCATAATGCTAATGTTGAGTATATTTTCTTATTAATGAATGTTCAATAGACAAAAGAACTGTAGAAGTTAGATGTGACCACTGTAGAAGCTATGATACAAAGAAAATGAACATAGACTGTGTCTGCAAGGAATTTTATAAGCAAATACCACAAAACAAGGAATTATTGAAAAGAACCAAATGATCAGAAGAATATAATTACAAAAATGTATGATTTAGATACTTATAATTTATTTTCTATGAATAACAAATACTTTTAAAGTATATGTACCACGCAATATTTTTCTTTTCTATCAATGTAGATATGCATAAGCAATTAGATATTATTCAAATTTAACTGAGTCCCCCTGTTTTTCATTTGCTAAATCTGGCAACCCTACTCATAAACGATCTGAGATACTATGTGTTACCCAGTTAAGAGGATCTACTTAAAAGTTTTTCCCCAATAATCTTTTTTTAATGGAAGTATAATTTCCTTACAATAAAATGGATAATAAAATACAGTGCAGTTCAATGAATTTTAACAAATGTTTACAGTTTTAGAATCATTGTGCCCTGCCCCCCCCCCCCCCCCCAGCTAGGATACAGAACATTTCCATGACCATAGGAAAGTTCCCTGAGACCGCTTTGCAATCAAATCCCCACCTCGGCCCCAGACAATTACTGATTTGATTTTAATGGCCATAGATTAATTTTATCTGCTCTTGAAATTTATATAAATGGAATCAGTATAATGATTTTGGGATTTATTCATTTTGTTATACATATCAGTAGTTTGCTCCTTTTTACTGACGAGTAGTTTTCCATAGTTTGGACAAAATGTAATTTGTTTATCCATTTACTAGTTGGTAGACATTTCAATTGTTTCCAGTTTGGGGCTATTATGTGTAAACTCCTATAAACATTTATGTGTAAGTCTTTGCATGACCTTATGTTTTAATTTTTCTTGGGTAAATACTTAAGAGTGGAATTGCTGGGTCATATGGTACACGTATATTTAGCTTTATAAGAAACCATCAAACAGTTTTACAAAGTGTTTGTTTTCATTTTACATTCCCACCTGCAGTGCAGGACAATTCCAGTTGTTCCATAACCTCACCAACACTTGGTAGTGCCAATCTTTAACTTTCATTCTCCTGGCTATGCAGTGGTATCCCAGTGGGGTTTTAATTTGCATTTCCCTAATGATAATGATGTTGGGTACCTTTTCATGTTCTTATTTAGCATCTGAATATCTTCTGTTGTGAAGTGACTTTTAAGTATTTTGCCCACTTTTTTTTTTTTTTTTTTTTTGCGGTACGCAGGCCTCACTGTTGTGGCCTCTCCCGCTGCGGAGCACAGCCTCCGGACGCGCAGGCTCAGCGGCCATGGCTCACGGGCCCAGCCGCTCCGCGGCATGTGGGATCCTCCCGGACCAGGGCACAAACCCGTGTCCCCTGCATCGGCAGGCGGACTCTCAACCACTGCGCCACCAGGGAAGCCCTATTTTGCCCACTTTTTAAAATTAAGTTGTATATATTTTATTACTGAATAAAAGGAATTTTTAAATGTATTTTGAATATGATTTGTTTCCCAGATATATGCATTGGGAATTTTTTCTCCTAGTCTGAGGGTTGCATTTTCATTTTCTTAAGTGGTATCTTTTATGAAACAGAATACTTTAATTTTCATGAAGTCTAATTTATTTTTATTTTTTCATTTATTTAAGAAGTAAATGTGGCTAGCTATGGTATTGGGGCTGTAGGAACAAGAAGAGGTAGGAAGGCCTGGACTTGAGGTATTGATCCTTACCTGAGGTATTGATCCCCACCCCCCGCTCAAAGCCTCTAATCACAGTCTTGAACATGCAGAATAATAAAAGCTTGAACAGATTGAAGTTTGATTCTTTTGGCAAAGCTATTACATAACTACCTATGGTGGTCTGGAAGGCTTCTCAGTAGAAGTGACATTTGTGCAGGGGGTCCAGACAATGAGTGATAATAAAAGCTATTATTTAAAAACACACTGTGTCCCAAGCACCTTTCATGTACTTCTTTGTGGTAGCCAACCTCCAAGCTGGCCCCCAGTGATTCTCACCTCCTATATTCAGGCCTTTGTATAGTCCCCTCCATTAAACAGGTAAGAAAACTGGACTTCAGAAAGGTTAAGGAACTTGCCCAAATAAGTATTAGAGTAGAATTTTTTCCCTTGACAAATAATTAAAAATTTTTTTTCAATTTCCATGAAGAAATAATAAAGGGAAACATCACAGCTTAGATAACAAATCTCTTCAGGCTTTCTTGAACCTCCTTAATTTTTCTCTAATGCTGTAACTTCTCACAAAAAACCCAAGGCTGCTCAACTTTACACACTCCTCTCTATATCCTGTCATGCATTTCCCACTAAGCAAAGCAAATACTGGCACTATTAGAACAGAGTTTTACTTCTAGCTCTATCTTTCTCCAATGCTCTGCCTCTTTGAAGGGTTTTCTAGGAAGAGAATAAGGGAAGAGCATTAGAGGCAGAGAAAACAACAAATGCAAAGAACTGAGGGTTTGGCAGGATCCAGCTGCTTCAATATGGCTAGAGAACAAACTTCTTGGGAAAGGAGCTGGTATTTGGTGTATAGAAATCTGTAAGTCAGGGCTTCCCTGGTGGTGCAGTGGTTAAGAATCCTTCTGCCAACACAGGGGACACGAGTTCGAGCCCTGTTCCAGGAAGATCCCACATGCCGTGGAGCAAATAAGCCCTTGCGCGCCAGCTACTGAGCCCGCGTGCCACAACTACTGAAGCCTGCGCACCTAGAGCCTGTGCTGCACCACAAGAGAAGCCACCGCAATTAGAAGTCCATGCACCACAATGAAGAGTAGCCCCCCACTCGCTGCAACTAGAGAAAGCCCGCACACAGCAATGAAGACCCAACACAGCCAAAAATAAATAAATAAATAAATATATTTTTAAAAAGAAAGAAAGAAAACCGTAAGTCATGCCAACAATTTTGGATTCCTCTACAGTAAAAAAAAAAAAAAAAAAAAAAAAACTTTAGGCAGGGGAGAGACATGCTATATCTGAACCTTCAAAAGATCTTTTGGTGATTTAGCAGACACTGTTGGTGCTCCTTGGCACTTACCATTTCCTTGCATGCTAGCCACCTTCCACGTGAGCAGGCTGGAAGGGCTGGGAAATTAATGCCTGCTGGAAACCCTCAGTGACTGAAAGGCGTTGTTGTATAAATACCCCAGCTTCTCACTCCTTAGGTGGGATGATTCTGAGGCATGTGTTCCACAACATTTCTCAAGATTCCTCAGGATTAAGCTCTAATTGCCCATAGTGATAACTTGCTTGAGAAAGGGTACTCCATTGACTGCTTTCCCTTCCCTAAGTCTCTTCCCCATTCTCCTGATGATTTTTCCTGTGATTACCTCACAAACAAGGAACAGTTGTCCACCCTTATCCATGAGGGATATGTTCCAAGATTCCCAGTTGGATGCCTGTAACTGAGGATAGTACCAAACTCTCTATATAGTATATTTTTCCCTATACATACATATAAAGTTTAATTTATAAATTAGGCACAGTAAGAGATTAACAACAATAACTAATAACAAAATAGAACAATTATAACAATATACTGTAATAAAAGTTATGTGAATGTGGTCTCTCTCTGAAAATATCTTATTGTACAAATTTAATGCCTTTTTCATCTTAACTAAGCACTTACGCACTGTGGCTGTAACTTTTGCAGTTTGAGGTGTGACAACAAAACTAGCACGGAATTCCTTTTTCCTTCACAATTTCACAGACGGAAGATTTGTACTCACTGTAGATTTTAGCAACCCCAGCGTCTGACTTTTTTTCTTTTCTTATTAAGTTGAGAATATTCACCTTTTCACTTAAAGGAAGCACTCTACGACTTCTCTTTGGCGTATCAGAATTGCCGGTGTCACTACTCTTGCCCTTGGAGCCATTATTAAGTAAAATAAGGATTACTTGAACACCGCACTGCGATGCTGCATCAGTCAGTCTGATAACCAAAACTATTGGGCGGGATATGAAGGACAAAAGGATGATTCACGTCCTGGGCAGGACAGAGTGGGGCAGCATAAGATTTCATCATGCTACTCAGAAGGGGATGCAATCTAAAATTTATGAATTATTTCCAGAATTTTCCATTCAATATTTTTGGACTGAGGTTGACGGCAGGTAACTTAAACCTCGGAAAGCAAAAGTGAGGATAAGGGGGGACTTACACTCAAATTCTCATCTCAGGGTCTACTTCTGAGCAGGGGGAAAGGGAGGACTAGAGACTCCAACAGATGGAATAAGAGGTAATATAGCCAATGTTTATTCAACTGTACATTAAAATGTTGATTCTTTCCAAATTACTCTATGAATTAAATGAAATTTCCAACAAAATTCTAACAGGGTATTTTTAGTGGAACTTAAAAAAACAGATCCCTATGGTCATTAACATTAAAGTCAGTTGCAAAAAAGAAGAAAAAGGATAGGACACTTGCCCTACCAAATTTAATGCCTTTTCTCTCTTAAGATTTACTATAAATCTATCATAATGGCACAGGGTAAACAGTCCTAAACATATATGAGACCTTATTGTATAATACAAAACAGTGGGGGAATCGATGTACTATTCAATAAGTAGTGCTGGACAATTGACTACCAATGTGTAAAAGAATTAAATCTTTATGTGACATATGCAAAATAAACTGCAGGTAATTTAAATATGAAAAACAGAACTTGCAATTATTAAAGAATATATTAATGTTTATAACTCAGAGAAAGGGGAGGATTTCTTAAGTAAGACAAAAATCAGAAATCTAAAGAAAAGACTGATACATTTGTTCAAATCAAAATTCAAAACATATGTACAACAATACATAGTATAACCAACTTAACCATCCATGCTATAACATGGATGAAACTTGAAAGCATTATGCTAAATAAAAGAAGCATATTGTAGAAGACCACATATTGTTTGATTCCTTTCTTCATATATAAATTTTATTTATTTATTTATTTTAACATCTTTATTTATTTATTTTAACATCTTAATTGCTTTACAATGGTGTGTTAACATCTTTATTTATTTATTTTAACATCTTAATTGCTTTACAATGGTGTGTTAACATCTTTATTTATTTATTTTAACATCTTAATTGCTTTACAATGGTGTGTTAGTTTCTGCTTTATAACAAAGTGAAACAGCTATACATATACATATATCCCCATATCTCTTCCCTCTTGCATCTCCCTCCCTCCCACCCTCCCTATCCCACCCCTCTACGTGGTCACAAAGCATGGAGCTGATCTCCCTGTGCTATGCGGCTGCTTCCCACTAGCTCTCTATTTTACATTTGGTGGTGTATATATGTCCATGCCACTCTCTCAGTTCGTCCCAGCTTACCCTTCCCCCTCCCCGTGTCCACAAGTCCATTCTCTAGTAGGTCTGTGTCTTTATTCCCGTCTTCCCCTTAGGTTCTTCATGACCTTCTTTTTTTTTTAGATTCCATATATATGTGTTAGCATACGGTACTTGTTTTTCTCTTTCTGACTTACTTCACTCTGTATGACAGACTCTAGGTCCATCCACCTCACTACAGATAACTCAATTTCATTACTTTTTATGGCTGAGTAATATCCCATTGTATATATGTGCCACATCTTCTTTATCCATTCAACTCTTGATGGACACTTAAGTTGCTTCCATGTCCTGGCTATTCTAAATAGAGCTGCAAAGAACATTGTGGTACATGACTCTTTTTGAATTATGGTTTTCTCAGGGTATATGCCCAGTAGTGGGATTGCTGGGTCGTATAGTAGTTCTCTTTTTAGTTTTCTAAGGAACCTCCATACTGTTCTCCATAGTGGCTGTATCAATTTACATTCCCACCAGCAATGCAAGAGTGTTCCCTTTTCTCCACACCCTCTCCAGAATTTATTGTTTCTAGATTCTTTGATGATGGCCATTCTGACTGGTGTGACGTGATACTTATTGTGGTTTTGATTTGCATTTCTCTAATGATTAATGATGTTGGGCATTCTTTCATGTGTTTGTTGGCAATCTGTATATCTTCTTTGGAGAAATGTCTATTTAGGTCTTCTGCCCATTTTTGGATTGGGTTGTTTTTTTTTTTATATTGAGCTGCATGTGCTCCTTGTAAATTCTGGAGATTAATCCTTTGTCAGTTGCTTCATTTGCAAATATTTTCTCCCATTCTGAGAGTTGTCTTTTCGTCTTGTTTATGGTTTCCTTTGCTGTGCAAAAGCATTTAAGTTTCATTAGGTCCCATTTGTTTATTTATTTTTTTAATTTCCATTTCTGTAGGAGGTAGGTCAAAAAGGATCTTGCTCTGATTTATGTCATAGAGTGTTCTGCCTATGTTTTCCTCTAAGAGTTTTATAGTGTCTGGCCTTACATTTAGGTCTTTAATCCATTTTGAATTTATTTTTGTGTATGGTGTTAGGGAGTGTTCTAATTTCATTCTTTTACATGTAGTGTCCAGTGTTCCCAGCACCACTTTTTGAAGAGACTGTCTTTTCTCCATTGTATATCTTTGCCCTCCTTTGACATAGATTAGTTGCATGGGTTTATCTCTGGGCTTTCTATCCTATTCCATTGATCTATATTTCTGTTTTTGTGCTAGTACCATATTGTCTTGATTACTGTAGCTTTGTAGTATAGTCTGCCGTCAGGGAGCCTAATTCCTCCAGCTCCATTTTTCTTTCTCAAGATTGCTTGGGCTATTCGGGCTCTTTTGTGTTTCCATACAAATTGTGAAATTTTTTGTTCTAGTTCTGTGAAAAATGCCATTGGTAGTTTGACAGGGATTGCATTGAATCTGTCGATTGCTTTGGGTAGTATAGTAATTTTCACAATGTTGATTCTTCCAATCCAAGAACATGGTATATCTCTCCATCTGTTGGTATCATCTTTAATTTCTTTCAACAGTGTCTTATAGTTTTCTGCATACAGGTCTTTTGTCTCCTTAGGTAGGTTTATTCCTAGGTATTACATATTTTTTGTTGCAATGGTAAATGGGAATGTTTCCTTAATTTCTCTTTCAGATTTTTCATCATTAGTGTATAGGACTGCAAGAGGTATTTGTGCATTAATTTTGTATCCTGCTACTTTACCAAATTCATTGATTAGCTCTAGTAGTTTTCTAGTAGCATCTTTAGGATTCTCTATGTATAGTATCATGTCACCTGCAAACAGTGACAGCTTTACTTCTTCTTTTCCAATTTGGATTCCTTTTATTTCTTTTTCTTGTCTGATTGATGTGGCTAAAACTTCCAAAACAATGTTGAATAATAGTGGTGAGAGTGGGCAACCTTGTCTTGTTCTTGATCTTAATGGAAATGGTTTCGGTTTTTCACCATTGACAATGATGTTGGCTGTGGGTTTCTCATATATGGCCTTTATTATGTTGAGATAAGTTCCCTCTATTCCCACTTTCTGGAGGATTTTTATCATAAATTGGTGTTGAATTTTGTCAAAAGCTTTTTCTGCATCTATTGAGATGATCATATGGTTTTTATTCTTCAATTTGTTCATATGGTGTATCACATTGATTGACTCATGTATATTGAAGAATCTTTCAATTCCTGAGATAAACCCCGCTTGATCATGGTGTATGATCCTTTTAATGTGTTGTTGGATTCTGTTTGCTCGTACTTTGTTGAGGATTTTTGCATCTATGTTCATCAGTGATACTGGCCTGTAGTTTTCTTTCTTTGTGACATCTTTGTCTGGTTTTGGTATCAGGGTGACGGTGGCCTCGTAGAATGAGTTGGGGAGTGTTCCTCCCTCTGCTATATTTTGGAAGAGTTTGAGAAGGATAGATGTTAGCTCTTCTCTAAATGTTTGGTAGAATTCGCCTGTGAAGCTATCTGGTCCTGGGCTTTTGTTTGTTGGAAGATGTTTAATCACAGTTTCAATTTCAGTGCTTATGATTGGTCTGTTTTTCCTTTTTTTTCCTTTTTTTTGTGGTAAATGGGCCTCTCACTGCTGTGGCCTCTCCCGTTTCGGAGCACAGGCTCCAGACACGCAGGCCCAGCGGCCATGGCTCACGGGCCCAGCCGCTCCGCGGCATGTGGGATCCTCCTGGACCAGGGCAGGAACCTGTGTTCCGTGCATCAGCAGGCGGACTCTCAACCACTGCGCCACCAGGGAAGCCCCGATTGGTCTGTTTATATTTTCTATTTCTTCCTGGTTCAGTCTCAGAAGGTTGTGCTTTTCTAAGAATTTGTCCATTTCTTCCAGGTTGTCCATTTTATTGGCATATATTTGCTTGTAGTAATCTCTCATGATCCTTTGTGTTTCTGCAGTGTCAGTTATTAATTCTCCTTTTTCATTTCTAATTCTATTGATTTGAGTCTTCTCCCTTTTTTCTTGATGAGTCTGGCTAATGGTTTATCAATTTTGTTTATCTTCTCAAAGAACCAGCTTTTAGTTTTATTGATATTTGCTATTGTTTCCTTCATTTCTTTTTCATTTATTTCTGATCTGATCTTTTTTCTTTCCTTCTGCTACCTTTGGTTTTTTTTTGTTGTTCTTCTTCTTCTTTCTCTAATTGCCTTAGGTGTAAGGTTAGGTTGTTTATTTGAGATGTTTCTTGTTTCTCAGGGTAGCATTATATTGCTATAAACTTCCCTCTTAGAACTGCTTTTGCTGCATCCCATAGGTTTTGGGTGGTCGTGTTTTCATTCTCATTTGTTTCTAGGTATTTTTTGATTTCCTCTTTGATTTCTTCAGTGATCTCTTGATTATTAAGTAGTGTATTGTTTAGCATCCATGTGTTTGTATTTTTTACAGATTTTTTCCCGTAATTGTTATCTAGTCTCATAGTGTTGTGGTCAGAAAAGATACTTGATATGATTTCAATTTTCTTAAATTTACCAGGGCTTGATTTGTGACCCAAGATATGATCTATCCTGGAGAATGTTCCATGAGCACTTGAGAAGAAAGTGTATTCTGTTGTTTTCAGATGGAATGCCCTATAAATATCAACTAAGTCCACCTTGTTTAATGTATCATTTAAAGCTTGTGTTTCCTTATTTATTTTCATTTTGGATGATCTGTCCATTGGTGAAAGTGGGGTGTTAAAGTCCCCTACTATGATTTTGTTACTGTCGATTTCCCCTTTTATGGCTGTTAGCATTTGCCTTATGTATTGAGGTGCTCTTATGTTGGGTGCATATTTACAATTGTTATATCTTCTTCTTGGATTGATCCCTTGATCATTATGTAGTGTCCTTCTTTGTCTCTTGTAATAGACTTTATTTTAAAGTCTATTTTATATGATATTAGAATTGCTACTCCAGCTTTATTTTGATTTCCAATTGCATGGAATATCTTTTTCCATCCCCTCATTTTCAGTCTGTATGTGTCCCTAGGTCTGAAGTGGGTCTTTTCTAGACAGCATATGTACGGGTCTTGGTTTTGAATCCATTTAGCCAGTCTACGTCTTTTGGTTGGAGCATTTAATCCATTTACATTTAAGGTAATTATCAGTACATATGTTCCTATTACCATTTTCTTAATCGTTTTGGGTTCGTTATTGTAGGTCTTTTCCTTCTCTTGTGTTTTCTGCCTAGAGAAGTTCCCTCAGCATTTGTTGTAAAGCTAGTTTGGTGGTGCTGAATACTCTTAGTTTTTGCTTGTCTGTAAAGGTTTTAATTTCTGCGTCAAATCTGAATGAGATCCTTGCTGGGTAGAGTAATCTTGGTTGTAGGTTTTCCCTGTAATCACTTTAAATATGTCCTGCCACCCGCTTCTGGCTTGCAGAGTTTCTTCTGAAAGATCAGCTGTTAACCTTATGGGGATTCCCTTGTATATTATTGGTTGTTTTTCCCTTGCTGCTTTTAATATTTTTTCCTTGTATTTAATTTTTGATGGTTTGATTAATATGTGTCTTGGTGTATTTCTCCTTGGATTTATCCTGTATGGGACTCTCTGTGCTGCCTGGACTTGATTAACTATTTCCTTTCCCATAGTAGGGAAATTTTCAACTATAATCTCCTCAAATATTTTCTCAGTCCCTTTCTTTTTCTCTTCTTCTTCTGGGACCCTAATAATTCGAATGTTGGTGTGTTTAATGTTGTCCCAGAGGTCTCTGAGACTGTCGTCAATTCTTTTCATTCTTCTTTCTTTATCCTGCTCTGAGGTAGTTATTTCCAATATTTTATCTTCCAGGTCACTTATCCGTTCTTCTGCCTCAGTTATTCTGCTACTGATTCCTTCTAGAGAATTTTTAATTTCATTTACTGTGTTGTTCATCATTGTTTGTTTGCTCTTTAGTTCTTCTAGGTCCTTGCTAAACGTTTCTTTTATTTTCTCCATTCTATTTCCAAGATTTTGGATCATCTTTACTATCATTACTCTGAATTCTTTTTCAGGTATACTGCCTATTTCCTCTTCATTTGTTTGGTCTGGTTGGTTTTTACCTTGCTCCTTCATCTGCTGTGTGTTTCTCTGTCCTCTCATTTTGCTTCACTTACTGTGTT
Source organism: Stenella coeruleoalba (assembly GCF_951394435.1). Taxonomy (NCBI): domain Eukaryota; kingdom Metazoa; phylum Chordata; class Mammalia; order Artiodactyla; family Delphinidae; genus Stenella; species Stenella coeruleoalba. Next base: position 29,759,776 of record NC_137161.1, read on the forward strand.
TGGGGTCTCCTTTTTGCAGGCTGCTGGTTCTTAATTCCCATTGTTTTTGGTGTCTGCTCCTAGTGGCTAAGGTTGGTTCAGTGGGGTGTGTAGGCTTCCTTATGGAGGTGACTAGTGCCTGTGTTCTGGTGGATGAAGCTGGATCTTGTCTTTCTGTTGGGCCAGTCCACATCCGGTGGTGTGTTTTGGGGTGTCTGTGACCTTATTTATGATTTTAGGCAGGCTTTCTGCTAGTGCGTGGGCTTGTGTTCCTGTCTTGCTAGTTCTTTGGCATAGGGTGTCCAGCACTGTAGCTTGCTGGTCATTGAGTGGAGCTGGGTCTTGGTGTTGAGATGGAGATCTCTGGGAGATTTTCACCTTTTGATATTATGTGGAGCTGGGAGTTCTCTGGTGGACCCATGTCCTGAACTCGGCTCTCCCACCTCAGAGGCACAGGCCTGACACCCGGCTGGAGCACCAAGACCCTGTCATCCACATGGCTCAGAATAGAAGGGAGAAAAAAGGAAGAAAGAAAGAAAAATAATAAAATAAAATAAACTTTTTAAAATAAAAAATAATTATTAAAAATTTAAAAATAATTTTAAAAAAAGGAAAGAAAGAAAGAAGGAAGAGAGCAATCAAACCAAAAAACAAATCCACCAATGATAACAAGCTCTAAAACTACAGAAAAAAAAAAAAGGACAGACAGAACCCTAGGACAAATGGTAAAAGCAAAGGTATACAGACAAAATCACACACAGAAGCATACACATACACACTCACTAAAAGAGAAAAAGGAAAAATGTATATATATATTGTTGCTCCTAAAGTCCACCGCCTCAATTTGGGATGATTTGTTGTCTATTCAGGTATTCCAGAGATGCAGCGTACATCAAGTTGATTGTGGAGATTTAATCCGCTGCTCCTGAGTCTGCTGGGAGTGATTTCCGTTTCTCTGTTCGCACAGCTCCTGGGGTTCAGCTTTGCATTTGGCCCCGCATCTGCGTGTAGGTCGCCTGAGGGCATCTGTTCTTCGCTCAGACAGGACGGGGTTAAAGGAGCAGTTGATTAGGGGACTCTGGCTCACTCAGGCCGGGGGGAGGGAGGGGTACGGAGTGCTGGGCAAGCCTGCGGCGGCAGAGGCCAACGTGAAGTTGCACCAGCTTTAGGCGTGCCGTGTGTTCTCCCGGGGAAGTTGTCCCTGGATCACGGGACCCTGGCAGTGGCGGGCTGCATAATGCTCCCGGGAGGGGTGGTGTGGATAGTGAACTGTGCTTGCACCCAGGCTTTTTGGTGGCTGTAGCAGCAGCCTGAACGTTTCATGCCCATCTCTGGTGTCCGCGCTGATAGCTGCGGCTTGCGCCCGTCTCTGGAGCTCGTTTAGGCAGTGCTCTGAATCCCCTCTCCTTGCGCACCCCAAAAGAAAGGTCTATTGCATCTTAGGCAGTTCCAGACTTTTTCCCAGACTCCCTCACGGCTAGCTGTGGCACACTAGCCCCCTTCAGGCTGTGTTCGCGCAGCCAACCCCAGTCCTCTCCCTGGGGTCTGACCTGCTAAGCCCGAGCTCAGCTCCCAGCCCCCACCTGCCCCGGCAGGTGAGCAGACAAGCCTCTCAGGCTGGTGAATGCTGGTTGGCAGTGATCCTCTGCGCGGGAATCTCTCCGCTTTGCCCTCCGCACCCCTGTTGCTGCGCTCTCCTCTGTGGCTCCGAAGCTTCCCCCCTCGGCCACCCGCAGTCTCCGCCCGTGAAGGGGCTTCCTAGTGTGTGGAAACCTTTCCTCCTTCACAGCTCCCTCCCACTGGTGCAGGTCCCCTCCCTATTCTTTTGTCTCTGTTTTTTCTTTTGCCCAACCTAGGTACGTGGGGAGTTTCTTGCCTTTGGGAGGTCTGAGGTCTTCTGCCAGCGTTCGGTAGGTGTTCTGTAGGAGTTGTTCCACATGTAGATGTATTTCTGATGTATTTGTGGGGAGGAAGGTGATCTCCACGTCTTACTCTTCCGCCATCTTTAGATCTATTTATTTTATTTTTGACTGCGTTGGGTCTTCGTTGCTGCACGTGGGCTTTCTCTAGTTGCGGCAAGTAGGGGCTACTCCTCGTTGTGGTGCACAGGCTTCTCACTGCGGTGGCTTCTCTTGTTGTGGAGCATGGGCTCTAGGAGCGCGGGCTTCAGTAGTTTTGGCACGCGGGCTCAGTAGCTGTGGCTGGCGGGCTCAATTGCTCCGGCGGCATGTGGGACCTTCCCGGACCAGGGCTCGAACCCGTGTCCCCTGCACTGGCAGGCGGATTCTCAACCACTGTGCCACTAGGGAAGCCCTATTTGATTTCTTTTTAATGGAAGATCTAAAAGAAGCAAATCTGTAGTGACAGAAAGCAGATTATTAGTTGCCAGCGGCTTGGAGGAGAGGGTGAATGGAGAGTGACTGCTTCTGGATTTCTTTGGGTGATGACGAACATACTCTAAAATTAGATTGTAGTGATGATTGTACAACTTTGTGACTATATTAAAACCCAATGGGGACTTCCCTGGTAGTCCAGCGGTTAAGAATCCACCTTCCAATGCAGGGGACACAGATTCGATCCCTGGTTGGGGAACTAAGATCCCACATGCCACGGGTGACTAAGCCCACACGCTCTAGAACCTGTGCACCACAACTAGAGAGCCGGTGTAGCATGACTACTGAGCCCGCGTGCTGCAATGAAGAGCCTGTGTGCCCAGTTAAGACGCAATGCAGCCAAATAAATATTTTTTAAAAAAAGCAATGGATTGTATACTTTATTTTTAAATTTTTATTCTTTATTTTTTGCGGTACGCGGGCCTCTCACTCTTGTGGCCTCTCCCGTTACGGAGCACAGGCTCAGCGGCCATGGCTCACGGGCCCAGCCGCTCCGCGGCATGTGGGATCTTCCCAGACCGGGGCACGAGCCCGTGTCCCCTGCATTGGCAGGCGGACTCTCAACCACTGCGCCACCAGGGAAGCCCAGATTGTATACTTTAAATGGGTGAATTTCATGGTATGTGAATTCTTTTTTTTAAAATTTTTGGCTGCATTGGGTCTTTGTTGCTGCGAGTTGCGGCGAACCAAGGCTGCTCTTCGTTGTGGTGCGCGGCCTTCTCATTGTGGTGGGTTCTTTTGTTTCGGAGCACAGGCTCTAGGTGCGCGGGCTTCAGTACTTGTGGCACATGGGCTCAGTAGTTGTGGCTCACAGGCTCTAGAGCGCAGGTTCAGTATTTGTGGCACACGGGCTTAGTTGCTCCGTGGCATGTGAGATCTTCCCGGACCGGGGATCGAACCTGTGTCCCCTGCATTGGCAGGCAGATTCTTAACCACTGCACCACCAGGGAAGTCCCTGAATTATTTCTTTAAAAAAAAAATTTTTTTTTAAAGGTAAGCCACACACTGGGAGAAGATATTTGCAGTGAATATTATTGACAGATTATATCAAAGAATTCTGTAAAGCAATAAAAATGACAAACAACCCAATATAAAAATGCATAAAGAATTGGAATAGACATTTCAAAGGTCAGGAAATTCAATAAACATACGTAAATATGCTCAACATCATTAGTAATGAGGGAGAAGAAAATTAAAATAATGAGATATCATCACACCTATTAATTTGGGGAAAAAAACTTTAAAAAGCTTCACATTATTCAGTGTTGTCAGGATATGGAAAAATGGAACCTCTTGAACGCTTCTGGTGGGAGTATAAATTCATATAACCACTTTGCACCACAATTTAGTAATATCTAGTAAAGATGCTTACATGTCCCTATAACCCAGCAATTCCACTTCAAAAAATTTTTTTCATATGGGAATATATGAAGTAAGTCCATAGATGTTTATGCCACATTGTAATAGTAAAATTTGGGAGGGGGGATTTAATATCCATCAGTAGGGGATCAGGTGTGAAATATGAATCAAATATGGAATATTCATTCAATGTTATATTATACGATTAAATGAATATGGATAAATCTCAAAAACACAGAGTTCAGTAAGCTACAAAAGAATATTTTCTATATGACACTTGTAATAGTTTTGGTTTTCCAGAGAAACCAAACCAGTTTTATATACATATTATTATAAGGAATTGGCTCATGCAATTACAGAGGCCAAGAAGTCCCACAATTTGCTGTCTGCAAACTGAAGACTCAGGAAAGCCCGTAGTATAGTTTCAGTCTGGTTCCGACGGCCTGAGGGCCAGGAGTGCTAATGGTATAAAAATTCCGGTCTGCGAGCAGATGACTGATGTCTTAACTCAAGTGGTCAGGCAGAGAGAGTGAATTCTTCCTTTCTCCACCTTTTTTTCTACTCAGGCCCTCAACTAATTGGATGATTCACAACCACCTTGCAGAGGGCAATTTGCTTTACTCAGTCTACTGATTCAGATGCTAATTTCATCCCAAAACATCCTCGTAGATAAACAAAGAAAGATTATTTAATCAAATACCTGGGCACCCTGTGACCCAGTTAAATTGACACATAAAGTTAACCACCACAACACAATTAATGTAAATTAAAATAAACATATCTGAAATGATATCATGTATATTGCAGCAAAAGTATAAAAATATGACAGTTGTTGTTTCTGAGACTGGGGAAGGTAAACTTGGTGAATATATAACATCTACAATGTTTTATTTCTTTAAAAGAAGATTTGAATCAAATATGACAGAATATCAACATTTGTTCATTTGGGTGATTGGTACCCAGGTAATTTTTTATATCAACCTTCCTTATTCTTATCAACATATTTATACTTTTTCAAATAAACAAGAACCTCTAAATCACTATGAAAATATAACCCCCCTCCCCCATAGAAAATGGACAAATGATATGAACAGGCAATTTACAAAGGAAGAAATGAAACTGTGCATCTCAGACTGGGACTTGAATCCAGCCGAATCCCAGACTGGGACTCAAACCCACAGTCTTTTTTTTTTTTTCCAGTACGCGGGCCTCTCACTGCTGTGGCCTCTCCCGTTGCGGAGCACAGGCTCCGGACGCGCAGGCCCAGCGGCTATGGTTCAGGGGCCCAGCCGCTCCGCGGCATGTGGAATCCTCCCGGACCGGGGCACGAACCCGTGTCCCCTGCATTGGCAGGAGGACTCTCAACCACTGCGCCAACAGGGAAGCCCCCAAACCCACAATTTTTTAACTGAGATCACACACCTGGTCTCAGGACTTAATGAAGCTCAGGTTCTGAGCTTCACAGAAAGAATTCAGTGAGAGACAAAGTGATAGTTAAGAAGTAGATTTATTTAGAGAGAAACAAACAAACTCCACAGACAGAGTATAGGCCATCTCAGAAAGCAAGAGCAACCCCAGGGTATGGGGTTATCAGTTTTTATAGAGGTGGGTAATTTCATAGGCTAATGAGTGGGAGGAATATTCCAGCTATTTTTGGGAAGAGGTAGGGATTTCCAGAAATTTGGCCATCGCCTACTTTTTGACCTTTATGGTCAGCCTTGGAACGGTCATGGCACCTGTGGGTGTGTCATTTAGCTTGCTGATGTATTTACAGTGAGTGTATCCTGAGGCTTAAGGGCTAGTGGAAGTCAACTTGTTTGCCATCTTGGACCTATTTGGTTCTAATCAGTTTATGACATGTCTTTGGGCTGTGGTATTCTTTTAAAGGTTGTGCCCTGCCCCCTACCCTCCTGTTTCAGAAATACAAACGGTCAAAATAAAAAAGATGAAAATATGTTCAACTTGACCAGAAATCTGGGAAAGGAAAATTGAAACAACAGTAAGATGGCTTCTTGCTTCTTAAATAAATCCATCCTAAAAAAATAACAAGCAGTGTGGAGAAATAAACACTCTGATATCTGCTAAATGGAGTAAAAATGGGTACAATCTTGCCGGAGGGCTCTCTGGCAAAATATATGTAGCAGGTTCTCAAATTCTTTTTCAATCTGGCTTGAATTTTGGACTGATTAGGATTACACTACTCTGTGAATGAATTTTACCCTGTAAAAGTTAATTAACAGTAGTTTAGCCTGGGTGGAAGAGTCTTTCTATGTTGAAGGTGTGGTGGCTGTGGCACAGTGATGTCAGAAACCAAGGTCCCTTCTAATTGTGCATCTGCTGGCTTTCATTCCCTAGATGTCTGTTCATGCTCCAGCCATCACACAGCAGAATAGAGGAAAGGACAAAGAAGAAAGAGCAAAGGATGACAATAGCTGTCTCTCAAGGAGGCTTCCTGGAAGCTTCCATATGACATTCTGCCTTCATCTGGTGTCCTGAACCTAGGTATGTGGACATGCCTAGTTAGAAGGGAGTCTGAGAAATGTAATTTTTGTTCTGGTTCAGCTAAGTTATCTTGTTTGTTTTTCTTTTTGGTAAAGGAAATAGGGAAGAATGAATATTAGGAAAGAAATAGCAGTATTTGTTATGTAGAGAAAATGTAATTTTATTTTATTTTATTATTATTTTTGCGGTACACGGGCTTCTCACTGTTGTGGCCTCTCCCATTGCGGAGCACAGGCTCCGGACACGCAGGCTCAGTGGCCATGGCTCACGGGCCCAGCTGCTCCACGGCATGTGGGATCCTCCTGGACTGGGGCACGAACCCGTGTCCCCTGCATCGGCAGGCGGACCCTCAACCACTGCGCCACCAGGGAAGCCTCTGTAATTTTATTTTGATATGGTCTTTCATGAACGATATGTTAGATGTTGTAGGTGCCCTTACCAGATTCCGTTAACCTAGGTAGTACATACAATCCCTAGCTGTTGTGAGTTTTGGTTGATCTCAGATTACAGCTGCTACCTTCTTCAAAGAATTGTCTTTGGCCTACAGCTGCTACATCACAAAGAAGTGCCTGGGAGGTTATACCCACTCCAGGGGAGAGACAGACAGCCAACGGTTTACTGACATGAGGTAAAAAAGCCCAACTGTTGCCTCATGGTGGATAATTCAGTGGTACAATTCTCACTCCAGAACTTCCCTGTGGGATCAGGCTGAGACTAGACTCCAGCTGAGACCATATTCTTTACTGCTTCCCTGATATATATCTTTCATTATGTGCACAAGAATCCCCATCTCAGGCTCTCCTTCTAGTGAACTTGACCCAAGACAATTTGTCCTGTCCAGAAACCTCAGTCTAATGTAATAATTTAGATGGTCCTTTTAGGTAATACCTAGTCCCTGCAGTAGATTGGATTATTGTTCCCAATTCTTCACTCCCTCCCTAATATACATTATACTTCCTGACCCATTGACTTTGGACTTGGCTATAAGATTTACACTGGCTAGTGAAATGTTGGTGGATGTGGTATGAGCAGAGGCGTTAAATGTGAGTGTGGTTCGGCTTGGCCTTTTGCAACCCTGTCTTCTGTCATGAGAAGAGCATGTTACAGTAGCCGCTGGCCCCAAAATGAGGAGACTTGTGGAACAGACTTGGATCCTACTCATGGCCTGGAGCCAAGTTCAGATGATCCCAGTTGAAGCCAAAAGAGCTCAACTGAACCTCAAACCTATGAGTAAGGAATCAAAGCTTGTTGTTAAAAATCACCGTGATTTAGGATTGTTGTGCAGCAGGAGTATAACTAAAAGTGTCTTTTTAAGAAGAAATGGTCAGAGTTTTAGCTTTTTGCACCCATCTCACTTTCAAAGAGGACATGTGGATGACCATGGGGAGGTGGACTTACGTGTCCATCTCCTACCTGCTGACATCTATAGCTGATGAGATCAATTCTCTTTCTCAGTTTGAGCTTGGTCTGGTGTCTTTAGCCTCCCACTGGGTTTTACTTGGTCTTTGGACAACTCTGAGTCATTGTCCTGTCTCCTCTGTCCCTGTCCGTGGTGGTCAGTCCACCCATCAGCCCCTGCTGCCCCATGACAGACCCACTGGCTCTCACCTAGCATTTGCTCCACCCAAGGATCATGGGAGTCATGACAGGAGCCCAAGAAAAGCTGCATCCCTTTTTGGCCACTCTGTACATTGCTCTTTAGCAGGTTCTAGCAGGTTAAAGCATTGCTCCTCTACATGGTGGCCTCCTCCCAGAACCCCAAATAGGGAATAGGGTGATTTCTCCCACCCTTGAATCATAGCTGAATTCTTGAACTCTTTCTCCAGGCTGAAGTCTGGAACAGAGAGGCTAGAGCCTGTGAATTCTATATCCTCTCTCTGCAGCCCCTCCCTCCTTTTCTTCTCCATGATACTGTCAGGCCAAGGCCTAGGTTTTGAAAGCACACTATGGAGGAAATGCTTCAATCAGATAGCTATTGTTATGTAAAATGGAGCTAATGGAATTTAGAAAATTATTTCCCTCTCGACAATGCCTTGCTTTGGAGCCTATTGATATGCAGCAAAACTGTTGTGAATGTCCAAAGTTTAAAAAAAAATCCTCTTTGTTTATGTCCTGGAAAAAATCAAATCTTCACCAGCACCCCACCAGGAGGGATGAATTGTGGTGGACATGGAGATGTGTTGCTCAGATCCCCCTTCCAGAAGGACTGGCTGCCCAGCTTCAGAGAGCATGTCAGCAGCCAGCCTCCAACTGTCAGCTCCCTCAGGGTCTGCCTCAGCTGAAAAAACCATCCCTTCCATGGTCATGCCCTTCCCAAGTCAGCCTATGTGCCGTGACTGGGTCAGGTGGAGGTGTAAAGGCCTGGCTATTCTGGTCTAATGTGGGACACTTTCATGGGCAGTACTCTCTCAAAAATTCCCTGCCAGGTTAGCTGAGGCTCCACTGGGCCTGCATCATAGTTTGATTTCTTCCTCTGCCCAGTCTGGCTTCTACCCCCTTCTTTTCCATAATAAATGTCTTGCACCCCAAACTCCATCTCAGTATCTGATTCCAGAGAACTCAACCTATGACGTGGATACTTTGGGCTGCATGTAAAGGTCCTTATACATACAATGGAATATTATTCAGCCTTAAAGAGGAAGGAAATTCTGGCACATGCTACAATATGGATGAATCTTGAGAACATTATGCTAAGTAAAATAAGCCTGTCAGAAATACTGTTTATCTACTTATATGAGGTACCTTGAGTGGTCAAATTTATAGACAGAAAGTAGAATGGTGGTTGCCAGGGGTTGGGGAGGAGGAAATGGGAATTTATTATTTTATGAGTTACAGAATTTCAACTGGGAAAGTGAAAGTGTTCTGGAGATGGATGACAGTGGTGGTTGTACAACAATATGAATGTACTTAATGCCACTGAGCTGCACACTTAAAATTGGTAAATTTTATGTTATGTATATTTTATCACAATAAAAAATATTGGTTATAAAAGTCAGCCACAAATCAAAGAATTACACACTACAGGCAAGCTTATGAAATGTTAGGATGGTTAAATATTAGAAGATTTATTAATATAATTCACTGTGCTAATAACACAAAGAAGAAAAAATATCTAATCATGTCCATAGATGTTGAAAAGGCATTTGAAAAAATGTAACATCAGTTCCTAACATAATTCTTAATTAAGCAGATATTAATTGATTCATCTTAATATGACAAATAAATTTTTTTCTTTTTCTGGCTGTGCCGTACGGCTTGCAGTCCCTGACCAGGGACTGAACCCGGGCCCTAGGCAGTGAAAGCACCGAGTCCTAACCACTGGACCACCAGGGAATTCCTAAACGACTAATAATTTATATCTAAAAACAAAAACCAGCAGTGTAACACTAGAAGCATTCTCATTAAAATAACAAACACCCATTATCACCACCATTATTTAATATTGTTCTTGACAACTAGCTAATAAATTTTAAAAAATCTAAAGTATAAAATTGGAAAAGAAAAGATAGGTATAGAAGACAAAGATAAAGGATATAAACAAACTGTACACAGAAAATATATTCAACATCTTTTATAATAGAAATACAAATTAAAATTTAATTTTTGCTAAGATTAGCAAAGTTAAGACAATGGGCACTCATATTTGCTGGTAATGTAGAAACTGGTACTATTGGTCTATGGAGGGCAATTTGACAACTAAAAAAATCACAAATATACACACTGGACATGTCTTTTGACCTAGAAATTTCCACTTCTGGGAATCTATGCTATAGATTTGTTTCATATATGTGTGAAATTTTATCTGTTTAAGTATGTGGCAGATACTGCTATCTACCAATATCCATTTTCCTTTTCTTTCTTATAAAAGAAACTTGATTTTGTTCAAGGTGACAATAAGCCCAATAAAAACATATCACCTTGCAGCCTGGGTAGCCACATGACTCAATTATGGTCAATAAGCAAAAGACATTGGTTGGAATTCAAGGAAAGTTCTTTGAGAAGGACAGAACTCATGGACCTGTCTTTTGGCTCTTTGCCCTCTTTTTTCTGGTCTGGAATGCAGAAGCAATGCCTGGAGGAGCAGCAGCCATTCTGTAAGTATGAAGATGAAAGTCATACACTAAGGAAGGCAGAGAGGGGAGGAGGAGCCTGGCTTCATGAAGATGACATTGAGCAACTGTCTCTGTTCTGGAATTCCTTCCTCCGGACTCCTTTCTGTAAGAGAAAAATACACTCTATTTAAGTTTTTTAAAGTTGAGTTTTCTTTTACCTTGAGCCAAAAGCAATCCTCATTGAATCAAAAGATTTTTATGGTAATATCAATTGCTGCATTGTTTGTAATACCAATAAAATTGAAAACAATCTAAACGTCCATCAACAGAAGACAGGGTAAATAAGTGATGGTACACACATGCAATAAAATACTCTGTAGCAAGAAAGATGAATGAGGAACACCCACAGGTATTGATAAGCAATGATCTTCAAAATACATCATTAAAAGAAAAAAATCAAGATGTAGAACCATGTGCCTATTGTTCTATCATTAATATAAACAAAAAGAGGAGGGGTGTAGTTTTGATAACCGAGAGAAACAGGGAATTTGTAGGAAAGCCTGTTTCTTGAGGTCCCAGGGAAACACAGGAACGTCCTGTTGGAGGAACAGAGAGAAATGAGGGTAAAGGAGGCTGCTGCCCACTGAATCTCTCACGTTCCACTCTTCTGCTTTGGCAACCTTTCCATCCACAGGCCTCTGTGTCTTCTTGTGGAACAATTCCTTGTGTTATGATACTCTAAGGTGTCAAGTGGGCTGGTGAGAGAGTTCCAGAGTGAGCTGGATGACTGGGGAGGGGTAGATGGAAGGAGAAGCCTGTGCCTCAGAAGGCAAGTCTAAAAGACAGTGTTGACTCAGCCACTTTCCTCTGGCAAGTGCCTATGGACCCATTCCTCAGTCCTAGGGACACAGGAGAGAGAACAAAAACTGAGTGGTTGTCACATAAAATCTTGGTGAGATGCTGCAAGTCTATAGTAGTCCTTTTAGGACCATCATGTAAGAAAGCGGCCTCAAGGTATATTTCAGCAGTTTCAACACAGAGTGATCTTGTCATTGGACACATTTCACAACGATATAAGAAATGGGACAGAGGCCATGCTCATTCTTTTCATACGACAGAGGCCTGGCAGGTAACACTTCCAGAGGAAGAATGGAAGATTCTGAGGGGATTACACAAGAGTCTTCCCTGGTCTTTTCCAGAAAATAAGGGAGGCTATGGTAGAACGGAACTGAAAATTTCAAAGTATTGATCATATCCATTAAATAAGACATTGTGTTTAAAAGCACTATGACATCATGATACACAGGGCCTTGATTTCATCTGATTTTATTAAAAATAAAACTGGATTCAGATTTTTGATAGAAATATTAAGTGATACTGTATCCATCTCAGTACATCACATCAGTCAGCTTGTCACATTAGTGGTGATGCTAAGTGTAATCCCTTGATCAAGATGGTGACTACCAGATCTCTCTACGGTAATGGTACTTTTTCCTCTTCGCAATTAGTAAATATCCTTAGGGTGACACTTTCAGACCTTTTCAATATCTTTTCCCCAAACTCTTTCATTGCAATGGTTTTATCTTTCATTGATGAATCAATAATTGATGAATCAATTATTACTAGAATTCTTATAAAATGATTTTTCCATTTCTATAATTCCTTCCACATTGACTAGTTGATAATCTTCTATGAAGAACTTTCCTTTTTATCTCCCTTAAAATGTGTTGAGTTCATATCAATATAGATGGATGGATTCCTTTTTACTCAATATATTATAACCCATTCTGCATTATTCATTTGCGGCTGGCATGACCTCAGATTTGACATGGGGCTCTCTTTAAAATGTAGATTCCAAGGCACCTTCTCCATTGTCTGGGAGTGGAGTCTGGGGTTCTGCCTTTATAACTGGCTCCCCCTAGTGCTACTTATGTCCATTAAAGTTTTAAAGGCTGAAGAGAAGCCCTTCCAAAGGACCATCTGAGGGGTTTATGTTAACAGTGGTCCCCACCCCCCACCCCCCGCCAAGGCAATAATCCTAAAATGTGAAAAGGCTGCTCCTTTGAGGCAAGGAAGACCAGAATACCAGCAAGTCTGTCTTTCGTGGGTAGAGAGGGTTGAGTAAGAAGTGGAGAGGCTGGGAGGCGAGATAGCTACTATTTTCTTTACAGCAATGTTTTTTTGAATAATGGGAACCATTGGCTTCTATCCCCAAAGGTGGGGATGATATCTGGAACCAAACATTGATATAATTAAGAAAAAGCCTAGATCAGGATGGCATATAGAATGCAGGAGTATACAGTGTCATCCCTGGTGGTATCCCAATGAAATCCAGAAAAAACATGAAAAAGAGAAACTAATAGTTTTATAGAAGCATCAGGAAACTGAAAAACCAATAGGCCAGACAGTCTAAGAAACTCCTGGAAGATAGAGAGCAGAAAGCAATGTGTGGTTCAAAAAAGGAGGAATTGAGCTCATGTGTTAATGCCTGCTTCCTCTCCTAACCTCACTAAAATAACTGTAAATTAGAAAAAACAACAAAAACAAACACAAAACCCACAAGGAAAAAAGAACAGGCACTGAGGCAAGACTGGGTTAGTGATGCCCATAGTATTTTAGATGTTTTTTACCTGACATAGGAGAGAAAGAGAAAATGATTCCACGCTCAGAAAAAAAGGCAAAATTATGATTGATCAATTCCTGATACCTCGAGGAAACACCTTAAATGACCAGTTTGAATGAAAGCTGAAACTAGAGTCCTGAGGAATGTAATCCATTGCCACAAGATGTCTAATTGATTCACAGCTATTGAAGGAACAGACAGTTTTATGGTCTACTATAGTTATAGTTTAACTTTAGAAACCAACAGATTCTATGATTTTACAGCCTGGTTGTATAGTTAAACACAAGGATTTTAATGCCATGTAGAAAGTTAACCGGTCTCGAATCTTACCTAGCAAACTGTCTTTGGAATTCCTTTCATTAACTCTAACTCAGTGTCTGTTTATACACATACACACTTCTGTTTTTCAAGCACTGGAAAACCAGCCCCTTTTTTTTTTTTCTACTTGCTGTTTTTTTCCTTAAGGAATTAAATCTAATTTTGATAAATGTTCACAATCTCTTCGTTTTAGAATTTTGCTTTAACATTGCTTTCAGTTTTCTCAGTTCTGCAAAGTAAATTGGGGTGAGCCAACAAGAGGAAAAACCAATTTGTGCTTTAGTACTCCAGAAAGGCTCAGAGATTGGAAATACCACATCTCATGGTGGGAATGGGGGACATAGCTGAAAATCTTGGTCCTCATCTATCAGGACAGAAAACTAGAATTTGCCATCTGGAAAGGTTGGATCCCAAAGCTCTTGGCTTAGGGAGATCAGGCACAGTTGAGGGTGATGCTGCTGGAGTGGATATGGGGAAATTGAGTGAAGTCATCCCCTGCTCTGAGCCATGCGGATTCTACCACTATCCACTGTCTCCCTTCTACTCACACATACACTGTGCCCTACCAGGCAGATCATAGGAGGAGCCTTCTCTAGAGAAACTGGCCAGCCCAGAGAAAAATACCTACAGAAATTGACCTTTGGGGGAGTCCCCCTAGGAGATTTCCAGGGCCCTGCTCATTTGTTACTATGAGGCCACAATCAATAAACTCCATCCACAAACCTAAAACTCTAGTTCACGTGTATATGAACAGATGGCCATAGGTCACCTAACAGCTGCTAACATGGAAATCAGAGACCTAAACAAATTGAAAAAAGGAACTTGAGGAAATTCTTCCCACCTTCCAGTCTCCTGCCAGTGCCTCCCACAGGCCAAGGGAGCTTGAGAAGCTATGAGGGTCAGTCCCCTGAAAGCACAAGATGGGCAGGCAGGGAGTGGATATATAAGCAAATAGGCACCTGGCCAGCACATCCTTGAAATACCAGTTAAATTCAGACAGAGGGAGACAGAGGCAAAGATAGTGAGATAGAACAGAGAGAGAGAGAGAGAGAGAGAGAGAGAGAGAGAGAGAGAAGGACGAGAGACAGAGAGAGAAATAAGAAAATGGTGGGAAGAAACTTTCAAGAATATAATCCAAATCTCAAAATTGAAGCTTCTGCTTGGAAAGGTCTCATCAGGATTCCAGCATAATGAATGAATTTAAAAATATAAACCCAGGCAATCAATATGAACTCATGGGCTTCCCTGGTGGCGCAGTGGTTGAGGGTCTGCCTGCTAATGCAGGGGACACGGGTTCGAGCCCTTGTCCGGGAAGATCCCACATGCCACGGAGCAGCTAAGCCCGTGCGCCACAACTACTGAGCCTGCGCATCTGGAGCCTGTGCTCCGCAACAAGAGAGGCCATGATAGTGAGAGGCCCGCGCACCGCGATGAAGAGTGGCTCGCCGCAACTGGAGAAAGCCCTCACACAGAAACGAAGACCCAACACAGCCAAAAATAAATATAAAATAAATAAATAAAAATTAAAAAAAATATATATGAACTCATGTTTAGCTTAACACATATACAGATGAATAGATACAGAAATAACTTTAGAAATAAATGCATATCTACATGGGTTAGTATACGTATGTATATTTCCCCTTTCTACTGAGAAATCCTGGGAGCACTGACACTACAATAGAAACAAGTACACCCAGTGCTGAGATCTTGGTTTCTAGTATCATTCTCCAATCAAAGGAACCAGAATTCCTTGGAGAAATGGACTGAATTTAGGTCTGGGGTCAAGAAACTACAAAATGATCCTAGAGAATTTTATAGAACCAGAAATAAAGAAATTGCTCAGAAACTACAACAACAACAACAACAACAAAATATGGGGCAAGTCAAAGGGATACCAGAGCCAACTTGGAGGAGTTCCTAATGGCCAAACCTGAAACAAATTGGGAAACAAAATAAATAATGTAATATTGAATTATAACACAGAGTATAAAATAAATATACTTGATATATATATTTATTGATCCTTAAATCAATAAAGTGATTGAATACATAAACAAATGGGGGAGATGGGATAAATCTCCTTTAAGGAATAATTTCAAATAATACACATAGACATGCTTCTCCCTTTGCAGAAGGTAGAGTTTAATTCCTTTCACTGTCCCCTTTGAGTGTGGGCTGGACTTGGTGACTTACTTCCAAATGATAGAACATGGAAGGGGGAAAAATAGTAACTTTACAATGGAGAACACCACCTTGACCAAGTGATCAAGGTTAATATCATCAGTAATAAGTTGTGTTGGTATGTGTCTCTGATATGATGTGATAAGAAGGTTACTTTACCACTGTGTTTTTTATCCCCAAATCCTATAACCACAGTCAAGTCATGAGGAAAACATCAGACAAGCCCAAATTAAAGGACAAAATATTCTACAAAATATTTAGTCAGTACTCTTCACAGAGAAAGGTCAAGAAAACAAGGAAAGACTGAGAAAATTTGAATAAAAAAGGATGGGAAATACATACCATGCAAATGTTAACCAAAAGAAAGCTACTGTAGCTATATTCATATCAGACAAAATAAACTTTAAGGCAAACAGAATATCTAGAAATAGAGATTTTTTCATAATGGCAAAATGTGCAATTTGCCAGGAAGATATAATAATCATAAATTTGTGGGCACCTAATAACATGGTCCTCAATGTTAAAAGCTAGGTTGGGGGGCTTCCCTGGTGGCACAGTGGTTGAGAGTCCACCTGCCGATGCAGGGGACACGGGTTCGAGCCCTGGTCTGGGATGATCCTGCATGCCGCGGAACAACAAGGCCCGTGAGCCACAACTACTGAGCCTGCACATCTGGAGCCTGTGCTCCGCAACAAGAGAGGTCGCGATAGTGAGAGGCCCGCGCACCGCAATGAAGAGTGGCCCCCACTTGCCACAACTAGAGAAAGCCCTCGCACAGAAACGAAGACCCAACACAGCAAAAATTAATTAATTAATTAATAAACTCCTACCCCCAACATCTGAAAAAAAAAAAAAGCTTAGTCCATGTTTAAAAAAAAAATAAAAGCTAGATTGATAGGACTTGAAAGCGAAATAGATATGTGCTCAATCATGGTGAGCCATTTTAACATACTTCTCTCAGGAGCTCTCAGCAACTGACAAAACAGTCAAAATAAGTCAGTGGGCCTGTTGTTTGTCTGTTCTTTCCTTCTCTCTTTCTCTTTTCTTGTCTTTTTTTGTTTTGTTTTTAGTTCCCTTCCAGGGATTGAACCCGTGCCCTGTACAGCGAAAGCACGCAGAATCTTAACCACCGGACTGCCAGGGAATTCCCTAAATGAAATTTTAAATTATTGAATAAAGAAAAATTGAAAGAATCAGATCAATGGAGATAGGATCAAAGAGAACCAGAGCCCAAAATATGCCTGCCAGAAGTTTAGGGGCAGGTGAAAAGCAGGGCTTCTCAATGAAGTTAACTCATTTAAACAACATGGAATTATTACAGGGATAGAAAACCAGGTCAATGGAGCAATACATAGTCAAGTAACAGAACTATATAAATGTAGAATCTAGTTTGTAATGAATGTAACATTTACAACTGGTGGGGAAAAGATAGACTATTCAACATATGGTTTTAGGACAATAGGTTTTACATATGGGAAAAAAATTAAGTTAGATATCTACCTCATGCCATAAATAAAAATACATTCGGATGGAATACAGATCTGAAATTAAAAAAACACTTTTTTAAAAGTAAAAAAATGAGCAGATTAAAAAATATATAAACATACATATATATAAAATATATACAAATATAATTTGGGAAAAGGAAGGTTTCCATAAACAAGACACAAAAGATGGAGGTGAGTATGGTAGCTATCATATGCTTACCAGGTTTTCCCTCCTCCAGTTCTTCCATAACCAAACTCTTTCAGTCCATGTGGAGCACATTCTGAGTAGTCTGAAATGACTGAACCAGCCACCAGACACAGGAATAGATATATAATACATACTGGTCAGGGTGCCCATAATAGCAAGCAGGTTCTCCTGGAATTCCTATGCCCAATCCATCAGGAGAGTCCTTCTCCCTTCCTTTGGAACCAGGAAGTGTAATAATATGGGCCATGTTTCCCAAAAGATGAAGGAAGCTTCAGTGGGAAAGAAGCCCAGGGAACTGATAGACCAAGAGAGAAATGGTCCTAATGACATGGTTGGAGTTATGATTCTAGTTGTGGCTTAGGACTAAATACCTCTAGAATTCCCAATTTTGTTAGCCAATAAATTGTCTTTTTATCAGAACTAGATTGAGTTGGGCTTGCATCACTTTCAACCAAAGAACCATGTCCAATAATCCAAAGATGATAAAGGTGAAGCTTGTTGATTTAAGCTCCATAAAACCATAACCTTCTCAATAATGAGAAATAGCATAAACAAAGTAAAAGATATTATTTACAGCAAACAATGGACAAAAGATCAAGTCCAGAATATATACAGAAAGTCTTCAAATCAGTAAGGAAAAAATAAAACGGCTCAAAGGAAAAATGAGAAAAGGGTATTGTGTTAGAACTCTTTCCTTTGAAAGTAATAAAGCTTAACTCGTACTCCTTTAAGGAAAAGAGTGGGGAATTTTTGTGTTCAAATAATTGAGAACCCAAAGGAGCAACATATTTCAGGAATGGCAGCATTATGGTGCTTAGACATTGCCCATAGCAATTGCTTGCTCTCCTTCTCTCCATCTCTTAGTTTGAATTCTTTCTTTCTTATGAGTAGGTTTCGTTGTCACCAAGGGTCTCTTTACATGGCAGCAATATATTTTCCTGCAGCTGAGGGCTGCCCTCATTGTATTTGTCATAACTGTTTTGATTGTAAGTGTTATAAAATCCAGCCCAAACTGGTTTAAACAAAGAAGGGAACTGATTAGCCTGTGTAATCAAAGAGGTGTAATCTAAAGTAAGACTCTCAAAGTGGAGCTTGAACTAAGAGCTCCAACAACATCAACTAGGACTCATTTCACTCCCTCCACAGTATCCTGCCTTCTGCTGTGCTGGCTTTATACTCAGGTTCCTCATTATGGCCTCCAGCAGCCCTAGGTTTCCCTCATCCTTGATGAGGAAGAGTGAAATATATGTTAGGGAGTAAACATATATCTACCACAATGTTCTTAAATGTAGCTCATAACTTTAAAGACAGACAGATTTCCCGGAGTCCATATCAATGTGCCCAAAGATGTGCCCAAAGACTCTAGCAATGCCAGGGCCTGTGTCTTCCCCTGGGCCAATCCATCATTGTATCTCACTGAATGGGTTTTTGGTTGGGTATCCTAGGAGCAGAGCCTGAGCCAGGGATTCAGCTGCACCTGATTGATTGAAGAGTGCTCTCAGGAAAATCTTATAAGGGAGTGAGGGAAACAGAATAGGGCCAGGGAAGAGACTACGCAAAGGTGAGGGTCCAGCTGCAGTCTAACCTGATCTCTTGGGGAGCGCTGAAGCATAAATCATTATGCAGAATTGTCTCTCCTCTCTTCCCTTGGGTCTCCTTATCTTTAGATGTGGAATGGGGATGAGGGTGGGGGGGGGCTGTGGTGTGCAAATCGGCCCTCTCCTGCTGCAGGCAATTCTCTGAAGAAAAGTGCAGCTGTCAGCAACACTCACCTGAACTGAAGGATGGGTGCCCTGATCAGTAAAGGGAATCTAACTGCGGTGCCAACAGTGTCTACTACAATGATTTAGCATGATTGGCCTACTTGGGTCATTTGTATGCCTTGTGACAAAGGAGATAAGCCTTTTGAGTGACAGCCCCACCAGAATCATATGCAATGGGAGAAGGGCGATTCTGAAAAGCAGAATCAGATATTGTCTGCTGTTCCCTTTAGAACTCACATACACATGCCTACAACTTTTTAAATGCCCCCATCTAAGATAATGCAGTTAGCTCACGATTGAAGAGAAACTCTTTCACTTCTTGCAGCAGATGCTGTCATTGCCTTTCCCAAAGTCCCTTGTCCTTACCACTTTAGTGCGTACTGGCCTGACTTCCAGCTGCCAGTATGTGTGCTTCTCTGAATAAGGGCTTTCTCTGATTGTTCCCTATTTTGTCACCTAAACAGCAGGCCAGAAGTACAGAGGAATTAATGTTTTTCCCTTCCTGGGAGCTGCTCTCAACCAATGGATGACAGGAGTTGATGTACAAACACTTCAGCTCCCTTACTCTTTGTAGTGGAAAAACACTGTGGTGCATGTCCTACAGTGGCTCCCAGAGTTTACCGTGGGATTAAGATCTAATTGTACACAATGGTAACTGGCATTATAATACACCCTATATTTGTTCTCTTACTTTTCCTGTGTCACTTCCTTACACTTCTACCAGTATTCTCCTTTACCTCCCAAATAAATGACTACCTACAATTGATACAAGTGTTCTTTGCTTTGACAGCTAACAATGTTCCTTGGTCAGTCCATCTCACTGCCTCCTGGCTACTCTCTGTGCTGTCCTCCATGGCCATATCTAAAAGGTTTCTGGAATGGATCCCCTTCTGAATTCTGTACAGCTTTAGCAGGTCATTTCCTGTTGATGTGAGATCTGAGGCCTTAGGATGATTTAAGGTATTGTCAGCCATACTTGCCTGATCGTAAGACTCAATTGGGTGCTTATTAAAAACCTAAATTCCCAGCACTGCTCTTCACTGTTCTAAAGGAAAAGATCCTGGGAAATTGTCTCTGCCTGGATTCCCTAAGGAACAGAGCAGGAGGCAAAGGTTTCATAGTGGGGCCTTAATGGGAGGTACAATCCCAGAGCAACAAAAGATAGAAATAGGGGAAGGAAAGAAAGCAAATGCAAGGTGGTCTATTGCTGGGCTCACCAAAGCGTCAAGAAAACATACCTGGTTGCTTAGTTACACAGGAGTCTTCTTTAAAAGTTATGCAAACCCGCCATGTCTTCGAATGTTCCAGTGAGGGGTGAAAAAGAAAGATTATTTCCTGGTTCTCTCCTGTCTCTTTTCTTACACTGGCCAAAGTTCACACATGTGGTGTTAACTCCCTCATGACCTGGGATTCTTTTCCACTCCTATAGAAGGGGAGGCCAAGTTCCTTGGCTGACAGGTTTATTAAATCACGGGTAGGAAAATAGCAGTTCCCCCCAAATGAGGAAATTCAGGGAGAGAATAATTAACTCACAGAATTTGAAGGTCATAAGGTAAGGATGATATTCAAGATATTTAACAATCAGTACATTATGGACACAGCTCAATCAGAAATTATTATAGGTATTATAGGACAAAGAAAATGAGTACTTGTGTTGATAACATTAGGAATCAAGATTCTCAGAACAGAATTTCTCCTGTATCTCTTTTCAGAGATACAAACATAGAATCAAAATTTTGTGAAACCTTGTTGCCCTAAATTTGAACTTGGAAATCGACATGAACTTAAGATGAATTTTCTTTAAAAAAACAAACAAAATTTTTCTAGCTCTGTATACTAAAAACAAAAACAGCCATGTCTCTAGGAATGAGTACCCCTAGCCCCTAGATTGTGATCTCTAAATACTGTTTTTCTCTAAAAGGGACCAGGACTATTTGAAAAAATGATTCCATGTCTAGGGCAGAAAATGTACAAGATGACCTGAAACATCTTGCATTAGAAATGTAAAACCTTTAGGGAATTCCCTGGTGGTCCAGTGGTTGGGACTCGGTGCACTTTCAATGCCGTGGCCTGGGTTCAATCCCTGGTTAGGGAACCAAGATCCCACAAGCCTCGCTTGGCTTGGGGTAGGGATGGGGGGCGCGGAGGGGGGCAGACTTTAAATACTACTGTAGGAGCTGACTTACTATATGGGACAATTTGAGAATCAAAAAGAAGAGTGATTATAATGAACTGAAAGACATCAAACATGTTGCACATGAGTTCATAATGATATTCAAAACAATAGAACAACAAAATGCTTTGATCAGCTTTGGAGGATGCCAGGGAATTATTTCATTGGTCTGAATACTGGTAAACAAAGGCTCATAAGCACTTATCATACTTCTACTGTACAAACTATACCTCAGAATAACTAAATAGTTGATGGAGGAATATTATTCTTTATAGAACAGTCACAGTTAACAAATGCATAAAGGATGATAGAATGAAATATTAGAAATTATATATATTATAATTAAAAGGAAATAATGACTCTAGGCTAGTTCTGTCTAATATAGCTTTCTGGATGATGGAAATACTCTATATTTGCATTGTTCAATACAGTAGCCTCTGTAGCTACTGAGCACTTAAAATGGGGCTAGTGTGACTAAGGAACTGAAGTTTTAATTTTATTCAGTTTTCATTCAATTTAAATAGCCACATGTAGCTAGTTGCTATTGTATTGGACAGTACAGTTCTATGGCATGATTCATTTTGGCTGTTAAAATCATTAGGTGAAAGACTGGTGGGGAGTTTATAATGGATGGATTAGAGTGACTACCCTTGAATGTACTGATTGGGACTTCCATGGCGGTCCAGCTGTTAAGACTCCGAGCTCCCAATGCTGGGGATGCGGGTTTGATCCCTGGTCGGGGAACTAAGATCCCACATGCTATGCAGTGTTGGGGCGGGGGGAGAAAAGAATTTACTGATTAATCTTAAAATCACAAAAAGAGACAAACAGACGTTATGTCTACTGATGTGATAAAACAGGAAGTATGTAATACTACCCATGAAGTATTCTTGCCAAAAAATGAAACCAGAATCTGATCTGATCAAGCTTCTAGATCTAACTATCAGTTTAGGAAGCATAGGAAACAGAGGAACATGATAAACAACACCATAGCAAGAGAGATCAGCAAAATCTAGAATGTGGTAAACTCATCAGAACAAACAATATGATTTATTACGATAACCAAATAAGTTCAAGAGATAAGAAATGGAAGGGCATGAAACCTGTAGATTAGAGAGCTAAAAGTCAGACCAGTCAAATGCAAAGGCTGGACCTTATTTGGAACCAATTATGTCTTAGTCTGGGTCCCCCAGAAAGCATAACCTGATTTTTAAAAAAAGCTATGTGCGGGACTTCCCCGGTGGTGCAATGGTTAAGAATCCGCCTGCCAATACAGAGTACAAGGGTCTGAGCCCTGGTCCGGGAAGATCCCACATGCTGCGGAGCAACTAAGCCTGTGCACCACAACTACAGAGCCTGTGCTCTAGAGTCCCCGAGCCACAACTACTGAGCCTGAGTGCCACAACTACTGAGCCCGCATGCCTAGAGCTGGTGCTCCACAACAAGAGAAGCCACTGCAATGAGAAGCCTGCACACCTCAAGGAAGAGTAGCCTCGTCTTGCCACAACTAGAGAAAGCCCGCATGCAGCAACAAAGATCCAATGCAGCCAAAAATTAATTAATTAAATAATTAAAAAAAAATCTATGTGCAAACACATAGATTTTTTTTTTTAAAGCTGTGAATTATGTTTTCTTCAGCAGACACACTGAGGACCTAAGCCTGGGAGGCAGCCTCTCAGCTCTGAGGGATGTTTCCAAAGAGGTAAGTGAGGAGCCAGGATTATAGGAGTTTTTGTAAGAAAAACCAGGTAGTCAGCATCAATAGTTTACTGTTAATTAAAGAAAACCAGATATCTCGAGTTAATGAATTTAGCACTTTGTATGGGAACATGTAAGAGTCTGGGCTCATTGAAATCATTCCTTTGATATGCACCTTAACTATCTAGGGCCAGTATCCTGTTTTTTTCCATACTGAATCCCCTCAGGGTGAACATTCAGGGTGGCTTTAGTGGCTGATGGCTAGATGGACGCAACATCCTTTGTTTACTGATATGGCAGGCGACTTTCTTTGACCACAACTGGAAGGAACCAGCTCTTCTGTCTCAGTCATGGGTCCCTTTGTGTGCGTCCCTCTTTCTGCTTCAATTTTTTTTTTAAGTTTTATTGGAGGGACTTCTCTGGTGGTGCAGTGGTTAAGAATCCACCTGCCAATGCGGGGGACACGGGTTCGAGCCCTGGTCCAGGAAGATCCCACATGCTGTGGAGCAGCTAAGCCCATGTGCCACAACTACTGAGCCTGCACTCTAGAGCCCATGAGCCACAACTTGTGAGCCCATGTGCTGCAACTACTGAAGCCTGCATGCCTAGAGCCCGTGCTCCACAAGAGAAGCCACTGTAATGAAAAGCCCGTGCACTGCAACGGGGAGTGGCCCCTGCTCACCGCAACGAGAGAAATCCTGCATGCAGAAACGGAGACCCAATGTAGCCAAAACTAACTAACTAAATTTATTTAAAAAAATTCTTTTTATTTGAGTATAGTTGATTTAAAACATTGTGTTAGTTTCTGCTGTACAGCAAAGTGAATCAATTATACATATATATATATCCACTCTTTTTTAGATTCTTTTACCATATAGGTCATTACAGAGTATTGAGTAGAGTTCCCTGTGCCAAACAGTAGGTCCTTATTAGTTATCTATTTTATATATAGTACAGTGTATATGTCAATCCCAATCTCCCAATTTATCCCTCCCACCCTCCATTCCCCCCTGGTATCCATAAGTTTTTTTCTTACATCTGTGACTCTATTTCTATTTTGTAAATAAGTTCATTTGTAACATTTTTTTAGATTCCACATATAAGGGATATCATATATTTGTCCTTCTCTGACTTACTTCACTCAGTATGACAATCTCTAGGTCCATCCATGTTTCTGCAAATGGCATTATTTCATTCTTTTTTATGGCTGAGTAATATTCCATTGTATATATGTACCATATCTTCTTTATCCATTCCTCTGTCTGTGCCAACACACTTTATTTAGCAGTGTGACCTCAGGGAGCAGGAGTGAGGGATGCTAAGTGAAACAAGGAAACAGGGAAATCCAACACAAGAAAGCATGATCAAGATGGCCACCACTAAAGGTGATTCCTTAATCCTGTAGACCTCCTAAGAGGCTGCATGTACTGTGTCTTAGGACTGTTGCTCTGGGGATGAAAGGGAAACAGTTGTTCATTGGTTCTCATTCTCCATTGGTCAAAGTTTACCTCAAAGAATGTTAAGTCCTTGGCACTTCTGGGTTGTGCATGCCTGGGTGCCAAGCAGATTTCCACAGTAGCCCACACTGCAGCATTAAAGAGAAGCCAGGAGCAGGTTCCAGGCTGCACCTGTGTGTTGAACTGTGCAGGGCTGTGCAGAACTGATCTAGGCAACAACTGCTGAATTAAGAGACAGGTGATCCCCAGAGGATCTGGAGTTATGCACAGAGGTGTCTGATACAAACTGTGTAAAGGGAGAGGGGCAGGGGAGAAGGGCAAAATAAATCAGGGAAGTTTCTTTTAATTAATTAGTTAATTAATTTTTGGCTGCATTGGGTCTTCATTGCTGTGTGTGGGCTTTCTCTAGTTGCGGCGAGCAGGGGCTACTCTCTGTTGGGGTGCGCGGGCTTCTCATTGTGGTGGCTTCTCCTGTTGCAGAGTACATGCTCTAGGCATGCAGGCTTCAGTAGTTGCAGCACGCGGGCTCAGTAGTTGTGGCTCATGGGCTCTAGAGTGGAGGCTTAGTAATTGTGGTGCGCGGGCTTAGCTGCTCCACGGCATGTAGGATCTTCCCCGACCAGGGCTTGAACTCGTGTCCCCTGCATTGGCAGATGGATTCTTAACCATCACACCACCAGGGAAGTCCCTAAATCAGGGAAGTTTGAAATGCTAACTGGCTGTTGGGTGATACTAAGCAATTATTGTCATATTGTTAACTTTTTGTGAGATAATGGTATAGTCATTATGATTCTTCTGGACTTACCTTTCAGAAAATCATACTAAGGTCCTTATATATGAAATGATATGATACCTGGGATTTTCTTCATAATAATCCAGTTGGTAAAGGAAAGTGGATAAAGGCATAGCTGAAACAAGATTAACCATGAGTTATGTGCTGGTTTTAAAAATGTCCAGTAACTTTTCGATATTCCTCTCTTCAAAAGGTAGAACCTAACCCCTCCCACCCCCCACCTTGGATGTGGATGGGACTTAGTGACTCATTTCTAATGAATACAATGTAGTAGAAGTGATCTTGTATGTCTTCCAAGACTACATTATAAAAGCATTGCAACTTCCACCTTGCTGTCTCTCGGATCATTCATTCTGGGGGAAGCCAGCCACCATGCCATGATGACACACCAGCAGCTCTAGGAGAGGCCCAGGCCACAAGAAACTGGTGCCTCCTGCTAACACCTTACCAGCCATAGGTATGAGCCACCTTGAAATAGATCCTTTAGCCTCAGTTAAGGCTTCAGATGACTGTAGCCCAGGCCAACCATTTGCAGCCTCATGACAGAGCCTGAGCCAGAACCACCCAGTTAAGTCACTCCTGAAACCCTGACCCACAGAAATTGTGTGAGATAAAAATGTTTATTATTGGTTTAATTTGCTAGTTTGGGGCATAATTTGCTGCACAGCAGTGATCAACTAAAACAAGTTAATAATTGTTGAGGCTGGGTACTGGGTTCATCGTACTATTCCATTTTTGTGTATGTTTGATGTTTTCCATGATAAAAATTAAATATTGAATCTCTAAAAATTAAATATTGCATCATCATATAAATACTTTCCAGGTATGTTAAAGACTATCTGTAAAAAGCAAAAAATGCCTGGCAAATTATCATCTTTGTAACTTCAAGAAAGGAAAGGATTTTAAAAATATATATTTATTTATTTATTTGGCTGTGTTGGGTCATAGTTGCGGCATGCAAGATCTTTAGTTGCGGCATGCGGGATCTAGTTTCCTGACCAGGGACTGAACCTGGGCCCCCTGCATTGGGACCGCAGAGTCTTAACCACTGGACCACCAGGGAAGACCCAGGAAAGGATTTCTTAAACAAGACTCAAAAAGCACAGACTATAAAAATTGATAAATTAATCTACACTAAAAATAAGGACTCTTTATTGAGTGATACCATAAAGAAAGTGAAAATTTGAACAAAAATCTAGAAAATGGTATTTGTCACACATATAATGAAGAAAAGATTAGTATCTAAATATATCAATCAATAATAAAACTATAAACCAATAGAAAAATGGGCAAAGGATATAAACGCACAATTCAAAAAGTATATGAACGCACAATTCACCTAAATGACCAATAAACAAAAAAAGATTGATCGACCAATATCTGCAACTCTGTTTTGGTCACCACAGTAATTGACACCTCTTCCCCTAGCAGCTCTCAACAATGGCTGACTGGAGTTGGTGTATAAATACCCCCAAATACGCCAGTCCTGTTGCCTCCCTGGGGTTTGTGTCCTACACCATTTCCCAGAGTTTCCCTTGAAACCAGAAACTGGTTTGGTAAAGCACCCTGTGTTGACTTCCCTTCCCTTCCATGTCTCACTTCCCCACTCCCCTACCAGCTTCCTAGGATTACCTCCCACAGTAACCTTGAATACTCGCCTCAGGGCTTTCTTCTGAGGGAACCTAAGTTAATATAAAATGTTCAAGCTTCCTTGCCAGCATGAGACAAAGTCTGAACCCAGGCAACTCTGTGGGGAGTTTTTCCCACATGAAAAAAAACCTTTAGACTCCCTTGAAATGTATATGGAAGAAGGGCCCTGATGGTTTCAAGCCAGCCCTGCAGGTGGGGAAGCCCAGACCATGGCCTTAGGCAGAGGCTTCAAAGCTGCCCCATGGACATCCTGCAGGTCTGCTTTTTTTCTGTCTTCTTTGAATCTTGTCCATAATCCATACCCTTGGCCCTGACTTGCTGGGGTTCATAGCTAAACTCTCCCTGTTCCTTGAGCCACTTTTTATATGCTGATCTGGCTTTAGCCTGTTTAACTTGGTAAACACTGCAATCTGGGCAATACCTCTAGTCACAGGCCAGGCTTTTGGTCAGCTGGCTCTGTATACAGGGTTACCTGCTGCTCCTCACCCACCTTGGGGTTCCTGCCACAGTCACAGTACAAGTGAATGCAAGAACCACTTCGCTGTTAGGAATTCTGCATTACTGCCAGTGGCTTCTCAGATGATGGGAGCTGGTGCCAGTGGCTTAGCAGCAACATGAAACTTGGACCCCTGCATAGGCAACAGAGGCCTTGATCACAACCCTGGCAATAATCTGTATTATGGCCTTGGGCGAGCTCTAGAAATAGAGATGGTGTTTCTAGTGGCACCAGGACAGTGGACTTTGATGGGAGTCAGCTCGGAGAGGAGACGGCTTCTCTCTGAGCCAAAGCAGGAAATGAGGAAATGGACATCTTCCATGGATTTGCCATGTTGTCTCAATGCTAATATCTTCTGTTATGGCATTGGTTGTATGCAGGGGGACTTCCAAACTCTTGTTGCCTGTATAAGTTATTTATTGCCATGGGATAGATTACCCCCAAATTCAGTGGCTTACAAGAACAATTTACTATCCTCATGGTTCCTGTGGGTCAGAAATTTGAGGGCAGCTTGACTAGGCAATCCTGGTTTAGGGTCTTTCAAGAGGTCAGTTAAGATGTTGGCCAGGGCTTCCATCATCTGAAGACTTGATGGGGACTAAAAGATCCACTTCCATGTTGGCTCACACAGGTATCTGGCAAGTTTGTGCTGGCTCTTGATGGGAGGCCTCAGTTCCTCACCACCTGGGCCTCTCCACAGGCTGTTTGAGTGGCCTCATGATATGATGACTGGCTTTTTCCAAAGCAAGTGAAGAGAGAGGAAAAGAAGTGGGATGGTGGGGAGAGAGAGAGAGAGACTGACTATCCTTTGTATGGTTGCATTCTACCACATTCTATTTGTTAGAAGTGAGTCACTAAAACCTGGCCTACATTCTAGGAGAGGAATTAAACTTCAACTTATAAAGATAAAGGGAGTATCAAAGAATTTGTGGACATTTTTTAAAAGTACCACATTGCTTTTAGTTCAATAGCTAACTATAACTTGGATTATAAGGTCTTTTCCAGCTTCTATTTCTGACTAGCTACTCCATTTTTCTATTCTTTCCTTAAGTAATCAGTAAGGTACAAACCATCCGTTAGGAATATAGTATGGTCAACTCCTATTACTTTAATTAATAACTAGAACACTTATCTGCCCTTATTAGGAGGAAATCCTAGAATGTCTTCTTCTAGAATCCCTCTCTTTCAGTGAATTACCCAAGAAACCTGGGGCTTATTCAGTCTAAAGTGGCCAGTCCAGCTTCCAAACAAGTCAGCCAAGTCAGGGTTGTGCATCTAACTTGTGAAAAGTAAGTGTAGAGAAGACACTGATTGAGAAGCCATCCCACTCATCTCCAGGGAGGTGGCACGAAGGAATATTGTCAGTTGTGGAGATCATGAAAATACAATGGTCAGATCTCCTGCTGTGTGGAGTGTAACTGACTAGCAGCCCAAGGGCTGCCAGTCTGGCTCCACCACCACATTTGTGCTAATGTAGGCCTCTTCCTGTGAAATTCAGGGCCACTCCAACAGGAAACTTTGGCTCCAACACTCACCTTTGGCCTGGACAAGCCTTTCTTGGAACTGCACTGCAGTTTGAGACTCTTCTTAACCAGTCCTGCTTTCCCCCTTTCCTTCACAGCTGTCAGTTTTTTATTCCAGTCTGATTCCTCTTCCTGCCTTTTCCTGCTTCCTTTCTCTTTATCCTTCACAGATGTTTCTCCTAATAAGTCTCTTGAACTAATTCTGTTTTGGCATCTGTCTGTTTCTTGGTAGG
The DNA here is from genome assembly GCF_951394435.1 of Stenella coeruleoalba. Classification (NCBI taxonomy): domain Eukaryota; kingdom Metazoa; phylum Chordata; class Mammalia; order Artiodactyla; family Delphinidae; genus Stenella; species Stenella coeruleoalba. The sequence continues at coordinate 29,788,667 of NC_137161.1, forward strand.
CCTCCCAGGCATTCACAGTGCTGGAGCTGATTCCCACTGGCTTGTGGGAGCAGATTCTGTGCACCACCTTCCTAGCCCCACATTCAGTGACATCATGTTGGTAGCTTGAAATAGGTCATGACGGGAGTATTTACACTGTAGGAATCAACAAATGCTACACATGAAAGCTTTTTTTCCCCCTAGCAAGCTGGTTGTTAAACATTTATCAGTATATCTCTGGTATATACCCAACAGAAAGGTGTACGTATGTTCACCAAGTGACCTGTGCTAGATTCCTAGACTGTTCATAGTAGATAAATGAAAATAAATGACCTACTAGATACAACAATATGGATGAATCTCACAAACATAATGCTAAGTGAAAGCCAGTCACAAAAGCGTCCATACTGTAGCATTCCATTTACATAAAGTAGAAAACTGGCAAAACTAATCTATAGTGTAAGAAGTCAGAAGAGGAAATTCCCTGGTGTTCCAGTGGTTAGGACTCGGCACTTTCACTGTCAGGGCTGGGGTTCAATCCCTGGTTAGGGAACTCAGATCCCTCAAGCCGAGTGGTGCACCAAAAAAAAAAAATATATGTGTGTGTGTGTGTGTGTGTGTGTGTGTGTGTGTGTGAGTATGCCTAATTAGTTCTATGAAGGCAGGGATTTTTTAACACAATTTTTAAATTGTTGTGGTTAAAAAAACCACATATAATAAAATTTACCATCTTAACCATCTGTAAGTGCACAGTTCAGTAGTGTTAAGCATATTCACATTGTTGTACAACTGATGTCCAGAACTTTTTCATCTTGCAAAACTCTAACTCTATATCCATTAAACAACCACTGCCCACTTTCCCCTCCTCCCAGTTACCTCATGTAAGTAGAATCATACAGTATTTATCTTTTTGTTCACTTAGCATAATGTTTCTAAGGTTCATCCATGTTATAGCATGTGTCAAAATTTCTTTCCTTTTTAAGGCTGAATACTATTCTATTGTATCTATTTACCACATTTTGTTCATCCATTCATCCATTGATAGATGCTTGGGCTGCTTCCACCTCTTGGCTAATGTGAATAATGTTGCAATGAACATGGGTATGCAAATATCTCTTCAAGAGCCTGCTTTCAATTATTTTGGATATATATATATATACACAAGTGATATTGCTGGATCATACGGTAATTCTATTTTTAATGTTTCCAGGAACTGCCAAACCATTTACCACAGTGGCTGTACAATTTTACACTCCCACTAACAGTGCACGGTGATTCCAATTTCTCCACATTCTTGCCATTTGTTATTCTGGATTTTGTTTGTTTGTTTATTTGTTTGATAGTAGCCATTCTAATGGACGTGAGGAAGAGCAGGGATTTTCTTTCATATGCTTTTTCACTGCTGCCTTCCCAGAGCCTAGGTCAATCTCTGGTACATAGTAGCCATTCAATGAGTATTAGTTGCATAAATGAATAAATTGAATGAGTTGACTTCATGTATAGGGTTGTGTAGTGGGCTGAACAGTGGTACCGCAAAAGATCTGTCCACATCCTTACCCAAGAACCCGTGAATGTTACCATAATTGGAAAAGGGTCTTTGTAGATGAAATTAATTAAGGATCTTGAGATGAAGAGGTCATCCTAGATTACCCAGGTGGGCCCTAAGTCTAATGACAAGTGTTCTTTTTTTTTTAAGGGAACTTTATTTTTTTATTTATTTACTTTTTGCTGCGTTGGGTCTTCCTTGCTGTGCGGGCTTTCTTTAGTTGCAGTGGAGCAGGGGCTACTCTTTGTTGTGGTGCACAGGCTTCTCATTGTGGTGGCTTCTCTTGTTGCAGAGCATTGGCTCTAGGCGCATGGGCTTCAGTAGTTGTGGCATGTGGGCTTCAGTAGTTGTGGCTCACGGGTTCTAGAGCGCAGGCTCAGTAGTTGTGGCTCATGGGCTTAGTTGCTCCACGGCATGTGGGATCTTCCCGGACCAGTGTTTGGACCCGTGTCCCCTGCATCCTGCATTGGCAGGTGGATTTTTAACCACTGCGCTACCAGGGAAGCCCGACAAGTGTTCTTATAAGAGAGATACGCACAGAAGAAGACAACACAGAGGAGAAGGCAATGTGATGACAAAGATTGGAGTGATGTGGTCACAAGCCACGGAGGACAAGGAATGCCAACAGCCAGCAGAAGCTAGAACAGTCAAGGAAGCATTCTCCCCTGAAGTCTCCAGAGGGAATGCAGCCCTGCTGAAACCCAGAACTGTGAGAGAATAAATTCTTGTTGTTTTATGCCACCAAGATTTTGGTAATTTGTTACAACACTCACAGAAAACTAATACAGGCTGTTACCCATAATTCTGAGAAGTTTTAATCAAAAAGGATGGCTTCGGGTGTGGGGTGGGAGGATGAAAGAAATAGATGAGGGAGATTAAGAGGGACAAACTTCCAGTTACTAAATAAATGTCACAGGTATGAAATGTACAGTGTGGGGAATACAGTCAATAATAATGTAATATCTTTATGGTGACAGATGGTAACTAGACATCATGGTGATCATTTTAGAAGGTATAGAAATACTGATCACTATGTTATAGCTAATGATACTGAGTTATATACTTGAAAGTTGCTAAGAGAGGAAATCTTAGATGTTCTCACCAACAAAAAAAGAAATGGTAATTATGTGATGGGATGGAGGTGTTAGCTAATACTATGGTGGTAATAATTTTGCAATATAAGTGTATCAAATCAACATGTTGTACACCTTAAACTTACATGATGTTATATGTCAATTCTATCCCAATAAAGCTGGAGAAAAAAAAAAGAAATACTGAGCACTATGTTGTACGCTAGGAGCTAACAGTGTTGTGGGTCAATTATACTTGAAAAACAAACAAACAAATAAACACACTTACAGAAAAAGAGATCAGATTTGTGGTTATCAGAGGTGGAGGTTGTGGGGTGGGGGAATTGGATGAAGGTGGTCAAAAGGTACAAACTTCCAGGTATAAGATAAATAAGTGCTGGGATGTAATATACATCATGATTAATATAATAAACTCTCTTGTACGTTACATGAAAATTGTTAAGAGGGTAAATCCTAAGAGTTCTTATTATAAGGAAAAATATTTTTCTATTTCTTTAATTTTATATCTGTATGAGATGATAGATGTTCACTAAATTTATTGTGATAATCATTTCATGATGTATGGAAGTCAAATCATTATGCTGTATACCTTAAACTTATACAATGCTGTATGTTAATCATATCTCAATAAAATTGGGGAAAAATGGCTTTAGTTTGGGAAGCTCTAATTTGAAGTCATTCTTCATGGGTGTACTATTTAGCAAGGCCAGTTGTCTTTTAATGTTATTATTGTTTTCATAACATCTAATCTATGTACAGGAGAAGGCTTTTAGTTTTCTATCATAGAAATTTGGGGAAAGGGGCATGCATCCAGCTCATCCAATAGAAATTTCAAGTCCTCTGCCTTTAAATTGGTTATGTCTTCCCAAGACTGGGTTTTGTCCCTTGAGCTGATGTAAAGGTCACTTCCTATATTTGTGAGGCTTGTCTATGGAGGCCATAGGGGCTCTGCCATAGCTCAGGGGGCTAATTCTGCATCCCCAGGTCCAGGATCCCTAAATACTTTCCCTTAGAGCCTGCCAAAGAGTATTGGGATCTTATGTTTGTAAGTTAACCTATCCCTCACATGGGAGCTGCAACCCAATAAGCTTCATTCCTACATAGAACCCTCCCAGTTGTGATTGTTCCAAAGTTTCAGGATCAGCCTTTTTCACAGGCAATATAGTACCTTACCTGTTAGGTGAGATCCTGACACATGTAATCAGGGAATTACTTCATTTCATGTATACTAAAAGCATAAGAAGACCTTTGGCATACTAAAATATGTTGATGTTTCAAGCAGTTCAGAGAAAGGTCTTTTGATGCTTAGGGAAGGTCAGACAGCTGATCAGATAGATCTTACCAGGGAAGCATTCATCCTTGCTATATAGTGCTCAATAAATATTCGTTGTATGTAGTAAACTGCTGGTACCCCTCCCAAATTTCCTTTACTGGATCCTTCTTACTACTGTGAGTGATGGCTGCTAAATCCTGGCCCTTTTGCCTCAAGGTGGGATCAACTCTATGGTACAATTCATGCTCCACAGCTCTCCATAAGATCAGGCTGAAGCTCCAAATAAGACCACATCTTATCAGCTACCTTCCCTGCCCTATCCTGCTTCCTTTATTGCCTTTCTCCTAAGAGTACTCTCCCAATGAATTATGCACTCAAATCCTGTTTCAGGGTCTGCTCCTAGGGAAACAGACCTAAGACACTGCATGCATAAAAAAATATAAAAATTCATCCATGTCCATGACCTGGAGACAATGTTATAATGCAAGTAAAGATATAGAAAATGATGACATGAAATCAGAGAGAGCAGAAGGGCCACACGGAGAGAATGCTTTTCTTGAGTGAAAAAAACAAAAAACCAAAAAACCGGCAGAGGCAACTTCAAACCATCTTAGTAGCAAATGTCCCTGGCCATGCTGTTAGTAAGAACTATGTTATTTAGAGTCTGGACTTAGAACAGTTCCAGATCAAAGGCTAAGAATTCTTTGCTGTTGGCATTAATGTTTCTGGGACCTGGAGGTGGCTGCTTTGATAAGGACTAGTGGAGAAACAGGTGGCATGGGATTTCAGGTAGAACAGCCACAGTACCTTGGTGATAAGGAATAAGGAGTCCAACAGAAGTGCTACCAGAGCTGCAGTGATCCCTTTCGTAAGGAGTGACTGGATATTATACCAGAACCCACTTAGTATTATATACAGATGACTAGCTATACATGATATTTGTATACATAATTATACAGCCATTCTTGATCAATTCTTAATCAAGTTTACCTCACAAGACTTGTTTTTGGTGGAAGCAAGTTACACAGTATTCTGGTAATCTATTGCTGTGTAACAAATTTAGTGCCTTAAAAAGTACACTTATTTATTTTGCTCGTATACCTGTAATTTGGGGTGGGTTCAGCAGAGGTGATACCCCTCTGCTTCATGAATGTCTGGGGCCTCAACTTGGAAGACTTGAATGGCTGTGGGCTGGCTTCCTCACAGCATGGCAGTCTTAGAGTAGCTAGACTTCTTTTAAGGCAGCTGGATTTCCCCAGTGCAAGTGTTCCAAGACACTCAGGAGGAAGCTGCAAAACTTCCTATGACCTAGACTCAAAAGTCTCAACACATCACTTCCATCATAGTCTACTGGTTAAACAAATCATTAAAGCCACCACAGATTCAAGGAGTGGGGGGATTAGTCCCCACCTCCCCACATAAATAGTGTAAAAGAATTTGTAGCCATCTTTAATGCACCATACAGAAACAGAAAGTGTAGTGGACTCTGACAACAACAGTAAAGGAGAAAGAAAATATCAATACTTCCCGTCACAAGAAAAGATTTTGTTTTTTAAGGACAAGATAATTTGAGCATGTTTGAAGGCTAAGGAAAAAGAATCAGAGAAGGGAGTAGGTTAAAGAAGTAAGAAAAAGAATGTTTGCTGCAGCAAGTTTTGAGAGCTTTGGAGAGCAGCCATACTGCTGCTGTGTAGATGCGAGCCATTTCCTGTTAACCTCAGGTGTTGGTAAAGTCACGTGAAACTTCACAGCCTGAGCTCAGTTTTGCTCTGGGGAGTGGTGGAATAGGCTGGTTCCACTTCTGGCCTGGAGGAGTAGTGCCTCCTGAGGCCAGGGCATGGCTCCATGTCAGCCTGTCCCATGGTAGGGCCATGTCTTCCATTTTCCTGTCTCATCCTGCACATCGCCATGTAGGAAACTGTAGCAAAACATAACCTGCAAACCAGAATGCCAGTGCTAGGGCCTAGGCTGAACAACGGGTTTCACGTAGGAATAGGAGGGATGTGTGGGTGGAGAGCTGGCTGTTGTGCAGTTCAGCTCCAGCAGGCTTACGGGGATGCAGAATGAAGAAGGTCAGGACCTGGGTATGAGGTACATCGTAGAATTTTAGAATTCTGTGCTCTGTGAAGAGAAGCTTCACAGGTACATGAGGGCCTTTCTTTGTTTCCCACGGACTGCAAGGTGCCCAAACTATGAGATAGCTGCCATGGGAATATTCATCCCACCACAAGGCTTATGTCAATGTTCTGGTTATCTATTGGTGAGTAACAAACCTCTCTAAAACTTGGAGGCTTAAAACAGCAGCTAGTTTATAATTTCTCAGGATTTTGGATAAGGCATAGTAGGAAAGACTTCTCTCTGTTCTACATAATATGGAACGGCTGAGATGGCTGGAACAATGGCTTCTTCCCTCAGTGACTTCTTGTCCCTCAGCTGGGATGGGTCCACCAGGTTCTTGTGTCTGGGATCTCAGTTCTTGGTGATAACTGGGTTCCTACTTTTCCTCCATGTGGTCTCTCTGCAGCAAGGTGGAAGAGCAGCTGCAGCTCAGGACTATCAAGAGCTCAAGATCAAGATTGCTAGGTTGTTCTTAAAGGCTCAGAACTGGAACTGGCACATCATCACTTGCCCCACATTCTTCTTCAGTTAAATCGAGTCACAGGTCTGTCCAGATTCCAGGGTCAGGGACCACACAAGGTTGTACTGCCAGGAGGCATGTTTCACTGGGGGGCACCAAAGTAACAAACTACCTGACAAGAAGGGCTCCAGGAGCAGAACTGTGTATGAGGCAGGGAGAGGGGGGATGCTCCAGTTCCTAATTTTATGCTGCCCTTTCTTCAGAGATGATTGGAGGGCAAATAGCGGGGAGCAAGGTAACCTCAAACTTCCTGTACAGGATTAAAGGTGTGTGGTCTGGTCTGCTACTTAATCAGCCTGTATCAAGGGAGGCGCACTGTGTCTTCAGTTCTAGGCATTTATTGAGCATAGCCAATGCGCTAGGTTCTTAACACAGGTGTTACTTCCTTAACCCTATACTACAGAGGACAAAGCAGAAGCTCAAAGGCAGCACTGCTACAGTACCGCACTTAGCGTCACACCACGACGGTGACTCCTAGGCCCTTTCTGCCCCGCAGCGAGAGTTGGGGTAGAGCGATGACCGGCGCCGGGGTCTTCGGGACCGCAGCGCTCAACTCTGCTGGCTTGGTTAGCAGAGGGACCGGATCCGAGGCAGCGAACGGGAAAAGGGTGCTTCAGGACCGCTACTCAGGGTCTGCCTCGCCGGGCTAAGGGATAAAACTAGAGCACTAGTGCGCTTCGTTAGAGGTCGGAAAGGCCTCGCCTTATCCCAGGATCCGCGTTAGAGGTCTGCCTCCAGGGCCGCGTGCCCCGCCCACGCACGCATGCGCCGACCCCTCGTCCCGCGCAGCTCCCGCCCCGCCCTCAGGATTGACCGCCCGAGCCACCGTCCGCACAGCCCCGCCCCGCACGGCCAGGGGAAGGCGAGCCGGTTGTGCCCTGTGGTGTGCGCGCGCGCGCGCGTGTTTGTGTGTGTGTGTGAGTGTGTTTGTGTGTGTGTGTGTGTGTGTGTGTGTGTATGTATATGTGTTCGTGGGGCACCGTCTCAGCCCCGGGAAGATGGTGGCGGCGGCGGCGGCGACTGAGGCGAGGCTGAGGAGGAGGACGGTGGCGACGCCAGCGCCCGGGAGCAGGAACAGCAGGCGGTGCCGGGACTGGGACGCGACCAGGGCTGGGAGGCCAGGGCTGGGGACCCGGCTGCGCCTCCCACGGCGGCGGCGGCGGCTGCTGCTGTTGCTGCTGCTCCCGCCGCTGCTGCTGCTTCCCTGGGCGGCTGAGGCCGCGGCGGCAGCGATGGCGGTGTCGGGCTCAGCCTCAGCAGAGGCCAAGGAATGCGACCGGCCCTGTGTCAACGGCGGCCGCTGCAATCCTGGCACTGGTCAGTGCGTCTGCCCCGCCGGCTGGGTGGGCGAGCAATGCCAGCACTGCGGGGGCCGCTTCAGGTGAGTGGTGTGGGGGGGGGTGTCGGAGGGTAGGGCTCAGCCAGAGGCCGAGGCTTAAGGGCCGCTCGAGACGGCCCCAGGCCGGAGGCGGCTGCCCGACAGAAAGTGGGGGGGATAGGGCCGCCCCATGGTGTTTGAGGACCATTTGCTTCCTGGGAGGTCATCGTCTCTGGCCTGGGGTCTTCCTGTAAGAGAAGTTGAAAAGGTTCGAGGCAAGGGTGGGGGCACCCCAAAGGAGTTTGGGCGCGGCGGACTACATGGGACGAAAGCTTAGGATCCCGAAGAGTTTCAAAGCCAGTCTCTGAAACTGGGCCTCTTTTGGAAAAACGAGGTATAAAAGAAAAGGTGAGAGAGCCAGTCTTCCTTAAACATTTCTTTGGAACATCCCTTCGTTCTCTAGAGCCTGATGAGTTCCTGGACTGATTGGAGATGTGGGGTACTCCGAAGAAACAGGGCCCTGGGAGAGCTTCGTTGTCTGGAGATAGAAGGGAAAAGGGTAGGATTGTGAGATATTAGAGATAGAAGAACCATCGGTTATTGGCTAAAGGAAAGTGAAGAAACTAGCCTTTGGAAGCTCACTGGAGGAGGCGGATTGGAACAAGGTCTGTCATGGAGAGGGCATCGAAGGAGGTTCCTGTTTGCCCTGGTTTCTGGAGAATATGGAGTTCTGAGTTGGCCTGGTTCAGGGCAGTACCTCTTGGAGAGATCACTCATTAATTAATTAGTAGTTAACTATTATTTGCTTTAGTTGTGCAAGGATTTCTGGGTAATACAAACAAATAGATTAGCCAGACTTTGGCCTAGTCCACAAGGAGTTTGGAATATAGCTAGAGAAAGATTTGTACATAGATAACCATAATCATAAGGGCTACAGAGTCATTCATGCTTTTGGCAGATATTTACTGAATTTTTTTGATGTCAGATAGGGAAGAGTGGGGAAATATGAAGAACAAGACAGGCAGGGTCCCTGCTCTCATAGATCTTACATTCTAGTGGGGAGACAGACAAGAAGTAAATAAATAAGTGAAAGAAAAGAACAAATAATTTTAGGTAATGGTAAGTGCTGTCAAGAAGGTAAGTCAGGATGGCCTGATAGACAATTATAACCAGTTGGTAACTTTAGGAGAAGGCACTCATTTGAAGTGACATTTGATCTGAGACCTGAATGAGGTAAGGGAGAACCTGTGGGAATTCAGGGGCAGAGAGGGTGTGACTAGCTGAGGGGGTACAAGGGATATTTTGAGGAGGAGGTGACGTTGGATTTGAGTACTTGAGGATAGTAGGATTTGGAAGTGTGGCACTGGGAAAAAAATTTCAGATGGAACAAAGGATGCAAACAAAATTGTGGAGACCAGAAAGTAAAGTATTGCTAGTGCCAGGGTATATAGAAGAGAATTGCGAGAGAGAAGTTTGGAACCGTAGAATTATAGACTCACGTAATGTCAGATCTTCAAGGGAACACGGAGGACGTTGAAGAGCTGAGCTCTTTGTCGTTATGGAGAAAGCAAGTGATTTCAAGACTAGTGTACTGTAGGGCCAGCCTTGTACCTTTACTTAGGGTTCTGGGTAATGTGGTTCTGGTTTCTGAACTACATTAATCTACACAAACTTGTTGAGGGCTACTCTGGGTTGGGTTATGAGATTACAGTGGTTAACGAGACAGACACAGTCCTGCTCTTACGGAGCTTACATTCTAGCTTGGGAACAGTAATCAGTTTCTTATGATTTTTCTTAAAGCTATGGAAGTGAATAGGAGGGGGCAAACGGAGGACTTGATTTAGTTTGGAAAGGTAAGGTTAGTGTCTGAATAAGTGGCTTTTGAGTTGAGATCTGAAGGGTGAAATGCCACCACCTACATGGGAGGTGGGGTGCTGAGGGTCCAGTACGTACAGAGGCTTGGAGATGAGAGGGATCATGGCAGGATGGATAGAAAGCCAGGTGGCTGGAGCAGAGAGAGCAAAGGGGAGCAAGACTGGTGAGATAGGAGCCAGGCCTTGTGGAGCCCTGTTGGTTGGGTTGAGAATTTTGACCTTTAGCCTGTGAGCAGTAGAATAGCATAGTTCATCTTGTTTTCATGACATTACAGGCTTTTAGATTGGCGCCAGAGCAGGAATGGCCTTTGAAGATGGGGCCAGACCATTTTGAATTTGAGGAACTTCCACGATCAAGTGAATGGATGGTTGGGTCAGAGGAGAGTTCTTCAAGTTCTGAAAATCTGGGATGCCTTAGTAGACCGTGGGGGCCCACAGGGTGGGGAGGGATATATATAGCTAGATCAGTCTGTCTAATGTTCAGAGAAGGTGGACTCACTTTAAGCATGAGAGATGGTGGGCAACTAGATTGGAACTGTTGACATGGGTCAGGACAGCAGTAACGAGAACTTGAGATAAGCTGTGGGAATGGAGGCAGGGTTAGGTGCTCGGTGGTATTGTAGAGGTGAATGACAGATCTTTCTTTGAAACTGGCTTGCTCTTGGGAAGAGAGAGGGGGATGGTGAAGGAAAGAAAACTAGATCCTATCTTAGTTGATTGAGAGGACGGTGTTACCATTAACAGACACAGGGACACAGGAGGAGCAGATTTGAGATGTTTAATTTTGCACATACTGAGATTGGAGTGTTTACAGGGTTTCTACCTTGTGGGACAGGTGTAAGTATTGGAGTCATCTACATATAGAGAAAGCAGGTCCAAGTGTTCACGTGGACAGTCCAGAGGATTGGAGAAAAGCTACTTGTTAGGGGGAACATCCAGTCCTGACACTGGTTGTCTCAAATGGCGTCATCCGTCAGTGAAGGGGCACTCCTGGTTGTTGTGGACACTCCACTTGAGCCAGTTCCAGCTGGTGTCAGTGCTCTTTCCTGGGCGAAGAGTTATGACCTTTATTCTGATAATTTCATTATATTTTGTGGGATTCTGGAATTTGCATTTTAAAAAAAGGAAAGTAAGGGACTTCCCTGGTGGTGCAGTGGTAAAGAATCCACCTTCCAATGCAGGGGACGCAGGTTCGATCCCTGGTCAGGGAACTAAGATTCCCCCATGCCACGGGCAACTAAGCCCACACCACAACTACTGAGCTCGCAAACCTCAACTAGAGAGCCCGCATGCCGCAAACTACAGAGCCCACGCGCTCTGGAACCTGCACACCACAACTAGAGAGAGAAAACCCACACACCACAACTAGAGTGAAGCCCGTGTGCCCAACAAAAGATCCCACATGCCTCAGCCAAGATTCTGCATGCTGCAACTAAGACCCGATGCAGCCAAAGATAAATAAATAATAAATCTTAAAAAAAAAGAAGCAATATTTTAAAAAAGTGAAAGTAAGAGGAACTTACATTTCTAGGCTTTAAAAAAAACCTTTCATTAAATTTTTAGTTGTAGGATTTTTTAGGGGAAGAGTGAAATGTTGGTTTTTATTATGTGTTGGTATGGGTCTTGATTTAACTTACAAACCTCTTTGTTATTAAACTTCGAGACATTAGAATGAATACCTTTCTGGTTTGGGTCAGCATTAGGTTGGTGTGATTTTTAAGCCTTTTAGTTCCATAAATCCTGTGTTACAATTGCTGTTATAAGGTCCTTTTTATTAATTGAAAGGAATGTAGGATAATAAGAGAGTTAGATTTCACTAAAGTTATCATACTGAGTCCATACTACATGCCACGGACTGGATCAGGCATTTTCATGTATATTGTGCCATTTAATCTTCAGGACAACTCTGAGGGTGTTGTTTACAATTTGGATTATTGTGTGGTTATAGTTAGAAAAATCACTTAATTTTTTTTCCAAATATAAGATACTATAGAAATGATTAATTACAGAGGATAAAGTTAATGGTGTCAGTTTAATAAAAATAACTATGAAATCTTTGGTGGATGATTTCTAAAGCAATGCCACTTCCATTCATTTTTATGTGATTCAGTAATCATGTTTTTCTACTTGTGATATCACCATCGAAACTTTTGTTTGGAGGATAAATATATCACATTAAGTTAGAAAATAAAGATGTTAAGCTCATTTATGAAATTAATACGCATTTAATTCTTTTAAGTTCCTGTATACAACTTCTGGGAGGTTAGAATACAATAACCTGCTGAATTAGAGCCTTATAGTTGCCCATGATATTAATACTGTCTATAGAAGAAAAAGAAAGGCATTTATTCAGCATCTGTTTTGTGCACAGCACATTGCAGTAATAGTAGTAGTAATAGTTGCAGCAGTAGCTGCTTCCATTTTTCTAGCATTTCTCCATTTTTTCCAGGTGTTGTGTCAAGGGCCTTTTAGAAATTATTCTTTTTAATCCTTAGAGTGAAGTTATTCCCATTTCACAGTTGGGTAAACCGAAGCTTGGAGATACAGAGTAACTTGCCCAAGGTTACACAACTTGTGAAAAATTGAGATCTGAACTCAGGCCTTGTCTAATTCCCAAACATATGCTTTCCTTTATACCATTTGGCCTCTCATTTTTTCTGAGTCGAGTCATCCTTTATGGACATTATTTGGAAGGGCTGACATAATCCCAACACTCTGAGAAACAAAGGAGGGAAAATAGGTTTGTTACAATAGGAAAGCTAGCATAAAAAAAAAAAAATCTTAATTTACTTGAATCTGTCTGGCTACTGGCCTGAGGACATAAATATGTTTTTCTAACTAGTGAAGTGAAAATTCTGGAAAATAAAATTTGATATAAGAAGGTAAAATAAATACTTATTTTGCTTACAGTAATTACTAAGAAGTATTAACCTGAAGCCCTAAATTTATGTTCATGAATCAAATTTAGACTTGTCTGTTTTTCCCAGTAGAATATAAGCTCCATGAGGCAGGAATTTTTATCTGTTTTGCTCACTGTTATATTCCCAGAGCCTAGAGCAGTGGCTGAGACATAGTGCTCAATAACTATCGTTGAATGAAGGAATGAAGTTCTGCTATATATTCTTTATGACTTAAAAAAAAGTCATCTGTACCTATATGACTGCCGTGTTTGTCTTCTGTCCTTTTATTTCTCCTGAATTTCATTGTCTTGTCTTCCACTGTTTGCTGGGCATCTTTATTGGGATGTTGTGCTGTCCACCTCATACTAAGCCACATCGAAGACCAAACTTCTTATCCTCATTGAAAAAAATAGTGTTTTCCTTTGTACTTCCTTATTTCAGTAGCAAATTCTACTTTAGATAACCAAAGGTCAAAACTTAGGAGTAATCTTTTGCTCCTTCTGTTTGTTCTCCCTTCTCTAAAGTCTTAGAAATGTGTTCCTTTCCATTTTTCCTGCTGCCATCCTAGTGCACCTGGCCCTTCACCTTATTGCTGACCTGCCTCTGTTGCACCCTGGCTGGTTTCTTGCACCTCCAGAATACATTCTACCCTGTGTCATATAATCCCCTGAGAACATGTATCACTGTCTTGCTCAGAAACCTTCCTAACATACAGAGGGACCTAGGGCCAGATCATTAAACTCCATACCAAGGAGTTTGGGCCTTATCCTCTTGTTTTGTTTTTGTATTTTATTATTTTATTTATTTTGGCCGTGCTGCACAGCTTGCAGGATCTTAATTCCCTGACCAGGGTTTGAACCCGTGCCCTGAAAGCACAGAGTCCTAACCACTGGACCACCAGGGAATTCCCTGTTTTGTTTTGTGATTGAAATACAATTTATGTACAATATTATGTTAGTTTCAGGTGTACTACATAGTGATCTGACATTTGCGTACATTATGAAATGATCACCATGATAAGTTTAGTAACTATCTGTTCCCATACAAAATTACTGTAGTATTATTGACCATATTCCTTATGCTGTATATTACATCCCTGTGGCTTATTTATTTTATAATTGGCTGTTTGTAACTCTTAATCCCCTTCACCTATTTTACCCCTACCTGGGCCTTATCCTCTTGGAATTGATAACATGGTCTAAATTACTGACTTTTTAATACCGAATCTCCCAATGTTCCGATCATGTTGGGCACATGATCCAAACCCTGTTACCGCAGGCAGTAGTTTTAACTTGTTTCTTTGATACTGCATAACTGGGATTGCCAATTTTCAGCTCAGGATCAGGCTGTTCTCACTGCCCTGTACTTTAGCTCTTTTTATCTAGTTTCACATTCAGAGGCTCATTAATTGTCACTCTATTTGTAAATTGTATTGGATACAATTTCTATCAAAGTTCTTTTAGTGACAGATGCCCAACTCAGACAAGCTTAAGAGAAAAAAATGGGAGAGATTTATTGGTTTATGTGACAGAAAAGTCCAGGGGATATTGTTGGCTTCATATGTGGGTAGATCCAGGTGACCAGTTGGTCTCTCTCCTCTCTTTACTGGCCTCACTTTCAGGCAGGCTCTCTTCATGTGATGTCTCCAGGAGCTAAATCACACTGGAAAAGAGTAACTTTTCCTTAGGAGCGTGTAACAGATAAGGAAGAGTGAGAGTCTCGCTGGTTGGTCCCTTGTCCTTTACTGAAGCAGTCACTGTGGCTAGTGTCCTGGGAATGTTCTGACTGATTAGACCTGAGTTGAGTACCTCTCTGGAGCTGGGGGATGAGGGTCCAACTTCATAGATGGAAGGACTGAGAAAGGGGAAGGAAAACGGAAAACACACTGTCACCAGAAAGTGGGGCCGGTACCGGGCGGGTGAGGACAGTGACATCGCTGCCTATTCTTAGAACCTGCTGTTTGGTGAATACTCAGTGTTGATGATGAAAATTGGGAATGGTCTGGAAAATATCGTATCATGCTGGTCCCCCAGTTTATCAGAAATTCACTCCATGAGGGACCCACTATGTGGAATGTTGAGGTTACTGCAGTGAAGACTGTTTTGTGTTGAGAGCCAAGTCATTGAATGGCAGTTATTCATCCCTTGATATGTGACAGGGAAAAAAGAGAGGATTATGGGAAGAATCAACAAAATATGTGCTTATGTTGTGTGAATTTATGTTATTTTGGGTGGAAACTTTATATAAAATACATAACAGACCTTTCAAGCTTTTGGCTGATTCCTGGAAGAGTTTACTTAGATGAAAAGGTAAAAATATGTTTATTGAGTAAAAAGAAAAATTTAGCATGAATGTCTTAATATAATTGCCTAATATGTTTGAAAGCAGGTATCTGACATTTAAACTTTACCTCTGTGAAAGGTTCCCAAGATAGGCAAATGCATTTTATTTACTACAGTATAGAAGACAGATAAATATATAGGAAAAAAGCAGAGTATGTTTATGATCAAAACAGTTTTTACTAATTGTGATTAACTTATTGAATAAATTTGTAGGTTATCTTTATCTTGAGAATTAAATATAGAAGTAGGTACCTGTTAGCGTGGTTGAACAGAAATCATATTGGTTTTTCTCTTTAAATACAATCTTGTTCCTAAAACTGAAATGAAACTGTGGTTGTACTTTCCCTAATGATTGTATCTAGAAATTCATCAGCCACTAACCTATTATGAAACTTGTTTCTCATTTATACTCTTTACTATTTTCTGTGATTTCCCAAATGCATGATGGCAAAACTGCCTCTTATTCATATGTTATATACTAATCTAATCCTTCGTTTTGTTGCTTTCTTCCTTCCATTTTTCCTTTTCTCCCTATACTTTCAAACTGGCCCTTTATTGTTAGCCTGACTTTTTCTAATTTTTCCTCCTTAGGGTGAATTTCTTTTATTTACCTTGCTTTTTTCTTTCTCCTCCTTTTATTGATGTCATATCCCTTTAACTGCTTTTCTTTTAACACCTGAGACCGTGGTTTGATTTCATCCTTTCAGGTTTTAATTCTTTAAGTTTTCTGTTTTTTCAAGTACATTTTTTTTTTTCATTTTTTTTTCATTTTTTTTTTCAAGTACATTTTGAGTGAAGCTTAATTCAGGCTATTTATTAACGTGTTTACTTATCTAGAATTCTCTTTCACTTATAGAAGTCAATTTTAGTTATGGCTGAATTGCCTCTTTATTGTTTTAGAATTTGACATTAACGGTGTACAGTTATTAAGTTGAATGAATTTTCCAATTAATTCCTCTTGGTACTTTTTACATTCTAATTAAGGATTTTCTAATTTGTTTATTAATAAGCCTATAAGCATTAGAGGCTGAAATTGTGTCAGGTGCTGTTAAGGGACACAAAAGTAACCTCTTGACCAGTGTTTCCTATATTTTTTGATTCACAAATCCTTTCACAAAAATGTATAATCTTGTGGACTACCTTAATTACACATTAAAAAATGTATCCTATTTTTGATAAGGTGATTTTAAATAGTAAAAAGTAACTTCCTATTAAACATTATAACATACATTTTGAATACAGTTTGTAATGATATTCATAATATAAAAAGAAAAATTTCTTTTCCCTCTTTAACATGTATTTTAAATTAATTGAGTAAGGAGAAGCATTATTTATACACAAATAAAAAGTGACATTTAGTTTGGGGATCGAATATATATTAAAATAGAGATTGTATTTGGCTCTGCTTTATACTATAGAAATAGACAACTTTCCTGTCCTCATGTTTGTTATTCATGCATTTGTGCTTTAAAAATTATTTCTTAGAATTTTTTTGTGTTTTGTTTCTAAATGATAAAAAGATAGTGGTTTTCAGCTGTATGTAAGCATTCCTTTGCAAATAGCATACTTCCTGTGTGGATGGTTTTTCAAAATTGAATGAAAAGGCCAAATTGGCTGTAATTGTCACTTAATTTTCCCCTTTCACATTGGTTTTTGAAATACTGGAGACATCTTGCAAAGTTATACAAGGATTTTTCTTTTTTCTCCCATATCTCTTCCCTCTTGCGTCTCCCTCCCTCCCACCCTCCCTATCCCACCCCTCTGGGTGCTCACAAAGCACCGAGCTGATCTCCCTGTGCTATGCAGCTGCTTCCCACTAGCTATCTATTTTACGTTTGGTAGTGTATATATGCCCATGCCACTCTCTCACTTTGTCACAGCTTACCCTTCCAAGCCCTCCCCATATCCTCAAGTCCATCCCTAGTAGGTCTGTGTCTTTATTTCTGTCTTACCCCTAGGTTCTTCATGACATTTCTTTTTCTTAGATTCCATATATATGTGTTAGCATACGGTATTTGTCTTTCTCTTTCTGACTTACTTCACTCTGTATGACAGACTCTAGGTCCATCCACCTCACTACAAATAACTCAATTTCGTTTCTTTTTATGGCTGAGTAATATTCCATTGTATATATGTGCCACATCTTCTTTATCCATTCATCCGATGATGGACACTTAGGTTGTTTCCATCTCCTGGCTATTGTAAATAGAGCTGCAATGAGCATTTTGGTACATGACTCTTTTTGAATTATGGTTTTCTCAGGGTATATGCCAAGTAGTGGGATTGCTGGGTCATATGGTAGTTCTATTTGTAGTTTTTTAAGGAACCTCCATACTGTCCTCCATAGTGCTGTACCAATTCACATTCCCACCAGCAGTGCAAGAGTGTTCCCTTTTCTCCACACCCTCTCCAGAATTTATTGTTTCTAGATTTTTTGATGATGGCCATTCTGACCGGTGAGAGATGAGATCTCATTGTAGTTTTGATTTGCATTTCTCTAATGATTAATGATGTTGAGGATTCTTTCATGTGTTTGTTGGCAGTCTGTATATCTTCTTTGGAGAACTGTCTATTTAGGTCTTCTGCCCATTTTTGGATTGGGCTGTTTGTTTTTTTGTTGTTGAGCTGCATGAGCTGCTTGTAAATTTTGGAGGTTAATCCTTTGTCAGTTGCTTCATTTGCAAATATTTTCTTCCATTCTGAGGGTTGTCTTTTGGTCTTGTTGATGGTTTCCTTTGCTGTGCAAAAGCTTTGAAGTTTCATTAGGTCCCATTTGTTTATTTTTTGTTTTTATTTCCATTTCTCTAGGAGGTGGGTCAAAAAGGATCTTGCTGTGATTTATGTCATAGAGTGTTCTGCCTATGTTTTCCTCTAAGAGTTTGATAGTTTCTGGCCTTACATTTAGGTCTTTAATCCATTTTGAGCTTATTTTTATGTATGGTGTTAGGGAGTGTTCTAATCTCATACTTTTACATGTACCTGTCTAGTTTTCCCAGCACCACTTATTGAAGAGGCTATCCTTTCTCCACTGTACATTCCTGCCTCCTTTATCAAAGGTAAGGTGACCATATGTGCGTGGGTTTATCTCTTGGCTTTCTATCCTGTTCCATTGATCTATATTTCTGTTCTTGTGCCAGTACCATACTGTCTTGATTACTGTAGCTTTGTAGTGTAGTCTGAAGTCAGGGAGCCTGATTCCTCCAGCTCCGTTTTTCGTTCTCAAGATTGCTTTGGCTATTCGGGGTCTTTTGTGTTTCCATACAAATTGTGAAATTTTTTGTTCTAGTTTTGTGAAAAATGCCACTGGTAGTTTGATAGGGATTGCATTGAATCTATAGATTGCTTTGGGTAGTATAGTAATTTTCACAATGTTGATTCTTCCAATCCAAGAACATGGTATATCTCTTCATCTATTTGTATCATCTTTAATTTCTTTCATCAGTGTCTTATAATTTTCTGCATACAGGTCTTTTGTCTCCTTAGGTAGGTTTATTCCTAGATATTTTATTCTTTTTGTTGCAATGGTAAATGGGAGTGTTTTCTTGATTTCACTTTCAGATTTTTCATCATTAGTGTATAGGAGTGTCATATATTTCTGTGCATTAATTTTGTATCCTGCTACTTTACCAAATTCATTGATTAGCCCTAGTAGTTTTCTGGTGGCATCTTTAGGATTCTCTATGTATAGTATCATGTCATCTGCAAACAGTGACAGCTTTACTTCTTCTTTTCCAATTTGATTCCTTTTATTTCCTTTTCTTCTCTGATTGATATGGCTAAAACTTCCAAAACTATGTTGAATAAGAGTGGTGAGAGTGGGCAACCTTGTCTTGTTCCTGATCTTAGTGGAAATGCTTTCAGTTTTTCCACCATTGAGGATGATGCTGGCTGTGGGTTTGTCATATATGGATTTTATTATGTTGAGGAAAGTTCCCTCTATGCCTACTTTCTGCAGGGTTTTTATCATAAATCGGTGTTGAATTTTGTCGAAAGCTTTCTTTGCATCTATTGAGATGACCATATGGTTTTTCTCCTTCAGTTTGTTAATATGGTGTATCATGTTGATTGATTTGCGTACATTGAAGAATGCTTGCATTCCTGGAATAAACCCCACTTGATCATGGTGTATGATCCTTTTAATGTGCTGTTGGATTCTGTTTGCTAGTATTTTGTTGAGGATTTTTGCATCTATGTTCCTCAGTGATATTGGCCTGTAGTTTTCTTTCTTTGTGACTTCCTTGTCTGGTTTTGGTATCAAGGTGATGGTGGCCTCGTAGAATGAGTTTGGGAGTGCTCCTCCCTCTGCTATATTTTGGAAGAGTTTGAGAAGGATAGGTGTTAGCTCTTCTCTAAATGTTTGATAGAATTCGCCTGTGAAGGCATCTGGTCCTGGGCTTTTGTTTGTTGGAGGATTTTTTTTTTTTTTTTTGCGGTACGCGGGCCTCTCGCTGCTGTGGCCTTTCCCGTTGCGGAGCACAGGCTCCAGACGTGCAGGCTCAGTGGCCATAGCTTCACGGGCCCAGCCGCAACACGGCATGTGGGATCTTCCAGGACCAGGGCATGAACCCGTGTCCCCTGCATCGGCAGGCGGACTCTCAACTACTGCGCCACCAGGGAAGCCCTGTTGGAAGATTTTTAATCACAGTTTCAATTTCAGTGCTTGTGATTGGTCTGTTCATATTTTCTATTTCTTACTGATTCAGTCTTGTCAGGTTGTGCATTTCTAAGAATTTGTTCATTTCTTCCAGGTTGTCCATTTTATTGGCATAGTGTTGCTTGTGGTAATCTCTCATGATCTTTTGTATTTCTGCAGTGTCAGTTGTTACTTCTCCTTCTTCATTTCTAATTTTATTGATTT
The DNA here is from genome assembly GCF_951394435.1 of Stenella coeruleoalba. Classification (NCBI taxonomy): domain Eukaryota; kingdom Metazoa; phylum Chordata; class Mammalia; order Artiodactyla; family Delphinidae; genus Stenella; species Stenella coeruleoalba. Next base: position 29,808,486 of record NC_137161.1, read on the forward strand.
GAGTCTTCTCCCTTTTTTTCTTGATGAGTCTGGCTAATGGTTTATCAATTTTGTTTATGTTCTCAAAGAACCAGCTTTTAGTTTTATTGATCTTTGCTATCATTTCCTTCATTTCTTTTTCATTTATTTCTGATCTGATCTTTATGATTTCTTTCCTTCTGCTAACTTTGGGGTTTTTTTGTTCTTCTTTCTCTAATTGCTTTAGGTGCAAGGTTAGGTTGTTTATTCGAGATGTTTCCTGTTTCTTAAGGTAGGGTTGTATTGTTACAAACTTCCTTCTTAGAACTGCTTTTGCTGCATCCCATAGGTTTTGGGTTGTCATGTCTCCAGTCATTTGTTTCTAGGTATTTTTTTATTTCCTCTTTGATTTCTTCAGTGATCACTTCTTTATTAAGTAGTGTATTGTTTAGCCTCCATGTGTTTGTATTTTTTACAGACCTTTTCCTGTAATTGATATCTAGTCTCATAGAGTTGTAGTCGGAAAAGATACTTGATACAATTTCAATTTTCTTAAATTTACCAAGGCTTGATTTGTGACCCCAAGATATGATCTATCCTGGAGAATGTTCCATGAGCACTTGAGAAAAATGTGTATTCTGTTGCTGGAATGTCCTATAAATATCAATTAAGTCCATCTCCTTTAATGAATCATTTAAAGCTTGTGTTTCCTTATTTATTTTCATTTTGGATGATCTGTCCATTGGTGAAAGTGGGGTGTTAAAGTCCCCTACTGTGAATGTATTACTGTCGATTTCCCCTTTTATGGCTGTTATTATTTGCCTTATGTATTGAGGTGCTCCTATGTTGGGTGCATAAATATTTACAATTGTTATATCTTCTTCTTGGATTGACCCCTTGATCATTATGTAGTGTCCTTCTATGTCTCTTGTAATAGTCTTTATTTTAAAGTCGATTTTGTCTGATATGAGAATTGCTACTCCAGCTTTCTTTTGGTTTCCATTTGGATGGAATACCTTTTTCCATCCCCTCACTTTCAGTCTGTATGTGTCTCTAGGTCTGAAGTGGGTCTCTTGTAGACAGCATATATATGGGTCTTGTTTTTGTATCCATTTAGCCAGTCTGTGTCTTTTGGTGGGAGCATTTAATCCATTTACATTTAAGGTAATTATTGATATGTATGTTCCTATTCCCATTTTCTTAATTGTTTTGGGTTTGTTATTGTAGATCTTTTCCTTCTCTTGTGTTTCTTGCCTAGAGAAGATCCTTTAGCATTTGTTGTAAAGCTGGTTTGGTGGTGCTGAACTCTCTCAGCTTTTGCTTGTCTGTAAAGGTTTTAATTTCTCCATCAAATCTGAATGAGATCCTTGCTGGGTAGAGTAATCTTGGTTGTAGGTTTTTCTCCTTCATCACTTTAAATATTTCCTGCCAGTCCCTTCTGGCTTGCAGAGTGTCTGCTGAAAGATCAGCTGTAAACCTTATGGGGATCCCCTTGTGTGTCATTTGTTGTTTTTCCCTTGCTGCTTTTAATATGTTTTCTTTGTATTTAATTTTTGACAGTTTGATTAATATGTGCCTTGGCGTGTTTCTCCTTGGATTTATCCTGTATGGGACTCTGTGCTTCCTGGACTTGATTAACTATTTCCTTTCCCATATTAGGGAAGTTTTCAACTATAATCTCTTCAAATATTTTCTCAGTCCCTTTCTTTTTCTCTTCTTCTGGAACCCCTATAATTTGAATGTTGGTGCACTTAATGTTGTCTCAGAGGTCTGTGAGACTGTCCTCAGTTCTTTTCATTCTTTTTTCTTTATTCTGCTCTGCAGTAGTTATTTCCACTATTTTATCTTCCAGGTCACTTATCCGTTCTTCTGCCTCAGTTATTCTGCTATTGATCCCTTCTAGAGTATTTTTAATTTCATTTATTGTGTTGTTCATCGTTGCTTGTTTCGTCTTTAGTTCTTCTAGGTCCTTGTTAAATGTTTCTTGAATTTTCTCCATTCTATTTCCAAGATTTTGGATCATCTTTACTATCATTATTCTGAATTACTTTTCAGGTAGACTGCGTATTTCCTCTTCATTTGTTAGGTCTGGTGGGTTTTTATCTTGCTCCTTCATCTGCTGTGTGTTTTTTTGCCTTCTCATTTTGCTTATCTTACTGTGTTTGGGGTCTCCTTTTTGCAGGTTGCAGGTTTGTAGTTCCCGTTGTTTTTGGTGTCTGTCCCCAGTGGCTAAAGTTGGTTCAGTGGGTTGTGTAGGCTTCCTGGTGGAGGTGACTAGTGCCTGTGTTCTGGTGGATGAGGCTGGATGTTGTCTTTCTGGTGGGCAGGTCCACATCTGGTGGTGTGTTTTGGGGTGTCTGTGGACTTATTATGATTTTAGGCAGCCTCTCTGCTAATGGGTGGGCTTGTGTTCCTGTCTTGCTAGTTGTTTGGCATAGGGTGTCCAGCACTGTAGCTTGCTGGTTGTTGAGTGAAGCTGGGTGTTGGTGTTGATATGGAGATCTCTGGAAGATTTTCGCCATTTGATATTATGTGGAACTGGGAAGTCTCTTGTGGAGCAGTGTCCTGAAGTTGGCTCTCCCACCTCAGAGGCACAGCACTGACTCCTGGCTGCAGCACCAAGAGCCTTTCATCCACACGGCTCGAAATAAAATGGAGAAAAAGTAGAAAGAAAGAAAGAAAGAGGACAAAAGAAAATAAAGTAAGATAAAATAAAATAAAGTTATTGAAATAAAAAATAATTATTAAACAAATTTTTTTTAAAAAGTAAAAAACAAAAAGGACGGATAGAACCCTAGGACAAATGGTGAAAGCAAAGCTATTCAGACAAAATCTCACACAGAAGCATACACATACACACTCACAAAAAGAGGAAAAGGGGAAAAAATAATAAATCTTGCTTTCAAAATCCACCCTCTCAATTTGGGATGATTCGTTGTCTATTCAGGTATTCCACAGATGCAGGTACGTCAAATTGATTGTGGAGCTTTAATCCGCTGCTTCTGATGTGGCTGGGAGGGATTTCCCCTTCTCTTCTTTGTTCTCACAACTCTCCAGGCTCAGCTTTGGATTTGGCCCCGCCTCTGCGTGTAGGTCGCTGGAGGGCATCTGTTCTTCGCTGAGACAGGACGGGGTTAAAGGAGCCGCTGATTCAGGGGCTCTTGCTCACTCAGGCCAGGGGGAGGGAGGGGTACGGAGTGCGGGGTGAGCCTGCAGCGGCAGAGTCCAGCATGACGTTGCACCATCCTGAGGCGTGCCGTGCGTTCTCCCGGGGAAGTTGTCCCTGGATCCTGGGACCCTGGCAGTGGCGGCTGCACAGGCTCCTGGGAGGGGTGGTGTGGATAGTGACCTATGTTCGCACACAGACTTCTTGGTGGCGGCAGCAGCAGCCTTAGCGTCTCATGCCCGTCTCTGGGATCCGCGCTGTTAGCCGCGGCTCGCACCTGTCTCTGGAGGTCCTTTAAGCAGCGCTCTTAATCCCCTATCCTTGCACACCAGGAAACAAAGAGGGAGGAAAAAGTCTCTTGCTTCTTCGACAGGTCTAGACTGTTCTCCGGACTCCCTCCTGGCTAGCCGTGGTGCACTAACCCCCTGCAGGCTGTGTTCACGCTGCCAACCCCAGTCCTCTCCCTTTGCTCCGACTGAAGCCCGAGCCTCAGCTCCCAGTCCCCGCCCGCCCCAGCCGGTGAGCAGACAAGCCTCTCGGGCTGGTGAGTGCTGGTCGCACCGATCCTCTGTGCAGGAATCTCTCCGCTTTGCCTTCCGCGCCCCTGTTGCTGCGCTCTCCTCCTCGGCTCCGAAGCTTCCCCCCTCTGCCACCTGCAGTCTCCGCCCGCGAAGGGGCTTCCTAGTGTGTGGAAACCTTTCCTCCGTCACAGCTCCTGCCCACTGGTGCAGGTCCCATCCCTATTCTTTTGTCTCTCTTTATTCTTTTTTCTTTTGCCCTACCCAGGTACGTGGGGAGTTTCTTGCCTTTTGGGAGGTCTGAGGTCTTCTGCCAGCGTTCAGTAGGTGTTCTGTAGGAGTTGTTCCACGTGTAGATGTATTTCTGGTGTATCTGTGGGGAGGAAGGTGATCTCCGCGTCTTACCCTTCCGCCATCTTCCTGGATTTCCCCTATACAAGGATTTTAATCAGAAGGTTTAGCAAGATGATCTTGTGGCAAATTTGCAGAATTAGGTTCATTTCGTACCCTTCCCTAAAATGTATTTAAATATCATGTCTTATGCGTCTCTTTTAATAGATACCATTACTGTCTTTTAATTGGAACATCATTTGGACTCCTGGTTGAGAAACACTGACCAACCCTGACCAAGTAACTGGTTGCTTTGGTGCATGTATTTGGTGCTGGTTCAGTCTCTGAGCTAACTTTAACTTCCTTTTAACATGAAATATTTTAAGCTTGTGGAAGAGATACAAAGAATAATAAAATGAACATCTGTGTACTTGCAACCTAGCTCTTCTGAATTCCTTCATATTAATATTACTACATAATTATATAAGTTGTGTAATATAAAGCATTACAGATATCACCAAGGTTCCTATATTACTCCTTCCTCATTCTGTTTACCTTAACTCTCCCCAGAGGTAACTAGTGTGGTGAAGCTGATGTTTATTATTTCTCTTGTATGTTTCTATTTCACTACAGATACACACACACACACACACACACACACACACAAATGTCTTATTTCCAAAAACAAGATCATGTTTTCAAACTTTATAAAAAGTAATCATTCTGTAATATGTTTTTTTCCCACTCCTAAACCTATTTTTTTATGCTTTTGAGATGTTTGTGTTGATAAATGTAGTACTAGTTGATTTCATAGCTATATTCATTACAGAATTCCAATTTATTTACCTAGTTTTCTGCTGCTGGGCATTTAGATTTTTCCAGCTTTTGCTGTTATGAACAGTGCTACAATTAACATTTTTACATATCTCTTTGTGTACCTGTGTATGATTTTTCTCTAGGGCTTTGATCTTCAAATTTTGAAGTACCTCCAAAATATTTAAAAATTCTGTTTACTTCCTTGAGTACTTTTAGGTTAACATGCAGTTGACATACACCATTTTTAAAAAAGGTCTTTATGTAGTTGCAAAGAATGTCATTTCTGGTGTATTATAAATAGAGTTACTGAAAAAATCCATTTATTGGGTACCTGCAAATTTTATAGCAGTTTGTTAACCATTCTCACTCTTTTTTTTTTAAAAACATCTTTATTGGAGTAAAATTGCTTTACAATGGTGTGTTAGTTTCTGCTTTATAACAAAGTGAATCAGTTATACATATACATATGTTCCCATATCTCTTCCCTCTTCCAGCTCCCTCATTCTCACTCTTTTTAAAAATACGCATTTAGGGTCTTCTTCGACAGTCAATTTTTTCAGTGTCCCTTTTTTTTTTTTTTGCCTAACTTCTTATTTCATTCTAATTCCTCTGTACAATTTTCCCCCCCTGGGTTATGAATTCTGTCCACTGATCTAAATGTCAGATAACATAAAACTCACCATTTTAAAGTGTACAGTTACGTGATTTTTAGTGTATTCATAAAGTTGTGCAACCATCATCACTATCTAATTCCAGAATATTTTCATTATGCCAAACAGAAACCCTGTACTTGTTAGCAGTCACTCCCCATTCCTCCTTCCTCCCAGTGCCTGACAACCACAGTCTACTTTCTGCTTACGGATTTTCTGTCCTAGGCATTTGTGGTCATTTGTGACTGACTTCTTTTACTTAGTGTAATGTTTTCAAGATTCATCCATGTTGTATCATATATCAGTACTTCATTCCTTTTTATGGCTGAATAATATTCCATAGTATACATATACCACATCTTATTTTTCCATCCATTAGTTGATGGACATTTGGGTTGCTTCCACCCTTTGCCTATTATGAATAATGCTGCTGTGAACATTCATGTACAAATTTTTGAGTGGACATATGGGTATGTCTCTTGGGTGTTTGCCTAGGAGTGGAATTGATGGGTCCATGGTAACTCAATGTTTACTTTTTGAGGAAGTGCCAAACTTTTTCACAGCAACTGTACCAGTTTACATTCCTACCAGCAGTGTATGAGAGTTGCATTTTCTCCATGTTCTCATCAATACTTATTTTCTGAAGTTTTATTTATTTATTTATTTGTTTTCTGGGTACAGTGTACTTTATTGATGGTACATGACAAGGTAGGGCTCCCTAAGCCCCTCCTCCTCCCCTTCCTCAGGGGGTCTGGGATGGAAACCACGTGGAGGTCGGGAGATTCTCAAGTGTGTTGGAGGACGGAGTTGGGGCAAGGACTCCCCAGCAGCAGAGGACCTCTCTCTTCCTCTCGTGCTCCTGCTGGGGCTGGTGGTCCAGGGACTCTTACTCCTTGGAGGCCATGTGGACCATGAGGTCCACCACCTGTTGCTGTAGCCAAATTCATTGTCATACCAGGAAATGAGCTTGACAAAGTGGTCGTTGAGGGCGATGCCAGCCCCAGCATTGAAGGTAGAAGAGTGGGTGTCACTGTTGAAGTCATAGGAGACAACGTGGTCCTCAGTGTAGCCCAGGATGCCCTTGAGGGGGCCGTCCACTGCTTGCTTCACCACCTTCTTGATGTCCTCGTATTTGGCAGGTTTCTCCAGGCGGCAGGTCAGATCCACGACGGACACGTTGGGGGTGGGGACGTGGAAAGCCATGCCAGTGAGCTTCCCATTCAGCTCAGGGATGACCTTGCCCACAGCCTTGGCAGCGCCAGTAGAAGCAGGGATGATGTTCTGGGCAGCCCCTCGGCCATCACACCACAGCTTCCCGGAGGGGCCATCCATGGTCTTCTGGGTGGCAGTGATGACATGGACCGTCGTCATGAGTCCCTCCACGATGCCGAAGTGGTCATGGATGACCTTGGCCAGGGGGGCCAAGCAGTTGGTGGTGCAGGAGGCATTGCTGACAATCTTGAGGTGGTTGTCATACTTCTCATGGTTCACGCCCATGACAAACATGGGGGCATCGGCAGAAGGGGCAGAGATGATGACCCTCTTGGCTCCACCGTTCAAGTGAGCCCCGGCCTTCTCCGTGGTGGTGAAGACGCCGGTGGACTCCACCACATACTTATCACCAGCATCACCCCATTTGATGTTGGTGGGATCTCACTCCTAGAAGATGGTGATGGCCTTTCCATTGACGACAAGCTTCCCGTTCTCAGCTTTGACTGTGCCATGGAACTTGCCATGGATGGAATCATACTGGAACATGTAGACCATGTAGTGAAGGTCAATGAAGGGGTCATTGATGGCACCAATGTCCACTTTGCCAGAGTTAAAAGCAGCCCTGGTGACCAGGCACCGAATACGGCCAAATCCATTCGCTCCGATCTTCACCATCTTGTCTCCGGGACGCAGCTGGCACTGCACACAAGACACGGCTGTCTGTCGAACGGGAGGAGCAGAGAGCTTTTCATTCATTTATTTTTTTAAAAAATATTTATTTGGTTGCATTGGTCTTAGTTGCAGCACGCGGGATCTTTGTTGCGGCATGTGGAATGTTTCGTTGCAGAGCGAGGGCTCTTCGTTGCAGTGCGTGGGCGTCTCTCTAGTTGTGGCGTGGGGACTTCTCTCTGGTTGTGGTGCGCAGGCTCGGTAGTTGCGTCACGTGGGCTCTCTAGTTGTGCGCGCGTGCTTAGTTGCCCAATGGCATGTGGGATCTTAGTTCCCCAACCAGGGATCAAACCTGTGTCCCCTGCATTGGAAGGTAGATTCTTAACCACTGGACTACCAGGGAAGTCCCATTCATTTATTGTTATAAAATTATTTATATAAATAAATGAATGAATGGCTATCCTAGTAAGTACAAGCTGGTATCTCATTATGGCTTTGATTTGTATTTCCCTAATGACTTGGTTTTTAGTATCTTTTCATGTGCCTGTGTGGCCATTTGTATATCTCCTTTGGAAAAATGTCTACTCCAATCGTTTGACCATTTTCAAAATTATTTGTCTTTTTATTGTTGTGTTGTAAGAGTTCTTTATATGTTCTGGATATTAGACCCTTTTCAGATATATGATTTGCAAATAATTTCCTCTTATTTTGTTGGTTGTTTTTCACAAGAACAACCTTGATAATGCTTTTTACATACAAAAGTTTAAAATTTTGATGAAGTCTAATTTTTCTTTTCTTTTTTTTTTTGTTCATTTGCTTGTGCTTTAAGTGTCTTTCTTATCTAGGAAACCATTTCCTAATCCAAGGTCATGAAGATTTACACCTGTGTTTTCTTTTTAAGAGTTTTATAGGGTTAGCTTTTACATTTTGGTCTTTGATCCATTTTGAATTAATTTTTGTACATGCTGTGTGAGGTGGTGGTTCCACTTCATTTTGTTGCATGTGGATATCCAGTTGTTCCAGCACCATTTATTGAAGAGACTATTTTTCCCCCATTGAATGGTCCTGGTACCCATGTCAAAAATCAGTTAACTCTAGATGAATGGGTTTATTTCTAGACTCACAGTTATGTTCCATTGACCTATATGTTTGTTGTTATGTCAGTACCAGACCATGCTGATTAGTTTGTAATAAGTAGTTTTGTAATAAGTTTCAAAATCTTCATATATAGTTTTAAAAAAGTTTTATTTTGAGATAATCGTCGATCCATATACAGTTCTAAGAAATGATAGATTTCTTATATCTGTCACTCGTTTCTCTTAATAGTAACATCTTGCATAACCATAGTACAAGAGCACAACCAGAATATTGGCATTGATACAGTCCATCAACCTTATTCAGATTTCACCAGTTTTACGTGCACTAATTTGTGTGTGTACGTGTATTTCCCCCATAGAAGTTTATTCTAATATAGTTCTGTGCTTGAAGATAGTTTGAGTATCCTATCTTTTCTGTAATAAGGATTTGTAAATAAATGATTTTTTTCAGCTTTCTATGACCATGAGACCTCACATGCTGAAGATTTTCTTCTGAATTAACTAATTATTACAGTTACTTGTAGTATATAGCTGAGCAAATAACACAAATCTAATACACGTTTTTTGAAAAAACTTTTAAACATTTTTTATTGGAAAAGCATCTCTTGTTGAGATGGATAGTACTTTTAAAAATCTGTGATGAGGGACTTCCTTGGTGGCACAGTGGTTGAGAATCTGCCTGCCAATGCAGGGACACGGGTTCGAGCCCTGGTCTGTGAGGATCCTACATGCTGCAGAACAACTAAGCCCGTGCACCGCAACTACTGAGCCTGCGCGCCTAGAGCCTGTACTCCACAAGGAGAAGCCACCACAGTGAGAGGCCCGCACACTGCAATGAGGAGTAGCCCCGGCTCGCCGCAACTGGAGAAAGCCCTCACGCAGCAATGAAGACCCAACACAGCCAAAAAAAAAAAAAAAAAATCTGTGATGAAATAATTTACTGTTAGAACGAGACAGAGTTTAGTGTAAATATTAATCCCTTTTCCCCTTTTGGTAAATGTAAAACTAATAAAACTTGTTAACATAAATAAGTTTTAAAATTATTTTTAAAAATATTTATTTATTTATTTTTTGGCTGCATTGGGGCTTAGTTGCAGCACGCGGGATCTTTCATTAATTGTGGCACGCAGGCTTAGTTTCCCTGTGGCATGTGGCATTGCAAGACAGATTCTTAACCACTGGACCACGAGGGAAGTCCCAAATAAGTATCTTTAAATGGAAGAAACTTTGTTGTGGCAGGGTCTGTCAAGTATTTGAACTCCTTCTAAATTATATGCCAAAAGTCAAATGATAGTCTTTCATCGAAAATTCGTTTTAAGTATGTACCAGGCAACAGCTGAGTTATATCTGCCTTCAGTTTTGTTGTAAGCAAAAAATTGGAAACCACCTGACTTTCAAAAGGATTTGTTACCTAGTCATTAGGAGTAAAATTGCTGGGTCAGAGCACTTCAATTTTAGATATTACTAAATTGTTCTTAAAAGGGATTGGTCTAGATTTTACTCCCATGTTTGGGTTCATTTTACTCGTTCATGTTTGGGTGTTCTAGTTTTTTTTTTCACTCCAATCTGATGGGTATGAAATTGTATATGGTGGTTTTATTTTGCATTCTCTTGATTACTAGTAAGAGTGACTATCTTTCAATATGTTTAAAGGCCATATTTCATTTATGTTCATTTGAATTGCTTTTCCTTGCCTTTTGCCCATTTGTCATTTGGGTTGATTTTTAAATTAGTTTATAGGAGTTCTTCATATATTCTGTATATTAATCCTGGGATTATATATGCAGCAATGATCTTCTTTTAGTAAATGGCTTATTTTATTTTACAGTTCAAAAATTTTACCTATAATTGATTGGATAAATAATTGATAAGAAGGAACAAATATTACAGAAGAATTCTGAATATTATAAGCAGATACTTCCCTGTCTAGGATGCGGAGCTTAATTTCTCTCCACTGCCCTCCTTAAGTATAGGCAGTATTTAGTGACTCTTATCCAAAGAGTAGAATATGGAGAGGGGAAAAATAGTAACTTTACAGTGGAGAAACTTGGCAAGCACTACCTTGACCAAATGATCAGGGTTAACATTGCTGTGGTAAAATGTGTTGATATCATGTGCCCCCTGATATGATGTGATTAGGAGGGTATGTTGCTTCTGTGGCGTTTTTCCCAAAGCCCCGTAACCCCAATGTAATCATGAGAAAAACATCAGACAAATTGAGGGACATTCCACAAAATGCTTGATAGTACACTATCTCAAAACTGTCAAGGTCGTGAAAAACAAGGAAACACTAAGAAACTGTCATAGACCAGGGGGGAGACAAAGGAGACATGATGAATAAATGTAATGTGGTATCCTGGAACAGAAAATAGTATATTAGTGTAAAAACTGGAGAACTTCGAATAAAGTCTGGCGTTTAGGGAATAGAAAAGTACCAATATTGGTTTCTTAGTCTGGCAAATGTATCATAGTAATTTAATATGTTATCATTAGGTGAAACTGGATAAGAGGTGTCTGGGAATTCACTGTATCATCTCTGCAACTTTTCTGTAAATCCAAAATTATATTTTTAAAAAATTTATTAAGAAATTTTTACTTAATTTTGTTGAATCTAAGATGCCATCAATTATAAGATACACCATTACTTTATGTACTACTAAGAAAGAAAAATGTTTCTAGTATTATTAAGATATTGGTATCAGTTCTAAGAAGCACCTTGATTTCAGAGATATTAAATGAGAAAAGAAAAGCATGTCTTTGAACAGATGAAATATGGTCTTTTCTTAAATTGGTAATGCATTCAAAAGCTACAAAGGGATATATGATAGAAAGTTTTCCTTTCCCTCTCTGGGAATAGTCTGTCATCAGTTGTGTAGCTTTCCAGATATGTTAGCAGCATATATAAACAATTGCATATTTTGTATGTTCTTCCTCCTCCTTTTTACATAAGAATGGCATATTTCCCCAATGATCTGTACTTTGCTTTTCCCTCTCCATCCTCACTGAGCAGCATATCTTAGAGATTCATACCAGTACATTTGAAAAAAAAATTCTTTGGTATTCCATTGCCTGGTTGTGTCTTAATTTATATAAAGGTGTTGAATGACCTTGTATCCATGTCATTTCACACATTTCTGGGTGTATTTTTAGGTTTAGTTCTCAGAAGTAAAATTGCTTTATCAGAGGGATATGTGCATTTTAGATTTTGTTAGGTATTGCCAAAAAGCTTTCCAAAAAGCTTTCCATAGAGATTTAGCCAACTTACATTACCACCAGCAATTATGGCTTGTCTTTAACTTTCTTTATGGTGTGTTTTTAACAGAAATTTAAATTTTAATGTAGTCAATTTTATCACTTTTTTTCCTTTATGGTTTGTGCTCTTTTTGTTATATTAAAAAATTCCTTTCCTTTACTGACCTTGTCAAGATATTCTCCTGTATTTCTTCCTCAACGTTAAAAAATATTTGCTTTTTCACTTTTTTTTTTCTTCTTTTTTTTTTTTTTGCGGTACGCGGGCCTCTCACTGTTGTGGCCTCTCCCGTTGCGGAGCACAGGCTCCGGACGCGCAGGCTCAGCGGCCATGGCTCACGGGCCCAGCCGCTCCGCGGCATGTGGGATCTTCCCGGACCGGTGCACGAACCTGTGTCCCCTGTATCAGCAGGCGGACTCTCAGCCCTTGCACCACCAGGGAAGCCCTGCTTTTTCACTTTTTGATCTTTCTTCTACCTGTAATTTATTTTTATGTATAGTTTGTTATGACCTAATTTAGTTATTTTTATTTGGTAAGCAGTTGTCCCAGTCCCATTTATATAATACTATACTTTCCTCCCTACAGATTTGAAATACACCTTAGTTACATAAAACTTCAAATTTCTCCTGGTTGTTTTTAGCCCTTTGTTCCTTTTATTTCAACAAAAATCCTTGTTGAGATTTTTGATTGGAATTTCACCTGATATTGAGATTAGCCTGGAGAAGTTCGTCATGTTTATCAATAGAGTCTTATCATCTAGAACATGCTTTATATTTCCACTTATTTAGATACCTTTTATGTCTTTAAGTAAATTCTTATAACTTTTTTCCAAATGGTCTCACATACTTTTATTGGATTTACCCCTAGATGTATAATTTTGTTGCTGTTGCTAAACCTAATTGGTTACTGTAGTACATAGGAATGAAATTTTTATTTTTATTTTTATCAGTATTATCATTATAACAGTAAGCAATATTTAGCTCATAAGTCTCTATGGTTATCTGGGTGACTTGGCTGATCTCTGGTGAGTTTACCTGTATGGGTCTAGGCAGGAGCTTAGCTGGGCTTATCTGGTAGGGATGGGGTGTCGAAACTCTCTAATCCTCCTTGAACCAGAAACTGTCCGATTCTTACCATCGTTGTGATGGTAGAAATGCAAAAGCAGAATTGATTTTCTTATATATTGAACTTATATCTAGGAAACCTTCTGAAATTCTTGTAGTACTTAGAGCTTGTGAATTCTACTAAGTTTTCTATGTTGATAATCATGCTGCCAATAAGTTGTAATAGTTTCTTTCTTTTTTTAAAATAAATTTATTTATTTTTGGCTGCACTGGGTCATCAATGCCGCACGCGGGCTTTCTCTAGTTGCGGCGAGCGGGGACCACTCTTCATTGCGGTGCACGGGCTTCTCATCGCAGTGGCTTCTCATGTTGCGGAGCATGGGCTCTAGGTGTGTGGGCTTCAGTAGTTGTAGCACGCAGGGTCAGTAGTTGTGGCTCACGGGCTCTAGAGCGCAGGCTCAGTAGTTGTGGCGCATGGGCTTAGTTGCTCTGCAGCATGTAGGATCCTCACGGACCAGGGCTCAAACCCGTGTCCCCTGCATTGGCAGGCGGATTCTTAACCACTGCACCACCAGGGAAGCCTGTAATAGTTTATTTCTGATCTGTATACTCTGTGCTTCTTTTTCTTGTCTAATTATTGAATTGTTTAAGGTCTATAGGACATTGTTGAACAGTCTTGTTTCTGACTTCAAAGAAATCTTCTAGAATAGTGCCTGGCACATAGTAGGTAACCAGTGATCATATAGCTTTTGTCCTTTAATCTGTTAATGTGTTAAGTTACACTGATAGACTTTCTAATTGTTTGACCATCCTTAATATCCCTGAAATGAACTCAATTTGGCCATGATATATTTTTTAATGTAGATTTTCTGGATTTGATTTGGTAATATTTTGTTTTGGGTTTTTATATCTATGTTCATGAGGTTTTCTTTTGGCAAGGGTATCACATTTTGTCTATTGTCTTTATTTTGTCTTCACCCTTAAATGCAGATATGTTTGGGGACAGAATTTAAGACCGTCTGTATAGAAGACTGGCCAGTTCAGGGAGTTGGGCTGAGCTACTGTAGGAATAAGCTTGGATGAGAATTTAACCTAGGGCATCATTGGCCTAGGGATAGAAGAGGGACAAAATGGGGAGAGAAGAGGGACAAAAATTGGAGTGGTTTTGTAGGCTGAGTGAATGGGGTGAGGTAAAGGAAGAGTTGATAAGTTTTGAAAGGTAGGGTGGATGATGACAAAATTGTGGGGGGAAAAAAGAAAAACCAAGAGGTAAAAAGAAGTGGATTTAATTACTTAATTTTTTTTTAATTACTTAAATTTTTAATACAGGAAATATTAGTCTGAAAGGGGTCTGGCTTTGTGCTAGAAATATAGTTTGGGCAGTTGTTATCATATAGACACTAGAGGAAGCTGTGAATGCATATGGGATTGCATCTAGGGGGATCATAGAGAACTGGATTCAGGACAACTCCAAGGACAGAGCCCAGGATTTGAGCAAAGGAATTGTCCCTTTTATGGAGTCTTTCAAGGTAGATGATTTATTATTTTTTACAAATGTGAGGGATCCATATTACCTTGTGGTAGTTTTGATTATCATTATGGATGGTTATAGTAGGATATTCTAAACATTAAAGCATATAGCACTCATGATAGTTATAGATTTATTATTTTTAAGTAATTAGGACATGTGCTTAATCTGTTACATTTTAGGGCTATTACTATAAATTTTCATGATGAACTTTTCTCATTGTATGTTGATTTTAAAGAATTATTAGATCAAAAATTTCTAACTAAAAATGAAAGTTTAGAATGTAGAAATATTTTTAGTATTGGTGTCAAAAATTCAGCCACTTACTTCAACACCTAGATTCCAAGATTGTATGTGGAAGATTTGTTCTTAATTCAGAGTATGTATTAGAATCATTTGTGGAGCTTTTAAAGACACTAATGCAATGCTGGGTCCCATCTGAGAGTGGTTAGTGTTGTGGCCCTATCATTTATCGTTTGTTTTTTAAGCCTCTATGGGTGATTTTGTTGTATACTCCAGTTGAGAACCCTATATCATGGATTTGGGCAGGGGCTAAATTTGTCAGTGTATTTTTTTCTTGGTTATATAGTTAACTTCTTTGCTTAATACTGTGACAGCAGAGGCCAGAATACCAGCAGATTAGTTGATCTGTCCTCCTCAGTGAGACTACTTGCATTTTTATGTGAACTTGAATTATGAAACAAAATTCAATAGCAGGTTAGTCTGAGCTCAGATTACTAAGAGGACTAGTTAAAAAAAATATGGTATGTCCACACAATGGAGTACTATAAATGGAGTAGCTATAAAAAGGAATGAGGATAATCTACATATCAGTTATGTGGTCATCTCAAGACTATATTGTTAAATGGAAAAAGCAAGGAGCAAAACAATGGCATTGTATGCTACTAGTTTTCAAATAAGGGGGCTATACAAATATATACACCTACATTGTTGTGTATATACATAGACCAAACAAAGGAATGATAAACCAAAAACTAAGAAAAATGATTACTCTAAGGAAAGGGAGGGAATGGGGTGGCAGAAACAGGTATAGAACCTAGACTTCTGAATGTACTTTGTGGATTAGGTTTTAGAATCATGCAAATGCTTTACCATATTATAAAACAAAAATGAAATAAAATTAGAGAAAAAAGGTAATTCCTAAATGCAAAATGAAACGTGAACCTAAATGTATATCAAGTTTGAGGCTGAAGCACATAGAGACTATTTCAGGTCACCTTGAAGTATAGTAATTTGGATGTTTCTAGTGGTATATACTCCCAAGGATAAGGAACTGCAAAGATATCATAAACGGTTTCTAGTAATCGTATAACTGGTAGTAATATTGGTATTGTTATTCTGGAGGTGTGTATCATAAAGTAAACAAGTGAATACTTATATTGGATTGAGACCCTAGATTTTTGAATGGAAAAGAGATATAATCAGAGAGTTGGGTAAGAATTCTAGGATCCTAAATTTGAGTTGGAAATGTCAGTATGAGCTCATGATGTATTTTTTCCCTTTTAAAAATGTATTTCCTAATTCTCTCTACTGAAAAATCTCAGAAATTAAGCTAGGTAGCATTAAGCACTTCTAGTGTCAGACTTTGTTCTCTTAAAAAATAGTTCTCACTAGAAGGAACCTGGGGTACATTGGAAAAATGTTTTATTTCAGGTTGGAGTCAGAAAATCTATAGTATGAGCCTGGAACGTATTATCGTATCACATCACAAGCTATTGGGGAGATTTCTGTTTCTATCAATGGCAGAATAGCTTTTTCTAAGGCAGCACTCCAACTGAGAACAACTAGAAAAGCTGGAAAAATATTTTTTTTAAAGTTTGTTTGGAGGCTTTGGAGAGTGAGCAAGGCAGACAACAAGGACTTGAGAGGCCAAAATTTTGGAGAAAAGGAGAGCACAGAGGGGTGAGGCCAACCTTTGGTATAGGTTTCCCCATGGAGTGATTGGCTGATTTGAAACATAGCTAAGAGGTTGAGCAGAAAGTGGTGGCAGAGAGGCTGAGATTCTAAGCAGAGATTTTGGTAGTCATGCAGAATTGGGGGACAGAATTGGAGTTCAGAGCTTGCAAAGAATGACAGGCACTGGAAAACACCCCAAGCTTTTAGCTGAGAACCCTTAAGGATAGACTACACTTTATGCTTAAGGGTGAACTCAAAATAGATCAGCTCTCAAAAAAAGCTGAAGCCAAGCTTTCAAATCACCTCAATCCTTGATTGGATTAAGATCTGTTCCTAGCTTTGTTGCTTGCTAGAAGCAGATATAAATCTTCTCTGGAGGAAGACACTGTCATCAATCATTGATTCAGGTTATCTGTATAGTTTTTATATACTTAGTGATAATATATGATGTATTTATATGTAACTATATATAGTATATATTTATAATGTGGTAAATATTTATAAAACTTAGTCTGGCATTCAATTTAAAAAAAGATGTATAAAAGTGAAAGAACTGACTGAAAATCAAGAGAGAAAATAGATAATTGAAAAGACCCATAGGGAGACTTCCAGTACAGATGAGATGGTATATACCCATTTTTCCCAGCTAAATCCAACTATAAGTCCTGGAATTTGTGCAGAAGACAACCAAAGGAGAACTGTGAATGGTTCTAGGAAGGTGATCTGGTTCGGGACCATAGGACTGAAAGAACAGCATAGCCATAGCATTTTGCATTCCCCCCACAAAAGAAGGCCACTTAGTTCTGGTGTTTCCTGGCCTCCCCATCCTGACCTAACAACAGAACACAGTCCAGGTAGGTTCATGCCTCCCCTGAATCAAATGGGAGTCCCTCTGAAAACATCATGCAAATTCGATACCATTGGCAAGGGGGATCAACTATGAGCCCCCACTGAATATGAGTGCTGAGGAGAAGCATACTCCTTCCTACCTGTCTTGAGACTTCCCTTTTCTGCTGAGAGATATCAAGGCAGGTAGGCAGAACTGACAAGAGAGACTCTGCTACAGTAAGCATTCTAATCTGAGAAGCATCTTTCTCCTTGAGGGCTTGAGACTCTCCTCCCCAACCCAAAGACCCCAAGGTGGGCACTACTGGCAAAAAGGACACAGCTACAACTGGCCTAGTCCTAAGTCTCTTTGGCTGTGTGGGCTTGAGCTGCTTCTCCCCTGCCCAAGAGACACAGGGGCAGATGGGTGGAACTGGCAAGAGGGGTCCAGCTGTAGCAAAGGGCACATTCTGGGAAGCCTGTTTGTCTCTGTGGACTCATGACTTGCCTTTACTACTCAGAGACACTTGGAAACTGAGGGGAAACCTAGGGCCATTACAGACTTTCCCCACCAAGAGGCACTTGGCAACACTCCTTTTACCCACTCAGGCAGCACTAGCAGGGACCAGCGGGAGCCCAGTGGTACCAGATAAACAAAGCAAGCCAAATAAGACCACAAAGGCTCTGAAAATTAACCTGCCATTTGAACAATAGCCCAGAAAAGTAGGCCAAGATCCACATGCTAAAACTAAACAGGGTGACAACCTGCTAAAATAAAAGATTTAATAAGACCCTATGTTAGTGATGTTCTAACATAATAGACAAAATATTCAAGATACAATAGAAAATCACTCATCATACCAATAACAAAGGAAACTGCAACTTGAATTAGAAAAGGCAACAGACACCAACACATGGTGAATCAGATGTTGGAATTTTCTCAGAATTTTAAACTAGCTGTTATAAAAATGCTTCAAAATCAATTTAAAATATCTTGAAACAAAAAAACAAAATCTTAGCAACAAACCAAATAAAATTAATTAGAACCAAATTTAAAATGATATTAGAACCAAATGGAAATTTTAGAATTGAAAAGCACAGTAGCAGCAACAACAATGAAAAAGTGGCTGGATGGGCTCAATAGTAGAGTGACCATGAATAATAGACGGTAGCATCAGTAAACCTGAGAACAAAACCATAGAATTCACCCAATCTAAACAGAAAACAGACTAGAGAAAATGATCTATGAAGGACAAAAGATACAGCATTCGTGTTATTGAAGTCCCAGAAGGAAAAGAGAGAATGGGACTGAAAGCGTATTTGAAAGAAATATGGCTGAAATTTTACCAAATTTGGCAAAAGAAACAAATCTACAGACCCAAGAAACTGTGCAAATCCCATATAGGATAAACCCAAGGAAATCTACACCAAATGCATCTTGAATTAAACTCTTGAAATCTAAAGGCACAGGACACAAGATTAATATACAGAAGTAAACTGCTTTCCTGTGTATCAGCAATGAAGAAGTAGCATTTGAACTTAGGAACAATGCCATTTACATCAGCACTCCCAAAAGTGAAATACTGGGGATAAGTCTAACAAAATATGTATAAGATCTATATGAAGAAATCAACAAAACTCTGATGAACAAAATCAACAAAGAACTAAATAAATGGAGAGATGTTGCTTGTTCATGGATCAAAAGACTCAGTGTTGTCTTTTGATCTAAGATCAGTTCTTCCCAACTTGATCTATAAATTCAATGTAATCCTATTCAGAATCTTAGCAAATTATTTTGTGGATATTGACAAACTGATGCTAAAGTTTATATGGAGAGACAAGAGACCCAGAATAGCCAACATAAGATTGAAGGAGGAGGGCAAAGTTTGAGGGCTGACACTACCTGACAGCAAGGCTTACTATAAAGCTACAATGGTACCACAAGACATTGTGGTATTGGTGACGGAATAGACAGATAAGTGGAATAGAGTAGAGGACCAGAAACCTAAAGACAAAAAAAAAAGTCTTGAAAGTAGCCAGGTAGAAATGATGCAGTACCTATGGGGAATATCAATTCAAATAACAATAGATTTCTCATTTGAAACCATGGGCGCCATTGGAAGTGGCACAATATTTCAAGTGCTGAAATAAAAGAACTGTCAATTTTGAATTCTGTATCTAGCACAGTTGTCACTCAGGAAATAAAGGGAAATAAAACATTCTCAGGTGATGAAAAACTAAAAGAAGTTGTTGCTAGCAGACCTAAAGAAACAATAAAGGAACGAATCGTGGAGCGTCAGGAAAGAGATGATGGAGAGAGTAGAAATATCGACGCATACAATAATAGACTCTCCTTTTCCTCCTGAATTTTAGCAGTCATTGATGATTGAATCAAAAACATAAAACCCTTTGATACTAAATATGATGGTAGTAAAGATAAAGGACCTAAATGGAAGTGAGGTTTCCATACTCCACTCAAAGTGGTAAAACGTTATTACTAGAAGATTTTTGGGCTTCCCTCGTGGTGCAGTGGTTAAGAATCTGCCTGCCAGTGCAGGGGACATGGGTTTGAGCCCTGGTCTTGGAAGATCCCACATGCCGCAGAGCAGCTAAGCCCATGCGCCACAACTACTGAGCCTGTGCTCTAAAGCCCACGAGCCACAACTACTGAGCCTGCATGCTACAACTACTGAAGCCCACCTGTCTAGAGCCTGTGCTCCACAACGTGAGAAACGACTGCGATGAGAAGCCTGTGCACTGCAACGAAGAGTAGCCCCCGCTCGCCGCAACTATAGAAAGCCTGTGTGCAGCAATGAAGACCCAATACAGCCAAAAATAAATAAAATAAATTTATTTTTAAAAAAGATTATTATAAATCACATATGTATATTCTAATACCTAGAGTAACCACTGAGAAAACTATACAAAAAGATAAAAACAGTATACATAAGTCAAGGTAAAATCTTTAAAAATGTTCAGATGACCCACAGGAAGGCAAAAGAGAGAAACAGAAGAATGAGATCCAGAGAAAACAAATATAAAACAACAGATAGAGTGGAGACTTAAGCCTTAACATATCAGTAGTGATGAAAAAACGTGACCAAGTTATATACTGCTTCTGGGAAAGTCACTTCAAATTCAACAATGTAGTAGGTAGAAAGTAAAAGAATGGAAAAATTATACCATATAAACATTACTTTTAAAAAGAGCAGGAATGGCTTTATTAATATTTTATAGATTAGATTTTAGAGTATAGAAAATTGCCAGAGACAAAGAGAGACATTACATAAAGATAAAAACAACAGATTAAACATTGGCAGGGATTAAGGATAGTGAGTGTGTGAGGAAGATGTGGGAGGCAGGTGTGTGTGGTTATTAAAGGGCAATATGAGGAATCCATGTATTTTTGGAACTGTGCATATCTTGACTGTGGTGGTGGATACATGAGTCTACACAGGTGACAAAATTGTACAGAACTTACACAAACACACATACATGTACACACATAAGTAAAATTGTGGAAATCTGAATAAGATTGATTTATCAATGTCAGTATTATGGTTGTGACATTATACTGTAGTTTTGGAAAAGTGTTACTATTTGAGGAAATTGGTTAAAGTGTACAAGGAATCACTGTATTTTTTCTAACTGCATGTGAATCTATTATTTCAACTAAAATTTAAATTATTTAAAAAAAAGAGGGTCAGGGAGACTAAGAAGACATAATAACTAAATGCAGTGTAGGATTCTGGATTGGCTCTTGGAACAGGAAAAGGACATTAGTGGAGGCACACACACACCAGGAAGCCAGCAGTCGTAATGATTAGAAACAGGCTTTGAGATAAATAATAACTATTTTTAAGAATTTAAGTGACAAGATGAGCAATTTCATCAGAGAATTAGAAAGTATAGAAAAGAAATTAGTGGAAACTGAAAATACATTTACTGATTTTAGGAACCTTAGACACAGATGAAGAGAAAATCAGTGGGTTGCAAAATATATAGGAATAAAATAACTGGACAGAAATACAGAGAGACAAAGGGGTGAAAAATACCTGATCATTCCCTCTCTCTGTATGTGTGTCTCTGTCTCACACACACAAACACACTCGCATACACAGTTTATTTCCTTGAAGCACTTGAGAATAAGCTGTGTGTGTGTGTGTGTGTGTGTGTGTATATGTGTATGTATGTATCATGGCTCTTGACCCTTTAAAATACTTTAGCATGTATTTTCTAAGAATAGTGATTAAGAGACGTAAGATTTAAGTCTTAAGGTATAGTTTTCACCATCAGTAAGTCTGACATTGATATAATGCTTTTATCTACTGTTTGTACTCCCCATTGTCAACTGACCGAATAATGACCTTTCTGTCATTTCCCTGCCTCCAGTACAAGATCCAGTCTAGGGTTAGGTATTGCATCTGATTGTCATGTCTCTTGAGCCTGCCTTAATCTGGAACAAGGGTCAGCACACCTTTTCTGTAAAGGACCAAATAGTAAGTATTTTTGGCTTTGTCTCGATCACAACTGCTCACTTCTGCTATTGTAGCACTGAGCAGCCATTGCCAGTAAGTGTGCAAAAGATTGTGGCTGTGTTCCAATAAGATTTTCATGAACAAATGGCAGGCTGGATTTTGCCCAAGGACTATAGTTTGCCAGCTCCTGATCTAAAACATTTCTACTGCCTTTCTTTGTTGTTCTTTGTTGTTTTTAATGATATTGGCATTTTTTCATAAATACAGCCCCCCGGTTTTATTCACTTTTTAAAATTTTGCTTTTGTTTCATGTTTCCTCATGGTTAGATTCAAGTTATGCATCCTTGGCTGGGATGCTGCTTAGGTGGGGAGGTATCCTTCTCACGGTATCACATGTGGAGGCATACAATGCCTATCTGTCCCTTATTTTTTATATTTTATTTTCCTGTTTGAGATACTGTCTTATTTTTCCACTAATTCCTCCTTGCAACCGTTAAGCAATATGTGAGGAGACGCTTTAAGACCATGCACATATCCTGCTCCTCGTCAGATTTTCTTCCTGCTTTTTTACATCCATTGATATTAAAAATACTTTAATACTCCTCTCTCAGTAACTAACAGAAGAAAGATTTGAAAACACTTGGCCTAATTGACATATAGAGAATACTGCACTATACAGTTACTGTACTCTTCTAATGTTCATGAATCGAAGAAGAAACCACCCCAGTAATTTGAAAATATTTCAAACTGGATGGTAATGAAAATATTTTATCTCAAAGCTTTGGGATACCACTAGTACCATGCTGAGAATGAAAGTTACAGCTTTAAATGCATACATTAAAAAAGAAGAAAGATTGAATCAGTGATCTAAGTTACCAACTCAAGAAAATAGAAAAAGCACTACAAAATATAAAGCCATGGGAATGAAATAATATAGATAAGAGAAAAATTAATATAAAACCTATGCAATACAGAGGCTTAACAAAGGTAAGCATTAAAAGACTAGTAAAATTGATAAACTGCTAGAGAGATTGATAAAGAGAAAAAGAAACAGAAATTACTGATATCAGTGATGATAAAGGGGCCATCACTATAGATCCTACAGACATTGGAAAAATCATACGAGGATATTATTAACAAGTTTATTCCAATAAATTTGAAAAATTTAAATGGAGTGGTAAACTCTAGTAAAACTAATTTACTAAAAAGACAACTCCAGGCCCAGATGACTTCAATAGTGAATTCTTGCAAACTTTTATAGGACCGATCTTACACAGACTCTTCTAGAACATAGGAAGAGAGGTGAAATCCATTGTTTTTATGCAGCTAGCATATGTTTGTTACCAAAACCTGACAAAGAAGGAAAGCAGCAGGTCAGTCTAACTTACAAACATATTAAAAAAAATTTAAAAAAATATTTGCAAACTGTATCCAGCAAAATATAAAAAGAATCATGACCAAATTGAACCCAACTTTGGGTTTCTTAGATTTGAGAAATTCAAGGTCGATTTAACAGAATAAAGGAGAAAAACCAAATGATCGTTTCATTAGATGGACAGTTTTTTAAAAAGAAAATAGAGTTCAGTACTCATTAGTGGTAAAAAAGAAAATCTTTAGTTTAAAGAATAGGGACTTCCCTGGTAGTCTGGTGGTTAAGACTCTGCACTCCCAATGCAGGGGGCCCGGGTTTGATCCCTGGTCAGGGAGATCCCTGGTCAGGGAACTAGATCCTGTGTGCTGCAACTGAGAGCCCGCATGCCACAACTAAAAGATCCCAATGCTGCAACTAAAAATCCCACATGCCGTAACTAAAAGATACCACATGCCACAACTAAAGATGCCACATGCTGCAACGAAGATCCAGCATGTGGCAACGAAGATCCCACGTGCTGCAACTAAGACCTGGTGTAGCCAAATAAATTTAAAAAAAGAAAGAAAGAAAAAATAGAAAATTACTTCCTTAATCTGGTGAAGACGTCATACAAAGAATTTAGGGTAAATATCACACTGTAGGGTGAAATATTGAAAGCTTTCACCTGAGATTGGGAACAAGACAGGGATACTTACCATTACCAGTTCTTTTCAGTGTAATAATGGAGATCTTAACCAGTTGTAATAAGACAAGAAGATAACAAAATATAATTAAAATGTTAGAAGAAAATAAAATAGTAATTTTTTTTACAGATAATATGCCTGTATTGTTCATAGTTTTTGCCTGGGATAACCAGGAGAATGGTGTTCCAATCATAGAGATGATAGTTTCGTTGTAAAAAATATATGCAGTTGGTACTTAAGGCTTTGAGACAGTTTGAGATCACTTACCCAGTGAATTTAGGTAGAGAAGCAGACTGAGGTTGGAGCCTTGGGGCATTCCTACATTTAGATATTGGGATAAGCAGTTGGACTTACTAAAGGGGACTGAGAAGAAGCTGCCTGTGAGTCCAGAGTGTAGGGTTTGGGAAACCAAGTGGAGAAAGTGTTTTAAGAAAGAGGGAGGCGCCCTGATTTCGAACTATATTACGAAGCTACAGTAATCAAAACAGTATGGTACTGGAACAAAAACAGACATATACATCAGTGGAACAGAATACAGAGCCCAGAAGTGAGTTCACACTTATATGGGCAATTATCTATGATAAAGGAAGCAAGAATATACAATGGGGAAAAGACAGCCTCTTGAATAAATGGTATTGTGAAAACTGGATAGCTACATGCAAAAGAATCAAACTGGACTACTCTCACACCATGCACAAAAATAAATTCAAAATGAATTAAAGACTTAAATATAAGACATGAAACCATAAAACTTCTACAAGAAAACATAGGCAGTATGCTCTTTGACATCACTCTTAGTTTTTTTGGATATGTCTCCTCAGGCAAGGGAAACAAAAGCAAAAATAAACAAATGGGACTACATCAAACTAAATATCTTTTGCACAGTGAAGGAAACTGTCAACAAAACAAAAAGGCCACCTACTGAGTGAGAGAAGGTATTTGCAAATGGTATTTTCAATATGAGGTTAATATCTAAAATATACAAAGAACTCATACAGCTCAATATGAAAAAACAAAGAAACAACCTGACTAAAAAATGGGCAGAGGATCTGAACAGACATTTTTCCAAGGAAAACGTACAGATGGCCAACAGCACATGAAAAGATGCTCAACATCACTAATCATCAGGTAAATGCAAATCAGAATCACAATGAGATACCACCTCATACCATTCAGAATGGCTATTTTCAAAAAGACAACAAATAACAAGAATTGGTGAGGATGTGGAGAAAAGGGAACCCTGTGCACTGTTGGTGGCAATGTAAATTGGTGCAGCCACTATGGAAAACAGTATGAAGATTCCTCAAGAATTAAAAAGAGCCACCATATGATCCAGCAACTCCTCTTCTGGGTATTTTATCCAAAGAAAAGAAAACACCAATTAGAAAAGATACATATATATATCCCTATGTTCACTGCAGCATTATTTACAATAGCCAATATATGGAAGCAACCTAAGTGCCCATCAATAGATGAATGGATAAAGCTGTGGTGTATAAATGCAATGGAATATTACTCAGCTGGAAAAAGAATGAAATCTTGCCATTTGTGACAACGTGGATGGACCTAGAGCATATTATGCTAAGTGAAATAAGAGAAAGACAAATACTGTATGAGTTCACTTACATGTGGAATCTAAAAAACAAAACAAATAGAGTTGTATATACAGAGGACAAACAGGTGGTTGCTAGAGGGGAGGGGAGTGGAGGAGGAGAGAAATAAGTGGAGATTAAGAGGCACAAACTTAGAGTTGCAAATGAATCACAGGTATGAAATGTACAGCGTGGTGACTATAGCCAATAACTATGTAATATCTTTGTATGATGACATATTGTACCTGGACTTATCATTGTGATAATTTTGACATGTATAGAAGTATTAAAACACTATGTTGTGTAACAGGAACTAACATAGTGTTGTAGGTCGATTATACTTCAGAAACAAACAGAAAAAGAGATCAGATTTGTGGTTACCAGAGGCAGGGGGTGGGGGGAGGGGGAATTGAATGAAAGTAGTCAAAAGGTACAAAATTCTAGTTATAAGATAAGGAAGTACTAAGGATGTACATGATACATTTAATTAACACTGCTGTATGTTATATATGAGAGTTGTTAAGAGACTAAATCCTAAGTGTTCTCATCACAAGGAAAAACTTTGTTTTCTATTTCTTTAATATTGTATCTATATGAGATGATGGATGTTCACTAAATTTATTGTGATAATCATTTCATGAAGTATGTAGGTCAAATCATTATACTATACACCTTAAACTTAGGTAGTGCTGTATGTCAATTATCTCAATAAAATTGGAAGAAAACAAAAGATTAAATGCAAAAAAAAAAATAAAGAGGGAGTCATCAGCTACTTCAGATGTGTAAGAGAGTGAAGTAAGAAGGGATCTGAGAATTTACTCCTCTATCCCTTAACAGAAGGATTTCAGAGGAGGGGTGAGGGTTAGACCCCATTGGAATGGGGTTAAGAAATTACAAGGTAAGAGTATTGTCAGCAAGAGTAGATAATTCTTTATGGTTTTTTCTTTGTTTGTTTTTTGGTTTGTTTGGGGGTTTTTTTGGCTGCGCTGTGCAGCTTGCAGGATCTTATTTCCCATACCAGGGATTGAACCCACACCCTTGGTAGTGAAAGCATGAAGTCCTAACCACTGGACCTCAGGGAATTCCCAACAGTAGATAATTCTTAAGAAGACCTTTGTTGTAAAAGTAAAAAAAAAAAAAAAAAAAAAAGTAGGGAATAGCTTGAGAACATGAGAAGGGAGTTTGTTTTTTAAGAAGGGAATCCAGCAGCTAGTCTTAGGCTTATCCAGTAGATAGAAAAAGTATAGCATGGGGTTTAGAATTAGGTTTGTTCTGGTGAGGCCCTTGATTGAGTAGAGTTTTAGAATTCTGCACCCAGGTAGAGGGTGTGACCCTATCCATTGTAACTAGGGTTAAGGCAAAGTACCTGCATTTAGTAATGGTAAGAAAATATAGGTCTCTCCTGATTTATTTCTTCTTTCCACAGCTATTCACTTTGTGTCATTAGGATGCCAGACACACTTCTAGGCACTAGAAATAATGAACAAAGCAGACAAAGGTCCTTGCTGTCATGAAATTTACATTCCACTGGTGGTAAATAGATGTGAAACAAGTGAAGTAATCAATTGATCGTCAGCTAAAATTGAAGAGAGGGAAGAGGGTTTGGAAAGGTGAAAGATAATAAGGTATAAGAGAATTGGCCAGGGAAATGAAAGGATTGATTGTCCCACAGTGCTTGGAACCTACTTGAGATATGTGTTTATAAATGTAAAGTGAGACCAGTCAGCACAGTGTTGTGTCACTAGCCTTATTTAGCTGCTTGGTTTCATATACAGAGTAAGCAGAGAGTTGGATTCAGTCAGGTTTAGGGTTTGCCATATGTATAACTGCAGTTTATTAAGATACTATTGAGTGTAAAATGCACCCTTATGTACTTCTAAGAAAGAAAAAACATTTAAACTACGAACTGCCATTGGTTTTACAATGCATCCTGATATCTGAGCTGTTAAGAAAAACATGTTCATCTTGGAGTTGCACAGTCCAATATATTGCTGAAGGGGTATATTGCTGAGGCTGTGGGAATACTGGGAGACCTGAGAGCAGAGAAGATTTATACCTAGATGATGGAAGTGTAAGACGGTATAACCACTTAGGAAACAATTTGGCAGTTTCTTTAAATTTACGTGTATATCTATACTTTGATCCAATTATTCCTTTTTTATGTTTGTATCCAAGAGAAATGTCCACACAAAGGCTTGTGCACAAGTGTTCTTAGCAGCTTTGTTCATAAGCATCTATAACTACATAATCCAAGTGTCTATCAACAGGAAAATGGATAGACGTGTTGTGGTATATTCATACAGTAGAATACCACACAGCAATAGGAAGGAACAAACTATTGATACACACTGTACTCAGAAACATGCTGATCGAAAGAAGCAAGGCACAAAAGTGTCTCTGCATGATTCCATTAAATCAGGTTCTATAAAATCAGGTTCTATAAATCAGGTCTGCAATGATAGAAACAAGATCAGTGTTGAGAAGGAGTGCCTGCAAAGAGGTCTGAGGGAACTTTGGGGGGTGACAGAACTGTTTTATATCTTGTTTTGGGGTTTTATATGTGTATAAATTTGTCAAAACTTAACAAATTGTACATTTATGTTGGCTGCATTTTATTATATATAAATTACTCCTCATTAAGGTTGATGTAAAAATTTGGTTGGAAGGAGTCAAATCAGTATAGCAGTCATTATTCTAAATGTGAATAGATTATACTGTGTCAGTAAAACTGTCAGACTAGGTTGAGAAACAAAACCTAACCACGTCCTGTTCAGAAGAAACAAACTTTTGCTCTCTACCCTTGACCTCACTGTGGCCCCCAGGTGTGCCATGTGCTTTCCAGGACCTATGGTGGAGTAGAAGGACATGACCTCCCCCCTTCTCATGGAAAAACCAAAATCATGGCTTACTGCTGAACAACCCCTGACAAAAAAATTTTGGAGTCTATCAAAAAAGATACCCTACATCCAAAGACAAAGAAGAAGCCAGAACAAGATGGTAGGAGGGATGCAATCACAATAAAATCAAATCCCATACGTGCCAGGTGGGCAACCCACAAACTGGAAAATAATTATAAAAATAATTATACCACAGGGGTGAAAGTTCCGAGCCCCACATCAGGCTCCCCAGCCTGGCAGCCTGGCAACGGGAGGAGGAGCCCCCAGATAATCTAGCTTTGAAGGCCAGCGGGGTTTGATCACAGGAATTCCACAGAAGTGGGGGAAACTGAAACTCCACACTTGGAGGGCATACACAGGATCTGGTGCGCACCAGAACCCAGGGAAAAAAGCAGTGACCTCATGAGAGACTGGGCCAGACTTACCTGACAGTATTGGAGGGATTCCTGCAGAGGCGGCAGGGAGTGGCTGTGACTTGCTGAGAGGACAAGAACATTGGCAGGGGCAGTTCTGGGTAGGACTCATAGGCGTGAGCCCTCTTGGAGACTGCCATTTTCTCACTACGACCTGGCCCCACTCAACAGCCTGTAGCCTCCAGTACTGGAATGCCTCAGGCCAAACAACCAGCAGGGTGGGAACACAGCCCCACCCATCAGCAGACAGGTTGCTTAAAGTCTTCCTGAATAAACAGCTGCCCAATAAACACACCCCCTGGCATGGCCTTGCCCACCGGAGGAACAAGACCCAGCTCCCAAGACCCATTGGGCAGCTACCAGTCCCTCCCACCAAGAAGCCTGCACAAGCCTCTTAGCGTCATCCAACACGGGGCAGACAGCAGAAGCAAGAAGAACTACAACTTTGCCATCTGCAGAATGGAAATCACAATCACAGAAAGTCACACAAAACGAGACAGCAGAGGAATATATCCAGATGACGGAACAAGAGGAAAGCCCAGAAGAACAACTAAGTGAAGCAGAGATAGGCAATCTACCTGAAAAAGAATTTGGAGTAATGATAGTAAAGATGATCCAAGACCGTGGGGAAAAAAATGGAGACACAGATGGAGAAGATACAAGAAATGTTTAAAAAAACCTAGAAGAACTAAACATACAAACAGAAGAACAATACAATAACTGAAATGAAAAATACACTTGAAGGAATCAATAGCAGAATAACTGAGGCAGAAGAATGGATAAGTGAGCTGGAAGACAGAATGGTGGAAATCACTGCCATGGAACAGAATAAAGAAAAAAGAATGAAAAGAAATGAGGACAGTCTAAGAGACCTCTGGGACAATATTAAACACACCAACATTCTCATTTTAGGGGTCCCAGAAAGAGAAGAGAGAGAGAGAAAGGACCTGAGAAAATATTTGAAGAGATAATAGTTGAAAATGTCCCTAACATGGGAAAGGAAATAGTCACCCAAGTCCAGGAAGCACATAGTGTCCCAGGCAGGATAAACCCAAGGAGGAACACACTGAGACACATAGTAATCAAATTGACAAAAATTAAAGACAAAAAATATTAAAAGCAACAAGGGGAAAGCAACAAATAATGTACGAGGGAATTCCCATAAGGTCATCAGCTGATTTCTCAGCAGAAACTCTGCAGGCCAGAAGGGAGTGGCACGATATATTTAAAGTGATAAAAGGGAAGAACCTACAACCAAGAATACTCTACCCAGCAAGGCTGTCACACAAACAACCAAAAGGTAAGAGAATTCAGCACCACCACAACAGCTTTGCAACAAATGCTAAAGGAACTTCTCTAGGCGGAAAAGAATAGGCCACAACTAGAAACAAGAAAATTACAAATGGAAAAAGCCCACCGGTAAAGGCAAACATATGTAAAGGTAAGAAATCATCTGCACACAAATATGATATCAAAACCAGCAATTGTGAGAAGAGGAGAGAACAAATGCAGGATACTGGAAATACATTTGAAATTAAAAGACTAGCAACTTAAAACATCTCGTTTATATAGGCTGCTATATCAAAACCTCATGGTAACCACAAACCAAACATCTACAATAGATACACACACAAAACAGAAAAAAGAATCTAAACACAACACTGAAGTTAGTCATCAAATCAAAGAGAAGAGAACAAGAGAGGAAGGGAAGAAAAAAGACCTACAAAAACAAACCCAAAACAATTAACAAAATGGCAGTAAGAACATACATATTGATAATAACCTTAAATGTAAAAGGATTAAATGCTCCATCCAAAGACATGGACTGGATGAATGGATACAAAAACAAGACTCTTACTGTCTACAAGAGACCCATTTCGGATCTATGGACTGAAAGTGAGGGGATGGAAAGTGTATTACACACAAACAGGAATGAAAGTTGGAGTAGCAATACTCATTTCAGACAAAAACTTTAAAATAAAGAATGTTATAAGAGGCAAAGGACACTACATAATGATCCAAGGAGAAGATATAACAATTGTAAATATATATGCACCCAATATAAGAGCACCTCAATATATAAGGCAAATACTAACATCCACAAAAGGAGAAATTGACAGTAACACAATAATAGTGGGGGACTTTAACACCCCAGTTTCATCAGTGGACAGATCATCCAGACAGGAAATCAGTAATGAAACACAGGCCTTAAATGACACATTAGACCAGATGGACTTAATTGATATTTATAGAGCATTCCATCCAAAAGCAGCAGAATACACATTCTTCTCAAGTGCACGTGGAACATTCACCTGGATTGATCACATGCTGGGCCACAGAGTGAACCTTGGTAAATTTAAGAAAATTGAAATCATAGTAAACATCTTTTCTGACCACACACTATGAGAGTGGAAATCAACCATAAGAAAAAAACCGAAAAAACACAAACATGTGGAGGCTAAAGAGTGTTACTAAAAAACCAATGGATCACTGAGGAAATCAGAGTAAATCAAAAAATACCTAGGGACAAATGAAAATGAAAGCAGGGCGATCCAAAACCTATGGGATGCAGCAAAAGCAGTTCTAAGAGGCAAATTTATAGCAATACAGTCTTACCTCAGGAAACAAGAAAAATCTTAAATAATCTAACCTTATACCTAAAGCAAATAGAGAAAGAAGAACAAACAAAACCCAAAGTTAGTAAAAGGAAAGAATTCATAAAGATCAGAGCAGAAATAAATGAAATAGAGATGAAGAAAGCAATAGAAAAGATCAATGAAACTAAAAGTTGGTTCTTTGAAAAGGTAAACAAAATTGATAAACCTTTAGCCAGACTCATCAAGAAAAGGAGGGAGAGGTCTCAAATACAAATGACACCACAGAAATACAAAGGATCATAAGCAACCAATAAAATGGACAACCTAGAAGAAATGGACAAATTCTTAGGTATAATCTTCCAAGACTGAACATGGAAGAAATAGAAAACATGAATAGACCAATCACAAGTACTGAAATTGAAACTGTGATCTAAAAATTTCCAGCAAACAAAACTTCCAGCAAACAAAACTTCCAACAAACAAAAGTCCGTGACCAGATGGCTTCACAGGCAAATTCTATCAAACATTTAGAGAAGAGTTAACACCTATCCTTCTTAGACTATTGCCAAAAATCACAGAGGAAGGAACACTCCCAAATTCATTCTATGAGACCACCATCACTCTGATACCAAAACCAGACAAAGATACCACACAAAAAATTACAGGCCAATATCACTGCTGAACATAGACACAGAAATCCTCAAAAGAATACAAGCAAACCAAATCCAACAGTACATTCAAACAATTGTACACCATGATCAAGTGGGATATAGCCCAGGGATGCAAGGATTTTTCAATATCCGCAAATCAGTCATTGTGATACATTACATCAACAAATTGAAGAATAAAAACCATATGATCATCTCAGTAGATGCAGGAAAAGGTTTGGACAAAATTCAACACCGACTTATGATAAAAACTCTCCAGAAAGTTGTAATAGAGGGAACATATCTCAACATAATAAAGGCCATGTATGACACACCTACAGCTAACATCATACTCAATGGTGAAAAGGTGAAAGCATTTTCTCTAAAATCAGGAACAAGACAAAGATGTCCACCCTTGCCACTTCTATTCAGCATAGTTTTGGAAGTCCTAGCCACGGTGATCAGAGAAGAAAAAGAAATAAAGGGAATCCAAATTGGAAAAGAAGAAATAAAATTCATTGTTGGCAGATGATATGATACTATACATAGAAAATCCTAAAGATGCTACCAGAAAACTACTAGAGTTCATCAATGAATTTGGTAAAGTTGCAGGATGCAAAATTAATACACAGAAATCTCTTGCATTTCTATACACTAACAAGGAAAGACCAGAAAGAGAAATTACAGAAACAATCCTATTTACCATTGCATCAAAAAGTGTAAAATACCTAGGAATAAACCTATCTAAGGAGACAAAAGACCTGTACTCCAAAAACTATAGGACAGTGAAGAAAGAAATCAAAGATGACACAGACAGAAAGATATACCATGTTCTTGGATTGGGAAAATCGATATTGTCAAAATGACTATACTACCCAAGGTGATCTACAGATTCATTGCAATCCCTATCAAATTACCAATGACATTTTTCACAGAAGTAGAACAAAAAATCTTAAAATTTGTATGGAGACACAAAAGACCCCAAATAGCCAAAGCAATCTTGAGAAAGAAAGACAGAGATGGAGGAATCAGGCTCCATGACTTCTGACTATACAACAAAGCTACAGTAATCAAAACAGTATGGGGACTTCCCTGGTATCACAGTGGTTAAGAATCTGCCTGCCAATGCAGGGGACACGGGTTTGAGCCCTGGTCCAGGAGGATCCCACATGCCACAGAGCAGCTGGGCCCGTGCACCACAACTACTGATCCTGTGCTCTAGAGCCCGTGAGCCACAACTGCTGAGCCCGTGTGCCACAACTATTGAAGCCCATGTGCCTGGAGCCTGTGCTCCGCAGCAGGAGAAGCCACCTCAATGAGAAGCCTGCGTGCAGCAACGAAGACCCAACACAGTCAAAAATAAATAATAAACTAAAAAATATATATATATAAATGTTACCATTAAAAAAACAGTATGGTATTGGCACAAAACCAGAAATATAGATCAGCGGAACAGGATGGAAATTCTGTTAAATGTTTATCTTGGTGGGAAGAAGGGGTGGAGTGCTTGGGGAGATCAGTGGACAAGGGAGAATTGTCCTTTAGTTGACCCAAAAAAGCCTGTCTGATCATATCTATTCACTACCTGTAAAATTATGTAAATGTGTATGTTTAAAGATATGAAGTAAATATTCAAAATTGACCTATATTTTCTCCAAAAGGGATGCAGATTTGCAAATATCTGAACATGTCCATGTGAAGTCTGTAGAAATTCTTAGAAACAAAAGAAGCATAGTAGAAAGCCACAAAACTGTTTGAACTACTGGGAAATTTATTTACCTGTAAACCTGGGGTGGTCTCTGTGGCTGTTTGGTGTGGCTCTTCAGGGACCTTGGCACTCCTTTGATTTGTCATCCTTGGTGTTGGCTTTGTGTTTAGACTCATAGCGTGATGGCTGAAGTAAAATCCAAACATAGCAAAGTCCAGAGGAAGAAGGATGGTCTCTTTGGATGTCTGTCTGTCATAGGCTGGGTTTCTTGGAAGCATTTTCTGAAATGGAGTTTGGGGTACAAGTTAATTATAGCATCTGTGAGAGGAAGGGGCAGGAAGCAGAACTGGGCAAAGGAAGAAGTTGAGCTTCAATGCAGGCCTGACAAAGGAGAGTTCTGGAGTAAGGATTGCCTGCCAGAGTTGTCCCATGTTAGACTGAAAAATGCCCAGCCTTTATACCCACTCTGTGTGGGCTGTGCTGGGAAGGGCATGACCTAGGGCAAGGCAGCTCCAATGGAACTGACAGCTGGATGCTGTCTGTTGACCACACTCATTTCTGCAGCTGGCAACAAGTCTTATTGAAGAGGAGATCTAGGTGTCGTAGCTAGGAATGAGGAAATATTTCCTAGAAACCCTCCATCAGACTTCCCGTCACATCTAAGATTAGATTACATGCTGTGACAGAAGTAGTAGTCTTCTCTTCATTAGTAAAGAGTCCTGATTTTTCACAGAGTATATGGTCATCTGGGATAATGGCTATATTTCTCAGCCTCCCTGTACATTTAGGTATGTCTAATTTTTGGCTAGGGGGTAAGTTGAATTGTCATGTTTGACTTAGAGGGCAGGGGTATGTACCTTGTTTTCTTTCAACTCCTTCCTACTGTGTAGAATATGGAAATAATAACTGGAGTTTGTGCAGCCATCTTGGATTATGAGGTGGAAGCACATGTTGAGGATGACGGAGCAACAAGATGGCAGAACATTAATTAGCTCCCTGATGAGCATAGAAATGCTTTATGTGCTCCAGGTTGCTTATGTTTGGACTTTATATCTTTTTTTTTTTTTCCCAGTACGCAGGCCTCTCACTGTTGTGGCCTCTACCGTTGCGGAGCACAGGCTCCGGACGCGCATGCCCAGCAGCCATGGCTCACGGGCCTAGCCGCTCTGCGGCATGTGGGATCTTCCCGGACCGGGGCACGAACCCGTGTCCCCTGCATTGGCAGGTGGACTCTCAACCACTGCGCCACCAGGGAAGCCCAGGGCTTTATATCTTGGTTAAAGCCATTACTATTTAGGTTCTTCTGTCAGTTGCATTAGAACTTAATCTTAACTAATACACATTTCTAATTGGCAAGGGGCATAGGAAACCATGATTGGCTTAGACTAATATTTTGGGAATGGAATGGATGTTGGGGAGTAAGACACAGAGACATTTATATCAGGCAAGTACAGCAGAGAGAGAGAGAATGCAAAGAAGTCAAGAGATTTGCAGGGGATGATAATTGTGATGGACCCTGGAATCATACCTAGGTAAGTGAGAAAGTGAAATGTGTGAGTGATGAACATAAAGAAGTGATAGTTGTGTGGATTGGAGGTCGGGGCTGAAGATTCATTGGAGAGGGGGAATTAGGCTAAATGAAGTAGAGAGAGCAGAGATGGTGTTCAGTGTAGGTCGCTTTAAATGGAGATTTTATGGTAGAGTTTTCACTCCTAACAGCAGGGCTGAAAAGAGTGGGTAACTAGAGTGGGGTAGAGGAAAAAATTGTTAATGGTGAAGTTAAGAAATGGAGAGGCTGGGCTTTGGATGGGACATCTTGGATGTGGCTGAATGGAAGGCAGTGAGCTAGATGCTGATATCTGGAGTGGGTGGAGAGGAGTAATTGGGATGTCAGTAGATAACTCAGAAAGTAAGGGAGGCAGATCCAGAAGAGAGCATTTGTTTCAGAAAGGCTGACATTGTTGATGGAAGAGGGAGGAAAAGTGATCTGGAAACAGCAAAGAGGAAAGAAATAGCATTGTTAAATATTAAAAATTTCTACATTTCTAGTATATATTTCTACAATATATACTAGACATAAACTGAGAAAATATGTTTATAGTACATTTACCATACAAATGGGAGCTTCTTAATATAAATAGCGCTCTTAAACATTATTTTGAAAAAGATAACTTGGTAGCAAAGTGAGTAAAGAATATTGAGTCTTAATTTGCAAAGGAGAAAATGCAAATGACCAAACACATGAGAATCTTCATACATTAGGGTTAGTACTAGTAAAAATATTAATGAGATACTAAGATGTACCTGTCATATTGGCAAGACCTAAAAATATTGATAAACTTCAAGCTTGGCATGTGTGTGGGAAGTCAGGTGCTGATGTGCACTGCTCACAGAGTGTGGTAGATTGCCACTTCAGAAGAAGCAACTAAATAGCTGTGGTGGGTCTGTTGTGTGTTGTGGATTGATGTGCTTGCGCATCATAGTTATGCTGGCCACAGCGTTACTTATTGTATTTACACATTTTACTTGTAATGGTAACTGTGTGGCCTTGTTTTTTAAAAACCAACTGATATTTATAACTAACTTCTTGTGGCCATTTGTATGGAAACAAAGTGTGATTTTCCCATCTCAGCTAGAAAGATGTATGTTTTTGTTCATTCCTGTTGTTTTTAATGTATTTGTATCCCCTTTTCTTAAGTATATGGCATGAATTTGTTTCATCCAGATTTGTGTAATCTGTGTATAACTATCCAGTCTTTTTCTTCTGGTCATAGTATGCATCAGTGTACCCACTTGGATTGTATTGAGAATTAAGAAAGATATTATTAATATATGAAATTTTGATGCATTTAAATTTTTTTATTTTTTGAATTACAGACTAACTGGATCTTCTGGGTTTATAACAGATGGACCTGGAAATTATAAATATAAAACAAAGTGCACATGGCTCATTGAAGGACAGTAAGTAGTAATGGCTAAGTTTTTTTTTTTTTTTTCTTCAGGATAGAGCTCATTGTGAGATTACTTTTCCAACATGTAAAATTAACAATCTGTGGCAACTTAAAATATTTTTTATTTGGTAACCTTTACTTTGACAAGTGAATTTGATTTTCTTATTTTTCTTAATCTTCAATGTTAATTGAAAAAAACTTCTGTGTTGATTTGCAAATGAATTATACACACCAGAAATTTGTATATTTTCAGTTGTAATAGTTAAAAAACTGTTACAATATTTTATTATGGTTGAGGTATATGAAGAAGATTAGACTTCACTTGAATATGTAGTAGGGAAGGGAAGAGATTTTAATAGGCCTACTTATTTATTTATTTACTATTTTTAGTGATTTAACATATGGAAGTTTATTTCTTCCTCACATAACAGTTCCAAGGCAGGTGTTCCTGGTCAGCAGGCAGCTTTCTTCCCATTGGTAGTAGGACCCAAGCTCTGCCATTCATTCATTAGCTTCACTGTTGGCTAACTGCAGCCAGCAGGAGGGGAAGGAGGAAGTACGGAGAAAGCAGACCTGCTTCTTAAAAGCTTCTTGCAGAAAGTGTCACATGCATTCACTCGCATTGCAACCATTAATAACCCTTTAAAATAATTGTGGACAGTCTTAGAAGACTGGACCAAAACTGGACAAGTGGTAATTTCTTAAAACTGAATTGCAGTGTGGAATCTGAAATGATCCTAATGAACTTTTAGAACTTGTTAAGTTAAAACTGGTTTTCTATGGGACTTCCCTGGCGGTCCAATGGTTAAGACTCCACGCTTCCACTGCAGAGGGCATGGGTTCGATCCCTGGTCAGGGAACTAAGATACCACATGCCGTGTGGCATGGCCAAAAATAAAAAAAAATTTTTTAATTGGTTTTCTTGTACTTTAAATAGATCTTTAACCCATGCATGATTTTGTAACATTCGGAAAATATTGGTTCACTGAATTATGCAGGTCTTCCAGATGTCGATATATTTCATTATATGAAATTTAAAACATCACCGTAGTTAAAAATCACCATCAATCTCATCAGAAAATTTTAAGTATTGGGAAGTTGTATCTGGGTGGTAGGTACAAATTTTCCAAAACTCATTATTGCTTGAAAGCTTATATTTTCTTTGGCAACAAATACAGGCTTGCTTTGTTCATTTTCAAGAGAATATCTACCAGATATCCAAGTCTAAATAACCATAGTTTTTACCTCTTGGACCTCCTAAAAGGGCCTCAGGGACCCTGGCATTGTGTGGACCATACTCTGAGAACTGCTGCTCTAAGGAGCTGTCTGCCCTTGCCCTTTCTACCAGTTCACTCCCATCTGATGTCCTTCTCCACTGTTGCTCTGAGTGTGCTGTCAGTGGCTGCTCCACCTCAGCCTAAGCATAAAACTAAGCAAAAAACTTCAAATCCTCCGTTTCCTTATCCACATATTCAGCCTGTCAGTAAGTTCTATCAGTTTTCCCCTCAAGAATATCTCCCCAATCCTCTTCATCTTCAACTCTACAGTTATTTTAAGAACCACCAGCCATCCTCTCTTTCCTGGGCCACTGTAATAGCCTTGAAATTGGCCTCCGGTTTTTACCTTTGCCCCTTGCCCACCTCTCACTCACTTCTTATCTTATTCCTTCTGTTTGCTATGTTTCAGACATGCTGATTTTCTTCACGTTGCTTGGACACATCAACTTCTAAAGTCTAAAACTTTAAGACTGTTATTCTATCTGCCTGAAACATTGTCCCCCCAGACTTTTCACATGGCTTATCTCTCGCCATTCTGATCTTTTCCAAAACTTTCTGGGGTATCTCCCCACCACCTGTTGTACTACTACATCACATTCCTTTAATTTCTTCCCAGTATTCATCACCATGTGAGTTAACTTGTTTATGTATTTATTTAATTGTTTGGTTAGACAAGAAGTATGGGGTAGATGAAAGGTTCAGGCTGGAGACATATAGTTAGGAATCACCAGTATATAGATGGTGTTGATATTACCAAGAACTTTTGGAGTAGAGTCTTTGGCCTAAAGCCAGGTTGGAGAGTGAAAAGGTGAGTGGGATGTGAGGAAATGGAGAAAACCGAAGTCTCCTGAGGAGTTTCAGAGGAGAAAGGGATAGGTCTGATAGTAGCTGGAAGGAGAGTTGGGATTTAAAGTTTTTTGTGTTTTGTTGTTTTTTGTACAATATGTGATACTTAAAGAGATTTAAGTCTGGACTTGGAAGTTTCAGATGAGACGGAGATGTTAAATATTTGAGAGATGGAAGGAAAAGTAGGTAGATGTATCTATTTTAGAAAGTGGGAATTTGAGAAATTTTTGTCTGAGTGCTGAGCATAAGCAGGGAGGTGGGACTGGGTGGTCTGAAATAGAAATTGAGAACTAGTAGTAGGACTGCTGGCAGAATCGAAGCACCAGTATTGGAACCAGCCTACCCAATGTTGTGACTTTCTCCAGCATGGCTTGGTTTTCTCTATACCAGGGCTTCTTCCAGGGAGTTCCATGAAAAGGCAGAGGGGCAGGTGAGTTTAGAGGATTGGCAGGTGTGTTTGTAAAATGATGTAGTATGAAATCTTAAGTTGAATAAGAAAGGCTGATGGATTGGTAAAGAATGGCCACTGTATAGACTATAAGGCCCAAAGATGCATAGACCATGTCTATTTTGTTTACCATTGCATATTTAGTGGTCTCTAGCACATAGAAAGTACTAAGGAAATCTTTGACAAGTGAAGGAGTACTGATTACATACTATTAATTTCTTCTTTATATATAAATTCTTTAAAAATCTATATTTTTTTCTCAAATGTTTTATAGTGATTATGATTATTATAAATTACTTTTTTCTGTTCTTTTCAGGCCAAATAGAATAATGAGACTTCGTTTCAATCATTTTGCTACAGAGTGTAGTTGGGACCATTTATATGTTTATGATGGGGACTCAATTTACGCACCTCTAGTTGCTGCCTTTAGGTAAGCTCAGTCATATAAATACTGGTTAACCATTGTTTGATTTCTGCATTTATGTATCTCCTAGATTGTATTCTTACTGGATTCTCCTTTTTTATCACTTAAAACATTTACTTCATGGAAAGAGTACTAGTTATGGAGTCCTATCACTTGTGTGCTAGTCCTAACTTGGTTTCCTGTAGCTTCTGGGTGAGTTTTTGGGCAGAATACTTGACCTCTCTTTTTAGTTTCCTGATCTATAAAGTTGTGATAGTAGTATCAAATTTACCTACTTCTTGTGGTGGTGGTGAAGTTTACATCTAAAAATGTTTTGTGAGCAATATATCGAATATATTATTTCTGTGAAAAATTAAATCAGGAACCATGTTTATCTTGATCCTTGTTGTGTTCTTCATTGCATAGGCATTCAGGAGTTATTTGTTGAATTCAGATATAGCTCTGTGTGTGTGTGTGTGTGTGTGTGTGTGTGTGTGTGTGTGATGTGTAATTATGTATATACCTTAATATGGGTGAGGGAAAAGTTTTGGAAGAGTATACATAAAATGAACAGTGGTTACCTGTGGAGAATGAGGAACATTCCAGTTACGTGTTGTGATTTTTTTTCTACAGTATATTCTGTGTTTGTTGTTAAACAGCTTAACACCAAATACATGGGGTGCTCTGAATTGTTTTGACATTTTACTTTTTATTAACAGTAAGTAGCTGTGTTGTTTATTATATTTTTGACCACATGCAAATTCAAAACTGTTTTATTTTTCTTCCTTTTACTTGATAGAGGATTTTTTAAATATATTTTTTCTAAAATGCGTATCCTTAGAGAGTCATAGTTGTCAGCTGACTTTCTGGATTTCTTTCCCTCAAATATTTGATTTCCCTGACTTTAAAAGAAATCAATTTAACAAATATTTTTTGTATTCCTCACATGGGGCTGGTTGATGTCTCTTGTAGGTGAGGAGATAACAGAGAGTGAACAGAACATGAGGAGGCAAAGGACAGCTGAGATCAGGGAACTAATGTGCCCTTGTATTTCTCCACTCCCTTTGGCTTAGAAATCTCTGCAACATGTCCTTGAACTGAGAACCAAGGCCATTTTCTGGGTTTTAGAGATTCACTTAGAGGGCCAAAGAACAGCGTGGATAGGCCATGCTAAGCATCAAAATATTGGCTACATGTTGGGCATATACATCTTTATGCCAGAATTTGACTCATACCTTGTCTTATAGCAAGAGGCACCCCAAACTTTAACACAGCACAAAAACTATCTGTAGTATGATGTTATCATGATAATAGTACTTGTTGGAGGTTTACTTGATACTGCATTTGTTAATCAAAACTCATGGAGTCCTCTCTTTATGTGCCAGGCACTTTGAATCAGCTTGCCAATAGCCCTGTGGGAACATCTGCCAAGAGGGTATGCATAACCCTGTAGTTCACCCAGACTGTGTATTTAATGAGCAGACATGTGAACCAACAGCAACCACAAAACAAGCAGAAGGGTATAACTGTTTTAGTCAGTGACTTTTGAGAGAAGCCACAGTATATGTACAGACAACAGGAGGATTTTTAAGCTTCTATAAAAAAGTTTATTTACTGAAATGTATAAATTAATGCATTGATTGTGTTAAAATTTAACCTATGACATAATTGAGTGTGCATTTTCTAAAATCATAGTGAGATAATGTATGTTTAATAATTGAAATTTACCTGAAACACAGAACCCCTGAAGCATTGATGTGCGGAAGAATTTGAAAATAACTGTTCAGGTCATAAGGCAATGTCACAAGATGGGGAGCTGAGGAGTGCTGTTGGGTCAGGAGGACTTTGGATAGAGG
Organism: Stenella coeruleoalba; assembly: GCF_951394435.1. Lineage (NCBI taxonomy): Eukaryota > Metazoa > Chordata > Mammalia > Artiodactyla > Delphinidae > Stenella > Stenella coeruleoalba. The sequence goes on from NC_137161.1 coordinate 29,849,654, forward strand.
AATCAACCCAGTGGTGATGTGCTGGGGGCCCAGAGTGGAGTGAGCCTGGCGGCAGATAGTTCAGCCAAATAAAGAAAAAGAGAGCCACACAGGATTCAGAAGATTTGGACTTTTAATCTGCGTTCTGCCCAAGGCTCTGCATGAGTCTGAATAGTTCATTTAAGCACTCTAGTCCTCATCTTCTGAAGCCTAAAATGAAGGTGTTGTACTGTGTTTTCTCTGGGTGTATTGCAGTCCATGAAGTTTAATTTGACTCTGAACTGGTTGATCACATTATCTTTTATATGCTGAAATTCTGAATAAAATTTGTTTAACAAACAGAGTTCCATTACTGGACAAATTTGAGAACCACTAGAGCAAGTCTCTTCCAGCTGCACAACATTATGACTTTGTGGTGCATTCACTTCAACAAATGCATAAGTGCAGCACCTTTGTGGAGTACCTGCTCGCTCTGCTCAGATCTGTTGGTAGGGAGATGCAGAGGTGGTAGTGGTGATAGAGCAGGGAGAATAGTTTTCCTCTCTGAGGAAATTCTTATTCCTTCTAGAGGTTTTTGTTGTTATTTTTAAGAAAGTCAAATACTGGTGAGACATTTGTTTAGGCTGTGATGCAGAGCTGTTAGAGGAGGTCTTGTGAAAGTGGGAGTCAGCCTGTCCAGCACCCCATGGAAATCGTGGTCAGTTTGTGGCAGGTAATCAAAGGCAGGCACCTCTTTTGTGGCTGTGGACCCTCCTTCACCACTCAGAAGTATAGATGCTGTTTGGACCCATCCCCAGGCTCCTAACCCTGACTTTAAAAATCTGGCTTACCTTCCACATCTGCCTGTCCTTGCGTGTATAGTTTTGCAAGGAGAGAGGTGTGTCAAACTGAGGATTTGCCAACTATGTAAACTTAACATAGTGTAGTTGGGAAAGTCAGACTGTGCCCCAGGTGTGTTCAGAGAGCCTATATCTGTCTGGGACAGTTATGTTGAATTAAGACAGTATCTTTAGTTCAGCGATTTTCAGAAATGGTTCTAAACAATGGTACTCTGTGTTTACAATATAAGATTATGAAGAACCCCAGGGCAAGCAGTTCTTGATTTTCTCAAGTTGAACAGCTGGCTGCAGCCTAAACTGAGCCTGCATTTATTTACCTGCCTAGGGGCAGGGGGCAGGGTGGTGGAGGCAGCTCAGGGTGACAGTTGAACGGCAAGCCTGCAGCATCACTTTCTCACTCACACACTTTCTATTGCCTTGCACACTGGGTTGAGGTTTATATTCATTTATTCTGTACAAAGTTTATTTTTGTCATAAACCAGTTGTTTTATTTTCACACTGGGAAAAAGCACATTCTGAAGCTGTCACAAGTTTTTGAAGTGAAAAGAAGCAAATGCCTAAGTCTCTCTGACAGTAGGGAAGCTGATCCCCTTTCTCCAGCAACGTGGTCATCTAGTGCAGGTGGCCCTCCCACTCCTTCTGACTCTCCATTCTTTCTCCCTCCACCCATTCTGCCATTCGTTCTATACATTTAAATGTCCCCACCATATAAATAATAAATACCATTAGCTATCTCTTATTGAGCACCTACTAGTGTGAGATGCTATTTAAGCCCTTCACATGCTTTAACAGTTTCTCATTACATTGCTGTGAGGTAGATAGGATTTCTTTCATTGTGCTTTTGAGGAAGCTAAGGCTCAGAGATGTCAGTGACATGCACAGGCTTGTGGAACAAGAATTGGAGCTCACGTCTCTGACCCTGAAGCTCATGCTAAGATAACAAAGAGTGTCCTACATGTGACTGAGTCCCCCAGTCCTTTACTGTGCCAGTATTTCTTACGGCAAGATTGCTTTTGACATACGTGTTTCTTGGTGGCCCTGCTCTTGCAAGTACTTACCCCTCATCATTTTAGGGGATTCTGGTATATAAAACTGATGAAAGCATGATGATGGTTGAAACCTTCATTTAGGTCTATGATCAAATGTCATTTCTTCCAAGAGTCCTTCCCTAAATGCCCTTTCTAAAGTAGCACTTTCTGTTCTTTTACTCTGTTTTATTTCCCTTCATAGTATTTACCTCTACCTGGCATTATATATACACACCTGTGGGCCAGGGGTTGGGGGTTCGTATCTAGGCTTATTCTTTCTCTGGCATGAACTCCAGTAAAGGCAGAGACGTCTTCACTGTTGTATTCCTGGTACCTAGAACAGTGCCTCACTTGTAGTAAGTACTTAGTATTTGTTAGTTGAATGCATAGTAGAAAATGCTTCACCGTTTTGCAACCCCTAGTTCTGCCTGCATATTAAAAACTTGTTGAATGAAAATCCCATCCCTTCTTCCTCCTCACACCCTGCTTATATGCTCTTCCACTCATTTTTATATGCACTTGTATAAATACACATAAATGTACACATATACTAGGCCCATCGTCTTGCAGCTTGTTTTTATTCCTACTCATCAGAATGCCTTGATGAGCGCCTTATCAGTCCTGCAGACCTAACGTATGTAATGACTCATTCATCCAGCTCCCAGATGACCATTTAGGTGGTTTTCAACCTGTTCTCATTCTGAATAGTGCTGCGGTGAGGATTCTTATATATTTGTGTATGTGAGCAAGTGTTTCTTCTACTAAGAAATAGAATTGCTAGGTCATAATGAATGAGCATTTGAGATAGTCATCAGCCCAAAAGTATGTGCTTTAGGAAAGAAAAGAGGCCCGTGTGGCTGGGGTTGAGCCAGTGAAAGGAAGAGAGTACAGATCTTCCTTGGCTTATGATGGGGTTATGTCCTGATAAACCCATTGTATGTTAAAAATATTGTAAGTTGAAATGCATTTAATACACCTCACCTACCGAACATCATAGCTTAGCCTAGCCCACCTTAAATGTGCTCAGAACACTTACATTAGCCTACAGTTGGGCAAAGTCATCTAACACAAAGCCTATTTTATAATGTTGAATATCTCATGTAATTTTGAATACTGTACTGGAAGTGAAAAACAGAAAGGTTGTCTGGGTACAGAGTGGTTGTACATGTATTGGTTGTTTACCCTTGTGATCGTGTGGCTGACTGGGAGCTACAGCTTTGTGCTGGTGCCCAGCATCGTGAGAGAGTATCAACAGCATATCGCTAGCCTGGGAAAAGGTCAAAATTCTAAGTACAGTTTCTACTGAATGTGTATCCCTTTTGTACCATTGTAAAGTCAAAAAATTGTAGGTCAAAAAACTGTAAGTCAAAAAATTGTAAGTCGAACCATTGTAAGTCGGGGACCATCTGTAATACATGAGACGTTTGTTCATTGGATGGGATTGTGTGTGTGGAACAGATTGCACAGGGCCTGGTAAGGAGTTAGGCTTTAACTGAGTGAGATGATGGTGGTACTGAACAATAACTGGGCAAAAGATAGGAGCATATGAAGAAAAGCAAAAGATGCAAGTAAACATAGGAAAAATGATTAACCTCAGGAGTATAAGAGAAGCTCAAAACCACAGGTTAAAAAAATCACTTTCACATATTAAATTAGCAAAACTAAAGTAGGACTGGTAATTCTACTTGTTGGCGGGGTTAGGTGGGATGGACCCTTTCATTCTCTATCGGTGGGATTTCAAGTCACCATCTCTCTTCTGGAAAGCAAATTGGTATATGGATTAAGAGCCTTAAAGCCATCATTTAGACCCTTTGACTCGGTAATTCTTTCTCTTTGTAGACACCCAACAGATACTGTTGTGGGCTGAGCTCTGAGTAAGGTTCTAAAAGTTCTGAGGGAGCTCTTAGAGACATAGAAATGCTTATGGTATATTACCTGTAAAATAGAATATGATATGTAACATGGTATCAATTAAACAAAGAAAGTACATCAGAATGCTAATAGTATTGGGATGATGGATGTTTGTATATCAAACTTTTATTTCTATTTTTACTTTTCATGTCTTTCAATGGTATATGTTTGATATCCATGAACTCATAAAGTTTGTTACTTTCTGTGATTGTGGAGGTTTACTCAGTTTTTCAAAGGAGTATTATAAAATGTTTTACTTAAAAAAAAAAGAATAGGGTCGTCGGTTTCAAATCTCATTTAAAATATAACCTAGGGGCTTCACTGGTGGCGCAGTGGTTGAGAGTCCACCTGCCGATGCAGGGGACACGGGTTCGTGCCCCGGTCAGGGAAGATCCCACATGCTACGGAGCGGCTGGGCCCGTGAGCCATGGCCGCTGAGCCTGCGCGTCCGGAGCCTGTGCTCCACAACGGGAGAGGCCACAACAGTGAGAGACCCGCGTACCGCAAAAAAAAAAAAAAAAATACACACACATATATATATATATATATATGTATATATATAACCTAGAATAGAGAAGAGCTTAGCAAAAGATTCAGATCTGTTCCTGTGCATTTATCACAGGAATTTGGCCCTCTTCCTATAAGTGGCTTTTTAAATTACAAGGGTGAAATCCAGTTGAATTTGTGTTCTGTCACCATGTGATGTGTCTGTGATTATGCTTCCCTTTATAAGACATGTGTTTTCATTTCAGTGGCCTCATTGTTCCTGAGAGAGATGGCAACGAGACTGTCCCAGAGGTCGTTGCCACATCAGGTTATGCCCTGCTGCATTTTTTTAGTGATGCTGCTTATAATTTGACTGGATTTAATATCACTTACAAGTAAGATATTTAAGTCTAATATTTGTGATTTTTTTCAGAAGACTGTATACTTTGTTTTAACAATAATAATGACTAACATATTGAGGGTTTACAATGTGCCAGGCATTATGCTAAGCAGTTTGCATGAATTTTCTCATTTAAAGTTCTTTTAAAAACTCAGTTACAGCCACTGTTTTTCTACTTCTTTTATAAATGAGGCAAGTGGCAGGAAAAGGTAAAGTAAATTGTCAAAGCAGTGGGACCAGAGTTGCAACCCAGGTCTTGCTGCTGTTGAGCGTCTCCTGGAAAAGAGGGGCATTATCCATTCCTGCCAATGGATAAAAACTTTGGAGGAGTTTGCTAAGTACAATTTAACAAATATTAGTAGTTTTCATGTACTCAGTAGTTGGCCCATTGATGACAACTTAGTTGAGGTTACAAAGGAAATGTAGACAGACAAACTCTGGGCAGCTTTTGGAATTTGTTGCAGTAGGAGAGAAGCTAACTTCTGTCTTTACCTTTTTTTCCTAAGAAATGTTTATTTTCAGAAGTAGTTAAATTCATAAAATGCCATAAGCAGGGGGTCTGTGATAAAGAACTTCTGTGGCCCACAAAACCTAAAATATATATTATCTGGCCTTTTACACAATACGTTTGACAACTCCTGGTATAGCTGATAACCCCCGTGTGTAACCTTTATACTGGGTTCTTTTTCTTGCCCATTTTCTCAGAATCTCAGTAGTCTTTCAACCCTAGTTAAAGCCATCTTTATCTTGATTGGTATGGTGATTCAGTTTTTCAGGTATCCAGGGTTTGTGACTTAGCAGCCGGGGCAGCTCATCACAAGCCTGGGTTTGAAAAGTAGGCATATGCATTTATTATATTATATTATAACATAGATTATAAAAATACTATATACACATACTTATAAAATTTTATTATAAATGTATCGTGAACTGACGTTAGGGTGTAGGTGTGAATGTTAATTAGCTTGTTTTGTAACTGATTCCTGATTTTCTGGCATGCTTTGCTACAAAATTCCTTTTTAGTTTTCTTTACACTCTTACAGTATCTTGCTAATCCTGTTATCCCCCCTTTTTAAAATCAGAATTATGTCTTTTCAAAGTGTTGTCAATATCATTGTCACGTTACTATGCAACACTTTATGGTTAAACTCATGTATTAAGTTAAACTACCCCTCCCTTTTCTTGCATCTGAGATGGGTAGATAAACTTGCTAAGGAATTTAATACACACCAATCTGAGCAATAATCTTAAGCAAATTCTGTAAACTTTTAGAGACTATCCAGAGGAATGAGGATGGTAGTGTATTGTTTGCAATTTGTTTTATCCTTTTCTTCTCCAGCCTTGCTAGCATGCATTTGGCAATTTTATAATGCTCACCATTTGTGGGCTACCAAGAATTAGGATAGTCATCCTGTCCTTAAGGAGCTAAGCCTGGATATTTTGCAAGAATCTCTTCTCTTCTTGTAATCTCTTTAACTGTCTCTTCTTATGAGAATCCAACAGGTTTAATTTGATTTTATTACTTGCCCTAGTTCTGCAGGGTTGAGTGATCCCATTTAGGCTAAATGGTAAGTACTGCAATTACGCTTGTGAATGAACTGGCTAGACAGTAAGATTTCTTAAGCCTTGTGTAGGAGGAAGTTCTGCTAAGTTAATCAAAATGTTGCTTTGTGTTGATTTAATTTCCCCCCACTATTTTTATAGTTTTGACATGTGTCCGAATAATTGCTCAGGCCGAGGAGAATGTAAGATCAGTAATAGCAGCAACACTGTTCAATGTGAATGTTCTGAAAACTGGAAAGGTGAAGCATGTGACATCCCTCACTGTGTAAATAACTGTGGTTTTCCTCATCGAGGCATCTGCAATTCAAGTGATGTCAGAGGATGCTCCTGCTTCTCAGAGTGGCAGGGTAGGAACTTCTTTGTTTCTTTTTTTTTCTTTCAATTTACAGAATGTTTCTAGTTTAATAAGTTGCAGATTGACTTTATTCCTAATATCTGTACCATTTATGTTAATCAAATATCAGGAAGCATTTAAATTTTCATATCTCTTTATTCAGCTTCTTACAAATCTTTGAATTCATAGATGTATGGTTGTGGTCTCTAGAGATGTGGAGCAGTTTAACAGTCTTTGCAGTTCATTCATGAATTTAGAGAACTTGGTCTCAGCCATAAGACATAGAGAACCAAGCTGGGAGGTGGAACAAGAGCTGACAATAATGGTCTCTCCACAGAAACTTTCAATAAATTCAGAGAAAATTGGGGTTGATTATACAGTAGAATCCTAAAGCAGTCAGTTATTGGAATTATCTGCAGATACAGATTATTAAAGAAGCCCTTTAGCAAATTCTTCAAGGGGTGGGTGATAGCAGCTGTTACTGATTTAGTTTTTTGGGTTTTTTTTAATACATTTACCCCTTTCTTGAACACATTTATTTTGAATTTCCAGAAATGTGCTTGTTTAGATGCTTTAGTTTGTTCGGTTTGGCTGACATTGAGCAGTTAAATAATTGAAGTATTTGACTACCTACCACTTTGCAAATGTTGGAGCAGAAGCCAAACCTCTCAAAAAAGGAGTTTCTTGATTTTGGAAATGGATGGTTTGTAATACTCCCAGGACTAGTCTTTACATTTTAGCTCTAAAGTTTTTTTTGTTTTTTTTTCAAAAATTTATTTATTTTTGGCTGCGTTGGGTCTTCCTGGCTGCATGTGAACTTTCTCTAGTTGAGACAAGTGGGAGCTACTCTTTGTTGCGTTGCGCAGGCTTCTCATTGCAGTGGCTTCTCTTATTGCGGAGCACAGGCTCTAGGTGCGCGGGCTCAGTAGTTGTGGCGCACGAGCTTAGTTGCTCCACGGCACGTGGGATCCTCCTGGACCAGGGATCGAACCCATGTCCCCTGCATTGGCAGGCAGATTCTTAACCACTGCACCACCAGGGAAGTCCCTAAAGTTTTTCATTTGAATTAATAATTCCTTTGTACACTCTTTCCTCTGAGAGCTGCTTAAGCAAGTATTTCATTACTAAAAAATCCTAACCTAGATATGGTCAGGTCTTCATTAGAAAGTATGTGATTTTGAATTTTATTAGAGATTACCCTTGGTCACTACCTTTGAGTAAATTGAAAGCACAAATTAAAGGGATATGTCTGATATTTAGATGCTAAAGGAAAGACTAAATATTCTTTAGATAATTTGTTGTATTTAGATGATTCAAACTTGAAACGCAGTAGTTTTCTTTTTTTTTGTCCTTGCTGCACTGCATGTGGGAATCTTAGTTCCCCTGACCAGGGATTGAACCCAGGCCCCCTGCAGTGGAAGTGCAGAGCACTGACCACTGGACTCCCAGGGAATTCCTGAATTGCAGTAATTTTAAAGCTGCATTTTGTGAAGCTAATTTATTATGTTTTATTAGGTCCTGGATGTTCAGTTCCTGTACCAGCTAACCAGTCATTTTGGACACAAGAGGAATATTCTAACCTAAAGCTCCCCAGAGCCTCTCACAAAGCTGTGGTCAATGGAAATATAATGTGGGTTGTTGGAGGATATATGTTCAACCACTCAGATTACAACATGGTTCTAGCGTAAGTTGTTTTAAAAATTTTTACAAGAAGCTTACTTTTCCATTTTGAAAATATTTAAAGTAGAGATAAGCAAAAAGAAAAGAAATCATTAGTAATTGCATTCCTGAAGAAAATCTCTGTTAGTATTTTAGTAGTTGTATTCTAGACTTTTGGGGACATATTCTTAGTTTTTGAAATTGGGAGCCACAAAGAATTCATTGCTGTAATAAAGAACAATTCATCTTTTCCAGACATTGTCTCTCAGATTTTGTGTTAGATATATATAATAGGTTCTATATAAATAGGGAATTGCTTTGCCTCTTAATTTAATTAACATTTCTATAGGTTAAACGGCTTGCATTTATAGTTTGCTAGTGGAAATTATGCCATTCTTTAATACTTCCCAGGGTTCAAGGTCTTTTGCTGGTTCCATGCTGCTCATCCTGAAGGGAGAGTATGTTTTCACAGTGGAATTAGCTATGGAGTTTGACTTTGGGGAGAAATTTTTGAACACCTACTGTTGTGCTGATTTTGTGCCCTGGAAAGTTTTTCTAAACATTTTCTACTAATGAAGATTGTCAAAAATCAGCATCTGTTCTTTAAGGAATTCTGGAAATATGGCAGTAATAGTATAGTTTCTGAATCCCCCAAACATAGTCACTAAAGCACAGAGAACAACTAGGATAGCAAAATAAAAAACACATGGATAATATCTATAACAAACTTGGTCAGAAGGCATCCACACAAATAGGTGGGGTTAAACCATTGACAGCTACAAGACCTTTGTGCTATCAGTATCTATGTAGGAGTAAGCAAAGGGGAGCGGTGGGCCCACCAGCAGTAAACCCAAAGACCCGCTGGAAAGCTCAGCAAGCTGCTTTGAGAACAGCAGCTGGAATTGGGAAGATTTTGCATGTTCTAGTAGTGGGGATGAGCTCAAGGGATCTGTAGTAGGATCTGAAGGTGCTGGAACAGTTTGTGCCTTATTAACTTTCAAAAAACCAGCCAAAGACTCTTTGTAGGAGAAAGTCCCACACTGAAGAAAAGCTGCTGGGAATAGAATTCAAATTGAACAGGACAGGGACAGCAGAGAAAGAAAGTCCAGATAACAGTCTGAGAGGGGAACAGAGCTAGGAGATCTCAAGTAAGGTGCCAAATAGTTGGACACTACACTACAACAGAAGAGGAGCTAGTGAGCTGAGAAGCTAGAAAAACTAGCTAAATCAAGCGTCTCCTATAAGGGTTCAGGAAAATTTTTTTTAAATTACAAAAAAATTAAATTAAAAAAATTAAAATTTAGCAACAGAAAAAATATCAAGGTCAAATCTCATAGAAAGTTATTATAAAAAAGAAGAGAATAAGTAGAATAATACCCCTTCAATGTGAAAGCATAATAGAAAAACTGACAAAAATTATAACTTAGTATTCCAAAGTAAGCTAACATACAATAAGAAAATGATAAAATACATGAAAGAACAATATAACCAAGACTAGAAAAATTCAGAAATGAGATGATAGAAGTTAGGAAAGAATTTTAAAATAATTTCAGATTTAAAGACAAACCTAGAAGGAACACAGAGTAAATAAACACAAAAGATACTCCTTTAGAAATAGAATATGAAAAAAAAGAAATAGAATATGAAAAAGGAAATTTTAAAAAATCATAAATAAATGAAGGTCATTTTCCCCTATTCTTTGTATGATAAGTACAGTTAAAAAACCTGGACATTATATATAAAACAAACATAAGAAAACTCTGAAGAAGGCAGTCTTATTAGGGACCTCAAGACCCAAAAAATGACATAATCGTAAGTTCCAAGCGTTTTCCTTTAGTCTCATATATCTCAGACTTGATGTTGGAAAAATCAGCAGTCTGGAAATGTTAATAGGTATAAGCTGAAAAAGCCCCAAGAAAACCCTGTTTTCTCTAGCCCGAGGACCAGGAAAGGGGCAGCTTAGCAAGACAGAAAACTTTTAGAAAATAACCACTCGACCTTAGACAAACAGCACAGAAAGGACTGTGGCTTCACCCCCACCCCTGCTAGCAAAGTGTTAGTATAGAGTCTAGATTTCCACTTATGCCAGGATAAAGTGAGGTGCTCCAACCACCACCCCTCATCCCACCAGAGTAGGGTTAGAGAAGGCCATATAGGGAGCTGAGATTTACTTCTCCACCAGGCATTAATGAGGCCTCCCCCACCCCTGTGACATCAGTGGAGACACTGTGGGGAGCCTGGATTTCTACCCCTGTCTGGCAGCAACAGCAGTAATGAGTAGACTTTCCCTCTCTCCACTGGGGTGGTGTCAGAGGAGGCCTGCTATAACAGAAGATTTAAATAAGGTCCAGTCTCATGTCATGATACCCAAAATGTTGAGATTTCAATTGAAAATCATTTGTCATGGTAAGAGCCAGGAAAATCTCAACTTGAATGAGAAAGGCAATCAAGAGATACTGACACCAAGGTGACACATATATTAGAGTTATCTGACAAAGATTTTAAAGCAGCCATTATAAAAATGCTTCAGCAGTTCTCTCAACAACAGAATGGAGAGGACAGAGGAGAGAATCAGTGAACTTGAAGATAGAACAATAGAAATTCCTTAATCTGAACAATGCAGAGAAAATAAAACATTTAAAAGATGAACAGAGTTTCAGAGACCTGTGGACTGTAACAAAAAATCTTAACATTTCTGTCACCAGAGGAGCCTTGGAAGAAGAGGGTGTGTATGAAAAAGTATTTGAAGAAATAATAGTTGAAAAGTGCCCAAGTTTGGCAAAAGATATGCATGTACAGAGTCAAGAGGTTAGGTGAACTCCAACAATCCCAACTCCCACAGGAGTTTACATTTCATTAATTCTTTCTTATTCCATCTCTCATTCTCCTGCTCAGCTGTCATACTGTCATTTCATTTTTTAGATCTCCACCACATTTTCTCCTGTTTTCCTGCTCAGCTAGTGGCCTTGTTTCCCATTTCTGTTTTGAAAGATAAAGGTTATCAAAAGAGGACTTCCACAAACTCCCACCACCACATTTAGCAGTTACCTACATATTGCTTATTTTTCTGTCTTCTGTTTCTTTACATCAGAACTGTTCAGTGGACAGTTTCTGTTTTGGTTATGATGGGAATGCTCTGTGTTTACACTGTCATGTCACTATCCACATGTGGTTATTGAGCACTTGAAATGTGGCTAGTATGACTAAGGAGTGGATTTTAAATTTTCAGTTCTTATTCCTCATCTTACTTGATCTTTCACAAACATTCGATAAAACTAGTCTCTCCCTCCTCTTTTAAACAGTTTCTTCACTTGGCTTCCAGGACTCCATACTTCCTTGACATTTTTTCTAACTTCCCATTCCTTCTCAGGCTCCTTAGCCTGATGATGTGCCCCAGGGCTCAGTCCTTGGTCCCCTTCTGTGAGAGTGTGTATTCACTCCCTTGGTGATCTCATGTAATATCTTGGCCTTTATGCTGGTGACTTCCAAATTTATATCTGCATCCTAGACTTATCACCTGTTCCCATATCCCCACCTCTTTATTTGACATCTCAATAGGCATCTAAAACTCCATGTGTCCCAAACTGATCTTTCCTCCAAGCCTGTTCTTGCCCCAGAAGTCCCTATCTCAGTAAACGACCACTCCATTGTTCTATTTGGCTTAAGCCAAAAATTTCAGAGTCATTCTTGACTTCTTGTTTTTTCACACTCCATATCAGTATATGTATTAGTTATCTCTTGCTGTGTAAATTACCACAAACTAGCAGATTAAAACAACACACATTTATTACCTCATAGTGTCTGCTGGTCAGGGTTCTAGGCATGGCTTAACTGGGTTCTCAGCAATCAAGGTGTTACCTGGCCTGTGTTCTAATTTAGAGGTTCAACTGGGCAGGAATCCATTTCCAAGCTCACCCATTTCCTGGTGGTTGTAGGACTAAGGGCCCTGGCTTCTTGCTGTCTGTCAACTGGAGGCCACCTCAACTCCTGGAGGCTGTCCAGAGTTCCTTATTGGTAGGGTTTCCCCAGTATGGCTGCTTACTTATCAGGCCACAGGGAGAGTCTCTGGCCTGAGTCTGCTAGCACGATAGATGTCATGGAAATGACATCTCATTATTTTTGCCATATTCTGTTGGTTAGAAGCAAGTCATAGATCCTGCTCACACTCGAGGGGAGGATATTATATACATGGGTATGAACACCAGGAGGCAGGGATCATGAAGACCACCCTAGTGTCTGCCTGCCACAATATGTCAGCAGATCTTGTTAGCTCTTCTTTTAAAATCTATCCCTAGGGCTTCCCTGGTGGTGCAGTGGTTGGGAGTCCGCCTGCCGATGCAGGGGATGCGGGTTCGTACCCCAGTCTGGGAGGATCCCGCATGCTGCGGAGCGGCTGGGCCCGTGAGCCGTGGCTGCTGAGCCTGCGCGTCCGGAGCCTGTGCTCCGCAACGGGAGAGGCCACGGCGGTGGGAGGCCCGTGTACTGCAAAAAAAAAAAAAAATCTATCCCTACTCTAACCACTTCTCACTACTTCTAGTGTTGCCACCCTGAGAAGTAAAGGTAAAATTAAAGGTGTAAAGGTGATTGTCCCTTCCACTGTTATACTAGATACTATGAGTCATATATTCTACCATTTATGTGATTTTTGTACTTCTTCCTGGCATCATCCTCCCTTGAAGTAAGAAATCTGGGAGTCATTTTGATACTTCCTCTCCTTTACCTCCTCATAGCATAATCTCATGTCAAGCCCATCAACTCTGTCACCAAATACATGTCATATTCATTCTTTTCTCTCTTAAGACCAGCTTGCCAATATCTCTCATCTAGGATTCAGCAGTAGGTTCCTATAAAGTCTGTCTGTTTCCATTCATTCTGCTTAATCCATTTTCTAAATATCAACTGGGGTGATTTTTTAGGGTATACATTTTATCATTTACTACCTTCTTAAAACCCTTCAGTGACTTCCCATGGGACTTAATGATCCTACCTGATGTGACTGCTGCTTACCTTCCCATACTCAACTTGCTCCCCTCCTGCCCCATCAGCCCTCTTTCCTTACCTAAAACTCCTTATGCTTGCTCTTCCCTTTATCTAGACTGTTCCTGCCATTGTACCTCAGGGCTGGTTTCTTCCTTTACGAATCCTGTCAGTTAAATGTCCCATAGTGAGATCCTCCCCGATCAGCTAGTTCAGACAGGTGCTCCCTGTTTTTTTTCATAGTTCTCATTTCCTTTAGAGCAGTGTTCATAATTTTTATTCTACTTGTGCCCATTGCTGTGCTTGCTCATTTTCTGCCTTTTCCACTATATGTTCTCCAAGGTTAGAGACCTTGTTTACTCAATTCGGCTTAGCTCATAGAATGTGCTCAAATAAGTATTTATCAAATGAATAAGAGAGTAAATGAATTATCTTATTTCTTTCACAAATATTTGTTCTTAGAAATATAGATGTTACCTACTACTTTTGACAGGTGTACCTTGTAAGCCATGTTTATTTTTTTTAATTTTATTTATTTTTAAGAGGGTATTAAATAGTTTATTGATTACCCATGATAATGGGTGATAAACAAGCTTCATTCCCATCTATAACTTTATCTTGTACCATAATAATTCTATTTAGATATATTGCATAGGATGTGCCAACAATCATATTAATAACCAAAAAACTCCATGACTTTGTTTGGGTGACCCTTTTAACGGTGAACTCCAGGTCACAACACAGTAACTGTCAGTTCAACTACACCAAGTTTCTGAAGATGCTGGCTTTATTCACAAGCAGGTTGTGAATAAATTTCAAATGGAACCTGGCATCACCCTGAAGAAATTCTGACCTCACACTGTTGCAGTCGTTTACCAGAATGTCTTCAGAGTAGACTAACTTTACAGAGCACGTTTTTAAAAAAGGCGCATTAATTCAGCGTCATGATCAGACGATTATATTTAGCCATCAACAGCATGGGTGCAAAAAAAAATTACATTAAAACCCTTTGTTGGAATGCTTTACACTTTCCACAGAATAGAAACTAAAATAACCTGTTATACAGTTAGTTGCGAATACAGTCCTCGAGGGTTTTTTGCCCATACACAGGAGTATTGTCTAAAACATGTCTTCTTTGAAGCAGCTAGGCCCTGCCAGCACTGTGCTTGGCTGAGTTCACAAATCTGTTGTAACCTGTAGCTTCCCTGTCACTTATCTGGCTCTCCTCTTCTGCGAAGCTTTGTTTCCTGGCAGTAATTAAAACCTTCTGCCAGTGCCATAGCTACTGCTGCTGCTGGAACCGCCATAGCCACCTTGGTTTTGTGGTTTGGCAAAGTACTGGCCTCCACCACCATAAGGGCCAGAACTTCTGCCTCCAAAGTTTCCTCCTTTCATGGGTCCAAAATTTGAAGATTGATCGTTGTAATTGCCAAAATCACTGTAGCTTCGACCACCTCCAGAATTGCTTCCATCATTACCAAATCCATTATAGTCATCCCCACTGCCACCATAGCCACCACCCCTGTGGCTGCCACCAAAGCCACCTCAACCACTGAAGTTTCCTCCACGACCAAAGCTGTCATTCCCACCAAAACGCCCTCCACGACCACCACCAAAGCTTCCAGAACCACTTCGACTTCTTTGGCTGGATGAAGCGCTAGCCTTCTCTTGCTTAGATCGGACTTTCTTTACTTCACAGTTGTGGCCGTTCACTGTGTGATATTTCTGAATGACAGTCTTGTCTACGGAGTCATGGTCATCAAAGGTTACGAAAGCAAAGCCTCTCTTTTTGCCACTGCCTCAGTCAGTCATGATTTCAGTCACTTCAGTTTTCCAGTACTGTTCAAAATAATCTCTTAGATAATGTTCTTCAGTGTCTTCTTTAATGCCACTAACAAAAATCTTTTTCATAGTTAAGTGGGCACCAGGTCTTTGAGAATCTTCTCTTGAGATGGCCCTCTGGTTCCACAACTCTTCCATCCACCTTGTGTGGCCTTGCCTTCATGGCTGCATCCACCTCCTCCACAGTGGCATACATGACAACCCCGAAGCCTCTGGAGCGATTGGTGTTTGGATCCCTCATCACCACACAGTCTGTGCGCGCTCCCCATTGCTGAGAATGGCTCCTCAGACTCGCATCAGTTGTTTCAAAGCTCAAACCTCCGATGAAGAGCTTCCGCAGTTGTTTGGCCTCTTTGGGAGACTCTGACTTAGACATGACGGCAGTGGAGAGGGAAGATGTCAATGATGCTTACTCGGCGGCGTCCACGTGCAGAAAGGAGTAATCTAACGAATGTATCTCCACGTTTATTTTTTAGGTTTTAACATTTCTCTTCTTGTACTTGATCAAAACATGATTTTTACAGCTTTATGTATTTTGTGTAAATACTAATATAGTTTCAAATAAATTTTTACTAACTCATGAAAAGTGAATATAGTGACTCCTTTTAGAGGGAGTATTTCTGGAACTTAGATCATAAATTTTATCATTGTCTATACTCTTATATAAGCATATTGCAGGAATTGCCCTCTCTATTTTCTCCACAACCCTGTTAACCCAAAACTTTTAAGTTGCATTAAAAAGCATTTCCCATTTTATGTCACCCAAGGGTCCTCTTGCAAAACAAATTATCTTGGTCATCTGGTTAAGATTTCCAATTGAAATGTCACTGAATTTCCTTCCCTTGAGCAAAAAAATAGGGGTTTTTTTAAGCTAAAAAAATAATAGTAAGAAATTTGAGCAACAGGTAACCACACAAGGTAAGGAGTATCACCTAATCTGATAAACTTAAAACAGACACACAGAAACAGCAAGCCCCCACAGAAACCATATGAGTGAAATTCTGAGAGTTCTCACTAATAGCCCCAAATCTAGAGAGAAGCAAACTGAGTGGGTATCATTGTTTTCTTGCCCTTTTAACTGAGTAGTGTAAGAAATAGTTGCTAAGGAGGATCAAGTGAAAAAGGGGGAAATTGATCAAGTGGCTGAGTCTGCCCAGAAGTCAGGGCCCCTATGTAATTTGGCTATCCCAAAATTTGAACCCTGGGATAGGACACTTAAACAAAATCTCAGAGGCGAATAGACCCTGGATATTTTATTCAAATAGACTGCACACCCCCACCCCCACCTGAGCCCCAGCATTTCTTCAGACTTCAGAAAAGTGGACATAACATAAAATGCCAACTCTCACACTAAAGCTAGGATGCAAAGATAAACTTGTCTTAGATACAGTAGAAAAGGAATTAAGAAATCACCCACAGTTTGCAAATGTAATGTCTGGATAGCAATGTCTAACCACAAGCAAGATAAAAGAAGTGACATTGTAGCAAATGCAAATATCTATGGTGAAAAGGTAAAGAGGAAAGAACACAGCCTGTAAAACTGACAACAACTGATCATAGAGGAAAAGTATTCCTTCCAACTGCTTTGTGCTATGGATCAATATAATGAGAATTTGAATTCAGAAAAACAAGCTGAAAAGCAAGAAGATAATAACAATGAGATGAAATGGGAGAGTACACAGGTAAAGAAATATAAATAAGTTACACACAGCAAAAACTACAATGAAAATCGAACTGCTGCCAGCTTGGTAGACGTGATTCCAATGAATACAGATGAAAAAGTTAAATAGTTTGAAAAAACAAAGACATGGGAGACAGAAGGTCCAATATAATACAGATAATTGCTGTCACTGAAGAAAAGAACCTAACAAATAGACCAAGTGGATTGAAATAGTACAAGATGTTTCAGGAAAAATATTATAGTTGTTCAATGACAAAACCTGATTTGATCAAATTATTGAACTTGTAGGATAAACGGCAAATTATTGGGTGGGAAGCCTCAGGTAGTTCTTGACTCCTGCTGGCTGGGGTCAAGTTCAATTTCTGTAGAGCCTTTCCTGTGGTCTTTGGATGGCCAGACACTGTAATTGGAATACCAGGCCACTGTGAGGGGCAGAGGATGTGCCCTGTGGCATGATGGGCATTGTGTTACCAGCCATCAGGGAGGAATTTGTGAGAGGGGTGGCTGCACCTTTATGGAAGACACCTACTTCTGAATTCCTGAGGTTTGTCTTTGCTTAACTGCATGTCCAGATCTTAGAACTAATTGTTCAATATTCCTTTATCTTGGACTCAGCTCCCAGAAGAAGGAGCGTTTATTTGGCACTTGGCATTTCTTACAGTTTATTGCATCAACATTGTTCTTGTCTTGTGTTTGCTTCTCTGTATTGTGAAAAGAGTGACAACCTGTTATGTAAGTGTCTTTTGGCAGTTCATCTTAACCAGATTTGAGCACCTGCCGGCACCTTAGTGTCTCTGACCAGCTCTTGGGCTGACACGTTATTGATTGAGGAAGAGTAAAATGCATTAAGATACAGATTGAGCACCTTCCATGTTACTTGAAAGAGATATGGATTGGGTCACGTGGAGACTTGTTTCTGTGCTCCCTCTGTTTCTTTCCTTTCTTTCAAGATTAAAGAAACAGGCCTTTGGCTTGAACATATGGTATATATGTGTTTTTCAGAAGCCATGCTAGTTCTTCTTAGGAAACACTTTCCAGAATGCCATAAAAGTTGCAGTAGTATGCAGTCCATTTTGTTAAAACATTTACCTGGATGGATTTAAGTTATTTCTACCATAAGTAAAGTACAATATTGTGTCTTTAAAAAACAGTGAGAGAAATACATATATATTTATATATAATACATATATATATTTATGTATATTTATTTATTTAGAGAGAGGGAGGGAAGAAAGGAGGGGGAGAGAGAATGAGAATGATTGAGACTTCTGACTTCCAAGCAGAAAAGCAAACCACACAAAAGTGGAAAAAAATCAGATTGGCCTCAGACCTCCACTGGCAGCATTCAATACCAGCAACATTCAAGGGAGCAGCGTCAGCAAAGTTGTGCGGGAAAGAAAGGATGGCCCATGAGTATTATATGCAGCCAAGATGTCATTCACCTCTAAAGCTAGCAAGCAGATATTCTTCAACATGAAAGAATTTACGGGGAGGAGCACGTATAATCTCCACTAGGAATAACCACTTGACAGTGCAGTCTAGCCAATTAAGAATTAAAGACTCAAGAAGGAGAAGTTGTGGTAAGAGGACTGTGAGGAGACTGATTCAACTAAAATACAGATCCAGTACTAAATAACTATGAAATTATAGAATGGGATGTGCATGTTTTGAACCTGGACAATGTAAAAATTATATAACAAAAATTGGGAGAAGAAATGGGAGGAAATGTGGGTGCTAATGTTTTCAACTTTCAAAGTAGGAAGTTAGTGGAGTCTGTCCAAAATTAAATTACATGTAATTTTAAAACTAAAGGGAGTTTACTCTCTAAATAACTTTTCATGTATTTTAAAAATGTAGCATATTCAAAAAAATACATAAAATAATAGCTGGTATTGATTTAAGTGTTATTCATATTTAATGAATGTCACTATTTTATGTTTTCTTCAGATCATGTATAAAATATTTAAAACAAAGGAAAAGGTTTAGAGAAAAATAATGAATGCTAATACATTCATCATCCAGGTTAGGAAATAAAACATTGCTAATATAGTTAAGATCCCACATGCCCCTCTGAAATCCCAGAGATAATCAATATCCTGATATTGTGATGTCATTTGTTCACATACTTATCTTTAGACTTTTAATATATATGAACATTTTTAGAGTTAATAAATTTTCTTGTTTTAGTCTTTACAGGAACAGTATTCTGCAGTTTGCGTTTTTAGCTTAACATTGTTTCAAGATTTGTGTTAATAATACAGTGCTTGAGTATATTCACTCTATAAATGTTATATAGATATCTATAATTTATTAATCCATTTTCTATTGATGGATATTTATTTCCCTTTTTTGCTATTACGTTGTGATAAAACTTTCTTACATGTTCTTGTTTACATAATGTTTTTCATAATTTAAAAATCTTGTATTCAGGGAAACTTATAGAAAAACATTTAAAATATAACAGTATTTTTGGTTTCTTTTTTCTATTAAATTACATAAAATTAAAATTAACACTGTTTATTAAAATTCACCTATATTAGGATCCCCTTTGTATAAATGTATATTATCAGTCTATTCTTCTATTTGTATGTATGCATAGAAAATGTCTGGAATGATGTTTACTTAATGATATTCATTTCTAGATGACAGAATGTGGGGTCATTTTTATTTTTTATTTATTTATTTTTTTGCGGTACGCGGGCCTCTCACTGCTGTGGCCTCCCCCATTGCGGAGCACAGGCTACGGACGTGCAGGCTCAGCGTCCATGGCTCACGGGGCCCAGCCGCTCCACGGCACGTGGGATCTTCCCGGACCAGGGCACGAACCCGTGTCCCCTGCATCGGCAGGCGGACTCTCAACCACTGCGCCACCAGGGAAGCCCTGGGGTCATTTTTAAGTTTTTGGCTCTTTGTTTTTTTTGCATTGATTACCCTTTTTATAGTGAGTATGTATAATTTTAATAAAAACAATAGAATGATGTTTTCCTCAAAAACAAAACTAATATTCTAAGATATTGAATGTGATTAATGCTGCAATGTAAGAGTATAAATGATTTTCTTCTGGGCATTTTTATATTTTAAAGGTCTTTAAGTGTATTCATAGCATAATTGAAATGCTATAATGATATTCTAGTTTTTTTGAAAATATTACTTTTTAAAATAAATTAGATAAAAGGAAAGGCTAAGAATTTTTTTTAACTTAGTTATCATCCCTTTTTCAGTATTTGTCTTTACTTTTGCATGGTTAAATGAAAGAAAAGTTATAGTAATAAAAGTTCCTTGAGTATAATGCAAACCTGCAAGTGATTTAGTGTGTAGAAGAGGTTTTCAGGAAGCATTAGAAAATTCCAGTAGATTTTCTTTCTCGTCCCAGAGCTGTGGAACCCAGCTCCCCCTTCCTGAGTTCTCATGTGCCCCATAGGCCCAGATGTTAGGTTTGTTTGCCCAGGTACCTCACTATATCCATTGCAGATTTAACGAGCATCTCCAAAGTGGATTAGATCACAAATAAAGACTTCAAGATGTTCTGTTTTGTCATTTGGGTGAAAATATGATCTGTTTGTTTTGTAGGTATGACCTTGCTTCTAGGGAGTGGCTTGCACTGAACCGTTCTGTGAACAATGTGGTTGTTAGATATGGTCATTCTTTAGCATTATACAAGGTAAAATGTCTCCACTCTGTACTAAGCTAGAAACTGAACTCTTCACTTTCTCATATTATGTGATTGAAATAGCTATTTAGTGTTGGATTTTTTTTTCTAATCTTTTTTATTGTGGTAAAGTATGTATAACATACTTAGCCATTTTTAAGTGTACAATTCAGTGATAGTAATTTCACTCATAATGTTGTGCAGCCATCATCACCATCCATCTTGGTAATTCTTTTTTTTTTTTGCTTTGTTTTTCATCTTTATAATTCTTTTGATCTTGTAAAACTGCAACTCTATGCCCATTCAGCAATAATTCCCCATTCCCTCCTCCTGCCTGCCCCTGGCAACCACCATTCTGCTTTCTGTCTCTGATTTTGACTTCCGTGTTGATTTTTAATTGGGGGAAAACTTTCTAATGTGGGGGGTATATAATTGGCTAAGTTATAAGTGGAAATTAAAGTTGAAACTACTTTAACCCGAGAGATTTAAACGGATTCATATTCAAACTGGGATATTATGATTGTGATACTAAATGGTTAAAAATTAATCTAGTGTAGGTTAGCTTTTACGTTCATTAGCAAGTTTAGCCAAGGATAGCGACTTTACAATGTGAGTAATCATTTTCATTTCCCTGTTTTTTAGTTTATTTCAACTTTATTTTTCCAAGCCATTTTATATTGTAAAAGATCTTGTGTGAGGAAGTCCAAGAAAAGTGGCAAAGTATTAGGGATATAGGTTAGATTTATTTTATTTTGTTCTTTCTACATCCTTTACCTAATAATTCACTGAAAGGTGCTTTTCACTAACACTTTTTAAGCTAAGAATAATATTGAGGTTTTGAACTGTTCCTTTTTCTGTGTTTAGATTTGATCCTTTTGATGTTTTTTAGAATTTTGTTTACATTTTTTTCCATAGGATAAAATTTACATGTACGGAGGAAAAATTGATTCAACAGGGAATGTGACCAATGAGTTGAGAGTGTTTCATATTCATAATGAATCATGGGTATTGTTGTCCCCTAAAGCAAAGGAGCAGTATGCAGTGGTTGGGCACTCAGCACACATTGTCACATTGAAAACTGGCCAAGTGGTCATGCTGATTATCTTTGGTCACTGCCCTCTCTATGGATATATTAGCAATGTGCAGGAGTATGACTTGGGTACGTATATTTTTTTCAGTGAATCGTTTTTGAATGTCAGATTTAAAATTTTACTCTTATTATTATGACTGTTTAACAAAATTCAACCTAACATTGACCCAGTACTTGATCTTGAGATACAGTTAGCATTGATGAATTGCCAGTGAAGTTTAGATTATTGATGGTGCTATGTGGTATATATTTGTTACTGTCAGTTTGGCAAGGAGCCAAAAATAGCACTAAATGCTATGAGTGTTGAAAATAAAATAAATAAAAAGGGTTTGAAACAACAAATACTTCTGAAGAAAAAAAAAATATTTGAAAAGCCCTTTAGAGATTGGTTTAATGGAGTGTGATTTCCCCTTAGTATATAATCTTTCCTTTGGTTAAATTTTATTATATTTGTTTTTGTGGATGTGGATGATATTTTAAGAAAGTAGGCCCGTAAAGTACATCTGCAAATTGGTCCGTAAAGGTCATGGGGAATTAAGTGTTCAATTGAGGGGGATCTGAGTCTTTTAAATTTAATGTAATTCTTTTCCTACATATTAGAACATCAGAACATTTAACAGGTTGAAGTTTGGCCACCTGGATTTGTTACAAGTTTTAGATGGCCTTCCTTTAAAAATAAAATGGTTAAAGAAAGTTACATGTATCAAGTCTCCTGAAATCTCTTCTCTTGTCTTAAGCTAATTGGTAATTTTAAGTATTAGGAGGAGCCTGCAACATTTGCCTTTAACTGTTTGCCCTTTCCAGGTAAGAACACATGGAGTATATTACATACCCAGGGTGCCCTTGTCCAAGGGGGCTATGGCCATAGCAGTGTCTATGACCACAGGACCAGGTCCCTGTATATTCATGGAGGCTACAAGGCTTTCAGTGCCAATAAATACCGGCTTGCAGATGATCTCTACAGATACAATGTGGACACCCAGATGTGGTGGGTGCTTTTTCTTGAGCTTTCACTTTAAGGTGGGAATTCTGGCAGTTGCTGGGAAAATTGTGCTACATTTTTGTTTTCAGGCCTTGCAGATAATTCTCTTCATCGTTGTAAACAGAAATTGTGAAATAAGCAGAAAGTAATAAAGTAGTAGTATCTATAATTTTGTAGTAGGTTGATTAGAATCTTGGGTTTTTTTGTTGGTTTTTTTTTTGTTTTTCAATATTCATACACTCAGTACCACTGTAAAATTTTAGCTCTTCAGAATCCTAAGGAATAAATTGTTCTACATAGCTGAGTTTATGCACACTATTGTAATTAAGTAGAATATATCCACTTTTTAACCTTTTCTTGTTGACCAAGGTGTTATCATTAGGGTCAGTTACTGGCATCATTCCATGAAATCATCAAACAGAGGTGGTCTCAGTACCTAAAAGATTAGAGCTGTCCTCACTCTACTATATACTGGTCTATATAAAGTATGCTAATCTTAAAAAATGTAAAGCACATTTGAGTTATGAAATAATATAATTATAAAGCAATGGTTTCTTTTCATATTTCCTTACATATTTGAGACCATGCTGTGGACACCATTTTACATTGTCTGTCATTAAAATTTTCATTTTTAGTGACTGTGTAATACTCCATCATGTGGGTATCCTGAGCCCATACAGTTGGAAGTTTTGGTTTCTAGCTCTTGTCTTATTAATAAAACATATGTAAGCTTCAATCCATATTTCACATAATATCTACTCAGAAACTGGAATTATAGAGTATGAACATAGAGTATGAACATTTTTAAGGCTCTTAACATATCTTATCAAAATTCTCATACGTCTTTCAATTTTACATGTTTATTGTTGAGAAAGTTACTTATATACAGAGAAAAATCTAGAATTATTTGCACACTTGGATCTGAAGTTAAGAAAATGGTTATGTTTGTATTAGCAAATAGATGATAAATATTCTAAAGAACTAACCTTGTATTTATTATTTTTAAATAAACTTAAAAGGACTATTCTTAAGGACAGCCGATTTTTCCGTTACTTGCACACAGCTGTGATAGTGAGTGGAACCATGCTGGTGTTTGGAGGAAACACACACAATGACACATCCATGAGCCATGGAGCCAAATGCTTCTCTTCAGATTTCATGGCTTACGACATTGGTATGTTTCCCAAAGCCATTTTAGCATTAAGAATCTTTTTTGTCTGTAAGCAACGTTTTAAAAGAAACAAAATATTTCTAGTTAAAAATGGTCAAGCTATTTGAAAGAGGTCCAAATGGAATTTTTTATGTTAATTTGACTGATATTGTAATCTGTTAAAAAGCATTACTTCTATATTAAATTCTTTTTGAAGTCCCTCCTTTGATGAGTTGGGGTGATTGGGCTCTCCTGTGTCACAGATAAAAGCCTTACATAGTAATATGTGTTACGTAGTTGTGACCACCAGCATTGTGTTAAGTTGGTTTAAGTTTATCTTATTCCCTTGAAACTGGTTTCACACATTCTTGATGTAATACTTGGACAGCGATTTTTTAAGAATTTGGTGTGGTAATGTACTGACCAGAAGAGGGCAATATTGGTTCATGCAAAACAGATATTAGAAATTCTTTAATATTTATCATATATCATATGATATAAATATAAATATCATCAGATGTTCTTTTTTAACAGACATTTATGTGCCAGCCACTGAACTTATACATTGGGGATCATAAGAGGAATAAGTTACAGTCCTTGGCCTCATGGTGGGGGAGGCAGAGAACTGAGCAGACAATATAATTGCATTCAGGGTGTTACTTGCTCTGAGAAGAACATATGAGAGCACCTGTGAGCATCCCTTAGTTCATGAGGGGTAAAGGGTACAGTCAGGGAAAGCCTTTTTGAGGAGGCCATCCAGGCTGGGTCCTAGCACTGGGAAGTTGGCTGGGCCAAGTTAGGCAGGACTTATCAGGCAAAGGAAGCCCATGTTTAGAGACACAGAGGTGGAAAGAGACCATGCCACATACTTTGGGCCTATGAGTATTTAGTTTTGGCTGTATTCTAGTAGCACATCAGGGAAGAGTGGCTCTAAGTGGAACTAGAAGCAAGCAGTTGTCTGGTCAGATCTTGAGGGACCTGTTATGTCATGCTGAGGGGTTTGGGCTTTTTGAAGAATCTTACAGAAGAGGTGATAGAATTGTATTTGTGTCTTAGGAAGATCTTTTTGTGGCATTGTGATGAGTAGTTGGGAAGGGGCTAGATGGGAGTTAGGAGGCTGTTGATGAAGTCCTGAGGAGGGTTTGAGCCAAGACTGTGGAAGTGGCAATGAGGATAAAGAGACATATGTGTTTGAGAATTACTGGGAACCCGAGGATTGTCCCGAGTGTTTTGAGAGCTGTGACAGCATCCTTATCTGGTATCTGGTGTGGGCCACAGTAGATGGTGTTTTTCACCAAGGCTGGAAATAGAAGTAGAGGGACAGGGTCTGGGAGGAAGTGAGTAAATTGGATTTGGGGGCATGTTCAGCTGGAGATGACTGTGGGACAGAGCAGTACAGAGATCAGTGGGGAGCTGTAGGAGGGGGTGAACTTCTGTAGGGAGCATGTGTCATCAGGGACAAGCAAAGAGCCAGGGAATAGATACATAAAGAAGTCTTAAAGAGAATGGAGATTGCAGAAGCATGTCAGAGAATAGGAGGAAAGTGAGGCAAAACTGGGGACCTGAGAGGTAGCAGTTAACAGTGGCTACAGAGGGATTAAGTAAAATAAGGACTGGAGAGTCTTTCACATTTAGCAACAAAGAGATCAGTTACTACCCTCTGGACATGGAGGAATGATCCAGATTACAGGAGGCTGAGAAGTAATATATGGTGAGATGTACACAGTGAATGTTGACCGTTTTAATTAAAAAAAAAAACCCTTGTCTGTGAAGGGAAGAAAAGGGGTGAGTTGAGTGCCTCCTTGGGCATATTTAAATACTGTGGTAAAAGTCAGGTGGGATAAGAGGAAGGGCTCCTGCCACACTGGTTTTAGGGAAGGAAGCAAGGTGGGTGGTCAGGAAGCTGTGGGAGTTGATGGCCTCTGTTCTGCATGTGAGGAAGACCACAGAGTTCAGGCTGGGTAGGAGAAGAAAGTGAAAGCTTTTGTTGTCAGGGTTGAATAAATGTCCAGATTGAGTGGAAGAACCTTTGTTTAGTGAGTGTGAAAGTCTGTGTGTCTGGGAACAGAAGACAGTGAGTCAGAGGTTGGTATGGTTCAGCAGCACCTGTTGGTATTGAGGTCCAGAAGAGAAGTTGCTAGCGTGAATCAGAACAAAGGGAAATTAGTAGATCTAGGGGGTCTAGGAAAGGACCTTTTAAAAATTAGATAAAGCTTGATTTTTTTTTTTTTTTTTAGTTTTAATTTTCCACCTGTACATTTCTATTTTAGTTACTGAGTTTGGGCAAAGCAATATAGAGTGAAAAATAATTATGGAATTCACATGTTTTACTTATGTAAGCTTTGAAAAATGTAAAATTTGCTTAAGTTAAAAAACATTCTAGGGCTTCCTTGGTGGCGCAGTGGTTGAGAGCCCGCCTGCCGATGCAGGGGACGCGGGTTTGTGCCCCAGTCCAGGAAGATCCCACATGCCGCGGAGCGGCTGGGCCCATGAGACATGGCCGTTGAGCCTGCGCGTCCAGAGCCTGTGCTCCGCAGCGGGAGAGGCTGCAGCGGTGAGAGGCCCGCGTATGGCAAAAAAAAAAAAAAAACATTCTAGTGGGTAATATTGATAGGCAACAGAGTGAGTGATGTGAATGTGCATTCACTAATTAGAATTGCTATAGAGTCCTACCGTTCTTCCTTGCCCTTCTGTTCTGTTGCTGCTGCATTTTACTTCAGAAATAATGGTGTGACTAAGAAAAACTGAGAGATATATTTGTGTTTATTACAGTCTTCTTTCCCAAAGAAAATGCCAGTCCCTATTGATTATGAGTGACAGTCCCTTCTGAAATGTGTTTTTCTTGCTCCTAGCTTGTGACCGATGGTCAGTGCTTCCCAGACCTGATCTCCACCATGATGTCAACAGATTTGGCCATTCAGCAGTCTTGTACAACAGGTAATTGAAGAAGAAGTGCTTCTTCCTTTTCTCTTGTGTTTAAAATGAAAATGAAGTAAAATATGAAGTGATATTGGACTTACATATTATTCATAGGATTACCTTATCCCATTGTTTTTTCATAGCATTATGTTAGGTATGAATTTCCTGATCTATATTTAAAATATTTGATGTGGATTTGAATTACTTCTAATGCCATATTTGTTGATGTAGTTTTGTTAGCATGCCGGAGTAAGCTATGTTTGGTGTTGTCTGAGTGCATGGGACAACAAAAGTTGTGTGCAGTTACTGTCTTAGGCCTTCTGCTATTTGCTATTGTTTGTGGTGCTTTTGTCTGAGTGGTGAAGAAAGATTTGAAAAAAAGGAGAGAGGGCACTTTAGGTAAGGGATAAGATATGGGAACAGAGGTGGGGAGATTCTGATGCATCATATAGGTCAAGTCTGTGGTGCTTCATATATATCAAGTCTTTGGATAATCTGAAGTCTGCACTGCATTTCATTGCATCATTCAGAAGTGCCTGGCCCAAACTAATAGAGCTCTTCACAAATCTGCCCCTGGAGAAGCATCTTTCATGTAAGGGAGCTCCAGAGTGGCCATGTGACCTGTACCTTATAGTGTGCTTTACCGATTTTTTCATCTGTTAAAATAGTCTAATCATGTTGTTAATTTTTTCTCATTTTGTTTCTTCTCTGATTACTGTTTACTTCACCTTTTAAAATTCTAGGCCTTATCAATCCTGAAACTATTTAAATGCCATAATGCCTATGTATATTATGTTAGGATTCCCTTCATTTTCAAAATTTCTGTTGTGATAATGAAAGTTAGATGAGGTAATTCACCTTGGATTAAGAGAGATAAGAAAGCAACCTATCGTGGAGATGTGAAGGAAGAATTGACAGAATTCAAACACTTAGATACTGGAAAAAGGGACATCTTTCACAAAGTAAACAGCTGAAATTTAGCAATAAATACGGTTTTACTGTGGGAATATTTGATAGGTATAGATTTAAATGGAAGAATTTTTGACTACTAATTTGAAGTGTTATCTTTTTAAAAAATATTTATTTATTTATTTATTTGCCTGCGTTGGTTCTTAGTTGTGGCACGTGGGATCTTCGTTGCAGCGTGCGGGATCTTTTTTTTGTTGTGGCACGTGGGCTCTCTGGTTGTGGCTCACGTGCTCAGTAGTTGCAGCATGTGGGCTTAGTTGCCCCATGGCATGTGGGATATTAGTTCCCAGACCAGGGATCGAACCTGTGTCCCCTGCATTGGAAGGCGTATTCTTAACCACTGGACCACCAGAGAAGTCCCTGAAGTCCTATCTTAAATTGTAATTTGATATTTCCTCAGTAAGGAAAAGGCTTAAAGTTTTCTAGTAAGTGCCTCTTGATGTTCTTCATCTGAAAAACAGTGGGTCCATTTTGTCATCATCTTGCCTGTGAGTGCCTGGCCTCAGCTGTGTTCATCTTTATATTCATGGTGTTCTCCTAGCATAAGATTTGGCACATAATAGGCATTTGCTAAATGGCAGCTGTTAGTACCATAATGATAATTAGCAAATAAATGGATTTTCTATCAAAACATTTCGGAGGTTTTATATAAACTCAGAGAAGTTGACAGAAGTTTACCGTAAGATGTAATTTAACCATGAATCAAAATTGGGAATGGCTTGCCTGCGTTATAATAATGTGCTTCTTTTTGTATAATTCCAGTGGAGTATTTGAGCCTATATGTGAGTATCTGTATGAATGGGCCAGGGTTGGAGGGGGACAGGGCATGACAAGGGAGGTCATGTAGTAAAAAACCATGGTTAGTTTAATTTTTTTTCCAATTTTTTAAAATTGAAGTATAGTTGATTTACAGTGTTGTGTTAATTTCTGCTGTAATGGTTAGTTTAATTTTGTGAAGTAACTTACCTAAAGAGAAACTTTGATTCACGTGATTTCCACATTTTGAATGATGGTTCCCTTAATCGAGCATCTGCATTGGGCCAGCTGTGCTTCACTTAGTCGTTGTTCTTGTGGTTTTTGAGGGAGGCAGGAAGAAGAGTGGGCTGTGAGGCATTGAGACTGCTGCAGATGCAGCTGTTCTTTTCAGTTCCCTGCTCCAAGCCTCTTTGAAGGACTTTGCCTACCCTCACATAGCCGATGTGACCAGATGAATTCAGAATTGCTAAGAACACCAGCTGTACTGAGAGGCCGATGGAGCTTATTTGGTTTAAGCAATAAATTGACTAGCTGAAACCAGACTATATAATGTGATACTAAGTAAACCAATATGAAGTTAAAAATTAAACCTGGTGTTCATTTTTGGTTACTGAAATATGTCAGTTTTCAGATATAGTAAAAATACAACCACAGAATCTTTATGCTTTAGTTATCCTCTGTCGATTGAGGAAAATTGAGGCACAGTGAGAGTGAATTATTTGATACCTCATTGTGGGTTAGTACTAAACTTCCTGGTGGATTATAGGATCTCAGAGTTGAAAGAAATGCTTGAAATCATCTGTTCCACTAATTAAAATGTGACTTGTACTGTGTACTAAATTTTCATATGCACTTTTATCTCTTTCTTATTGGTCTATGTTTTCATTACACAGTTTTGACTAGAGAGCCTTTATCTATACTTCTTAAATTGTACATACTTATTTTTAATATTTAAAAACATGTAGATATAGGATTATGTGTATAATTTTAAAATATGCTAGCTTGCCCTGTCACTAAAATATTTTGAAGAATCCTGGTTAAAAGTCACTCACTTATCATGAGAACTTTTTAATATAGTAGCTGTAAAGAGGAGGTAGATTATTGGAACTATTCTGGGTAGTCACAGGCCATTGTGAAAGGTTGGAATTTGGGAAGTAAAGGTATAAGAATGTTTTTTGAGGTCTTGAAAATAACTTTTTTACAGGACTTTTGATATGTGAGATTCGTTTAAAGATTATAAGAAGTATATCATGCATTTGTTTATGTAAGTTTCCAGTGAACTCTTTCTCTCTCTTTTTTTTCTTTTAGCACCATGTATGTATTTGGTGGTTTCAATAGTCTCCTCCTCAGTGACATCCTGGTATTTACTTCAGAACAGTGTGAAGCACACCAGAGTGAAGCTGCTTGTCTAGCAGCAGGACCTGGCATCCGGTGTGTGTGGGACACAGGGTCATCTCAGTGTGTCTCCTGGGAGTTGGCGACTGAAGCACAAGAAGAAAAGTTAAAATCAGAGTGTTTTTCTAAAGGAAGTATGTTTTTATCTCTTCTTAAAATTTAATTACTTTGAGATCTCATTTTATCTGAATTGTGAAGTCACTTATCCAATCTGTGCTTTTTTTTTTTTTTTTTTTGCGGTACGCGGGCCTCTCACTGCTGTGGCTTCTCCCATTGCGGAGCACAGGCTCCGGACGCGCAGCCCCAGCGGCCATGGCTTACGGGCCCAGCCGCTCCACGGCATGTGGGATCTTCCCGGACCGGGGCATGAACCCGTATCCCCTGCATCGGCAGGCAGACTCTCAACCACTGCGCCACCAGGGAAGCCCATCCAATGTGTACTTTTAATGTTCATTTTATTATCCAAAATTATTCAGTAATAACTTGGGCAAATGCTTTATGGGTGTTTGAAAATTGGATTGTAAACATCTTTATAATGGATAGGAACGTGCCACGTATGCTGTTTGCTAATGATGAAGACAAAACCTTTTAGCATTGTATAGACTTTGTATACCAACTCCAGAACCTAGTTTCAGCTGTTTTGAGGCACTGCAATCTGGTAGGACTTTTTATATCTGCACTGTCCCAATATGTTAGCTACTAGCCATATGTGGCTATCAAACACTTGGAATGAGACTGGTGTGACTGAAGAACTGAATTTTAAAATTTTAATTAATTTAAATTAAAAACTACATGTGGGGACTTCCCCAGCGGTCCCGTGGTTAAGACTTTACGTTTCCACTGCAGGGGGCATGGGTTCCACCCTGGTTGGGGAACTAAGATCCCACGTGTCACGCACCATGGCCAAAAAATAAATAAATAAAAACTACATGTGGTTAGTGGCTACCATATTGGATTATGCAGTTCTAACATTAAGGATGAGATTAAGAGGGCCAATCCAGAAAAGCTATGTTGGAGTAGATTGTTCTAGTGGATAGAGGTATTATTCTTTTCTAGCTTCTCTAGTTGGGCACAGCAGTGATAGCAAGGCAGACAGTTGCTGAGGATGAACAGTGATCCCTCCTTCTAGAACCACCCCTTATATTGTCCAAGCTTTCTTCATCTTACCTACTCAGCTCCTTTTACCCTTTTGCTCTGACATAATAGCACAGTGCAATACAATGAAGTCATATGTGAGAAAGTCCTTTAAAAGTAAGAAAAATGTCTCTGAAAAATATTGTTTCACTTCAATTAATTTAAACTATGTTGACTGAATTTCTTAACTGTTAGGGTTGGTGTAGCAGTTACCGTGAGAGTTATGATGGATAGAGGCAGCTTTCACTCTCCTGGAATGCTCCAAATTAAGCTGAACATAAATCCTCAGTAAGAACACCCAGGCAGCTTTACAGGTTCATTGGTGGGCTGGTGAGTGCTGGAGAACTAACATGACCAGAACTTGGTAGGGTTAGTCACTGTCTCCTAAAAGGGATACGATCAGTGAAATAGTTATTTTTTAACCATATTTAAAAAGTTCAAATTAAATGTGCAAGTTTATAGGAAATAATATTTAATTACCTTAGGTGGTTCATTATGAACCCATTTGCTATGAACTCATCTCAGATGTCACCTTCCTTGGTTCACTCTGCTTTCTCTGTGGGCCCAGTCCATGGGGTGATGACCAGGGCAGGAAGAACAGCCTAAGGAGCAGGTTGTTGGGGTCTTCGTGAGGGTGGGCCCTGCCTTTTCTTGTCCATGGATTCTACCATGTGCCATGTCCATGAATGGTTCAATAGATGAGGCAGCACTGTTGTGTGGCTTCTCTTTCATTGCTGACCTTGACCTGTCTAGGGTCAGTAGGAGATCAACAGGTCTCTAGTAGCCCAGAATTTCTTGGACTTACATATATGTGTATTGCCTTCTTTGGGGTTCTGTGGTGCTGCCTGCTTCCTGTGCCCAGAGCAGCCTTGCATTTATAGCTGGAGGAATGGCTTGGTCTCCTACATTTCTTTGTTTAGCCCCTGGGCTGCTTTTGGTGTTCATTCAACTGCTAGTTGATTTCTTTCTTGAAAAGAAAAATATTGGAAGAACCAGACCTATTTCCTTTATATCACATCGTTGAATTATTCTATCTTTGTTTTTCACTTTCTGTGTACTTTTGTTAGGAGGGTGGAGTACAAAATGGCATTTCTTCAGATTGTTTACTTATTTACTTTTCTTCAGATTGTTTACTTATTTACTGTTTTGACCTGAACACACCAATATATTTTCCTGCCAGTTTCACTCCTCATTTTACTTCCCAAGGCTTGTTATTTTATTTTTTTTGCCTCAGTGTCATATCTTGCTCAACAGCAGTTGTAATGGCCTGTGACATTTCTGAGGAGAAGCTGTCACAGTTGATGAATTTTTCTTCTCTTCACAGCTCTTGACCATGACAGATGTGACCAGCACACGGATTGTTACAGCTGCACGGCCAACACAAATGACTGCCACTGGTGCCATGACCATTGTGTCCCTATGAACCACAGCTGCACAGAAGGCCAGGTCAGAGGCTGTTTCTAAAGGATTTCAGAGGATAGAAAAATCCTGAGTGGGATTAGATGTAGATTTTAGAGCATATGGTATAGCCCAGAGTTATCTTTGAAACCTTCAGTGTAGATTTGGATTTTATTATTGCTCAAGTTTCTTTTAGTAAGGGATGCTCTGTATGTCCTAATTCCAAAGGTTCTGTTAGCCACGAGGATTGATGTGTGGTGTTTTAGAAGAAGGCAAGATTATTATTCTGAGTACACCCCAGTCCCTATGCATGGCTATGGCTAAGTACTAGATTCTTGGCGTGAAGTTTGTAATGGTGTGCTCCCCCTACATATGCAGGGTTTGGGGAGCAATTTAGGACTTGAGAGTGAAAGTGAGACAGGTGTGTAGCAGCAGCCAAACTGAATTGTGGAAATAATAGACTTTGCAAAATCTCCTTGTCTTATGTTATATCTTGGCTCAACATAATTTATGCTTACCATTTATGATTTTTTATTTAGGTTATAAGGAAAAAAAAGATATGATGACTCAACGTTTATAATTTTTGACTGTTTATAAGACATTATTTGTCAGTCTGTAAAGCAGCTCATAAAATTAAAAACTTTTAGAATGTTTGGGAGACAAAAAGCAGCAAGTTCAACATTCCCATTCTGCAGATAAGCAAGTTGAAGCATGGTGCTTAAAAGAATGCACTGCTTCCTTGCCAGGTAAAGGCATGTCCTTGAACAGAACATTTCACTATAGTGTTTCCACTGCAGTGCTGCTTCATCTACATCTTATTTATTTATTTATGTATGTATGTATTTGTAGTTTGCTTCCTCAGTTAGACTGTTGTTTTTAGTATCCTATTTGTTCTTGCCATGAGTTCTCTCTGTGGATATA
The DNA here is from genome assembly GCF_951394435.1 of Stenella coeruleoalba. Classification (NCBI taxonomy): domain Eukaryota; kingdom Metazoa; phylum Chordata; class Mammalia; order Artiodactyla; family Delphinidae; genus Stenella; species Stenella coeruleoalba. The sequence continues at coordinate 29,882,716 of NC_137161.1, forward strand.
AGAGAAAAGCTTTTGTCCATTGTATTCTAGATCTCCATTTCCAGGTACGATCATTGCCCCAAGGATAACCCCATGTACTACTGTAACAAGAAGACCAGCTGCAGGAGCTGTGCCCTGGACCAGAACTGCCAGTGGGAGCCTCGGAATCAGGAGTGCATCGCCCTGCCTGGTAGGCCTTGCCAGGGGCATCTTGATGTGTGTGGGTCCAAAGACTTCACACGCACACACCCTCAATACTGTGCAGCCTAGATTGAACCCTGCAAAAGGGGCGAACTCATTTTATCCATTCATTCCCCGTCACCACTATTGTGGTTTGTTATATTTTAAAGCAGAAATACAGTTCTTAAGTATTTACTTCTACCATCCTTTGAAAGAAAGTGAAGCGTCATCTGCTGCTGTGGAGAATCAAGGACAGCTTGACTCTGTGTCATTGAGCCTGCTCTCTTGTCCCAACCCCACTCTCCATTGTCCCTACCCCACTCTACGGTAACCTGGGAGTAGAAAGCAGCAGTCTCAGCAGCCAGTCTGCTGGGCACTTCATTTTTTTATTTTATTTTTTTTTTTTGCGGTATGTGGGCCTCCCGCCGCCGTGGCCTCTGCCATTGCAGAGCACAGGCTCCGGACATGCAGGCTCAACGGCCATGGCTCATGGGCCTAGCCACTTCACAGCATGTGGGATCTTCCCGGACCGGGGCACGAACCCGTGTCCCCTGCATCGGCAGACAGACTCTCAACCACTGCGCCACCAGGGAAGCCCCTGCTGTACACTTTATGAAGAGTACTTCTTACTGACCACTGGGATCAGGTTTTCAGCACCTTCTGATAAGAAGGAAAGGAGAGATGTCTCTGTCAGCAGCACCTCCTGAGATGACCCCAGCCCCAGATACCTCAATTTATAGCACTTCTGAGGTTCAGGATGATGAGTTGGGGGCCTGAAGCCAGCCAGCCATGGCTGAAACTGTATGATATATTTGCTCAACCAGGAAGCCCAGGAAGGGGACTTCTTTGGCTCTGTGCAACACAAGTACAGGGTAGCTGGAGTCTACTGGGGCCCCTCTTGAAATCCTTCGGAAGTACTTGATTCAGCTTGCTAGAGTGGGGTTCTTGTTCTTTTACCTCATTGCATCTCAAACTTTAGGGCATAGCAGAGTACCTGGGGGTCTTGCTAGAAGCCAGATTCTGGCACAGATTTGTGGTGGGGCCCTAGAATCTGCATTTCAGCGAGCAATGACACTGATGCCACACTTTGAGGAACAAGTCTTTATCTGCTCTGAAATGATCCCTTTCCTGTGGCACCTTCCGTTTATCTCACTGGCTGTTGATGAACATTGTTGAGGGCATCTCCAGGGTACTTTGGTTCCAGTGAAGTTGCTTTGCTCGTGCACTGTCTTCCAGGAAGCATGTATAGCTTCTGCAGTTCCTTGGGTGGGTACAGGGAGGTCACAGTAGCAGATTACAAACTTACCTGGTGTACTGTAGCACTTCGGTTTATTTCCCAAAAATCCTCTTTCCACCTCACTTTTTGGATGTTTTGTTTCACGTGATGTGAAAACAGTGCAGCTTGCTCACTCACCAACTCATTTCTGTTCTTGCAGTTTTCCACCCCATCTTTCCAATAATGCATATTCATTTTTCTGCTCTTAGGATTTTAGCCTTGTTTCTGATTTTTCTTCAAAAGGAGGTTTATAAGTTTAACAGTGACATCAAACAAATGTTTTCCTCTAAAACATAGGAGGGTTGACCTCAGAATATGCATCTTGAGATCCAGGAAATATGACTGATAAACATTTAAAAAATTCTTGTGTGTATTCTGTATTTGGTTCTTAGTAATGTGTCTGATGCACTCACCACATCTGAATGAAGTATCTAGAATTCAGCTCACAAAAGCCCTTTAGGTTTTCAGCAGTTCAAGCTGCTAATATACGTAGTTTTGTGTGATTTCTAAAACTCTTTGTTTTTCTCTCCCCTCTTTAATAAAGAAAATATCTGTGGCATTGGCTGGCATTTGGTTGGAAACTCATGTCTGAAAATTACTACTGCCAAAGAGAATTATGACAATGCAAAATTGTCCTGTAGGAACCACAATGCCTTTTTGGCTTCTCTTACAACCCAGAAGAAGGTGGAATTTGTCCTTAAGCAGCTGCGAATCATGCAGTCATCGCAGAGCATGGTGAGTTAAAATCTTTGGAAATTAAGTTTCTAGTATCCATCCTACTGACAGCATGACTACAGCTTACCTGTGATGTGCTTGGCAGCAGGAGGAATGCTAGTAGGTGCAGTGTAATACACTATGGAACTGCACTGTCAAATTCTTTTCTTTTAATAAATTCTTTCTTATCTTTAAATTTCCAACACCTTATTTTTATTAGTCATATTTCATTAAATTATAAGATATATCAATAATTACATGTGTATTGAACAGTAGCATGTTTACATATGCACATATCCTGTGACATCAGTAGATGATTTCATATCTGTTTTATCCCTAGGTTCTGTTGGGGTGGGGGAGGGGAATGCCATTACTAATTAGCTGAGCTGAATTAAGCCACCTGAGTCTCTCAGATTTCAGGTATTATTACAGTGTGTAATATGATTTAATGCTAATCATCCTAAGAAATAGACATCCATTTGGGTCTTTCTTAGATCTGACCAAGCCAAAAGGAGAGGGCATCTTCTTATCAGGAGTTTCTGAGCACAGAAAGTCCCCAAGTTCTCTTCCTGTCCACCCAGTACTCTCAGGCAGCTTGTAGTTGATATTCCACAGTCACATTTTGTCTTTTTTAGTCCAGAGCCCTAGAACTGTGGTCCTACCCTCAGTCAAGTAGATACAAGACAACAGCTCTTTCAACAACATCGTCTTTGGTATAGAACAGTTAGGGGGAAATGTCAAGCAGGTAGGAGGAATGGGAAGCACTTCCTTGGGAAGGACATAGGAAGTGGGGTCTGGGTTTTGGCTACATGTGGCATCTGAGACAGACTTTCCCAGGAATTCATTGTCCTATTTTCTCTATAAATTCGGTGACAGCCAATACCCCCCTCCTCCCCAGCTGAAGGTGGGAATCTTTAATCATCATTTATCTAAGCCTGAACTAGCCAGAGCTTCCAAAACAGGCTTAGATAATGATAGGCATATAACTGGTATTTCATAAATATCGATACAATGATTTCACGTATAAATAGACATTTAAACCAAGTTGGGTTTGGTCATTCCTTCATAGCATTTGTCATAGCATGTAGAAATTTAGGAACTTGATTATTACTTTGATATTGATATCTTCTCTGAACTATATTTCTGTCCTTTGTAAAATGGCCATATTAAAGTGCCAGGCATGATATGTAACAGAAAAATGATGGTCTGCAGTAATCTACCATGACTGAATCGGGATAGGGAGGTTTTCCTTTATCTTTTGGATGTATGTAACTTAATGGTTTTTGTCTAGAATCCAGTTTTGGTCAAGACATTGATTATATTCATAGCTGTGCCTGTTTTGCCTACAGTCCAAGCTCACCTTAACCCCGTGGGTTGGCCTTCGGAAGATCAATGTGTCCTACTGGTGCTGGGAAGATATGTCCCCATTCACAAATAGTTTGCTACAGTGGATGCCATCTGAGCCCAGTGATGCTGGATTCTGTGGAATTTTGTCCGAACCCAGTACTTCGGGCTTAAAAGCTGCAACCTGCATCAACCCACTCAATGGTAGTGTCTGTGAAAGACCTGGTAAGTATATGGGTGAATTATGCGTTACTGGAAGTTCGTCGAAAGAGAAACTGTAGAAGGCATAGTTAAGTATTATGAAATTTTCATGAAAAACCGATGGAGTATTGATTTCAAGCATATGAAGCAGAGTGTAACACAGAATTTTTAAAGCAGAAGGAAATAGTGTTTGACTCTGAATAATGTGAGCCATGAACAAAACCAAAAATAACTAACACTAATATTCTGATTAACCATGAGATTGATTGGTTTGTTGACCACAAAAAGTATTGATAATTTCTCTGAAAGGCAAATTTCTTGGTGTTGGCAGGGAAATATTGTGGAAGAAAGAACAAAAAATCCAAAGAAAAGATCAGAAAAGCAAGCAGATCACTGCAGGGACAATGGGCAGAAAGATAGTGTCAGTAGGGAGAAAAATGATGGGAGTAGCTCTGTGTCAGGAAGCAGAAGCAAACCTTCAGCATTATAAAGCTGCAGGAGGGTGCTGAAGGACCGGACACTTGGAGTAGCTTCACAGGCTTGAAGCTCTCTAGGCACATTTAGGCTTCCTAAAGGCAGGCACAGGGGTGGCATTTGCAGCCCTAGACCAGTGTCCTCCTCCTGCAGAGGTACTTACAAGCAGTAGTTGGAATTCTGTGGCTGCTTTTGGGAGACTGGACTCCATTGACATCATGTCTTATTTTAGGAAGGTACTGTCATTTGTCTGAGGAATACAGAGGTGTGGAAGAGAATTCATAGCACTGTAGGGGTCACCTTAAAGTGTAATATCTAGGGAAACTTTTCAGCCATTTTGGATCCTGAGTGCTTTGGTGAATTTAATGAATGCTGTGGTTCTTTTTCCCCCAGAATATACAAAGATGCAATTTTGTATATTCAGGTGGGTTGTAAAACCCCTGAAGTTCATCCTGGGTCTCCTATATTATAAGGAGCTTTAGAACCTCTACTCATATGGAAAGATTAGCTTGTTCCCTCATGTCTGTCCTTAATGCTCTTGGAAAAGAAAAACTGTTTTTCCCCCAAGTATATAAATATACTTGACTAAATAGTACTTGATGACCTAAGACTTTCTATTTTCTTCTGCATTTAGTGTAACCCACTGAATTGATTTCATGACACACTAGTGGGTCATAACCCACATTGAAAAACCTTTGACCTTAGCTGACATAGTGGGAGCTCTAAGTGTCTCTCTTCGGTTTACTTCCCAGCGAACCACAGTGCCAAGCAGTGCCGGACACCGTGTGCCTTGCGGACGGCATGTGGGGAGTGTACCAGCGGCAGCTCCGAGTGCATGTGGTGCAGCAACATGAAGCAGTGCGTGGACTCCAATGCCTACGTGGCCTCCTTCCCTTTTGGCCAGTGTATGGAGTGGTATACCATGAGCAGCTGCCCCCGTGAGTGAAAAGTGAGCTCTAGGCAGTATGGGTGACAACTCCTGTGTGTAGGGCAGTGCTGTCAGCCTCTGAAAATTCTAGGGATGAGACCAGACTTGACCTCCTGCTCAGGACTGTCCAGAGACTGCCTGATGTGAACCCGCATACAGAACCAAGAACAATGACACAAGTAAACAACTGTAGGATGGATCACAGAGTACAGAAATAATTTGCCCAGCCTCAGTATTATATTGCTCAATCCATGTAATATCTCGACATCTTAATCTCCTAATTCATAAAGAAGTGATTTCCAGGAGATGATCTCTAAACATCCTGAGATTGAGAGAGGAGGGGAGGAGTCTCTATTATATGTTGGACAAGATATTGGGCTTTTTAAAGTTTTATTATGTCATTTAAACAATCACAATAGAATAGGAATTTTGACTCACAGAAGTTGAATAGTCTGTTAAAGAAAAAGGTAATTTAAATACAATGAATTTAAGACTACATATGATAGTGAATTGTAACGTATGTTTTTTTTACAGCTGAAAATTGTTCAGGCTACTGTACCTGTAGTCACTGCTTGGAGCAACCAGGCTGTGGCTGGTGTACTGATCCCAGCAATACTGGCAAAGGGAAATGCACAGAGGGCTCCTATAAAGGACCAGTGAAAATGCCTTCTCAGGCCCCTACAGGAAATTCCTATCCACAGCCCCTTCTCAATTCCAGCATGTGTCTGGAGGACAGCAGATACAACTGGTCTTTCATTCATTGTCCAGGTAAGATGTCTTGTGTATCCAAAATCAAGTGTTTCACTACCTATTTACAAAGAATAAAGCCTTGAAAGCTACATTATTTATATGGATTTCTTTAAGAAAAAAATAACAGATAGTTTAGGAAACTATTTGTTTCATGTGAAAAATATTTTTAATGTCAATTAATGAAAATACTAAGGACTTTAAGTGAGTTGTCTTGCTAACTTTCATTACAAAAGTATTGAAATGAGTTCATTGTAAAAAATCGACTATTACAGATGTAGGTAAAATAAAAACTAGAATTCCTCTTCTCGTCTCTAGAAGGAAAAACTTTTAACAGTATAATATAGATACCTCTAGATGTATAGTTTTTAAAATAAAAATACTATGCTGTACACTATGCATATGATATATTGTTCTACAGTTTGCTTTTTACTTAAAAATACATTGTGGCAATTGTAGGGAAAAATTAAAAATAAAATCTACTGCCAACCCAGAAATTCCTCTCCACAGATGTAGAAAAGAAAGAAACAGTTTTATTATTGAATAAGCATTTAACCAGGTTGTGGCCCACACCGCAGCAATCCACTAATGAGATTGCAAAAACAGAGGGAAATTCTACCCTTTTAAATATCCCAGCGTATATAATCCATTATATACATGTTCTCAAAATGAAGATAACTTGTCTTCATGTGAGGATTTGACAGCACTATTTGCTCTACATTCTTTCACAGTTCATTCTGAATTTACCTGGTAATTGGGGGAGGCCACCTAGGTTAGTTAATTGCCTTTACCCAAAGGAGAAAACAAACTTGTATCTTTAAGGCAAGCAGGTGGTTACAGTTTGGACCCATTCCCACAGCAAGGGGAGGGGGGCTGGCTCCCTTGATGTGTACATTTCAAAGAGATGGCTTTTAAGCACTTAAGAAAAACATCTCTGCTTTGTAGTGCTGACTAGAGGCTTATTTAGGTTTAAAAATTTTCATACATATACATATCAAAGGAACAGGAAGGGTTTTTTAATACAGGTTTTCTTACTGAAATGCTCTAAGAAAAGGGAGAAGGAAAACCATCTCTTTCCCTTTGACATGAAGAAAAAAGGAAAAATTCAGCCTGCCTGCCTGCCTCCCTCTCTCCCTCCTCCCCTCTCTTTGCCCTCTTCTCCCCTCCCCACTCCTTCCCTCTCTCCTTTCCCTTCTCCTTCTCCTTCCTTCCTATCCTTTCCAATGGTTGATGCCAGAAGGAACAGACCT